>NW_024881662.1:155000-755000 GCF_019059575.1 Amphibalanus amphitrite
TTCCTGGTACCTACCGAGTCTAAACGACGGGCACAGTCCCCACAGTCCCCATCGTCCGCCAGCCACCAGCGCGGTTCAACTTAGCAGCGGATCACTTGGATTGCCACCAATCTACTCCGAGGATTCATTTTAGTAGTGTTTATCGCTCATGACTTAGCGTGATGTCCCAATGTCGTGATGTCCGTTGTGGTAGCCGTTTGTCATGGTAAGGCTAGCTTCAGACAGGTCACTTTGAAGTTGATAAGCTGTAGGCTAACTTGGATTGAATGGAAGATACCTACATATCGACACCTTTTTTTAAACCCCTCATCTGCTCTCCCGTGAATATCCGGGAGGCACGAAAGATCTCCTTTTAAAAGTGTCCAATCGTCCGATCCTGATCAAATATGTGTGTTCGTAGGCCTGTTCTGGTATTGCTTTATCTGCCAAGACAGACAAACTTGAGAAAAATCGAGTGATTGTACCTTTTTTGAAGGTCTCTAACCAAATTGTCTGAAATTCACCGGAGAACAAATGTGGGTTTTTTAAAAAAGGTGTCGATGTCATAGATAGAGAGATTTGATTGCCATGAAAAATACCTAACGAAAAAGCCTACCTAAAAAAAATACCTTCAATTTCATCATCGGCTCCATATAGCTAGAACAAGTTCTTCTGTTGCAAATTTACCCAATTCAGCTGTTATAAAAAAAAAATATTTAGAAATGTAAAACTAAAATGCATGATAATGCAGCAGCGCCGAATTTGAACGAGGGTGTGCTGTATGCAGGGAGTAGGTATGTGGATTGTGGAATTGGAAACGTTTTTCGACTGTGATTAGGTGTGGCTCAGGTGATCGTGTCCGTTCTTCAATTTCATCGTGGCGATTTATCAACTTACATTTATCATATGTGTACATGTTTGCATTATGTGAGAGTAGAGTATGTACTGTGTATGCAAGCATGCGTGATTTGTACTCGGTGTGTAATTTTGTAGCGTGTTTAGAGGCCACTACCTCTACCCATTGGCTAGCAGTACACCTTTCGGTAATTGCTGGTATCATTCACGGCATATTGTTGCTGAAAGGTTGTCCATTGTACAACCAGCGTTTGCTGTATGTGACTATTGTGCTGGCATTGGACCCAAATGAAAATTTCAAAGAATGCTCGATGACCTGTGATCATGTGAGGAGTGTGCCATAGGTACCGTGCGGGATCTCATGTTGTAATTTTAGTGTCGATATATGTCAAGCACTAGTTCTCTTGCATGGCTCATCAATGAGAGGCTCTCATTGATAAGCGATGCAAGAGAACTAGAGAACTGAGAGCAAAATGCAAACACCTAGTGATTTCGTCTCATAAGCCTGTAAAGTGCAAGATATCACCTGCAGCATCAGTATGTGACAACTTCCTCGACACTGAACGCAAAACTGGCATCGATAAGGTGCGCTTGTTTTGTCTTGTTTTGTTCAAGGCTCAAGCATGTTTCTACCTGAGATGAGGAATTGATTCTGTGCCATACGTTTCACCGGATAAAGTGTATTTTGCTAATGTTTAACCTTCTTTCATCACGTCAATTTTCAGAGAAACTGTGGCCAGACCACTCGCGACCCTAGTATTTTCACCAAACAGAGCTCGGCCGACGGTCCGATACCGGGACAATCTGGACCTGTTGATTGTCCAGGCTGATGGCCTGCGCTCACATCTTCACCACTGTTTGCGCCGAGTGGGTGGGCGTGGTGAAGGGCTGTGATTAGAACAACTACGCCCGTCGCCCAGCCGGGCGTGTGGTAGGAGCAGCCGGCGAAACAGATCTGACGGTGATTTACAAACATTACCGAATATAATTGATGTGAATTTAAATGTGTTTTCGAGCTGAGACGACTCGTGGGCTTCTGGGGATAGTAATGTTAGTGATGTCTTGTAAAGCTGAGGAAATCTGTTTATCTGCTTAGGAGAATCTAATTATGTCCATACACATATTGTTTTCTGTGACAAATTCATTTACTTTGTGACTCATACCATAGTTGTTACCAAATTAGAGTTTAAAAAATGGTTATACATTATATCCTAGCTGTTGAATCACTCTTTGGCACTTGCGATTGATATAGTCGATCTGTTTGGGCGAGAGGCGTTCTTTCCATCGATCTACATGTTCGGCCGAGTTTTTGAGCACGGACCACGGCTCGCTGCTCTCGGTGCCACTGCGGGTGCTCTCGTCGACGATACGGTCGACCTCGGCGCTCCAGCGGAAGCTCACAAACTCGAAGATGTCTCTGAGCTGACGGCGCGGCTGGGTGGCCAGCTGTTCGTATCGCACCAGGCGCAGGCCGGCCGGGAAGCGCGCCTGCAGCTCGCGCAGCGCTGCCAGATCGTCCTCGATGTCGGCACAGAGCCGCGCCGGCTGCACGCACTCGTCCGAGCGGCGGCACCAGCGCACCGAGCTCAGACGCGAGCTCAGTGTGGCGCGCGGGTCGCGCACCAAATACACCACTCGAGCGCCGGCGCGCAGCTGCGGCTCGAGCTCGCGCAGCCGCAGCCGCACCAGTTTGAACACGTGCAGCGGCAGCAGCCGGCAGGCGGCGCTCAGAAACGCCTCGTTGGTGCACGCGTTGCGATTGGGGCCGCGCTGGCACGCGCTCCAGATGCGCGGGTTGTGCGATAGCATGTCCTCCGTGTTACTGCGCGTAGCGTTCATGTAGTCTGGGATGCGGCTGTAGCGGCACGCGAGCAGCTCGTCGAGCGTGAATTGGGCGGCGCGGCGCTGCTGATCGGAGCGGGCCTGGTGCACGCCCAGCGCCGACAGCGGCTCGTAGTGGGTGAACACGCCGGCCGGCGCCGACAGCACGTGGCCCAGGAACGTGGAGCCTGAGCGCCACGTGGTGGCCAGGAAGACGGGCGGCGGCAGCTGGTCGGGCAGCTGGCCGCTCTCCGTGTCCAGCTGTAGCTGCAGCAGCCGCAGCGCGGCCGATATCTCCGACGCGTTGGCCGGACGGTTGCGCGCTATCGTCTTCCGTCGGCGCACCTCGTACAGTTTGGCTCCTCGGCGAATAGGGGCACGCCCGAGGCGGGGTCGATGACGACCTGGGGCCGACCCCCGGCGGGGGCCAGCCGCACCTGGAGCTCACTCAGATGACGCAGAGCCTCCTCGCGCGCAGTCTCGTCGAATGGGTCCGGGCCGAGGTCAAACGGCTCCTCGGTGACCTCGGTGACCTCTGGGAGATATTTGACCTCGGGTGCTCCGGTGATCTCTGGGAGGCGTGCTTCCTTTGTTGATGCTGCCGGAGAGAAGCCTTGGTCACTTTTACGATAAGCGTGGCACCTGGTACAGAAAGCCTATTTGTTTATTCGCTTTTGCATTTTTCCTCCTTACGTCCTTTCGAAAAGCCTACAAAACACAACAGCGTTGGTATGGAGTTACGCACTTGGATGGAGAAGCCAAATGTTTGAGTATAAATGGGATATTTTTACTAATTTATATAAAGCAGTTTGTTGGTTGCTTTTATGTCTTTCAAATATCAATGCTAGCTCGATGTCAATCACGTTTCTTGTGTTATACTTTCTACCTATCAATGTCTCCAGGCAGTTAACAGCTTTTCCACTTCGCAATCGTGACTCGGCATTCGGGGTCTACTGAATACTGATGTTTGATTGTTTTGACTGAGTGAAAGTGACTACGTAAGCAGCCTTATCTGTTTTGTACGAGGCATAATAGCAACAGAAATCAGCCATGTCAGTAGCCATAAGACAAATTTAGTCATGTCATAGTTTGACACTGACAGTGCCTTTTATCATAAAATGACTACGGGGTGGAGGAACGAGCAGTATTTTGCTTCAGCGACATTGCAAATACTAAAACCTTCAAGGTCCTTTCAAATATTTGTACTTTAAAGGTACCTAGTTCATTAATTACCTAGCAACACAACAAGGTAATTATTTGCCTGAACCGACTCCTACAGCGGACAATGTCTGTCGGACGGATATTCTCATACGTACCCGTCATTACCGCTCCTCCCGGCCGCGCGGTGTCCGTGAGACCTCCGGCCGTGGCGGTGAGTCCGACGGTCAGGAGACGGTTGAGCGGCACCCTGTCGTCGGGAGCGACGGGGGTGCGTCTGTCGAGCAGCCGTCGCGACGAGAGGAGCAGCGAGAGAAGAGTGATGAGTGCCAGCAGCAGCGCCGCCACCGAACAGCGCCTGGGGACGGAGTCAATGACGCTGGGCACAGGGGTGACCCCAGAAACGACACGTCACATTCCTAGATAATGTATGTGAATTTCTAGGTGGCATGTTTCAGTCAACTTATTCGACTTTTGATGATCGATATAATTGCTAGTCTGACTATACCTCAATGTTCGCTTGTTAATTGGGCTTATCTAACAGTTTCGTAGAGAATGAGCACTCAGGTGCTGCCTTCAGTATCGGGTTTATGACTTAATTATGAAGTGATAATTGTCCCTAGCATTTGCACATAGCGTCACTATTTCTCACCTCAGTCGACCCATGTTGCTGCTGTGCCGCTGTTTGTGACGCCTCGTTTTTATAACCGCTCCGTCCTATTGACCGCAGATGATTAACTGTTACGACACTCCCACAGGTGAGCGTTTATGACAATGCCGGATCATCGAGATCACGATAGGCGGTTCTCCGGCGGCTCTCCGTTCGTCTGAGGTCTCTTGGATTTCTCCAGCAAGGTCAGTCCAACGAACACTACACCACTCAGGTCAGTGCTACCTGCTTTGTAGGCCACCCGGTCACTGAGACCTAACCATTAGGTCACTTGCTCGTCAAGGTCAACCTCGTGGGTTTCCGGTCACTGGAGTTCACCACTATATACTCTGTTCACCACTGCACATTCTGGATCGTATCACTGCCACTGTCTCACCTATGCATTCCTGTTTGTGCCCTGATCACCTTTCCGCGATCACAAGAACGCACTGGCTTCCACACAGCCTTCTTGATCACATACGAGTACACCGTTCTTCGCTTTGCTCCACCGCCGCCGTCGCCTTCGCCGTTCTATCGCCTTCGTCTCCGTCTCCCCTTTCCTAGAGTCTCCGTTTTCGTCTCTGATGGACGGATGTCCCTTGAAGACACTGTACCGCCTCACAATGGCTCGGTCCACCGGGCTCGCTGTACCGTTTCACGGGCGCGGGCGCTCGCGCACCAGTCGCCCGGCCGACTGGCGCTGCCGTCGGCGGGAGCCTCCGCTGCCGGAGTGTTGCTGGGTGACGGCGGCGGTGTGGGGAAAGTGAGCGACCCGGCGTGCCTCTACCTCCGCTTACCGCCGCTCGCCGCCGCTCGGTGGGCCCATCATTTACCACACTGCCTCCTCCCGGGCGGCTGTCGGCTCTCTCCCCTCCATTCAGTGTTTGGTAATGGGAAAGGTTGGGTTGGGATGGGCTGAAGAGAGTGGGTCGTGCGCGAAGAGATGTCATTGCATGGCATGGGTTCATAGTGCAATTGTGAGGTCTGGCGGCAGCGGTTTTAACTCTTAGCTCATCGGGTCACGACAGACTGCTATTGCCAGCAAAGCAGCAAGCAATAGCAGACCAAACAAGACCACAAGCAAGAAACCCATGTCCCATAGCAGGGATGAGAGAGCTCTAAACAGCATTCGACTTGACGGTACAAACCATGACCACTTCAACACATCAGATAATATCCCACTGCAAACTGTTATCGACCACGATAGACCCAAACTACACTACACCAGCAACAAACCAGAAGTCATTTCACTGAAGATCACAGCATTCCATAACATAGGTAAAAGGTACGACAAACAAATTACAGCAAACCACTTCCAGTCACCTGCGGTGAGATGACTGTCGCCTTCAGCAGACCTTGAAGGGGCGCATCTCCGTCTTCGAGCTCACCCTTCGATTTAGAATTGCAACAGCATTGCATTGCTATTAGCATTGCAACAGCCGCTACTGCGAGCTGATTACCATGCGTTGTCGTTGTCATGGCAACGGTGCAGACTCGTGGGATTCTCTGAGCGATGCATTGACGGAGAGGTAACATCTGTCGGCTCTCTCACGTCGGTGAGAGGCGAGTGCCGACTGACTCCATGGTTTTGTTGTTAGTTGATGGCTCAGAAACCACTCTGTCAATGTCCGCTGCGTAGGCAAAAGGTTTGCCCAAGCTGCTTTTGTGCCCATGGGCTCTTACCTATCATGAAATTAATTCTCCATGTGCAGTACTCACGGTCACGTGATAGCAAAAGTGAAATTGGTCTTTGAGTTCAGTATATAATATTGTGTATAATATATCCTAATATATAATCAGTATAGGTATGGTACCTATAGTATTGTGATGGGTCATGTGTGATGTGGGGCACTTAAAGGCTTTCCGTTAATCTAGCACATTGATACCCACCGGCAAGGGCCTACATGGTCGTATACCTACTTGATAGGCATTTGACTTTGGAAAGGCCAAGAGAACGCGACAGGATCTTCCTGTTCCCCTTCACTTTCCGTTTGCCCGTTTTTATTGATTTTTTTTGTTTGTTCTGATTGTTCCATCCATTTCACGTCTATAAATAGACCAGAATATTTTGCAAGAAAATGATGAGCTGTTCAATCGGTATGTAACGCAGGCGTGTTAGTTGCCGTGAGCCGGGCCTTGTCGTTGCTTTCCGTGGTTCTGAAAATGCAGGGTCCTAGTGGGTCTGCAAGCCCAGGAACGGTTCGCGGAATTATGTTACAGTTACAAGGCCGGTCGGGCCGTTGAATCTTGAGGAAACCCTATTTAAACCCATACCGGATTCCCTTGGCATTGTCCTTTGCATTCGTGATGAGTTTTGAGAAAAATGCTGCGTTTAGCATAAACGTCAGGTAAACTGATCGCAATGAAAACGTTTATTTTTGTGGTTGCACGTTCATTTGAAGACTTGTGTATTAAACACCCTTGTTAGGCTGCTGTCAAGCTGCTGCTATTACATTCAAGTCGCTTGATGCAAACAACGCTTGTTTAGGTTAGGTACCTTAAAGGGACTATCCCACCTTTAACATGGGGTTTGAGTTGAGATAGCCAAGTTTGCGGCGAGGTTCAGAAACCACCATCTATCTAGGTTGCAACCCCCGCGGCCTCTTGGTGTTGAAGAAATTCGTTCCCTTCATTTGAAAATGGGCCTTGTACAGTCTGTCTTAAAAGTACCGCGCAAACTGGCGGTGGATCCATCAAGCCTGACCGAGAAAGGGTCTGTTTTAATTTGAAAGTCACCGACCAATTGACCTAAGGAATGGACGAGGATGTCAATTGCTTCGGTGACCCAAATTTAGCACGCCCTTCCTCAGTCAGGCTCGATGGATCCACCGTCACTTTGCGCGGTACTTTTAAGACAGACTGTACAAGGCCCTATCTTCAACATGGAGCGACCGTTAGTGTGACGTCACCTCGTTTAGTCATTCTGATTTAAATGGGTTTGTTCGTTGAAAAATCGCTTAAAACTTGGTCTGAACTTTGTTGTGGTGCCTACAGAGTAAAAAGAATCAGCTTTATGACAGTATGTGGCCTGGGGAAGGAGGTACTTTTGGGCTGTGACGTCACATATTTGAAAGTTTGTGTTTGGAATATGGGAAGCCTAAGATGTTTAATGAAAAATAAATGCCAGAACCGTGTTCCTGGTCATCCAATCTATAAAGTCGGGCACAATTTAACTGGTTTTAACAACATTTTAGAAGGTGGGATAGTCCCTTTAACTTGAAATCCGTTAACCCTTTTTATGAAACTTCTTTGGGTTGTCATTTTTGCCCCATTATCTGTCATAAGGAAAATAAATGTTACATTTGACCTTTTCTAGAATGTTATTTCTTCACTGATCGAAGGCTTCCACACAGAAATGATTTGAATTAAGTTGCAACAAATTATATTCTTCGCGATTGCGACATTGTTGGCAGGCTACGTTTCATGACCGTCTAAAATAAAATAGCAAGCAAATCCTCTAGACGGCAAACACCATGGTTTGCAGCGCCCGCGATGAACATGCCAGACAGTGGGCAACCGTCTCAGTCAGCCGCAACTCAGAGGTTATAGAAGAGAAGGAAATGATGGAATAGTTATCGGCCGCTGCTGGTGCATACAACTAATAGGTGCCGTTATACACTTTTGTTAAAATCATTTGTATATCGCTTGATGTATTATTAAAGCTATAAATAATGCACACGATCACATAAATATAGCATGCGGTCAATAGTTTACTAGCGTTATCGCGACTTAAATATTAAAATGCGGAGTGCATGGCAATAATGCACGATGAGAGGCATCCAGTGGACATGTATCGACACCACCGATTAGTTTTCCTTCGCTCCGTCCTTTTCAGGCTGAAGTTCGGATCGGGCCACTCGGCTTGGTAGCGTCTGACATTCTGGGTAATCGTTCTTTCTGCACCCATTTACCTCCGGAAACTGGTGGTCTCGGACTCGTTCTATTTTTACAAACTAGGAACGTTGGTAGCTTTAAATACATCACTCGCTCACACGCGCGGCTAAATGTGGACTAAGATGCCCTAAAATGTTCCATTACCGAGCGCAGACGATGAACAGGATGGTAGTGTGAACACTGAGCAATGAGCATCGCACAACATTCAACACATCAGTTTACATATAAGCGGTAGACACGTAAGCGGGTGTTAAAAGTTGCCCTGTGTCGTGAAATGCTGCACATACATTATCGTTTCTAATCACTTCTCATTATCAGTAATTCGGAGACCATCAGAGACTCCCGATGAATGGTTAATAAGCGTCTCTAAGCACATTCTGTGGCGCTCTCACCGACATGTGTCGATACTCACGGGTCCGGCTCGATACTCCGTTTGTGGCGTCTGACCCTGAATACGGCTGCGTTTCAGTGACGGGCAACATGGCGGCACATTTGTCCGGCTTGGTTCACGATCGCCGTGTCAGTGTCTGTCGTATTCGTGAGAATGTCTATTTGTCGTCTGTCTGACGTCTGTGTCTCTTTATCCTCGTCGTGTATCTGTCCGTGGCCCTGTCACTGTCCCCTTCCCACCCCTTGTCTCTGTGTCACTGTCCTCTTGTCAGTGTCTTCGTGTCATGGAGCGCAGTGTCCGCCCATGGCAGTGTCTCTGTCAGTATCATGGTGTCAGTGTCTCATTTGCCAGTGTTGTCAGTGTATTAGTACCCCTGTTTCAATGTCTCCGTGTCAAGGAGCGCAGTGTCCGCAGCGTTGCCGGTCGCTCGGCGTCGGCCGGCCCCAGTCGCGTCAGTCGTGTCAGTGTCAGTGTCACCGTGTCAGTGTCTCCGTGTCAGGGGGCGCAGTGTCCGCAGCGTGGCCGGTCAATCGGTATCAGTCGTGTCAGCCGTGTCAGTGTGTCAGTGTCACCGTGTCAGTGTCAGTGTGTCAGTGTCTCCGTGTCAGGGAGCGCAGAGTCCGCAGCGTTGCCGGTCGCTCGGTGTCAGTGTGTCAGTGTCCCAGTGTCAGTGTCTCGGTGTCAGGGAGCGCAGAGTCCGCAGCGTGGCCGGTCGCTCGGCGTCGGCCGGCCCCAGCCGTGTCAGTGTTTCAGTGTCCCTGTGTCAGTGTCTCCGTGTCAGGGAGCGCAGAGTCCGCAGCGTGGCCGGTCGCTCGGTGTCAGCCGTGTCAGTGTGTCAGTGTGTCTGTGTCAGTGTCTCTGTGTCAGGGAGCGCAGAGTCCGCGGTGTCGCCGATCGCTCGGTGTTATCCGTGTCAGTGTGTTAGTACCCCTGTGTCAGTGTCTTCGTGTCAGGGAGCGCAGTGTCCGCAGCGTGGCCGGTCGCTCGGCGTCGGCCGGCCCCAGCCGCTGTCGGCTACTGTTCAGAGTGCTGGTCGATGGCAGAGTCTCCCTTAGCTTGCTCCGCCGCCGCCAGTAGACGCAGGAACAGCACACCACCAGCATCACGGCCTGGAGACAGACGGCCGACGGGAACGGGCGTCACCTACTCAGCGTGGGTCGCACGCTTTCACTTCCGGCAATTGTGGCCGGGTTTACATTTGGAGCGGTGATTGTATAAAACTTCAGCTAACTGAGTCAAACTGGTTAGACACAGTGGTCCAGCTCACCTGTAGGAAGACAGCGGCGGCGATACCGGCGATGACGGCCTCTCTCCTGGCGCAGAGCAGATCCGCGGCCCGTTCGTCCCGCAGCCCCGGCTCCGAGACACGGGGCTCGTCCAGCTGCCGCTCACTAGCGCCACCTACAACTATCTATAAAGATGCTGCCTGATTGGAGAAAGGCCATGCCTCCAGTACAGGAACTGTGGCTGTCCTGCATGGTTACCACCATGTTTTCAGCTGGTGCCTGGCTATGACACCCTGTCGCGCACTCACTGTTGTCCTGCATCTCGAGGCTGAGGTAGAGCGGCTCTCCGAGCGCCGTGCCGGTGACCTCTTCCCCCGCTCTGTCTCTCACGTGCAGAGACACTATCGGCGTGGGTGCGGTGCCATTCACCGAGGACGTCACCAGGCCGCCGTCAATCCGACTGGAACATTGGGGGAGGGGGGGGGGGGGGTGCTGTTTTATTACAGGGGATTGATTTCAAGCTTTGTTGTTCTGGTGGCGTGAATCGTGATTCTTGCAGTAATTCACTTATCAACATGTTGCTTTACTGAAAAGTGGCGCAGATGGTTGCTGACAACACCGTCGTCAGATTCTTTATATCTAAGCAAGCTATCCAGTCAAATGCGCCCACTTAAGCTTCCAGATCCATCTCCCCTGCCGAGAGCTGGTATTTCTTCTGCGCTGTCGCGCTGCGTCCACTCACTCTGTAAGCAGGGTGATGCCGTTGCTGACCGTCTGTTCGGTGGCCTCGTATGAACAGAGCAGTTTGATGGCGCTGTCCTCGCGCTTCTGGATGGTGCTGTGGTGCTGCACTGCCACCAGTGCCGTGAACGAGCCGACACTCTCACGGACAACGCCGCAGCGACGCTGGCGGGAAGAGGGAGGCGGCGTGGTCAGAGGAGTGTATAGTAAAGTAATCTTGGAGTAAAGTAATCTTGGAGTGCACTGTGCACTGTTTCTGGCAATCATTTGTCCGACAACTAGAACTCGGAGGATGGAAAACAACACGGCATGACTTTTCCACCGTTCTTTTATATTCAGATGTCCAAGACATCTGTGGTACTGGTGCGAACGTCAACATCCACGCTTTCCTAGTCACTGAGTGGGAGGAGGAGTTAATAACCGACTCCCTGGCAAAAACACTAACGCTTGAAGTGAAAATTTAAGCCCGTGGCCCCGTCCCGTTGGTCCAGTGGCTCACGTCCCGTTGGTCCCTTGGACGGGTCGTGAGGAGGGTTGGAAAATGGAACGGAGTCCATCTGATCCCGTGACCCACGTCCAGCTGCCCCCGCATCTCACGTCGTGGTAGATGAACGTGGCCTCGGTGGTGAGCTGGCCCGTGCCGCGCACGTCACACGTGCTCGGTGCGTCCAGTGAGAAGATACGACCGGTGAATGGGGCGGCCGTGCGCAGTCGGAGCGTCATCCGGTCCGCGGAGCAGAGCAGCTCCACTGGGGAGAGAGTAGAGGGAGGTCAGGAAACGGTCACCTTAAATACCAAACGGCTCTAATTAGTGCCTGCTGAGCAGCCCTTCGATATTCGCTCCAGCCCTGTCTGGTGTACGCCGCGCTACTCACGGTCGTGGCAAAGGGCTGCGCTGCGAGAGATCAATGCTCCACTGTTCGGTACCAGCGGTGCCTGGTAGTCGCGCAGCGCTACTCACGGTCATGACAAGGTGTCCGCTGCGAGTAGAGCGCCCCGCGGGTCGGCACCAGTGCCGATGGTCCCGCGGAGGCGGTGTCTTCGCTGGAGAGCCAGCACCGGGAGGTGGCCGGGCTGAACGTGAACGAGCGGCACGGGAAACTCGAGGTTGTTTCACAGGCGCGCTGACACTGAAATGGACAGGGGTGGAGGGTCAGGGGCGTCAGTTACAGTTCACGGGTGCTAGCCACAGGTCGGGAGCGCTAGTCACAGGCCAGATTGCATTGTTGGAAAGTACTGCATACGGTCTCAGCCCTGACGACTCACTACCGTGCCCACCCAGGGCCAGACCAATGTCTTCCCCTAATTCCTATCATCCTTCTGGCTTTTAACCCTCGCCCGCACATGCCATTTTCCCATCCTAGAACGCACATGGGGGGGTTGCCACCCCCCCCGCGCCATTTCGTTCCTGTTGGAGATAGAGCTTAGCGGTAAAGACCAAAAAGATTCTTTGGGAAGAGACGAATCCAATGATACCCAGTTTTACCTTCTCAGGTCAGTCATTGACCTTCCAGGTCAGGTCAAACTAAAAAATGTTGCTGTTTTGGGTCGCCGTTGGATATCAAGTGCGCTGCTTATCAAATACCGATGACGATGCTGTTTTCTGGTGCCAAGCCAGCTAGAACCTCTTTGTCACACTACCCGACCAGAATTTTGCTGCTGAGGTCATTTCAGGTCAAGTTAGGTCAAGGTCAATTATATGTGTTTGTATGTCTGTGTGTGTCTGTGTGTATACTGATGTGTGCACCAATTGTTTTTGGGTCCATATTACATGAAATCATGATCTGAGAAGCTTTTACCAAAAATACAGTCAAAAAACTTCACAAAAAGTAAATTCAGCTTGCCTAAAACGCAATTATTTTAGATGACCTAGGTTGACCTTGACCCTGACCTTGACCCCTGTACATCGTCGAACAACATGTTCCATGATAGGTGAGAGGTAAGACTGGCAAAAAAGGCCGAAATCAGGGTATCAAAAGCTCACAAGGCCCATGGCAAACGCAAGATGTTGAGAATTGGCCATTTGGGTCATGACATGACCTGAAAAACAAGGTCATATCTCCGAAACCAAAAATCACAGAAACTTGATATTTTCAGTGGACATCAAGAAAGAATAGACGAGCAGCTATACGAAAAATCAGCCTTCTAGCTTTAAAAATGTTGAGTGCAGAGCAGAAAGACTACCTGGGGGGGGGGGGGGGGTGGCAACCACCCCCCCCCCCCATGTGCGGACGAGGGTTAAGAGGTCTCGTGAGACCGAAAGGGCCTAACCCAACAAAACAAAAACAAAAAAGGTACCTACTGCAGTTGGAGCTTCTATTTGAAACGATTTAGAAATTAAGCACAAAGTCGATGGGAAGTTGTTAATCGGGCGCCTATACCCGTTCTCTGCTGGTTGCGGAGACCTCCAGATCACGGTACGTCATCTGTCTCTCTGGTCGTTTCTCCCAGTCGCAGCCGGTCGAGCTTACATCTGCAATCACAATGAGTCAATTTCACTCGACTGAAGGTGATCTGAATCTGAGCGAAGCGCAAGGGAGCTCCAAAGAGTCTGGAGTGGCACTGCTCGGTCTAGATACAGCGCACTTACGTGGACCTACCAAACCCACTTCTTCCTAAATCTTAGATCACATTATAACTTTCTGGCACTGTTTAGCATTGTACTGCGATTATCGGGGCTGACTAAATTAGTAAAGGCTGGTTTTAGAGACACGGGACATGCTGGTTTTCGAGGTACTCACGCGGCACACACTGGTTCTCGAGGTACTCACGGGGCACACACTGGTTCTAGAGGTACTCACGGGGCACACACTGGTTCTAGAGGTACTCACAGGGCGCACACTGTCTCTATAACGTACTCACGGGGCACACACTGGTTCTCGAGGTACTCGGTGTCCAGCGCCGGGCGCAGGGCGTTGGGCGCCGTCCGTCGGCTGCTGGAGGAGAGTCGACAGAGCCTCTGACTGGCCACGAACTCCGCCGAGCGGCAGGGCAGCTGGTGGTTGAGCAGGCAGTACTCCTCACAGGTTCGGCGACTGGTGATCTCCTCCAGTACCAGGTCATCCAGGCCGGCCAGCTCGCGGCCCAGCACCCGCTCAAACACCCACGCCTTCCCGCAGGCCGGCGCTGCGGGAAGTGGAGAGGGATTATCAATGCAGTGATCATAGTGCATGCGGGATCTTTGGGTCGCCAGGATGGCTGTGGTCGAGATAAGTGGTTGAAGTCATGAGCGAGGCGCAAAATGATGATAAGCACAACGATATCGACGGCACGTTGTTTGTTGATGATTTTATTCTCGAACCAGCTCGAAATTAGCTGGATTTCACTGACATTGATAAAAACGTCTTGTAAAACGTCTTGTCGTTTTTTGACTGTGCAACGACTTCTGCGCCATGTGAATAATGCCACGGCCGAGCTGGTAGGCTCACCTTGCAGGCAGACCTTCTCGAAGTAGGCCGTGTGACCTCTGGCCGGTACGAGCAGGTGGGTGCGACCCTCAGAGGTCAGGTCGAGGCGGAAACAGGCGCCTCGGTCGTAGTCCACCAGGAAGGAGGGACAGGCGGTGGAGGCGCGGCATCTGCAGAGTACAAGGCACAAGTCACATGCAATGTTGAATGTGTGGTAGTGCTTTCAGCTTTGACCCAGTGTCTTGGTTTCTGCCGATGCCAGGCAGCAGACACTGCACAGTGCACACTGCACGGTGCTGTAGCGCAGCTTGCAGAAGGTGATGGATTATGTTATACCTATCGTGGACCTCAATATCGATTGAATAGATATTGGATTGGAAAAGGTCTGTCTCCGGCAATGTATTTTTAATGCCTTTGTAATTTTCACTGCATATTTCGGAATGCAGTGAAATATGCATATTTGCATATTTCACTGCATTCGTCGAAAGCCCTATCCCATCAAAAACCCAGACAGTGAAGCTACAATGCACAATTCTGCTGGCGGAATACATTCACTCCCCTAATACACTTCGACTTCACACAATGGAACCTCTGGTAAAAAGTCCCAAAATCCATCGCATCCGAGGACTCATTACACCCCTGCAGTAGCATGAATCTCGCATGAAGTCCATTTCAGCTCACGCTTAGGATCTGAGGCGATCTGAGCGAAACTACGGCACGTGGGTCCGCGTCACGAATCTTATTGTACGGGACACAATGCACCGTGGAATGTGACCGGAATTGGGTAAGGTGCGTGGGAAGTAATTCATGCACTGCAGGAAGCCACCTGTGTGCGCGACTCTACAGTAGGTATGCCACGCTACTAACTACATGAGCGCATGAGAAGGGTGCTGTGAGTCGTGAGTGCTGGTGGCTAGCTGATTGGATATACGGCGAATTTGTTCATCTGCTTATGTTGGTTCAGTAGGTATGGGTCAATTTTAACACAGACGTCGACTTCAACGTTTAACCTAATGTTTTACTCGGTTTCATTGTTTTGTTACTAGCGGCACTCTTCCACTGACCTCTTGGTGCCTGGTGGACTGTGTCTTTCTCCACTGACCTGCTGGTGCCCTGTGTTTTTCCACTGACCTGCTGGTGCACTGTGTGGTGGTTTTCCACTGACCTCCTGGTGCCTGGTGGACTGTGTCTTTCTCCACTGACCTGCTGGTGCACTGTGTCTCTCTCCACTGACCTGCTGGTGCACTGCGTAGTGGTTTTCCACTGACCTGTTGGTGCCCTGTGTTTTTCCATTGACCTGCTGGTGCACTGTGTGGACGTTTTCCACTAACCTGCTGGTGCACTAGTGTCTTTCTCCACTGACCTACTGATGCACTGTGTGGTGGTTTTCCACTGACCTGGTGGTGTTGTCTTTCTTTACTGACCTGCTGGTGCACTGGGTGGTGACGGCTCCCTGGGAGCTGTAGAGCGGGATCTGCGTTGCCGAGTGCAGCAGTACACCGGTGACCCGCTCAAACGTCTCAGTGCCCTCGCACACGGCTGAAACAAGGCTGCACATTGGTCATCGGGTCCGTCCGACCGTTGCTTGCACGGTCTTTTGCCCATCCACTTCCTGAGTGAAAAGTTGAATGAAATGTGGATATCGCCAAAAGCATAGGAAACGTGTATATGTGTTGTGAATAATAGATGCATACCTGAGATGCATTGGACGTTTCCCAGCAGTAGAATCGCTATTGAAAGGGATGTGTGTAACCTCTTCATTCTGAAACAAAAGGAGTGAAATGTTAAAGAAAAATCGTGGGCTGCAGCATGTCTGGCACAAAAACCTGGCCAAGCGACGCAATATCGTTTAGTTGCTAGATGTGCCGTGCCGGCCAGTTCTACAGAAAAGTCTAAAGGCCGCCGTCCGCTGTGACCGACACTCCAGCGCGAAATCGGCAAGCATTTTATCCACGGACTCGACAGAAGTTGATGGCCGAAGGCAATATGCATCAAATACTTTTAACCGTGCCTCCCTCGCTCAGCGGCCAGTCACGGTATGCTACACACGTCACATACAGTCCACAGGAACCTCGTGACGTCATTATCACGTGACTCGAGTCTCATTACCACCCAGAAACAATAGCAGTTGTTGACTGCCGTCCTCCGAGCACGTGACATACACATCTCGCTGTGGGCTGGTCACGTGACCAGCCCTCCTCGTGATTTCAGTGCGTGAGTTACGTTCATTGAAGGAGGACCGGGGGCGACGATTGTCATATGCGACGAACCGTGGGCGGGAGAATTGCCCAGGACGCTGGCGTGGTCGAAACAATCATCACGTGGCGAAGGTCGCCAGGGAAGCGGGGGCATCCCGTGGTAGTCGACGCCGTGGCTGCTGCGCATGTATGGCTTCGTGGTCTCCGCGATCGCATTTCTGCGCTGCAGAGGAGGCCCGGGAGGGTGTAGGCGCAGCACAGTATGGAGTGTGAATGATGGGGGCTATGAAGGGTCTACTGTCGTACTCGTGTTTTGATTGCACATGACGACAGGCTGACCCACACCCAGCACGCGCTGTGTCTTCTGTAGGTGTCCTGTAACTTTGTGTCGGTGGGGCGGGTCCGTTTTGCCGATCCTCCCTTCCATAGATGCCCGGGCCGGTCCAGTGTGGGACCTCCAGTTTATTGTGAATAGAGTGGGTGGGATGGGCCTGGGGAGGGGTCTGGTTATTTGTATTGACCGGATATGGAACCCGGAAGATGGCTTTTGTCTGGTTGGAATACATGATTTATGAGTGTAATGGTCTGTGCGTGTCCGGTAACATTTATGTTTTGAATGACCAACAAAATATTTTTCACTCTGATGATTTCGTTTCCACGTGAACGTAATTAAGACAGGAGTGTCCTTTTTAGGCTCCATCTCGTCATCTGTCACTTGCGTTTGCGTTATTTCTAGGACGACGTGTATTTTGCGATGTGTGAACTGATTCTTCCTACGCCGAACCAGCCAATGCGCCGCAGCGGACCGGAGAGAGTGTTGCTGGGAAGCGACTGATGCGGGTCAGATCGATCTGTGGGTCACGGCTACACCTGGCGCGCCACGTCCTCTATCGCGGCCGAAATGGGAGCGAACGGCACGCAACATCGTGCCAGTCTGCGCATCTCAGCAATTGCAGCACCTTTTAAATGGCAGTGCCAAGTTTTACTTGCCATTTTTCGGCCATGACGAGGGGTGACTGGTGTTCTTATACCGAATGCTTCTTTGTCCCTCTCATTTGAAGCATGGATAACGTAAAGCTGTGTATGTACCTACTTACAATATTGCACGTTTTAGATTAGTTGTTTATGCATAATTGTCTCACGGTTTTTATCATTAATCGGATGTTGGAGCTCAATTCGAAACTTACCAACACAACTTGGGAGAAATTACGTCGAAGCGTGAAATGAGAGCCAAGCCAGGTCGTTTCGGTGCATCATGACCGGACGCCCTGCACTGTCGTGTAATTGCCGCCGTGGCAGTGCAACGTTGCAGCAGTTCGAAGTGTTGCGCCGTCCCAGGAGTGGTGATTTCTCCATTCTCACGTCTCTGAATGACCGAGACACGGTGACGGTGAAAGGTCCACTGCCCGTGTGCCTTCCGTGGCCGGAACTAAACGTCCCCCCCCCCCGCCCACTGCCCGCGGTGGCCAGAGGTCACCTGTGCGCCTGTGACGGCTGCCGCGGACCGCGGGGATGCGGGCGGGGCAGCTGCCACCGGGGAGAGGGGGGGGGGAGCAGGGCGGTGCCCGGCCTCGCGGCACGTGCCGCTTCCATGACGTCACAGTCATATGCCAGGGGCAGACAAAACTTTGCTAAATGCGCATAATCAGTATACCTACAGGCTACAGCAGATATTCTCGTAGTACGTCCCTCTCAGGTAAATCAAGCTTCCGCTACCAAGCTAGCTACCAAGCTTGAAGCTTGGTAGACGTCGAAGTAGCTGAGACAACACACCAAAAGCATCGGGTGTTCGTTTCGTGCCAGGGGAAAGAGGAATCGAGCAAAATATTTGACGGTGTGTCTAGTAACCGAAGGTTTGTTGTCAATAGTTAACACTTTTCTTTAGAATTGTGTTTTTCTATTGAAAAACAAATCTGAGTTTATGATAGTATGATGGAGGAAAGAAGTGCAATTGCATTGGATACCTATTATGCTTCATATACCTATAAGCATATGCACCTAATTCTACCTAACCTTCTCGTATTTAGCTCAATAACACACAATGACCGGGGACGGGGAATCCACTTAGATATGAAACATTCCAAGTTACGAACCTTCGCCTGACCTGCCAGGATTCATGCAATCTATTCGAGACATGTATCAAAAGTCATAGGATGTATCTGGAACAGACAGGTATTATGTGAAGGGCTTTTTTACGCTGATTTCGAATTTGGCTGGGGGAACCTATGAGGTCACGGAATACATTCGAATATGACAAATATATGGAAGGAGTTCACATGTCTACAGGTCTTCTGCAAATACCTAAGTCAACAGTTCTGTTTATTTTTTTATGGCATGTCTGATCTCAAATCAATTTGCTAAATCGTTTTCCAGGGCTAAACAACGCCTGCTTGTTCAGAAAAGAAAATGATAAGCATAAACTGATGACCATAGCCTCCAATGATTGATGACGTCGTATTTAACTTCGATTGGCCCTTTTTTAACTGAGTTACTTAATGTTTTGTTGTGTTTTACGCCTTATATTTATTTGTTAAGATACAATAGATGCATTGATCATTGTTCACACCATGTAATTTCAATGAAAAGCGAAGTTGTAAAAGGCTGTTTGTAAGGGTGAAAGACCGTCTGTCTAACGGGAAAATCAAACATGCATCAACATTACAAAAAAATTCGTACCATAGTAAAACAAACGTCAAATACCTACACTTTTATGTATGTACATAATGCATTATACCTACCATATGCACTACCAATATGCATGTTTGCATTACAGCCACCTTGTCTGAGAATAAAACGCCAAATTATCGGCAATATATCAATGAAGCATTACCGCTTCGAGCAATTAACAACCAACCACGGTAAAACCTGACAAGAATTGACCCCTTTGCATCTTACCTGCCTTTCGATTATCCTACAACCAGATTGTCCGGCTCGCGATCAGACGGGCCCGTGGCCCTGTGGGTCTCGTCTCCTTCTCTGCGGTCTGTTAACTCGTTGTCCGTCGACTGCAATCTCCTTGGACGTAGTCCGTGGTCTCTGGTCTCCGGTGGTGAGCTCCGCTACCAGTGCTGTCTCGTTCGACGTGCCGCTCATACTGCGGGCGGTGGCGGTGGTGGCGGTGTTGCGGGCGGGGGCGGGGGCGGCACTAGTGGTGCCGTGGGGGGGGGGGGAGGGTTGATGGTGACAGTAGTGGGGTGACGGTGACGGTGGATGTGGCGCTGGCTGCGATTGTGCGTACATCTTAACTTAACTTAACCCAGAAGGAACATGTCGTATTTTTTACCAGTACCTGTCATGTTCTAGTCGTATGATTTGTGATCTGATTTTAAAAGGCGATCTTGAATATTTGCTAAAGGACAAGATCATGACCTGACCGCAGGTCGTGCTGCATATCAGTCGATCTGTATCCGTAAGCTACACACCCAAGATCAGATGTTTTCATCGCTCCAGCCTCGAGCGCATTTCGCTTTCAAAAGTTGCCGTCGAACTGTTAATTACTTTTTATTGCCTGAGATGACCTCAGGGTGTGACGTGAGGTCACGGATTCAGCTTTTCAGTTAATACTTCATCGATTTTTTTATATGATAAGCGACGTTGCAAAGAGTTGAGTCTGACTATATCTGAGAAAGAGGCGTAGCTCAATTTCCCATTGGCTTATTAAGTGGGAAGGTCGCAAAACTATTTCCACCACAAATTACCTGACCAGCCACTAGCTAGTTTGTAGGTTTCTTTCGCGTTATCGCCTAAGTTTCTTTCGCGTTATCAAATAATGGTGCCCACAAAGGGGGGGGGGGGCACACGGGTCCGTGCCCTCCCTATTCGAATCTGGGGGCCTTAAGATCGCCGAAGACAGCCTAAAAAATGAGCTGAAATAGTGATCAAAAAGACTAGGAGGGCGCACCTCGGGCCCCAGCAGGCCCATATGAGTCCATGTAGGGCAACTTTTTTCGGCTGGGGCCTTGGGTCCCTTCGGCATGGAGCAGTGGCGTATCCAGGATCTTGAAAAGGGGGAGGCCAAACCTGCTCAAGGGGCCCCACCCTTACCTTAGGGGCCCCAGTAGTGGCGTACTTAACCCACGCCCAGGTGCGGTTCTTTGCCACTTTCACCATGTGAGGGAGCCTTTTTAGGCACACTCGGCAATCTAAAAAAGAAAAAAAAGAACGTGAAGGTATCGATAGCTCTGTATGTAGTGTACAATTTATTTCAGCAGTAGGCATATTAGTTGTTTTTTTTTTTTTTTTGCTTTGGTCATCGCCGGGGCCACTACAAAAGCAAAATGTTTTGTCAATTTTTTACGATTGTAACATTTTTCAAAGGGCATACGTCAATCTCTCTTGCGCTGGTTGAGGGCTGATACCCTTATCTTTAGAAGGGCCCGACTCGGGTTGAGCTCTGATCTAGACTCTGATCGCTCTATGTCGCCCACATTGGCCTCACTCCGACCTCTAAAGGCTCATTCTGGCCTCTGGGCTCTGAAAGCCCCACACTGGCAACAGAGTGAACCACGCTGGCCTCCGGGCCCCATAATGGCCTCAGGAGACCCATGCTATGGCTGACCTCATAGGCCCCCCCGCTGGCTCTTGGGAGTCTTTGAGTCAGTATGACGACCTTATGCAGCTCTTGAACCCACGCCGGTCTCTAGAAGCCCATGATGCCTCCTGAGGGTCCCACGCCGGCCTTTAAGGGCCACTCCTACCTCAGGGGGCCCAAACATGCATAAGATCTGGAGAGTGGCTGCCGAGACCCCTCGAGGTGGCCTCTAATGGCCCGACGGCAGCCTATGAAGGCCCGCGCTGGCTTCTGAGGGCCCAGCACCAGCCTCTGGAGTCTGAAGTCAGATGACAGATGGCCCCACGCTGGCCTCAGAGGGTTCACGCTGGTCACAGAGTACCCCACACTGGCCTAAAAGGGCTCCGCACATTGTCTTCAGAGGGCCCCAAGCTAGTCTCGGTGGCCAATGGGCCTCAAACTGTCCTAAGAAAGCTCCATATCGCTGGGCTTAAAAGACCCTACGCTGGACATAGACGGCCCCATGCTGGACATAGAGAGTCCCACACTGAGTGGTCTTAGAAGGCCCCACAATGTTCTTAGAGGGCCCCACGCTGGTTTTAGAGGGCTGAGCGCTGGTTTCTTAGTTAGGGCTCTACACCAGCGTCAAAGGATCCCACGCTCGAGTCTAAGCTTCCTTATGGCCGCCAAAGCGACCTCTGAGGGCCCACGCTAGCCTCTGGGGGCTCGGCCTTGGCCTCTGAGGGCCTATGAGGACCATCAAATGGGATTTTAAGATAGTTTGGCGCAGTTTGACTTTATTTATGCTTGGGCCAGTACTTTGGATGAGGCCCTGAAGGTCGTTTCTCTTGGGACACTCAACTCAGCAGGCACGTACCCAGGATTTCGCCCAGGAGGGGGCCGCCTGCTCTCAAAGGGGCCCACGGATCACCCGGATGCCGCTGTCAACCCAGGCAGGGGCGTATCCAGAACCTTTCGATGAGGGGATTGGGCACAGTGGGTCCGGTCCCCTTGCAGACGGGCCCCTCTGTCCGTCTGTCTGTCTGTCTGTCTGTCTAAGCCCTGAGAAAATGTGCAAAATTGGCAGGTAAAATATCATTTTTTGCTTGAGAAGTATGCATAAAATGCACGGTATTTTATGAGGAAGTGAAGCGTCACACTTCACAGGCGCCGTTGTGAGGGCCTTAGGGCTCAGAGACATTGGTGGGGGCCATCACTTAGGCGTGTGTGGAGTCCTGAAAGTTACTGATGGCCCTTCATAGGCCGGCAAGGGACCCTCAGAGGTTGGTAAGAGGCCCTCAGAGTCGCTGGTAAGTGACCGTCAGATGCGCTACATAGGGCCTTGCCGGTGTGGGGGCTCTCAAAGCTGCCGAAGTAGGCCCTTAACCCGCGAGTTGCTGGGGGGGGCGTTAAACGCCCCCACTTTTTTCGCCGGGCCATAGCATAAAAACGGCGCGCCGCAGGCGCGCCAAATTTTGGGTACCTGTAGGGAATTGATTGAAGTTTATTGTGACAAAGTTTCAAAAAAATCGGTCGGAAAATTTTTTGAGATATCGAGGTTTTAGTGACGTCATGATTTCTGACTTTTCGACCAAAAATGTCATATGTTCAAAAAATCATATAAAATCACAAAATAGACGTACAGACATGCCGTAAACGCCATTAGACTGCCAATACCATGAACAATCAAATGGCTATCTTCGATTATTGATTATCGTTCAGCATTTTCCAAAATCTTGAACTGAATCTTGGCAATTTCTCGTGACTACTTTACGACCATGATACATGCATTTCTTAAATTGAAATTTTTGAGCCAAACACGTACACATATGATAAAATGAATGTCACCATCGTGTTCTACGCCCCAAATTACCCATAAACATGTGTCGAAGGCTGCGAATATCAGTTTTGATTTTCGAGGATATATGCCTACCGGGTTGACCTGACCTTGACCCTGACCTATGCTTGACTGACCCCTACATGGAGCTGACACTCTTGTAGGCCTTTTATGATGGATTGTGCACCGTTTTGACAGAGTTTATGACGAGAGGCGCCCATTGCGAAGTCCTGAAGTCCATGCTACTGAAAGCCCGATTTCAGGTGTTTGACCTGACCTTGACCCGACCTGTGACCTCAAAATTCAATTTTAAAGTACTCATCTGAATCGTCTCGTCGCGTTCTTTCGTTTGCCGCCTCGTGCGTTTCGCTGCACCTATTGGTTCTCGAGTTATCGGCTGGGGGCGTTTAACGCCCCCCCCCCCCCAGCAAACGGTGGGTGGCGAAATACCCCAGCAACTGCCGGGTTAACCCGCGCCCGGCTGGGGGTCCTGGATTTCCACGCCCTGCTGGGGGGGGGGGGGTGTTTGAACACCCCCCCCCCTTCTAACTCGGCTCCTGGGCCACGTAGCGATACGCGGAAGGCGGCGTTCGAAAGAGCGTCAAAAATAATGACGAAATCACTTCGGTCAATTTTTTGGTCAGGTCAAAGGTCAAGTCACCAGAGGTCATTGAAGGCAAAATTTCGCCGATTTCCAGGTCGAATGTCGAAAATTTCCAAGAAGCCAACGCATAACTCGGGAACCAATAGAGCTACAGCGCCGCGGAAAAGCGCATTCGATAGCCCTATTAACGCCCTTTCTGAGTAATTCTCTCAGATTTGACCTAACGTCAACGGTTTTGCCTGCAGGGGGCAAAAACTGCAAAAATAGCCGATTTTTTCGGAAACAGTTTTTCTGCAATAACTTTTGACCCAAGCCTTGTACGAGCTTACTTTTACCGGCATCGTGTTCCTCTCGTCAAGACGCATCGAATGAACTATAACTTGACCTTGAAAGGTCAACTTGAAAATTTGACCTCAGGTCAAGGTCATGACCTGACCGGAAAGGGTCATGTTGCATATCAGTCGATCCGTATCGTCGAGCTGAACACATCTAAGGTGTTTTCATCGCTCTAGCATGCCTCTATCAAAAGTTATTTGCGAAAAACTGTTAGATACCATTCGTGACCTAAGATGACCTCAGGGCATAAACAGGGGTCACGGACACCATTTTCATGTTCAGTGTGTCTAAACCACTTGTAATTCAGTGTTTGGGAGTGTTTATAATGTCTTTCGTCCAAAAGAGACGCATTTCAATTTTCTCCCATTAATGGGGAGGTCGCAAAATTGACCTGACCTTAGGTCATCGATATCAAAATTATGAGATATACATTTTGTACATGCTATTGCTCTTAGCAATCGCTGAAAGTTTCAAAGCGATCGGTCACTCGATGTAGCTATGACAGACATTGAAACTTTTTATGAGGTGAGGTCACTTCAAGTGACCTGGTGACCTGACCTTGAATGACCTTGGTCTGAAATTTTGACAACATGTGTAGAATTGATGCATGATAAGGTGTACCAAAAACGGCGGCGCTCCGCGCCGCCGTTTTTGAGATATTCGCGAAAAACCACAAGGGGGGTGTTCAAACACCCCCCCAGCAGGGCGCGGGTTAAGAGGCACTGGCGTGGGGCCCTTAGAGGTGGCAGTGGAGGCCCTCGCAGGCGCCGTTGTGAGGGCCCTCAGAAACACCGGTGTGGGCCGTGGGACCATAGCAAACGGGTACGGCACCCTTACAGCTGATCCCTTATTGGCCGGCAAGAGCCCTCAGGGCCGGCAAGGTCCCTCAGAACCTGGCGTGAGGCCCTTCTGGAGATAAGTGTGGCTACACAAGAGGCCATGCGGTGTTCTCACAAGCCCCGTGGTCTCCTTTCCAGTTGAAGCGTTGCCAGCGCGAGCCCTCTGCCGCCAATAGGCACCGCAGGGCCTCTCGGGCCCGAGGCCTAAACCCTATAACGGACACGTGCCCCCTCGCCCTCGCCCCTAGCCATACCATTGAATCCGAGTGATCACGGGCCGTTAAGGTAATCAGGGGCCTCTCAGGTCTCAAGGGGCCTTTCAATTGACCAGGGCCTTTTAATTGACCAGGAGTCTTTCAATTGGCCAGGGGTCCACCAAGTGACCAGGGGACCCTCTGATAACCAGGGGACGGTTATACCAGGAGATTCACGGGTAACTAAGGGCCTTTATATGCCTGCAGGGCCCTTCATATGACCAGGTACTCCCCGGGTAAACATGAGCCCTTCAGGTGACCAGGGTTTCTTCAGATCACTGGCCAGGGGTCACCCAGGGGATCAGGGCCCCCCAGGTAGCTAGGAGCCCCTTAGATAACTAGGGGCCCCTCAGGTAACCAGGGGCCCCTCAGATAACCAGGGGCCCCTCATATACCAAGAGGTAACCAGGGGCCTCTCAGATAATCAGGGTCTCTCAGGTAATCATGGGCCCCTTAGGTAATCAGGGGCCCTCAGGAAACCAGGGGCCCCTCAGGTAACCATGGGCCCCTCAGATAACCAGGGCCCCCGTAGCCAGGGGCCCCTCAGGTAACCAGCAGTCCTTCAGATAACCAGGGACGAATCAGGTAACCAGGGCCCCCTCAGATAACCAGGGGCCCCTCAGATAACCAGGAGCCCCTCAGATAACCATGGGCCCCTCAGATAACCAGGGGCCACTCAGGTAACCAGGGGCCCCTCAGATAACCAGGGACCCCTCAGGTGACCAGGGGGACCCTCAGGTAACCAGGGCGCCCCTCAGAGCCCCCATGCCCCCCCTTGGGTACGTCACTGCACTCAAGTGACCCGAAGGGCCCACTTGCATGTTTGATGCCAAAGGGGGAGGCCATGGCCTCTTGGCCTCCCCCCTGGATACGCCACTGGCATGGAGGGCAGTTTACAGGTCGTGTCCCCTCCATTCAAAAATCCTGTGTGCTGTTATTAAATGTAATTAAATTATTATTAAAAATTCTGTTTTCAGCTTTTGAGCAACCAGCAGTGGAACCTGCGGAGTCTACAGGTCGCTGAGGATGCCTTGAGTCAGCGACATCTACACCTCAATCACTCGCTAGTGCTGCCACCTAGGTAGGCTGCCCTCGGATCTGCGTTGCCATGAGCGTTGGTGTTCCGATCAGCTGGGCTGTGGCGTCACCATTTTTCAGATTACACTGCCCATTGACTGGTGCAGCTCTGCAGGCTTGTCCTAATATATTCGACAGAAAGTTAACCCGCGCGGGGCTGGGGGGGGGGTAAATTTTACCCCCCCTCGCGAATTTTTGCGATATCTCAAAAACGGCGGCGCGCAGCGCCGCCAAACTTTCAGTACCTTTTCTTACATCAATTTGACACGTTCCCTGAAAATTTGAGCGAAATCCGTCGGAAAATTTTTGAGAAATTGACGTTTTAGTGACGTCATGTTCGCCATTTTCGCCTCAAAAACGGCAAAAGTTCAAACGCCGCTAACATCTTCATTTTTAAAGGAATCAAGACGTAACAAAAAAGGTTATACGTAATTTTACTTCGTCTATCAAATGGCTATCTCGGTTTTTTGAAAATTTTGGATTTTGGCCTAAATTTTTTCAAAAAAATGATTTTTTTGGGAAAATCATTATAAAATCCAAAATTTTGAGTCTATCGAAAAAACCGGAATATATGTCAGAGAAGTGGTCTATGTGCACCTACATACCAAATTTTAGAGGAATCGGTTCAAAAATGTGGGAGTTATTCACAATTTTATGACGTCACGACACACAAATTTTTTGAAAAATGGCTTTTTTGGAAGTTCTAGACCTCATACGGAAACAAAAATAGCACCATTCGATTCGCCGTGAAAAACTGCATCAGATAGACACCTTTTTAGGCCTTAACAACCAACTTCAAAATTTGACCTCACTTGACCTGACCTTGACCTGACCTCGACCTGAAATTCATCCAGAGGTGGTCCATATCACTTATTGAGTGTGCCTATTGAATTCTATGAGTAAAATGACCCATAAAACATGTGTCGCACATGCCCTTTTCTATATTTTGTTTTTTGGTGACCTGACCTGACCTGACCTGACCTTGACCTTGACCTCTGAATGATATTGTATGCAACGAATATTGTCTTGGTAGCCTAAGAACACGTTTTGGGCGATCAGTCTCAGTCCATGACTCCATTCTTCGGCAACTACGGTGCAAGGCCGATACTGTAGAAACTTGCAATTTGTACCCTTGACCTGACCTTGACCTTGACCTCAAACTTTAAATTAAGTACATGTTTTTAGTAGTTCGTGATGAGAGCTTTCGATTGGCGTTTGAGTTTTCCAAATCGGACCATTAGTTCGGGAGATAACAGGGGGGGTAAAATTTACCCCCCCCCCAGCCCCGCGCGTTCGGCTGGAGACCCCAGCCCCGCGCGGGTTAAGTTAAGTTTAGTTTAGTTTAGTTTAGTTTATTGACCTATCACCAACGGGCTGACACCCAATTACTGATGAAGTCATGTGATAAAACACAATACACAACCACACATTACCTTTAAAAATACACATGAAATAATTATGTATTAAATGTGTAGCCACAGAGCATTTTGGGCATGCCCACTGCTAAATACGTCTAAAATAAAAGACAGTAAAATGAATAATGCATCAATGATTACATAAATCTAAAAAAGCGACACGAGTGCTGCGGACTAGACTAAAGTTGAGATACTGGATATGAGATAACATGT
Organism: Amphibalanus amphitrite; assembly: GCF_019059575.1. Taxonomy (NCBI): domain Eukaryota; kingdom Metazoa; phylum Arthropoda; class Thecostraca; order Balanomorpha; family Balanidae; genus Amphibalanus; species Amphibalanus amphitrite. Next base: position 182,405 of record NW_024881662.1, read on the forward strand.
TTCCGAAACTGGTAAAAGCCTGAAGAAAGCGGTACGCATTAGTGGAAGAGGCAACAGCATCCTATTATGAATGACTAAAAGATCCGGAAAGCCCTCAACCGATCCTGCAGATGGTCCTGCTATCCCGCGAGAATTTCATCCGCCAGTTGCTGAGGGTCACCCCGGCCTCTTAGGGTTTCATGCTGGTCTGAAAGTATCTCATACCTGTCTAAGAAAGCTCTGTTTGTTTTGGCCCATGGGGCTCGGAATGGGGCCTATGACCTCACACATTTTCAGTCCTGAGCTGTCTGACTTGTGGGCTTTGCTGGACCACCTTTTCTTATTTTTCAGTGCGGAAAGTAAGAGGCCCAGTGGCCGCCGGGTTAACGTATCTGTTAATTGCATACTCCCGTGCATTAGGGCATAGCTAATGCAAAATGAAATTGAATGACCTCAGATACCTAATCAGATGTGGATGGTCCTGCGTGCTTCCCCAATCAGTAAACGCGTACCAGTAATCAATCACTGCTTGCAGTATTGCATGACTGTTCCAGGAGTCCGGTAGCCATAAATCAGAAAGCTTATTCTTACATTTTATTTAAGAAGTAGAATGTCTTGCTTTACATTATGAAGCAGTGGCGTGTTTAGGTATAAATTGTTTGGTACCATACAGGTGTTTGCTTAGTCTAGCCTAGACATAACTGCTATGGGCTACCGATCTCTCACCGAAAATTATCTTGCTCAATATAGTTGTCGTTATGTGAATTATTAGACATGCTTAGGTACCTATGCGGATTGGAGCAATTGACAACGATTACACAATCCTAAAATACCACAAATACCAAATTACCATATGAAATAAATACCAAATCAAATACCTGGAAGGGTATCGTTTTGTAAATTACGTGGGTGGATCTATCACTTAGCACAACAAATAGTTACGTGAAATAAATAAATAAATCAATAATAAAGAATATTCCGAATCCGCCCATGATTTTACTTGGCTGCATCATCAATATTATGAAGAACTGTTCTGTTTTTCCCGCACGGACCTACACAAACTAGTTTTCGATAATGATAGGATGTTTGATTTTCATTTAATGCCCAATACAAATATGATTCTATCATAGGAGAATCTCGCTCATTACCAAAGTCAATTCATATTCCATTACGCTAAGATGCACCGTTCGTTTCAATTAAACGATCGGCATGTCTTACATAGCCATGGCCTCCGGAGCTTTCGCTTTGCCCCGGGTTACGAAAGCACCGCGCCGGCCGCGGGCCGGGTATAGGTAATGGAGTTCCCGACCCGTCCCTTCTCTGACGATCGCCGGGTGGTAAGCGTTTCTAATCAAAGCACTCGCGCCCGACGCCATTGTGGTCTAATGTCTCTAAACACTATCAAGTCGCTGGTTTAATATTAATGATTACAAATAACCGGGTGTTAATAACTACATTAGCCAGCGAATAAAATTCAATTTATGATCATTAACAACGGCAGTTTGACGCTAATGCGCGTGCAGTGGGGTGTCAGTGCCATTTTTCACGTCATAATTAATGTTCAGTGTTTACACAGCGGGTCAGGACAGAGGGGTGAGCGGACACCTCGCGCCGCTCTCTGTCCCCATCCGATGCCCTCTGCACTCCCCCTCCGGTTGGTACCCCGTTCCGGACAGTACCCCGCCGCTCCGGGCCGCGGCTTACATTCCGACGCCGAGCCCGGGCCATTCGTCTTTGGAGCGACGCGGCTGCCGGCCGGCGAGACGGGCGCTTCCCACCAGCTGTGCCGCCGTCGCTGGTCTCGCGGCTCATGTGGTCGCCAGCCTTCGTGTCTTGTGTGTTTCCGGATCGATGTTTTGTCATAGTGAGACCAAAATGTTTTCGTTTTCATCTTTATCTAGGTTAGGTTTAACTGTCATGTGTAGTCCGATCTCAATCATTTTCTCGTCGTCGGTTTGCGTCGTCGCGTCTTGTCCGACGATGCATGAGTGGGATTGTGCGACTGCCGAGCAGTGCCTATACTGCCCCTCCCACACCCCGGTCAACTCTCCCACCCTGCCCTCAGGGGACCTGCCCTCTCGGACCGGTCCAATTGGTCCTAACGAGACCATTAGCTGGTGGCAGTGGGTGGGACTGCCGACGGTCTGTGCCGGTCATTTTCGGCGTAATTATGCCGCGAACATGCCCCCTGCATACCTCCTGATGCGTTACTGTCGGCCGCCTGTCTCTCACAATGGCTCCCGCCCCCTGCACAGTGAGAGAGGGTAAACAAGGGTTAACCACTCGCATTCCCCGCATAGTTTGATGTTTCGCGACTGCGTGCTAAGGATTGCACGGAATAGATGATGCGTCCAGAAACTCAAGCTTGCTGAACCGTTACATGAGTCCACAAACTAATTTAGTCGTATTTGAGCTTAGGATATGTGGCCTATGGGGAAGCCATCTTAATGACGCTTGCATTTTAGGGCAGTTGATGCAATTGGAGTTCAATATTTTGGAATTTATGATTAGCTCAATGTAAGGTGCTACGCTACATTCGGTTTTGTAAGGTTTGGATGAATTCATGCATTTTTTTATTTTGTACAATGCAAGTATGCCAACGAATGCCGTTTCATGGGATACAAAATACCTGACAGATAACTGGTGACTACTCTATTATTAGACATCTTCTTTTTGGCTTTTGAGACAAACCTCAAACGGTTGGATGGTGTGAGTAGGATTGAGACCGATGGGTGGAGCATAGAATAGATGGGCTGAGGAGCAAAGACTGGGCAACTCTCTAAAGTATGTCTCCCATAGATGCAATGCTATATTTTCTAAAGGCAATAATAGGGGTATACTATACCGTTAACGATATGGTCATTGACAACGACAGGTTGGCCATCCTGTTATCTTAATTTACCAAGCCGAGGCGCTTGTGGCCAGCTTGTGATTAAGTCACCATTTGCATAGCGGCTACCTGTGCAGATTATGCTAATAGTTCATCGTGCTGGAGCGGCTCTTGGTGAAACAAACGGGGCCGGAGTGCAGATGGCACGTCTTACTTTACTAATGACATGGTCCATTGGACTGGCGTGGGATTCAGATTACGGTGCGAATGATTTATTGATTTCTTGCTCTTCGCCTTTGTAATATGTTTAGGGTTGCAGCCCTGTTCCAGTTTTCATCATGATGATATTTGACTTGTTAGCGAATGGAGATAGTCCCAGAGTCAATGCGATTCGATGATGCGGACAGAAATAAAGTACCTTGACAGTACTAACTATGTATAGGTTTATACGATTGCCGCCTATATTTTGCCATAGTGTAGTCAGCAGGCAGCACTGTTACTTGTGGTATAAACGAATGATTTGCTACGGTGGTCTCCAGTCTCCACTCCTTCACCATGGCTACTCGGTGGCTTCTCGCATTAGTGTGACACTGCAATAGGCGAAAACAACTTCTGTCAGTGATTAAATAACTCGTCTATGAAACTCTCTCCTTTTGCTTCGAGTGCGGTAGGATCGTCGCAAAGCTATGTGTATTGTGTCGATACTGACAAATGATTATTGGCTTTCCTCTGGCATTCCTTGTGGCGAGCAAGGTACCCAAGGGAGCGCCTCCTCTGGTAACGAACTGTCATGGTATTGATGAAACGTGGGAGTTGGAAGAATGTTGTCCCCTGCGAACACAAGACAGGAGCTATCAAGCCTCTAGGTACCCGGTGCTTTACGGAAGGACAGTCGAGCCAGCGGACGTGTTCCCAGTGTGTGCAGGACCCGAGCTGTCGAGCCAGCCTCCCGCCCGTCAGGGTGGGCTGCGCGGGCTGTGCTGAGAGCCGGTATCTGTGTGCGGTGCATTGTTCGTGCCGAGGGGCGGTCGGCACCGCCGGCGGTCTCAGCAGGTCGCCGCCGGCCCCGGAGAAACAGCCCGTGCACCCGGGTCGCGCGACCAAACAAAAACGGCCGCCTCCTGACCCGGGCCGAGCTGTCAAAGCGGCCGCGTGTCCACCTATATCTCACGCACCGGCGTATGCTGATTCGGCCTGATTGCATTCTCTAACCGGCTCCACAGGGCGATGATGGATCCCTCATTGTAATGGCCGGCGGAGCGGTGCGGCGTCCGTCAGCACCCCGCCTCAGCGGTCATACGTTCAGGCCGCACGGCCATCCGTTAATTCCCATTGTTTTCCGGGCGCCGCCGCCCAGTGGGCAGTAAATAATCGGAGCAGACTCTATATTAATGAAGAGATTCGGTCGGAACGATCCGAGCGGCGTCTCGGGCCGGCCGGGTGCGCGGCTGACGGATGGCACTGCTTGTGCCCCCACTGGGCCGGCACTGGCGCCCACCGTTCGGTATGGGCGTCCAGCGGCGCCCACCGGCGCCCACTGGCATCTGTCGGTGCTCCAGTTTAACTGACATGACCCAGCAGTGACCTGCACGGAATCTCTGGACCGATGCGTGCGGTGGAGCCGGTGGAGGGCAGCTTCAGCTGGGTTTCAGCGTTGCACTGAAAAGAATAGCGGAGAAACGGGGTGCTTCCGAACTTCCGTGGTAACGGTGATGGTGCCTGCGTGGAGTACACTGTAAAAAATGTTAACTAACCTCCGTGTTATCATGGCAAATCTCACTAACCTAAAGCGTGTAAAGTTTGCACGCATCTACTGGTCAAACGTGTTTTATATAACACGCTTTTAAGAAAAAACGTGTTATGAAACTAAGACATTAGTTTTCGACGTGGTGCTGACCTACACGCCTTTTGCGTGTGACCGTGTTACTTAAAGGTAGTGTGCCAGCTTTCTTGGACCGTATGGAGTTAATGGCCCAGATAAGGAGAACCGGATTTTTAGAACTTATCCATACCTTCAAAACTCATGAAAACGTCTTTTTTTTAATATTTTTGTTGCCCGACCTGGGCTTTTGTCGTTAGTAGCACACATTCATACTGGGTTAGTACACTATATACACGGCAGTGGTACAAATCGTTTTCGGCACCCGCTACGCGGGACAGCCTTGACCGCACGCTTCCTGTCACGCACCCCAGGTGGCACCGCACTGGTGCGCACGCTGGGGCTATCCCGATTTCTCGGGCCCGGCAGGTCAGAGGGCTGCTCCGGGACATGAAGCGAGGCCGTGCCCTCGGGACATGTCACCGGACCGAAGGATCTGTTTAAAGGCGGATCAGGCCCGTGTACCTGCGGCCGGGGGCGCTGGCTGGCACAGCGGTAATCCCCACGACCGAGCGAACACTCCCCAGTTACTGCCATCTCCTGGGTAGGAGCCGGCCGAGGAAAACGCTGCCAGAGGTCAGCTTTGATCCAAGGACCTCCCACACCAGACGTGAACGCACTTGCCAACTGCGCCACAAGGGTGGTGTGAAAACGTCTTAAATTCTTCAAATTTTGAGTACCCCAGTGCGAAATTCGCCCCGACGGGTTGTCGGTCGTACCCCAACCACATTTCACACCACTATGAACAATAAATGCACACACTGAAATCGCTATTACCGATATGCTCATCCAATCAAGTTTCGATAAACCCGTTCATCATCATCTCCTGCGGTTTCGAACACGCCTGTTAGGTGGCTTCTGATGCTCGTCGAGGTCGGAATTTCCAAATACGCGTGGTGCGTCGGGCCGCGCGCTCTGACTTCGGCCAAGAAAAATGCGTCAGCTGATCATTGTCATTTCTGCCACTTGCGTGTGGTGAAATGGGGTCATAACTTATAAGACGGCTTTTTCATATCAATTATTTTACATAAAATCATATTTCAAACCATAAATAATGTTCGACAGCCAAATAAAAGAAACAATACAATACAGGCTTACAGTTTAAGGCTCGACATTGTGTTGTCTACGATTAGACAGCTGATAACTCATTCCCGTACGTCGTATGGTCGTAACACTATAATGACCTTTGCTTATTGTCACAAGTGCGCCGCATTCGCGATTGTTGCCCGACGCCTGTTTGCAGGTGAGCCCACTACAGTTGTTATACATATCTAAAAACCGAAAAACTTTTAGGCGAAAAAGGCACTATTCCAGGCCCATTTTTGATTTTTTTGCGATATTAGGTAAAAACAGAAGCTTCTTATCCTAGGAAAAATAAAATGGGAAATCTTTCAAAGGTGGCACACTACCTTTAACTAATATCTACCTGTCAATGTACTAATATTATGCGTGTAAAGTAACTAAAAAGTTAGTTATCCTGGCAAATCTCACTAGGCAAAAGCGTGTGAAGCTTACTAGCATTTTGCGTGTAAGCGTGTTTCCTTTTGTGCGTGTTATGTAACACCGAAGTTAGTTATCATGCAACTAGGCATCGCCTAGTTGCAGGATAACTAACTTCGGTGTTACATAACACACGCAGAAGAAAACACGCTTACACGCAAAATGTGAGTAAGCTTCACAAGCTTCTGCCGAGATTTGCACAGCGTGCACATGTTATCCAGGCAAATATCATTAGCCAAATGCGTTATAAACTGAGGGATGCAGTGTGTAAATACAAAGTTTACACGCATTTGGTTAGTGAGATTTGCCAGGATGACTCGAAACGTGCAAATATGTTTTACAGTATACATATATATGTTACGGGTCATATGCTAACTTGGGCAGTATGCAAACTGCCCGGGCAGTATGCAAACTACCCAACAGCCCGGGCAGTATGCATACCGCCCGGGTAGTATGCATACTACCCGACCCCTTGGGCAGTATGCATACCGCCCAAAAGCTTGGGCAGTTTGCATACTGCCCGCCTCTCGTCTTGAAGCTGTGTATTCCATGTCCATTTTAAAAATAAAAATGGATCTCTGAGTAAAATAGCTTAATTACGAAGTCTGTTTTGCCGTCAAGCGCGTTTTATCGATTCAAGGATGGAATAAGAATTATAATATACAGACTTAAATTTTTCCCCAGAATTTCATTAATTATTAGCCAGCGGCCAACAAGTCATTTTCATCTGAAATGACGACAGATCTATGGTATCATCATTCGATGGCTTTGGTTTGGCATCTGGACCTGTAGAGGGCGTAAGTACAGTTTCAATAGCTAATGCTGCATGAAACCATTTGCATGCAAGGCGTAACAAGTTCTTATGGTCAGGTAACTGCAGGGCAGATCAAGTGACCTTACCTCAGAAAAGGTTAGAACTTGTTCGCCATAGCTACCCCGACTGAACGATCGCTTTGAAACTTTCAGCGATCAATAGCAGTAAAAGCATGTATAAAATACATGCATTGGAACTTTGATGTCCAACCGATGACCTAAGGTCAGGCCAATTTTGCAGTCTCTTAGAAGTTGACAGGAGAAAGTTGAAAGACGCCTTTTTGGATAAAAGTTCTTCTAAACGCTCTCATATATCGGGTTCCATGTAAACACAACACACTGAATCGGCAAATTGCACTTGTAGTGACCCCTATTTATGACCATGAGGCCATGTCAGGTCATAACAGATCTGCAGTAGTTTTTTACGATTACCTACTTTTTATGGAGACGTATTCGAGCAATGAAAATAACCTTAGATGTGTTTAAGTCGACGATAAGGATCGTCTGATAACCAACATGACCTTTTCATGTCAGGTCATGACCTTGACCTTAGGTCAAATTTTAAAGTGGTCTTAAAAGCCAAATTATAGTTAACTCGACACGTCTCGACGAGAGGAACACGATGCCGGCAAACGCAACGTCGTGCCTATCTAAGGTAAACTAATTTTGCCGTAAAATATATAAATCGTCAAAACAGCTATTTTAGACGTTGTTGCCCTCTGGAGCCCTGTTGTTGGGGAGCTCTGTTGCCCTGTTGAGCTTAGGTCAACTTTGAGGACTTATTCCAGAAAGCGTTAGTAGAGCTACTGAATGCGTATCTCTGCGGCGCTTTAGCTCTATTAGTTTTCGAGCTTGTAGGCCGATTTGTAAAAAAGTTAAAAAGGTGAAAATTGACCTTTGATGACCTCCGGTGACCTGATCTTTGGTCTGACCTAAAACATGACTGGAGTTTTTCCATGAATTTTTATGTTATTTTGAATGCCGCTTACGGCATCTTACATGCAGCTTACTTCTGTGCCGCTAAGTGGCACAGGAGTCGAGTTAGGGTGTTCAATCCCCCCCTCCCAAAAATTCGGCACGGCTGGTGCCGAGCGCGGTCCCGCGCGGGTTAAAGTGTCTGCCATTGACATTGTATGCGAGCTATTGCATTAACTAGCCTCACGAGCCACGGTCAGCATACTGCCCGAGTAAACATCCTGCCCGTGAGATGAAAGGTGGGTAGTATGCATACTACCAGGGCAGTATGCAAACTACCCGGGCGGTATGCATACTGCCCAAGCAGTCGGGTAGTATGCATACTACCCGGGCGGTATGCATACTGCCCGGGCTGTTGGGTAGTTTGCATACTGCCCGGGTAGTTTGCATACTACCCGAGTTAGCATATGGCCCGTAACATATATATATATACATGTTGTGCGTTTTCACACACCGTGTTGCGACACGCGTCGAAATTTTTATTTAAAAAAAAAGTATAATACAGACGAGTATTTAAACACAAAGATGTTTATTCAAACCAACGAATAAAGCAACGCAACCAACCTCATGCCAACCAACGTCATAAATCAGTCGGTAATCTGCACCGGTCGTGGTGACAAATCTGCACTGATTCACACCTGCAACTATATATAGCCTGCAGGAATCCGCACCAGCCATGACACCATATACAGGCTCCAAATACCTATCACGAAAACATTGAGAATGCTTCATTTCTGTCGAGCTGGAGTTTGGTGGTTTGACAAAATGAGCCTTCATAATTTCGATAATTGAAAACAATTTGCGGAAAACGCCTAAGTGTTGCTTTATTGGCACCGTGACTGATGTTTCTGTTCTTTTTCTCGTAGCACAGCTGTCGCCCGTTAGAACGTGATGCTGCTGCCCAGCCCCACCTGCAATGTGTGTCTGCTGCATCTGTTAGGACTCTCCACGATACGATTTTGCTAAGATGGTGGCCAAAAGTCGCTCTATTTTTCTTTTGTTTTTCTTTACTGCTCCGAAAACATGCGACAATAGTTGAATGAAATGATGAGGAAATTTCAATGAAAATGTCTTTGATTTATTACAGCTGCTCTATTTGTAAGTTTTTTTTTTTTGTATATCGAATCCGTTTTCTTATGAGTCTGTCACAGCATGATTGCACCAATGAACGAGCTTATACAACCGCCAGAATGCGATATCAAAGGCTGCATTTTATTTTGTTTTATGTCTGTGACTTTTGACCTTATTATACTTGACGTGTGTGTTACCTTTGTCCTTTTGCTAACTAATTAACGTTTTGGCTTGTCTTGCCGCTAGTACCTACCTGCCGCTGTAATCTCATCTGACTCCGTTTAATTACATCTGCATATGTGTCAGATAAGTCACGATGCTTCATTACTCACATATCACGATTCTTGTTACGGCAGCGGGAGCAGAAATAATTCACTAACCCAGCGCATTGATATCGTAGCTACGACTTCAATCGGTTTTTTTTTTTTGCTGTCCCTTTCTGCTAAATATCAGTTCCTACTGATTGATACCTTCCTGTGTTTTATCGTGGTTCTTGAAAATTCGCGAATGTTGTGAAACATGAAAGCGCCTTTTTGGTCACCTGTTCTTGCTGCGTTTGCGACTGATGTGCTCCGCGGCCGTGGTGAGCGGGGAAAGGGTAGGGCGTTATGAAAGGTAAATCGCTATCAAACTGTTTTTATTCTGAAGTGACTGACCATTTACTCCCCGCCCTCGAAGTGACCCCTTCTGGTGGAGCTCTAGATGTCATTACACCAGACAAATGAAGATTCGGTGTTGAATCGCTGCTCTAATCAAGTGAGGGCAGCGAGCTTGGTTGATCAGAGCATGTGATCTTGTTATTGCTCACCGGCTGTTCCATGATTGGAGCGCTCTTTGGCCTTATACCACTGGTCTGGTCCGCTGGTCTGTCCTGTCCCACTGGTACGGTGGTCCGTTGTCCATCTGCACCCCACTAGTCCGGTGGTCCGCAGTGGTCTGTCCAGCCGACCATTGCCGGACCGCCCACACGGCTCTGAGCAAATTAGTGCGGTCAGATATGCGCCAGGTGCTGCCGGCGCTTATCTAATGGTATAATCAGGAGCGGGACGTGGCCGCCGCGGCGCTGCGCCGTTCATCATTACACGGCCGGTTGGGAGAGGGAGAGGGAGAGGGAGAGGAACTGCTGCTGCTACTGCCACTGGGAGAGGGACTGCCACTGCTGCCATTTGGAGATGGAGAGGAACTGCCACTGCTGCTCCTGCTGCTGCCACAGGGAGGGGAGAGGGAGTCAATGCATCCGGTAGGAGAGGTACTGCCACTGCCATAGGGAGAGGGAGAGGGGCTAGCACTGCCACTGCTGCCACCGTTAGAGGGATAGGGACCGATACTGCTGCCACAGGGAGAAGGAGAGTTACTGCCACTGCTGCTGCCACTGGGAGAGGAAGAGGGAGGACTACTGCCACTGCTGTCACAGGGAGAGGGGGAGCGACTGCCACTGATGGCCCAGGGAGAAGGAGTGACTGCCACTACTGCTGCCACCGCCACATGGAGAGGGAGAGGGCAGGCCACTGCTGCTGCTGCTGCTGCTGCATGCACTGGGAGAGGGACTGCCACTGTATGCTGCTACAGGAAGAGGGAGCGGGACTGCCGCTGCTTCAACGCTTAGTTGGCATCCGCCTCTCCAAGGCGGTATGCAAGCTGACATGGCAAGGCGGCGCAGACTCCGACTCGGACGGCGGACCTACTCGGATCCCGACAAGGACCGACTCTGGTGTCAGAGTCAGTCCCAGTGGCGGATCATAGCCTGTCTCTGACTCAGAGTCGGGACCGACTCTGACTCTGTCTCTGCCTCCGACCGGCTGTGACTTTCTGTGCGTCTGACTGGCTCTGACTCTGACTAAGTCTAGCCCTTCTCTGACTCTGAATCTCTAAATCTGACCTGTGCGGGCCTCCAGGCTCGGGGTGGGCCGGCTAAATCAGCAGCCGGCCGGCCGTCAATGCGGCGCTTGTAGCGCACTGCGGCGGTCGTGGTGCCCCCCAGGGCGCTGATGCTCGCTGCAGTGGACGGCTAGCTTTGACTGAGACGATGGTCAAGCCATCAGGGAGATGCAGGGGGAGCGTCTCTGGCTAAAGGCCCCACGCTGCCCATGCTGGATTTCCGATAAAAAACAAATGCGCATCAAATGACATAAAAAAGGTCAGATGAGGTCGCCGATCATGGCTAAAGGTCCACCCGAAGACCATGGCAATGTGCATTTCATTTATCTTCCGTCTGTTGAGCTAATAGCTGCGGGCAGTTTGTAACGCCGTTCAATTCAAATCGCTAGGTAACGCAGCTCAAGCCATTGAAGAGTTTCTGGACTGTCATCGACCTGACCTTATTCATATAACAGTCACATCTGAGGCTAACCGGAAGCCCGAACGCCGTCCCCTGGAGCTCTTTCGAAGCCGCTTCATTTCCGGCGCTGCTACCTGCCGGCCCTGGTTTGGTCCGCGGTAGGGTGAAGTCGTAGGTATAAGAGTACGCACTTAGTGGATTTCTTGCTCTCATTTGTTTAATATTTGAAAGAAAGAAATCGCAAATAGGGAATATTAAAGTTCATTGAATTAGCCATCAACCCATGGGGCAACGATCCTTCAGCGTAAATGGAAGTGGTCTAAAACTGACATTTTCTGAACCGCTGCAGTTGCGTACTCTTACCATATGGGTGTGTAAGAGTACGCACGCCAGGCGGGTGGAGTACGCAAGCATATGAACACACACCTATGTAGCTTGTACTGTCCAAATGCTTAACTTCAAACTCAGATGGCATTTAAGTTAATTCTAGTATCCAAAAAGAAAACATAAAATAAACCTTTCAAGTCTATAAATCAGGAAATAATCATGTCGTGTGTTTCTTTTAAAAAAATGCACAATTAAAAGGGAGAATAACTCGTATTTGAAAGAATTTCGGGTACGCATCTGCATCACAGTGCTCCATTGATGATATACCTACAAACAAACGTCATTGAGCGATATATTAATAATTTTATATTTCTGTTTATTCGATTTAATGTATAATTCTGCGTACTCTTACCCTCCTGAACAGTGCGTCCTCTTACCGTACATGCAATTCGCGCACAAAACAACCCCGAAACGTTGTGCAAAACTTCGCAAACAGAATATTGCACTGCACAGTATTTCCCCAGATAACCTCACAAGTTTCCCACAACAATCACGGAAATGTACCTTATCTCAACTGCCAAGTATCAAAATTATTGTACCATACCAAAATAATATCATAACGCTCAAAAATCATATTCATCGCCTTAAACTCAACAGCGTCGCCGCTCAACGCCCACGTTCCGTTGGTGACAAGCACGCACTGGCGGCTTCATGTCACTTCATGAACTCGACAAACCCGCGTTGCTAAGCAACCGAAACAGATGATGCGTACTCTTATCGCCCGCGTACTCTTACCCGCCCTTACCCTACGCCAAGAATGCCGCCTCCGGTCCCGTATCGTATCGCTCCGTCCCGTCCCGCGCCGTCCTCCGGTTCGGCCCCGGCCGGTGTCTATGTGTCCGTGTCACCGCGCGGCTGAGTTACGGCCGCGGCCGGCGGTCGCAGCTCCTCCGGGTGGTCATTGTGTCTCCGCCGCTCCGAGTCAGCTCTGGTTACAGCCGCGCCGCCGGCCGCTCAATTAATTACCGCACTGCACACAGCCACAAAAGCTTCATTACAGCACAATGTGATTTAATTGGCGGCGATGATGGACGAGCGAGCCGCGCGACCTGGCGACCCCCGCCGGAGAGCCGACAGAGTAAATCATCGGCCCGCTAGGTAAACAGCCGCCACCGACGGTGGTGCTCCTCCTTCGAGAGGCCGCCCCCGCCCCCGCTCCCGCCCCCGCCGCACGTCGCCGGCAATTAGGAGGCGGCCCACCAGCGGGGCCCTTCGCCGGCCGTGCTCTGGTCACCACCGCTTCCGCTGGGTTCTGCGGCCGCTGCAACTCTTGGGATTGTCTCACAGCTGATCATATGACTTCTTCAACTGGAGCGAGTGTGCCTCTGCTGCTGTGAAGTCGAATGTGCCATCGATTGCGCTGCTGCTCTTGCTAGGCGGTTGCCAGTGGAAAGGTCATAATGCATCCTAGGATAAAAAGTATCACCTGCAGGGAAGTTCAGCGTTCAGCGACTAATCACGAGACCATCGCTGCTCACTGTTCAATCTTATATGACCTGATCCTGCTCAGCTCAGTTCGGCTGCAGGCTCAGCTCGGCTGAGCGCGGCGTTATTTCAGCGGTCTCACCCGCGTCCCACACCGGCCGGCCCTGCTGGCCTGCCGTGCCGGCCGCCGCTCGATGCTATCTGCTCTGCAGCCATTGACATAATGATCCAGCTCGACCGGGTCGGCGCTAATTGAATTATAAGTTGCAGAACCAGTTTTGTGTCGCGGTTTAACGCCGCTATCGGTCCGGCGTGTGACGGCCCGTGTTTTGATAGCGACTCAAACAAATGAGCCGAGTAACACGGTAAATGAGTGTCGCCAGAAAAACGCCGCCTCGCCGCAATTTGCTGTCGATATTCAGCACATGTGGCCATTATAATCGGCAGCCGGCGATTGTTAGCCGTCGACAGGTTTTCCATTTCAGGTGTTGCAATTAATCAGTGTCAAACATAAGCTGGTTATTGTTTCAATCACGAGCTACATCGGTGATTGGCCGGATATTTCCGCGGTCGCGGTGCTGCAGGCTGCAGGACCGGTAGCGTTACAGAGCACGGCCGTCATGATCGGCGCACGTTTTTCTTGATTAGTCCATCTTTAGCGGACCGGGCTCGGACGGTGACCGTATCGCTGTCCCCGGTGAATTTCGTTTAATCAATTTATGACTTTTGTGCCGGCACCGTTCACACGAAGAGTGACAGTGTCATATATTTGTCGCCGTGCAGACGGAGTCGGTAACTGGGGTGAGCCCGGCCGCGCTGCGCCAGCTCATTACTCGGGCGGTTTGTGTCATTATTTCACATTCCTTGGGACAGCTGTCAGGGCCGGTACCGGCACAAAGGCTGCGCACCAGGCGCTTATCGAACGGTAAAATTATGACACGGAATTTATTTTAATGTCGCGTGTAATGAACTAAATGCTGAATGTCCTGTCGATAGTCGATGGTTGCAGATTACTCTGACACAGCCGTTGACTTGGTTTGGCAAAAGATTCAGCGGTGTCACCTTGATGTCACCATTGTTAAAAATAGTTTTGCTCCATGCCTGCACGACTTAGATTGAACCAGATGGTATGGTGGATATTTAGTTGTCGTGTTACATTAGTTGCTACTGTTGTGACTCGAAGTCAGGAGCCCTTTGCTGGTACTCGTATAGCCTCTGGAACGTATGTTTTTTACTGCTATTGCTGTACTTTGCTTTGCGGACATTACGAATTGGTCAATGCATGTTCATATCTTCAAAGAAACTGCAGGCACCTCTATTTAAAGGCCGCCCCACACTGGAACTCGCATGCGGGTTGCGGGCTTGCGGGTTTTGAGTTTGCGGGCATAATACTATGTAATTCATAGAGTGATTAGACCGTTTCCTTATGGTAACTTCATGAATGCAGTGAAGCCGGTACACCTTCAGCAACTTACATATAGTCGCAATACCAGCGCAACGAACCAAAATTCGGCTCCAACGAAAAACCCGCAAACCTCGCAGAACTCGCAGACCTCGCAGCGAGGAAAATCGAAAGTTGACTCAAAATCAACTTTTGGAATGCAATGCAAGGTCGCTCGCAAGCTAAAAACATGCAGACTCGCTTGTTTGATGGTAGTGTGGGTCACTCAGCCTAGATTGTATTATTTGATTTTGAAGAAACCCGAAAACCCAAAAACTCGCAACCCGCATGCGAGGTCCAGTGTGGAGCGGCCTTAAGTCAGGACTCAGGAATGCTCTCTGATTTTAGTATAAATATACCTACATACGCGTTCGGCGTTATGTATGCGTTACTTGAAAAGCAGCGATCATCTCATCTAAATGTCAAAAAAAAAACTGAACAACGCCCGGCCGCATCGGGAACTAAGACGAAGTAAAACCCGCTCTCGCTGGTCGTCCCCTCAAATTCTCAAGTGACAAGTCGCATGAGTGCACATTTTTATTTTCATATTCTTTTGAGCGAGTTGTCAACAAGCAAGATAATCACATCGGAATTCTTTTTTGTGCACAAAATCATCAGTAGTTCAGTCAAGGAATGATTTTCATAGGAACTGTTTAAATGACCTTGAAAACTTTGTTTTGTTCATGTTTTGTACCAAAGGTCTAAATTATTATACCTCGACCGCTCTGACCTGAAGTACATCTGACTGTCTTCTTTTCAATTGAGGTAAAGGGTAGATAGACCTTTGCAAATGCATAGCATCAGCTTCCTCATTAGATCATGACGCAGTCTCATTGTAATTGACCTCTGGGGTAATAAATGTCCGTGACGTTTGTCTCCAACAGTGTGCATTTACATTGCCTGCATATTTAAGCGATTAAAAATTATTTCCAGTAGCTATGTCTGGGCCCAATGTGTGTCACATTGGTATCCGTAGGACCACAGGGAACGTTGTCGGTAATTCTGAGGAGCAGCGATTAGCGCGTGCACATCTGACGTGCCGCGGTTGGCCGTAGCATTTGCCCCTGGCTCGTCGTTTGATAACGTTTTGCCGCGACTATCGCCCGTCGGTTCATATCTGAGGACCCGACCGGGCGCCCGCCGCCCTGTGAAGGGTAGTCCTAATAGCCGCCATCATTTATTATCTCATTAGTGATATTGCACGGTAGCGCTATCCTGATGGTGATAGACGAGACTATCATAAACCCGGGCTTCTGAGACGCCGCTCGGCCGTCCCAAGTTTTGATAGGTTTCATGAAAGCCGAAGCTTTCGTCTTGATCATGTAAATATTGCCAAACTAAGTGATCAGTGCAAACATAGATCATTGTACTAATGAGTAGAGCAAGTGCTCAGTTGCAGTAGCGAGCGATTTGTATGGGTTATGCTCAATAACACCTGGTAATGTTCTCGGTGACATGGTTTCAATAAATGTTAGCTTTGGGCGATACTGATTGACATTTCCGGGAACAGAGCACAGACCTGTCGCCCTGGGCCTGTACTGGCGTCCAGATTGGTGTCTGCTGTGTGAGCGATGCTGAACTCGTTTATAAAGTAGCTGATTGGGTGATCGAAATAAACTGTTTCGTATCATATGCTGACACGAATTTACCAGAGCCACCCGCGTCTGGTGTTTCTGTGAACAATGATGCAATATTGTTCTCTCAGTGTGGTATGATGTTGCGACACCAAATGGGCATGCTTCAGAGAAAATCAAAGTTACCTATATTTAAGTGCAAAAAAAGCAAAATAATTCACGCACTTAACCCGCGCCCCAGTGGCGGTCTCGGCCAACTTCGCCCTAGTGGTGTGTGTGTGGGGGGGGGGGCATATGTTACCACCCACATCTAACTAAAAAACTAAGAGGGTTATAAAGACGCGGTAAAAAGTAGTCGATAGCTCTCAATGCGTACGTTTGAAAGTATTTCAGTCATTTTGCATCTTGGAGCAATATTGGGGTCACCAGAGGTCACCAAAGGTCAAAATTTGCTAATTGCCATTATATTTTTTCAGAAAACATGCCATTATCTCAGGCTAGAAAAACGCATGGAAAAGCAATCGATAGCTTTTTAACTCTTCTTTTGATAAGGCCATTATCAAAAATGACCTCAGGTCAACGGCTTAGCCTCCAGAGGGCAAAAACTCCAAAAATAGCTGTTTTTTACGGAAAGTGTTTTTCGACAATAACTTTTGACTAAAAAAAGCCACGACATTTCTATTGCCAGAATCGTATTCCTCTCGCCGAGACGAGTCGAATGAACTATAATTTGACCCTGAAAGATCAACTTGAAAATTTGACCTCAGATCAAGGTCATGACCTGACCGGAAAAGGTCATGTTGCATATCAGTCGATGCGTCTCGGCAAGACAAACACAATGAGCCATCCCCAGCGTTCTATCTCTTTTCAATCGAGAGTTATTGGCAAAAATCTGTGTGTAGCCTCAAATGACCTCGGATGACCTTTCTAGAGGCTATCAGCAAGAAAGACACCTTGGTCGTCACGGGTGGTCCAAATCATTGTGATTCTGAAATATTTGGACTGTTCCCATACGTACACACGGATCTAGAAGCATTTTTGTTTTTCTCCATTGACTTATAGGTAATGGAAAGGTCACGCCACTGGCACTTAGGTCAAGGATATGAAAAATCCGAGATAAACACATCATAGGCGCCCATAATGTCATGCAATCCACCAAGTTTAAAACCTCTCTGACAAAAACTGCAGCCTGGACATGATTGCAAACATTTTTTTAGGCTTGGTCAGTTAACTTGACCTGGTGACCTGACCTGACATGACCTGGGGTCAAAAATTTCACACCTTGTCCAAAATTGATGTACAGAAAGCTACTCAAAGGGGCGCGTTCTTACATCTTATCATTGTAGCGCAACACACCATGCTAATTCGAAGTGTTTTACCCGTCAACATTTTTTATATGATACAACATTTCTTTGAGCATGATTGTAATAAATAAAAATGGTACAATTGACCTTATGCTGCATAAAGTCAATTTACCATTTCTACTGTCAACATTTGTTTGAAAGTGGCATATGATAAGAGGCCCGGATAATTGACCTTATGCTGCATAAAGTCAATTTACCATTTCTACTGTCAACATTTGTTTGAAAGTGGCATATGATAAGAGGCCCGGATAATCATGAGGTGGTAAGATGCACGGTGAGTATAAAAAGTAAGATGTATAATATGTCTGGAAACTAGCAGAATCGATGTCGGAGTCGGAGTCGGTCGGAGTCGACAGTTCTGACCGGAGTCGGAGCTGAAGTCGACTTAATTAACCCTCGCCCGTATAGGGGGGGGTCGAACGGACCCCCCCCCATGGTTTTTCGCAAATAACTCGCGTAAAAAGCGGCCGATCGCGACGAAACTTTCAGTACCCTCGCGTTCATCAATTTTACACCTACCCTAAAATTTTCATGACCCTGACCCAAATGACCTTTGACCTGTGACCTACTTTTCGAGACCATGTTTGGCCGGAATCGCGATTCGGCGTATGTCGGCTCGCATTAGCCGCGCGTTTGCAGTCTTTTCGTGGTCTCAAGCGTTCAAACATGTGATATGATGTTGCCCCCATGCATTAGGGTGGGTGTCAAGGTCACCTGAAGGTCAGGTCAGGTCATTGACCTTTGATGACCTCGGTTCACTTTTTCGAGTTTTACATGTTTCTAGACCAGTTTTTGGAGCTGAGTTCGAATTTAGCAACCATATGAACATTTACGAAGTAGTTTTGGTGCCTTCGTAACATGTTACGAAGCTGTTAGAGGCGGTTGCCACCTACTACGAATACCCTTACTGGTTGACCTGACCTGCAGACTTGTAAACGACTCTGAGTTGATTCGTGAATCGACTCAGAATCAAACCGTTTTTCGATGAGTTATGAGTTGATTCGAATCACTTCATCGAGGAACTTGATGAGTCAGGAGTTGATTCGAATCAATTAAATTTAACATCATGAGTCATTTGATGAATCGATTCAAATTTTCAGACTCAAACAAAGAATCGACTAAAAAAAAAATTTGAGTCGTTTACAAGTCACCATCAACACCCTAATAATCAATGCTAGATCACCCCCTCAGCTTTAGCCATCACTTAACTCCATATTTCAGACTTACAAGAGCCTCAGAGGCTCAGGCACAGGCGCCTAATGAGCCAAAAGCATTTGGCAGTTGGTAGGTACTTAGTCTTACCAAACCAAGTGCCTGCTACACTACCTAGGTACCTACATTTTACATGTCAGAAGTCAGAATTGACACCTGCGGCTGCCTCAGATGGGCAAACTAGACTTTTGGAATCAAAATATGGAGGCATCAATAATTTGATTCTGGTGGGAGGAGCCATGACCAAATATGGGCATGGAATCAATTTTTTGATTCATTTGGGTACACTTTTGACTTCAAATGTATCGTTACGGTTGAAAAAAGGCCCATGACGGTGAGATTTTTCTTTAAAAAGGTAGAAAAATGTGGTAGGTTTGCAAAAAGTGTTACCTCAAAACTAAGAAATTGTCCCTTTGGCCTTGTGAATGGGAAAAAGACAGAGGCACTGCCCATCACGTAAAAGCTGTTTTGAGGAAATCACACTGTATGTTATTTTTGTATCATGAATCGCATACCAAGCAATCAGTATTTGTGCAAAATGGCAAAATGAAATTTTTAAACCCTAATTATCATTGTTGTAGTGCTTTTATATCTATTATATGGTTTTTACCTGTTGCTTCAGTTTTTGTATTCTTGACATTTAAAAATTGTGAATTGTTATCAAATGTAGTGAAGGTAAAGTACAACAATGCTATAGGTATCTGTTGTGGTGCTGAGGATACCACTAAATGAGAATAATAGCAAGATAAATGCTGTATTCTTGCAAGTAATTGTTGCCTATCTGTTAACATTACAAGTGAATCAAAATAATGATTAGCCAGCTGATGGGGAATCAATATTATGATTATCTGTTTCAAGTGAATCAATTCCTTGATTGCCTTTCGCTACCTATAGAATTCAAATTGTTATGATAGGAGCAATTATTTTGCTTAGGAGATACTTCCAGCATTTCTGTTCAAGATCAGGCATACTCCTTCTTGAAACACTCGCTTATTTTATGTGTTTGGTAAATTAGAAATGGTCTGCGTTTATGCCCAAATATGGTCATAAGGAATCAATCTTTTGATGCCTCAATATTTTGATTCCAAAGGTCTAGTTTGCCCAACTGGCCTCCCCTTCTCCCAGTCCCAATTTGGTCCCAATAATCAATCAACAGCATAAGAGTTTGGGCGTCTATAGAGTCAAATACGCCCAAACTACCTATAGCCTATAAACTACCTATAGGCTATGCTATAATATAAATAAACTCACCTATAAACCGCAAAATTGCGATGCTCAACTGCCAATAAACCACAAAATGCACATTTTTCCATGAAATAGAAGTTTAAAAAGAAACTTGTTTTATGACATCATAGAATCTTCAGAATAATGTAAAGGAGCGGCTTTGAAATATTTCCTCAGCGATCTCCATTCGCCTAAAATATGTACTATGAGTGACGTCATGAATTCGAGAATAGAATGTGAAAGTCAGTATGTTTTAAGAAAACTACATTAATGGCGCAGTTGATAACTTTCACGTCTGAATCTCGTGACAAATTGGCCGGATGACGTTGCCCGAATTGCACCAATGACAATTTATTTTTACCAAAAGAGCCACTTGGTCAGTGCTCCGGTGCTCCTGATATCGATTAATATTCAATGACGTCATTTTTAATCTAAAATTGTAGACTAACAATATTTTTTATATTCCTTCATTTTAATCTCCACGTTGAGCCAACATAAATGGTAAGTGACGGATGGGCTCTATCTAGCTGGCAGCCAGTTGGCACTGCTAAACTAGGTGCCGTTTGGAGAATGTATATTGTATACCTACATTAACTACTTTCAATGAGTCTCAACTCAAGATCATATCTGATTCTGAGGCCTGAGCCACTCATGCAAGGCCATGGCCTCCTCGTGGCCCACAGGTGGAATGTTTCACAGGTGGGATTAATCCTATTTTTGAGGTTGTACTGTTTGAATAATTTTATCTGATAAGTAAGAAGTAGTAACATTTGTCTCATTATCATGTAGAAAAAGTTTGATTAAAAAAAACATGAATGCCTCTCGGAACTTGTGCTTTTGAATTTTCAAATAAGACTTTCTAGGTAATAATAAGAGATAGGTTACTATGCTACTCCTTAGTCCTTACTTATATTATAATTGTCTCTCAGAGTTACTTACAAATTTATCTGACATTGCACTGTTGACTGTTGAGTGTTGAAGATAGGTAGGTGTAAGGTAGGTACCTATGTACCTAGTCCTACTAGGTAGCTGCTTGAATCTTTGGTCAAGGCTACTATGCTGCTTAATACAATTGTGGTATGCGGCATATTCATTTTATCATAGCTTTGAGTCAAATAATCAACAAATGCCTATAGTGAGTCATGGGTTGAATGAAATAAGTTCAATAAAAATGTCGTGTGAGTCATGAGTTGATTTGAATCGATTCATCAAAATGTGTGAGTCATGAGTTGATTCGAATCATTCCGTTGGCTAGTTGCTCGAGTCATGAGTTGATTCGAATCATTTTATCGAGGAACTTGATGAGTCATGAGTTGATTCGAATCAATTAAATTTAACATCATGAGTCGTTTGATGAATCGATTCAAATTTTCAGACTCAAACAAAGAATCGACTCAAAAAAAAATTTGAGTCGTTTACAAGTCTGCTGACCTGACCTGACCCGACCTGGCCTAAATGCATGAAGACATCATCTGTGATCAAAACTAACATGATATTCGTGATCAGCACCCCCAAAAAAAAAACCCATAACAGCCACACTTCACGACGTTCTAACAGGTCCCGATTTTCCCGACTTTTGGGTAATTGACCTGACCTGCAAGGTCAACCAATGACCTAGGACCTTAAAATTGGGCATCATCGGCTTCCTCTCGTCACGAGCAACACGCTCGTTTTTCCGCGAAGCTCTAGCTCGATCAAGGGCGAAACGGCAAGGGGGGGGGGGGTCCAACGGACCCCCCCCCTTATACGTTCGCGGCTGGAAAAACACCAATACGGGCGAGGGTTAAGATGCCGGAGTCGGAGTCGGGGTCACCGAAAATCCATCGACCCCGCAGCCTTGCTGGAAACTGCCGTTTGCACTAAAAGAGTGGATTGAATACTGGGCTGGTAAATGTGATTGGACTATTTTGATCATATTGTAAAGAGTGATGGTTTCATTCCCCCCCCCCCCAAAAAAATGACAGACTAACGATACCAAATTATTTTTTTTCAATTTGATAGCAATTTAGCGTAGCTCTAGTTCCTCGTTTTTAATTAGGGGAAGGTGGGGTAAGACGGACCAGCTAAGGTTTGAGGCCGCATATCTTGCTACACTGCTCTCGTAATTCATATTATTCTTCGGAATGTTCAATCCTTCCTCTGTTGATATGTGTAAAGACTAAATTTCAAATTTAAGACATCTAGGTGGTGGATGCTCTTAAAGAGGGACATGTCAAAAACTCAGACAAGAAAAAACGCGGGGTAAGACGGACCACCCAGCAGTGCCTGCTATCCGTTCATGTGTGTTACACTTCTGCTCTGTACTCTTGTAAGAAAAGTAACCAGAATGGTAAAATAACAAAATGAGCCTTTATTCTTTACTCATGTGTGATGGAAGTGCAGCTAAAAGCTGGGAACATGTGTGTTGATTGTCGTTTGGCATGAATGCATGCTAACTGAGCACTTGCATGCATGGCTCACATGCAACAAAGACTCCTTCCTAAAAAATTAACTTGCTTAAACTTGTGTCAATGTTTTGGAAAAGAACTTTCCATATGCAGGGTCCAATGGACCACCACAGGGTAAGATGGACCACAGTGGTCCGTTTTGCCCCAAATCTAAATTCTGTCATTATCATGACGTATATGTCAAATAGCCCAACATTGCAAAACCTTGCCTTTCCTAAAGTGTGACTATAAGTAAGTTTATAACTTTGTTCTTCACAGTAAAGTGCAAAATAGAAACTTATCATGCAAGAAAGGCGCCGTAATTGAATCACCCGTAGACCTCTTATATTAGATCGGTTTGACGAAAAACAACATTTTTCTCAATAACTCAAAAGCTATGCATCCTAGCAGCATGAGCTCAAGGTGGCCATTGTTACGAAGGAAAACAAACATAGTGAGTGCATAAAGCAGTAGATACCAGCAGCGGTTCAGCCGGGAGGGCTGGTGGTCCGTCTTGCCCCGCTGGGCCGTCTTACCCCACCTTCCCCTATTGCAACGAACTTCAATCATTTCATGCTGCCTTTTTCACCAATCGGCGTTTGAAAAGTCATATTCCTAGTGTGTTCGTAGCACGCTTAGATTCGGCATGCTTTACTACAATCTCCGACTAAACCACGCGAATCATCTCCTCCTGCACAGCGCGGACACTTGGCCCACTGTCTCCATCATCATTGCATCAGCCTGCAATGTGCCGCGCCTGTGGCGTCTCTGCGGGCTGAAGGTGGCCGTCGGAGCTGGAATGGCCCGCCCTGACGGGCCACCGGGGCTGCCGCGGCGGCCACCAGGCGCCGGCCGGCCGATACCGGGCTGATAATTTGTCGGCCGTGCGTCCTGTCAGAGACGCGGCCCACCCACGTCTCTCGCCCGGCTGACACACTATTTATTCCCAATCATTAGAGTCTGTGTAAACATGCTCTGCAACCGGCAGAGGCCGTGGGCGGACGGGGCGGACGGGCCAGCGCACTGCACGGCGCGGGTGGCTGGGGGAGCCAGTGCGGAATACGGCGCATTGCACAGTGCACAGGGGAAGATGTCTGCCCGATAGAGTCATAGACATCAAATACCCTATAGACCAAAGCTGGTCGCTTTCGATGCTGCATATGGCAGACGCTGCTGGTATACAAGAGGAGAAGAAACAACTCTTGTCTACGACGGATTTGGGTAGATTCGTTATGTTACAACTTCAGATATTTGCTTGTTTAAGTCATGATTGTTGCATATCTAGACTTTTACTCTGGCTCGAAAATAGCCCTTTTGTCACTGTCCTTTTGGGGGCTTGAAGAATGTAAACAGTAAACACACATGAATGTTGAATTCCTTTGGCTCTACATCCGCCCTGCCGTTGATTGATCAGTTCGCTCGGCGGGCCGCACACGTGCATGTTGCGCTGACATGATCCTTCCCAGGATAACACTGTCTGCAGTCCCAGAGCTACATCAGCGGACGGCCAGACCATCTCGCGGACATCACGGCTGTCACCAGATCCTGCCGAGCGGTCACTACCGGAGCGGAGCCAGGCCAAAGATGTGCAAAGTGCAGGACAACTAGCGCACTAATTGCCAATATGATCCGCTCCCAAATTCCGGAATGCTTCTTAATTTGGATGCCATCAATATTATTCAACTTGGCATTACTAAATACAGTGATGGTTATGTATCCCATGCTATGTATCGATTTCAGGATCATGTTTTGGATGAATACTAGTCAGAATATTCACCCACATAAAATGAGGTTGTAAGTGGAGATAATCCGCTGGTTTCACAACATACCACCCAGCCATTAGCGGCGTATTGTAAAGTTTGGTGATTCCAAATGAATGTTTTATAGTAATTTTCATCAAGCCCTACAATGGAATGACATTTAGTGCTTATTTATCGTACGCTTCATATTAAATCGACGTCTAAACTCTAAGCATATGGTGAATGTCTTGGGACTTTTTCTGCGTGGAATTTAAATTTGAATATAGATAAGCTATGAAATTATTCATATAAAATGTATGTAAATTCCTAGATAAAGAGGGGTGGATAAATTTCAACCACGCCCGCATGAGCACCACACACACACGTCACACACACTTAACTCACCCGCTTGTCGTGTGTCTCTGTCTGACCCGTGGAGCCGCGGTAGGGTCACCCCAGCCCCGTGTCTCTGTCTGACCCGCGGGGAGCCGCGGTGGGGTCACCCCAGCCCTATGTCTGGCTGGCCCGTGGAGCCGCAGTGGGGTCACCCCGGCCCCGTGTCTCTGTCTGACCCGTGGAGCCGCGGTGGGGTCACCCCAGCCGCCCCGTGTCTCTGTCTGACCCGTGGAGCCGCGGTGGGGTCACCCCAGCCGCCCCGTGTCTCTGTCTAACCCGTGGAGCCGCGGTGGGGTCACCCCAGCCCCGTGTCTCTGACCCGTGGAGCCGCGGTGGGGTCACCCCAGCCCCGTGTCTCTGACCCGTGGAGCCGCGGTGGGGTCACCCCTGCCCCGTGCGTCTGCCCGCTCCGATTGAGCCGCTGACGGCGGGCGGCGGACCGGCGCCGGCTCCCCTATCCCTGCTGACGGCTCTGGTAGCCGCTCAGTGTTCAATGCTCAGTGCCCAGCCGCCAGTATCGCCACCCGGGCCCGGCTGGAGCCGTGGGTATCTCCGACTCCCTCGGGGCGGGCTCGGGGCTAGGTGACCCTCTGAGCTGCCGCTGGCGACCCCCCCCCCCCCCCCCCAACGGCAGACAGTGTGCGCGGGGAGAGGGGGCAGGGTGACGGGGAGGGGGAGGCGGAGCGTGACTGCAGGGAGCCGCCTCATGACAGACGGTGGCCGCTGGCTGCACGCAGCGATACCGGGCACACGTCATTGGATGACAGACTGACGGGGTACGGGGTGAGTCAGATGACGAGGTGAATCAGGTGACTGGGTTTGGTGATGATTAGTTAGTCATATGATCATCAGGTGACTGGGTTAGAATAGTCATATGAAGTAGTGATTAGTGAATTAATTGATTGGACAGGATTCGGCTAAAAGATCAGTATAAGGGTCCAAATGATGTTTTTTATCGTTAACTTTGCTTGAAAACTGTCTGAATATTTCACATTCAGGTAACTGTCAGCTGTTTGATACAGAAATGTTACGTTCAGTTCATTGTTTGCCTTCTACCCTCCGCCACGCTCACTGCCAGTCACACTATAGGTCACCTCGGGTCGCGCACTGAGCAGACACCCCGCGTCTTCCGGCAGAGCCATTGCCCACCCTGACCGTCGCAGCTCGGTGTGGGGGATAATTTGTCCTCGTCGTGCAGTGTTTATAGCCAGCGGCGGGCTTCCGTGGCCGGTGGCTTTATTTACAGAGCCGTGTCGGCGGTGGAGGTCTGGCGGTCACTGCTGCGCTGGGAGGTCACTGCTGCGTTGGGAGGTCACTGTTCTGATGGGTGGTCACTGGTCACTGCTGCGCTGGGAGGTCACTGCTCTGGTGGGAGGTCACTGCTGCGCTGGGAGGTCACTGTTCTGATGGGAGGTCACTGTTCTGATGGGTGGTCACTGTTCTGATGGGTGGTCACTATTCTGATGGGTGGTCACTGGTGCGCTGGGAGGTCACTGTTCTGATGGGTGGCCAGTGGTCACTGCTGCGGTGGGAGGTCACTCGGGCGGGTGGTGGGTGGCTCTGACTGACCTGCCGGGAAGGATCGGATGGTTAGGCGATTCATGGGTATTTGGGGTGTGATGGGACGGGCTTATTGGCTGGCTGTTATCTGGGAGGAAGGTTTGCCCCAGTGGACTGGTGGGTACTGGGTTGGTGATGGGTGGATGGGCGGGTGGACTGGGTGGATAGAAAGGTGGCTAGGTGGATTGGTGGGTAGGTGAGTGGTGGACGGACTACTTACCTGACGATCGGATGGATAGATGAAAGGACAGATTCAGACTAGCGGACGAACGGACGCACGGCGGACCATGTTTTGCTTCTATTGGTTGGTTTATTGTGATCGAGGAAGGAATATGCGCTGTAAATGTGAGGAATAAGGTGGGCCGACGCGCCAGACTTGGCGGAGAAGCGGCTAAGGTAAAGCGACAGCCAGACTGGCAGGGCGGCCGACTGAAGTTTGCCATCGTCACGACGATAATTTGGCTGCTTATTTGTCGACGGCAATCAAGTCATCCACTCGGAACGGAACGGACGTAAAAGAGTTCATGGCATCTGTTCCTGGCATCCTGATCCATAAAAACAGACCGCGACATTCCTGTTTGTCGAGACTGGTCAAACCTGTCAGTATTGTGCCCGACGATATCGATCCTTCAATGGGCTCCCCTGGAAGGTGAGTGGGTTGAAAAGCCCTAATCACAGGCAGACTTCCAGTGTCCATTGTCAATCGTTCGTCTTCAGCAGCTTGTGGCACTCTGCCCGGTTTGACCGTGACGTGGTTTCGGTAAGAGCTCCGAAGCTAGTTAGTGCGTTTATCACCCACCTGCAGTGAATTCCACATGTCTGTAATAGAATCACGCATGCCTAAAAGTGTACACGATTCACGATATGATTATTACACAATGCTCCTACAATCCACGGTGTTCCAATTCACGGACACAGCATCGTGTGTGTGTACTGCGTGTGATCGGCATGCCATCTAGTTTGTGCGTGACCGATCCGTACCTGATCTTTCTTTGATCGTCCCCGCCCTGTGCGTTACCTCTCCCTCTCCTCTGCCGTCGCCATATAGCCACCTGCTGCCTCCTGGAATGCCAGAGTCGCCAGCCGGCAGACTTTCGCCGCATTCTTCGCCTCGCTTCCCAGAACGTCTTCAATATGGCTTTATTTGCCACTTGTGTGCGCCGCCGGTCTCATGACCCGGGCGCGCGATCACCCACTGGGCGCCTATTGGCTGTAAAATTGAAGAAAAGACAAGAATTTGGCCGGCGGGCGCCGATTTTACGCACCCGAGACCTGACATCATAATTTCCCCGAGTGGGACAGGCTGAAAGGCGATCAAATGACTATCGTGCGGCATTGCCGGCCGGCGCGCCATGAGACCGTGCTCGCCGCCCGCGCGCCAAATATGCGTCCCTTTCCGCGTCAGTGCGGGCCGGACTGGGCGTCTGGGCGCGCCGGACAGTGTTCAGGGAGCGGTCCCACCGCAGACCATTCAGCGGCGGCCCGCACTGAATGCGTGCCGCCGTGCGCCGCCACTGCCGCATTGGTCGCCGATGCCTTATGGCGGATAATGGACGCAGAAAAAGTGGCTGCGCCGAGTGGCGAGCTCGCCACTTTTTGTCTGCGGTGCGCCGGGCGACACCGATTCATTTTGCAGCACCGTGTTGGTAATCTGATGCGGTGTTTAGTGCGCGCGAGGAGCCGGGCCGTGGTGATAGGATCGGGACAGAGGCGAGACGGGTGGTGGCCGGCGCGTCCGACCTCCACAGGCCGTCGGTAAATGCAATGCATAGGTACTACATTGTCAACCTCCATACACTCCAATGTATCCTGCAGACATGGTAAATGCTTTACTTGAATCTAAATCGCATTGACTTTGTAACTTTTACTTTTAACTTTGTCACTTTTGTTCCATGCTAGCGCTTCTCATATCCAAAATGTCTTATCGCATCATTTGTGTTATATGTAAATTGAACACGTCAACTGTCTTTCTCCGATGTAAATTCACTGCCCAGCATGATGATCAGATATCTTTTTTTTACAATCGGGCATAACATCCCGTCTATATCTGACTAACGATTGGATATATTTGCGTACCATCTGGTAGCAGGGGCGCACCCAGGATTTTCCAGGGGAGGGGGCCCGGGCTCAAAGGGGCCTCCGTGTTCCGCTTGCCAGGGGGCCTTTTCTCTATCGAGGGGGCCTCCAAATGGCTTACTTTTTGACGGCCTCTGTATGTTTGGTGACGTTCTTAGCGTTATTAGTAAAGCTTAACCCTCACCCTGGCAGGGGGGTCGATGCGACCCCCCCCCCCTAAGGTTTTTCAAAGATAGCGTAAAATTGGCGGCGCGCAACGCCGCTAAATTTGGCACAACCTATGGGGCAACCTTTTTTCATGTGATCTGCAAATTTCAGGTCCGGTCGACCTTGGGTCAGGCCACCATGTCAGAAAAAACGGGTACAAGGTTATGGTCAAATTTAATTTTTTATGTACCTGTCCAACGCACAGTTTTGGACTGATTTCCTTCAAACTTTCAGGATGTGCTAAGTTCACCGAGCTGTATAATATGTAGTTCGTTTTTTATGTCACTGACCTGAGGTCAGTTAGGGGTCATTACGTCGTAATGTTAAGCCTATGGGAAAATATTCAAATAACTCCTATTCGGAAAATATAGAGATGTCCGCTTCGTTGTATCCCTTTTGTTCTTTGATACCACAGTACTTAACATAATGTCACTCGGTGTTTCTTTGTTTGGTGTACTTATCTAAGGTTCAGGTCAAATGAGGTCAACTCAGGTCAAATGACGTTTGTGCCGATAACTTGTCACATAATAGAACAGGTTTCAAAATGGTATCATTCTGTTCCTCTTGAACAGCTGAGTCGAATGATATGCAACATTAAGCATTTCAACCATTCCTAAGACTTAAGTTTTACTTAAGTTGTGCACTTAAGTACACTTTAATACCTACACTTTAAGTACACTTAAGCAAACAAAAAAAGTATATCATTCGACACGCCTTGACGTGCTGAGTTCACTGGTGCTTTTGTTTTGCTCTATCTTAACCCGCGCCGGGCCGGGGGGTGTTTGAACACCCCCCCCCCCCGGCGGCTTTTCGCAGCTCCGCGCCGCCGTTTTTAACACACCTGTTCGTGCATCTTTTCCGCACATGCTGTGAAAATTTCAGACCAGGTCTCTCAAGGTCAGGTCAGAAACAAATTAGAATGTTCGTCATGGCTACACCGACCGCACGATTGCCTTGAAACTTTCAGCGATTGATGAGAGTAACAGTGTATCTCGTGTATCCTATAAAAGCGTGTATAAAAACCTATTAAACGTGTATCTCGGAATTTCGATATCGGTGACCTAAGGTCAGGTCAATTTTGCGGCCTCTCTATTATAATTCAATGGGAGAAAATTGAAAGGCGTCTGTTTTGCACGAACGCCATTCTAGACACTCTCAAACATCGGGATGTAGGTAAAATGGACACACTGAACCCGAAAATTGCACCTGTGACCCGGAGTGTGACCCCTCGTTCTGAGATGTCCCCGAGGTCATCTCAGGTCACGAATAGTATCTAACAGTTTTTTGCTAATAACTTCTGATAGAGGCATGATAGAGCGATGAAAACGCCTTAGATGTGTTCGGCTCGACGATGCGGATCGACTGATATGCAACATGACCTTTTCCGGTCAGGTCCTGAGGTCAAATTTTTAAGTTGACTTTTCAAGGTCAACTTATAGTTCATTCGACGCGTTTTGACAAGAGGAACACGATTCTGGCAAAAGTAATGTCGTGGCTTTTTTGAGTCAGAAGTTATTGCCGAAAAACACTGTTCGTAAAAAACGGCTATTTTTGGAGTTTTTGCCCTCTGGAGGCTAAACCGTTGACCTGAGGTCAAATCTGAGGACATATTGGCGAAAGAGCGTCAAAAGAGCTATCGAATGCGCTTTTCCGCGGCGCTGTAGCTCTATCGGTTCCCGAGTTAGCCGTTGGCAGTTTCCAAAATGTTGAAATAGCCAACATTTTACCTTTGGTGACCTCTGGTAACCTGACCTTTGACCTGACCCAAAAAATGACTGAAGTGTTTTCGTACTTATTTTGGACGCTCTTTTGAATGCCGCTTACCGCGTGTCGCTACGTGACCCAGGAGCCGAGTTAGAAGGGGGGTTTTCAGACACCCCCCCCCCGGCCCGGCGCGGAAGTCGCGGAGCACCTGCCCGGCGCGGGTTAATTAGATCAAAAGTTATCAGCGAAAACTTTTGACCTGTTTTAGCAAATTTTTTACAATTATACCTCCCAAAAACCCCTAAATATTGACCTAGAGCAACCAAATTTGCACAGGGACGAGGATTTTAAGAGGGCCACCTACCTACCAAATTTGGTATTTCTAGGTGCCATAGGATCCAATCGCGAGGGGGGTCGCATCGACCCCCCCCCCCTCTGCCAGGCCGCGTTATGAAAAATGCCCTGCCAGGGCGAGGCGCTGCCCGGATAGGACCTCTTGTGAAGAGGGGCCTCCTATCCAGAGATGGCCTCTTTCCCAGAGACGGTCTCCTTCCAGAGGGGATCCAGAGAGAGAGTCCTGCCAGAAGGGGCCTCTTGTGCAGAGGGAGCCTTCCATCAGGAGAGGGCATAAAGGGTCTCGTTCAAGAGGCCAGAGGGGCCTCCTGACTCCTGCCCAGAAAGGGCCCCTGTGCAGAGGAAGCCTCGGGGTCTCCTGCCCATAAAGGAGCTCCTGCCAGATGGGGCCTCCTGGCTCCTGCCTAGATAGGGCCCTCTGTGCAGAAGGGAGCGTCCCATCCAGAAGGGGCCTCCTAAGCATAAAAGGTCCTCTGCCAGAGGGGACTCCTGCCCATAAAGGGTCTCCTGCCAGAGGGGGCCTCCTGGCTCCTGCCCACAAAGGGCCTCCTGTGCAGAGGGAGTCTCGGGGCCTCCTGCCCATATAGGATCTCCTGCCAGAGGGGGCCTCCTGGCTCCTACCCAGATAGGACATTTTGTGCAGAGGGGGCCTCCTGACTGCTGCCAAGATATGTCCTCTTATGCAGAGAGAGACTCCCATCCAGAGAGGGCCTCCTGCCCAGAAAGGGTCTCCTGCAAGAGGCCAGAGGGGCCCCCTGACTCCGGCCCAGAAAGGGCCCCTAAGTAGAGGAAACCTCGGGGCCTCCTGCCCAGTATAAGATTTCCTGCCAGAGGGGGCCTCCTGCCCAGTATAAGATTTCCTGCCAGAGGGGGCCTCCTGGCTCCCACCCAGATAGGGCCATCTGTGCAGAAGGGAGCCTCCCATGCAGAAGGGGCCTACTAAGCAGAAAAGGTGTCCTGCCAGAGGGGCCTCCTGCCTATAAAGGCTTTCCTGCCAGAGGGGGCCTCCTGCTCCTGTCCAGAAAGGGCCTCCTGTGAAGAGCGAGCCTCGGGGGCCTCCTGCTCATGAATGATCTCCTGCCAGAGGGGGCCTCTTGATTCCTGCCCAGATAGGGCCTCTTGTGAGAGGTGCCTCAAATCCAGAAGGGGCCTCCTGTGCATAAAAGGTCCCCTGCCAGACGGGGCCTCCTGCCCATCAAGGGTCGCTTACCAGAGGGGGCCTCCTGTGCAGAGGGAGCCTCGGGGGCCTCCTGCCCATGAAGGATCTCCTGCCAGAGGGGGCCTCTTGATTCCTGCCCAGATAGGGCCTCCTGTGAGAAGGTGCCTCACATCCAGAAGGGGCCTCCTGCCCATCAAGGGTCGCCTACCAGAGGGGGCCTCCTGGCCTCTGCCCAGATAGTGCATCTTGTGCAGAATTATAGTAGGTTAGGCAGGAAAGTCAAGTGTAAAAGTACCCTAAGCGGTGCTCAGGGGGCCTCCTAATTATGACCGAGCGGGGGGGGGCCGGGCCCCAAGGCCCCCCCCCCTTGGGTGCGCCACTGTCTGGTAGCCTTCAATGTCCCTAGCTGCTTCCCGGTTTACTCAGTGTGAGATTCAATCTAGCGCGTCGGTGGCTTGAGTTTAAATTTATAATGCATGTCGTCAGCTCGAATTACGAGACTGCAGAAATAGGCACCATCGTATATACCATCGAACAGAAAACCATATTCTGAGTATAGGATACACCACAAATGCCCATCTGAAGAACATCTCCCAAAGATTCGACTAATCCTCCTGGACAACTCCCCGTATTAGCCGGACCCGACTAACACTACCGATCTTACAACTGATTGAACTCTGCCACTGACCGAGGAATTTCGAGCCACGACCACTGTCATACCACCCATGAATCATAGCGGCGCAGTGCAGTAGCCAGTAGCCGATCACAGACCCGTGCCGCGATGACCTGTATGGGCAGTGTCGTAGTCACCGATGCATCGTTCGGCGGTCCGTCTGCTCAGATCCCGCGTCGCGCCGCCGCGGTCCGATTGGCAGCCGATACAGGGGCCTCCGTGCTCCGCGGCCGTCTCCGGAGACGCGTGTGTTTACTCAGTGCTCCTGCTGCAGCGGCCGCCGGACCACCCGGTGCTCTCAGTTGACTCGGCTCGGACGCCTAATCCAGCAATTATCGCATCAGCCGGCCGGCGCGGGCCGATCGCGTTTTCCGAGCGGGTGGCGCGGTGTGGGCGGCCGCGAACGGGCACACGCTGGAATGTAGACGGCGCCGGCCGGCAGGGTGTAGGTCCACTGTCTGTCTCTGTAGGTTTTCTGTCCGCCGATACGACAGGCTCAGGTCGACCGTCGCGTCATGTTTGCCGGTGGAGCCGCGCAGCTGCCGGCGGGGGCTGTGCCGCCGGCGGAGAGCCGCAGTTAATGGTGGACAAATCCCAGTGAAAATAAACAGGGCCCATTGTGCGCCGACCGCCGCCCCTGATCGGAGTGACGGGACGGTAGGACCACCGCTGACTGCATTGACCAAGTGACCCACCCAGTGGTATGTCGATTTTAAATTGTCGCTGCACAGACATCCAACATTCCCGCGCTGTGTAGTGGTCAGTGGACGTCTAACTTTTCACTATACTAACTAACGGTCTTCCAGCATCTCTCTTTACACATCATACCTACCTACCACTAAACTGAGAGCAGTGGCCAGCTGTCCCCTCCCCCCACCATACGGGAGCCGGCCCTCCGCGACGCCTGCCCAGTGTGTGTGCTCCGTTCTACAGTGTATACGGCGCAGTGATTGTATCTCGGCCACCAGTAATAGCCAGCACCTGTTAATGAGCCAGTTTTATGATGTTCCACCGGCCGTACAGAACGCGGGCGTTCCGCCTTATTAGAAGTGTCCGCCATCACTCATTTAGGGGCCACCAAGACGTTAAATAAACAGGTACTTAATGGTCCAGCTGTTGGCAAACCCACCAAACATACGCTCTGCAGTGTGCAGCTTGATCTTGATGAATAGGTAGCCTAGTCGACGGAGATAAAGGTTATCTCGAACGATTTGTAGGAAGCAAACAACTCTGTATATCGAGGAGGTAATGCGTGTAATTAGTTCAATTAAGAATAGGCCAGTAATCTGGTTGCTGAGTAGCTGCTTTTACTCAGCTAGTTTTAAGTTGTTCTTAGTTAAGCTTTTACTTTACTAGCTTCCTTTCGAGGCATACTATGTATGTGTGAAATGCCCTAATTTTGAGAAAAGCCATTCATTGACAATTCTGAAGATTGCTTTGCATTACGCTGCTGCAGACCCAAGGAGGCACCTGTGTGACTGTGGGCTAGTAGGTACTTTTGAAAGACAATTGTGTAAAATTAGAAGCTAAGTAATAGCTTGGTTGTTGCAGGGGTGAATTGGAAGCAGGCGCGGATACAAGGGGGGGGCCATGGCCCCCCCCTTGGCCGATTTTTTTCAAAAATAAAATAAAAAGTTAAAAAGTTAAAAAGCTGAAAAGGGGGCCTCCTGAAAATAAAGTGGCCGAAATCCGATGAGTTTTTTTTTTAACCTACCCACTTAGTTATTTCTTAGAAGATTAGCTGAGAAGATTTCTTTGTTAGAAGATTGGTAAAGCTTTTCACAACTTGGAGGTCTCTTATACTCACAGAGATGACCACTTTTACAGGGCCTCCTAACCTGCACAGAGGGCCTCCAAGCCTGCACAGATGTTGAGATGTTGCCTGAACAGCTAGATAAGCTCAATAGACGCAGTTTTTTTGGGGGGGGCCCAACAAGTGGGAAGATGGGGCCTCCAACAGGTGGGATTATGGGGGGGGGCCTCCTGGTTTCTAATGGCCCCTCCCTTGGAGATTTTCTGGATCCGCCCCTGATTGGAAGCCCTGTTGGATATTGATTTTCTTTGCATTCTTCGAAGACGCTTATCAGTTATTACATATCTTATTTCAATGCTATTTCAGAAAGCTCGCTAATCTTGCAACTGATATAGCTCGAATCGCTCACAACAGATGGATTCAGCGTATTTGACCTCTATCACAAACTTGATGTTTTCTTTTGATATCGTATTTGAAGACTACTCGCATGTCATTCTGGTGATCATTATTGGTCACACAATACTGATTTCGGAGATTCTGTATCACTGGAGTGGATGCTTGAAGTCTGGTCAGGACGTTCCAATGTCATCGAGTGACATCTGATCATGCTGAACATTGATGGCCATTGATGTCTGGTGTACTGGACATTAGTGACAGTTGACATATGACTCACAAGACATTAGTGACCTTTGCCGTTTGAATTTATTCACTTAGCAATGGGCATTGATGACAATTGACTTCCGACATGCTAGACCACGGACAATGAACGGACATTGATGGCAAATAACATCTGACGTGACCCAGCAGTAACGTCAGCTGACGTCGGACGTCACTGGCCGGCGCTGACCTGTGACTGACAGCCGCCCCAGAAGTCGGCTGCGCACCTTCTAATCAGCACACTTTAATTGGTGGCAGCGGGCGGTGTGCGCTGCGTTTGTGGGTTTCCAGGTGACCGGAGCGGGGGCAGGTGGCGACCGGTCACCCGCGGTACCCTCTGTGACCCCCCTTTGGACCCCCGCGGTCGGCGATGTCCGCTGATAGACGGCGGCCGGTCTGAAGCGGCTGTTCTGGGAGGACTGTTTGCGGCCCCCCAGACGGGCGACAAATGCTCCGATGGAGCACCCAGTGACCGCCGGTGGCCGCTCGAGTGATGCCTATCACCGGCTCGGCGGGAGGCCGCCCGGACCGACGGAGGCCACTTACCGAGCGGACAGTGGACGCGGACAGGGGATATGGACAGTGGACACCCAGGGCAGTGCTAGTGGGCAGACTGAGTACTATTGCAATCCTGGAGCGGTGGTTTACCTTGTACTGAAAAGAGAAAAAAAATGATTACATTGTACATGCGAGCCGATTACCTTCACTTTGATAGGCGTTTATAAAATATTTTGATTTTCCCAATATATATTCCGACCTGACAAGTAACGCTAAGCAGGGCGTCCATATACCTATCGACAATTTAGGAGCCGTCTGCAGATAAATTGTTTACCTAGTTAGAAACAATGGATCAGTGTGTTCATGATAAGAAGTGTCCTAATGATGTAAATGTTAAGAATGTTTGATTTGTGATTGCATCACCTTCAGCGTTGGGGCGCTATTGCTGACCTGTCCTGGATGATATGAGAAAATCCGTGAATTGCTTAACAATTTTGTCAACTTAATTGTGCCTAACGTCAATAGCCATATGGTGTAGATGGCTTCGACACGCGATTCATTGATTTGTTGAATTGAATTATGCATTCTCGGGTGTCGTTACGGGCGAGCGCGAAGCGAAGTCCTTCGTAGATTACCGGAAAATTATGCGCATGAGCTGTCTGCCGGCCGTGGTCACACTTTTGGTCCGTGGTCCTTGGCGCGTTCCGTGGCATGCCAATAAGACTTGCTTGTCTCGGCAGTTTCGGACCAATAAGAGCAGCGAGCTTTTATTGCAGGTAACCCATTCATTCTATTGTAAATCAGGATACTTTTCGTTGTGGTGAGTGGTGACCGTCACGGCACGTGCCACGTGCCAAATCAGAGGTGTCAAAAATTGTTCCGCTGACATGAACTCCGCAATGACTGGGCCGATTGGGATGAAACTTTGTTTTTTCACTGGGTACATCGACACAAATGTATGTATATTCGGCTCTAAGAACGCGATTCTCAATGCATCTCTCAACCAAGTGCGGGATCCACGATCTCGCTGCATCTGAAATCAAAACCCATGCCTGTCATTTTCGGGTGCAGTTACATGGTGTACCAAGCAGGCATTTGGAAACGACTGAAGTGGAAGAAAACACAGAAAACGGAATACATCAAAGCTCATTCACCGTTCCACCAGTACCAATTGCTGGTCCTCGTAATGATCACAAAACATTTGCCCGTCTTTGATGCGGAACCCATTCCTTAGTTTCTAGCATACCTACCTTCGACTTCAGTGAACTCAATTATGTCCTTTCTTGTGTTGATGTGTGTAACATTTCAATTACGGTTTTTTTAAATTGGCTTTTGTTGTGACCCTAGACGAAGTACCGTTTCCAACCTGGGACGGAAGAAACGCGTCTCAATTTATATTCATTCCGAAGGCAGCCAGTAGGAACAAGTCAATTTCGGCCCGTCAAAAGCCCGCGGAACGTTTGTTCTTGGAACGCACAATTCCTGTAATTTGGCCACGCGCTCGACACAAAACCAGCCTCAGTTGGAACATTCATCACGGTGCATTATCCTCGGAGATTGTCGGCGGCTGGCGCTCCTCCCTTCCTGCCCGTGTCCGGCTGTCGACACTGACCGGCGACCGGTCGACCGGCTGCTCCAATCACAGTCAGCACGGCGCACAAAGCCGGCCATTATCGACTGGCTAACGGATTTGTCGCCCGGCCTCCGCTGTAATGAAGCCGTGCGTCGCGGTCATCTCCGGCGACATTCCTCTCTGGGCTGTGCGGAGTCGGACCGCCCGCCGCCGCCGGACCGCCCGCGCCGTCAGCGGCCGGCGGCGCCGTCAAAGGCCGCCGGCGCGCCGCCACCCTTTGACGTCGGCCGCGCCGCCCGATCGGTGACCGGCCGGTGACAGCTGACCTGCGTCACAGAGCTCTAATCCGGCACCGACCACCGCCGCGGCGGCCTGGGCGGCCGACGGGCCCACTCCGGCCCGGCTGCCGTAGGTCAGTGCAGGTCACTGCTGTGGGTCAGGACAGGTCATTCCTGCAGGTCGAGACCGCACTCCAGTGCCTATTAAATTGGTTCTGTGACCACGGAATGGTAGTGAACGCTGCGAAAACCGAGCTTATGCTGTTTGGCACGAAGCAAATGCTCCGTGACATTCCCAGCGTGCAAGTCAAGTTTGCCGATGCTACGATCAGCTGTGCTGATCAAGTGCGTAATTTAGGAGTGACGCTAGACAAAAACCTGACCTTTCAGTGCCATGTCAACAAGCTTGTTCCAAAATGTACCGGTATGCTCATTGCCCTCAATCACGCAAAGCATGTCATTCCCCTCGCCACTCTCAAATATCTCATCACTGCTCTTGTTTTCTCAACGATACGATACTGTTTGTCGGTTTATGGCATTTGTGGACAAACTCAAAAACACCGCATTCAAAAGCTGATCAATTTTGCCGCACGTATGCTGAGCGGCCGTCGTAGACACGAGCATATTGCTGACGTGATATGTCGTGCTGGGTGGCTGAGAGCAGATCATCTCATTCAGTATCATAGAGTGATGGCTGTGCACCGTCTGATCGCGTACCAACTGCCCGTATCCCTGGCCCGCACTATCGGTCCTACCGCCAATCAGCGGCACCAGCACCACACGCGAGGCGCTGAGCGGCGGCTGCTGCCTCAGATTCGAACCGAGGCTGGTCGCAGTCGACTGAACTACAGTGGAGTAATAGATTACGATAGCGCACTGCAACATTCGAATGGCATCGTAACGAAAGCAAATGTGAAGAAATTTGTAAGCGGTAACGCCCAAACTTGAGCGACAGCCGTCCACACGAGTGTTTGAGCCTCGTACGTGAGCGCGTGTGAGTGTGTGAACTGTGTAGAAATGGTAGCCCATCTGTCATTTATTTTAGCTTGTGTTTGACGTGCGGATGTGAAAAGCCACAGCGTGAAGTGGATCATTCGTTAATAAACATTCTGATTCATGACAGGTCATCCATGCAACCCGACCCTTCGACTCTTCCTGGCAGTTGCACACCACTGCCTCAGGTCGTTTGGAGTTGTGATGCTCCTCTATCTTCTGCGGATCTAGTCGCGCTATCACGCGGTCACAGCCCCCCTCCAGCCAGACGGAACCCCAGCCGGATCTGGGGCTCGTTTCCGCGTCTGGCAGCGCAAACCAACACCACGTTCGTCTATGTATGAACGCCAGAAGCAGAAGCAGCTACTTAGCACTGCAGCTGGACGGCGGAGGCTGCAGCGTTGCTGACTAACTGGACTGGTTACGTCAGGCTCCTAGGAATCCCAGTGCCGGATTTCCTGCGGTGTTTTGATGCTGAGTCCCGACGGAAGAGGGGTCTGGAGGCCCCGGTCAGCGGTCGGGCTGTCCGTATCGGTCTGGTCAGTGGTCAGTGGTCTGGTTAGAGCGCCTCCCACCCTCTCTCCTGTCCTCCCTCCGCCCGCCGTCCGCCCTTCGACGTCGCTCGGCGGTCCGTGTCGTGATCTCATCGAACCAGCGCCATCGCTCCGCTAACAGGCATTGCAAAACGTCGCATGATGTAATCAGACCAAAGATTGGTAGTTAATGGAAATGTGATAGATACGATGTGTCCGAATGATGCAGTGGTGCGGCGCGACAGTCGGCAGCTGGTCGTGCGACATAGATCTGCAGTAAGTCCATTGTTAATGCTCGTTAAGCCGCTGTTTGACTGAGGACGATGGTTAATGGCTGCACTGATAATGTAGTGTCGGAGACATTACACGAAGAACGTGTTGCGATACGCGTGTCGGGCTCCCGGAGCGAACAAAATGGACTGACCAATGGTCGTATTTCATTTGTTGTTGATTATTCGTGTGAATGTTACCTACTTGTGATTGCAAAGGTAATTTCTTATTCTTGATTGATCCTTGTGAAAGGAGGCTAGACTTGTTTATTCTCTGGAATACCTATGTCATTGTTGAATGCTGCTACTTTGGTTTGATCTTGAGTTTTATCTGCTCGGCATTTCATTGACGCGAAAACTAAATTCCTTTGCCTAAAATCATAGAATTTTACTGGCTTTATGAACTTGTTTATCTCAAATGACGTCCAAACCTTATCATTTCCATGAATTCCGTTGGAGCAGCCGGCTAGGTAACAGAAGGGCTCGGTTTTTATATAGGCTAATGAGCCTCCTATAGAAAAGAACGCATGAATCACCATCTCCTCCGCTGCCGATCTCCTTATTGATCCGAACTTTGGTAGCGGGACTTATCCGCGAGAATCAAGTGACCGGCGTCGCGTCTTTGGCGATATCCATGTTGGGTTCGACTTGAATTGCCTGTCGTATCGACGGACAGACAGAAAACCTACACTGGAGACAGACAGTGGAATTGCATGAATTGTTTATTTGTTTATATTATTCTCACTGTGGTTTATTTGGAACTGTTGCAACCATAGAGATCTTATATAGAGAGGTTCACCTTTGACGTCATTGGTCAACGGCCTGACCTTAACCTTCGCACTTGTAAGAGGGTGTCGAACAGACGCCCCATTCTCAGTTTTTCGCAAATAACTCGCGCAAAAAGCGGCTGTTCGCGACGAAACTTTCAGTACCCTCGAGTTAATCAATATTACGCATACCCTTAAAATTTTTATGACCCTGACCCAAAAGACCTTTGACTTGTGACCTGTTTTCCGAGACCATGTTTGGCCGGAATCGCGATTTAGCGTATTAAGATCTCTATGGTTGCAACCTGCATGCTACTAAAGACATCTCCTATGCTTATGTTTTTTTTTTTTTTTTGGTCTGAGAAATCGCTTTTATCGTGTGAAACATTTCAGCTAATTTTGTTTCTCTAGCGCCTTGCTCTGTGTGAGGGTCGACGGCGTATCTGTAAAGCTGGCGAATAGCGACGGGATGGCGATGGTATTCACTGTCTCTGTACTGGACCAGCCTCCAGTTCCACTGTCCAGTGCTCGTCTCTCTGTCAGTGATACCTCTACTGGCCTTGGACAGACTGAGAGAGGACAGGGGACAGGGGCAGCGGACGCCCCCACAAAATCATCAATTAGCGGGCCGTCCGGGAGGAGCGGAGCACTCCGTGACGGCCGATTATCGGCGTGACCGGCCCGAGAGTCGCGTCGGTGACGTCAAGGGTTAATTGATACGGCCGGCCGGCGGGCCGACCCCTAATTGAGACGACACCAGTGCCGGGCGGCGGGCATTCATTTGGCCGCGCCGACGGGCCGCCGTCGTACGGCTCCAAAGGATGGCTGCCGCCGGCCGACCCCGCCCATTGTCCCCACGGCCGTATTTGTCGCCAAACGGCGGAAGTGGCGCGGCGGCGACCATCGGCGGCGCAGTGCGGCGCACCAATTAGCGGTACGGCCGACGGAGGAGCGGCCGGCCCGGAACCTAACGGCCCGCCGCGCCCCCAGAAACGGGCCCGAAAATAGCAATTTTGGTGGTGAGCTGACCGGATGCTGTGGGCGGGTCGAGGCGTTAGTTTTAATTGAAGAAGGGTCGATGGAGCATAACTGGTGATTGCAAGGGTAATCATCGCCATTTGTGAGGAAAAGAGGACACCGAGATGTCCTGTTGTTCGTCTTTTCTGACAATTGTTTCCGCGGCCGTGTGACTATCCTAAAATGGGAGTCACACACGGGGTCTTCAACTTAGTGACCGGAAATGCCAAGTTGCGAAGACCGAAATAGGTGAATGGCGTCAAAAACATACATGACGATACCTTTTATTACATGAGCATCATTTCGATGTATTCTG
Organism: Amphibalanus amphitrite; assembly: GCF_019059575.1. Classification (NCBI taxonomy): domain Eukaryota; kingdom Metazoa; phylum Arthropoda; class Thecostraca; order Balanomorpha; family Balanidae; genus Amphibalanus; species Amphibalanus amphitrite. The sequence continues at coordinate 223,305 of NW_024881662.1, forward strand.
GAACCTGTAATATCCAGTGGCTTCAGGATATGATTCCGCATCATGTGTTTCTTGCGCCTCCATTACTAACTCGTTTCTGGTGAGACGGTTTTTGTCTCTGTTTCTTGTTTGAGCTGCATAATTTGCCTTGCCACCCGAGTCAACCGTACCCTAAACCGCTAGCCGCACTTGCCTCCATACCCGTGTCACCCAGCGCTCAGCTTCCATTGCCGTTCGTATGTATACGTGTCTGTCTGCCGCCTCGGCGGCCAGCGCTCGGCCTGCAGTAGGTACCCAAAAACTTGTAGCAATTAATAAATGTCAATTATGGGTTTTATTACCCGACAAATTATTCGTTGTGGGGCAGGTTTTTGGCGGCGCGGTCAGGCGCCGGAGGTGGTAAGACCTCCGGGGCGGCCGGCGCGACGCGACCCGGTTCTAGCGGCGCCTCAGTGGACGGGGCAGCTACCTATCGGTGGACACCATCGCGCGGCGGCTGCTGCCCGGGTGGCACCGACCTCCACTGACCGCTGTCCACCCGCTGCCTTCCACTGCTGTTTGGCCGTCCGCCGATGGCCAGTGTTCACCGCCCACTGCCGTCCTTTCTCTTCCTCCATCGCTGACCACTGCTGTTAGCTCACTGTTGTCAGTCCGCTGTTGTTCGTCTACCATTTCCTCCTGTCGTTTTCTCACCATTCGTCTACCGTCTTACATTCGTCTATCTCCGCGTCGTCCACGGTCTTGCGGTCTTGCATCCAAGCTTCGTTCGCCGCCACCGTTCGCCACCTATCCACTCCACCGCCGTTCATTACCATCCGTCCGCCGCCCGTCCGTCCACCGCCGTCCACCGTCCGTCCACCGCCCGTCCACCGTCCGTCCACCGTCCTTCTACCGCCGTCCACCGCCCGTCCGTCCACCGCCGTCCACCGTCTGTTCACCGTCCGCGCCCGGCCGCGCGGCGCTCGTTGTTTATTCTGTCGGACAGTTTTTTAATGATTCCCGGCTGAATGTAATTAACAGTGGCGCTGCAGATACGGATCGTCCCCGGGCTGGCTACAGATGGCCGACACACTAAGTATGTCAGAGAAAAATACGACTTGTTCGTGTGTGTCCCACTCGTAATTAGTCCCATAAAGGCTAATGTTGATCTCGTTGCGCGCCGAGATAGGCGCGGGCAAAAACGGCCGGTCCGACTCGACCACCAGCGAACGGCCGCGCCGCCCGACCGGCCAATGTGTCAGACAAGTGGCCATGTCCGAGCGACGGCTGCGTGACAGCGCTAGTGAAGCTGGGACGGGGTGGTTCGGCGAGTGACAGCCTTAGTGAAGGTGGGCAGGGTGGTTCGGTTGTGTGACGGCGCTAGCGAAGGTTGGCCAATGTGGTCTGACTGAATGGCTATGCTGCAGCGTGACCAAAGATGGGATAGATGGTTTGACTGCGTTTTGGGAAGGCTCAGGTGGTCTGTTTGGGTAAAATATCCGCGTTCTGTGTGAGGCGACTTGCAAGATATGTCGCTTATTAAATATCAGCGGCTCCTCCACTAGCGTCGTTTACATGTACCTATGGTTGTGGGGGTCCGGACCTCTAATAATTTCGCTTCCTTAATGCAGCCTAATGTATTAAGATAAAGCCACTTTTGGGTTGGACCCCCAAATCCTGAAACCATGGCGGAACCCCTGGTAAAGAAATAAGCTTTTTCCGTTGTTGTGGTGGTTTTGTCTTGGAAAGTGTCGTTGAAATTAGACCGAATCAAATCAGAACGTTATGTTCTGTCAGCAATTGTGCGTGGACCATAACGTGCTTTGGATGCTACTGCAGCCTATCATTATGTTAACTGACATGCGGCCCATCAAAGTTCTATCCATGTTTGCATTTGAATTAGCCGGATACCTCAGGCGAAAATGTCAGATTTCATCAGTGTATATGCATACCTTTCTACCAGGTCGGGAGTGGGTTTGACGATTTGAAAACAAACAAACTTGGTCCCAACAGTAATCTCCGTATCCGCACGCCAGTAGCAGATGGACAGTGTCTACCGGCCTGCCCGAGCATCTCGATGCTTATCGAGAAGTTATTCATCCAGTCATCGACGATGCATTCCTATCGAATGCGTTTACAGGTCTGTCGATTCTTTCCAATTTTTAGGGGGCTGTTTCAGCTGTGTGTCCTAGGTCGTTGTCTGTCTGATGTATGCCGAACTGTAAGGCCCTGAATTGATATTTGTGCTGCCTTTCTGTGCATGATTTAGGGACATTATTGCGCAAAGAGGCTTCCAGAGTTTTACCGGACGTTTCTGCCGTCATCAGCTTCTGTGGATGTTTTACAGCATGGCGTCACATTGATGTGCCAGTATGACAAAGTGGCTCCCCAGAAAATTGTAAAAAACGATCCAAGCTATTCTTGGCGACCATTCGATTCTTGAGCAGGCGCTCCAAGCTAAACCACGAAAGACGGTCCGCGGCGGCTGTGATTTATGTCCAAGTACCGATTACGCTGTACAAAAGATCGCTGACGCCGTCAATATTGATGATTCATGCGTCAGACACTTTCCTATAACCCAAAGCTCGCGGCCTGACAACGAGCCATCAGCGCCGCGCCGTTCACCCTGGTGCTATCGTTCCGATCACGGCGGCGCTGACATGACAGACTCACGTTCTGTCGCCGAAAAATCCACTTCCAGTAGCGCTAACCAGTCAGCTAGAGAAATAACGAAGTCATCAGTCATTTGTGAAGACACACATTTGTTGCAGGATTTCCTGTCAGTCGCTGGAGCGAGCAGTAAAACTGTATATGCCTCTCAGAAAGGTGGCCGAACTATAAATCCCTATGTGGTCACCACGCCGGGAAGATGGGACAGCTGTGAGGTTGGATATATATATATATATATATATATATATATATATATATATATATATATATATATATATATATATATATATATATATATATATATATATATATATATATATATATATATTTGTATATTTCGGCAGGATATCTTCTTGAATACAAGTTTTATTAAAAATGACCGCGTTTTTTGCCTTTTCACGTTTCTTTTGAAGCTTTTCTATCGTTCTTATGAGTGTTTTTTGCTCAGACGTCAGATCAAAGATAAGATTACCAAGTGACATTTATATGCATAATTCGACGTTTCAAATAGACACCGCTATCCATTTTCAAGATAACATGGTTCGCTCGATGCTACGTTTGCAAGCTTCGGTTTGCAATACATAAATGACAATAATAAAATGCAAGTTTGCGCGAGCCTAATTTCCTAAATATCTTACATCATACAAACATTCAATGGACGACAATCACATAAATCGCACCGCTGCAGCACAGTAAGTTGTCTGCTCTAACCCATGTTCTCATGCTGCTACACTTCCCCAGAGTAAAAGATTGGAATACTGTTGGACCTGTTTGTTAAGCGTTGGTCGCTTTTCATGTATGTGTAGTGCTTCTAACACTGCTAATTTTCGCTTATCGTGACATGATGTGATGATGGTGGTGTTCTCTGTCAGGTGTTGTCTTGTAAGTGTTGAGCCGTGTTTCTCATGCATGTGTTCTTTTGGTGCTCCATCTCTTAAATGCATAGTGAGTCTTCTAGAGAGCGAAGTTGTAGTGACACCAATATAGGTTTCTTTACGAAGCCTGCAATCTTCGTGAGGACATGTGAATTGATACACTACATTGGTGCACTTCAACTTATCTCTGCTAGAGTTGATGTTGTTTTTCATGACAAGGCTACGTGTTTTCATGTTTTGGTAAAAGATGACCAGTTGTAGTTTTTGGTTGTCTTGTACACACTTAACATTTTTCTTTACAATGTGCTTAATGACTGTTTCGTCAACCTTGTGGGACGTATTCATGAAGTTTCGATAAAACAATGTAAGATGCGTTTCTGACTGTGCGCCAGCACCCACTGCGTCACTACGATCCATGTGTTTTACCAGTTGCGCCTTGATCTCAGCATCTACTGCCCTATTTGAATAGCCGTTGTTGACTAAGATTTGTTTGACTCTTGTGAATTCAGAGTGCATCAGGTCATAGGTAGATGAAACCTTAATAGCCCTCCTTACAAATGCTTTGATGACACTCTTTTTATACTTATCAGGGCACTCGCTTTTTGCACTCATGACCTGACCTGTGTTTGTAGGCTTGCGAAAAACACTTGTTGTGAACTTATTTTCCTCCACAGTAACGCTAACGTCTAAAAAGGCTAACGTTTTGTCGATACTTTTCTCAAAAGTGTACCGGAGTACAGAGTTCGCTTCAAGACCTGCTATTACTCTTTGTAAATGCTCATCGTCCTGTACCTCTACAAAAATATCATCAACATATCTGCAGTACGTTGTTGGGACCGGACAAACTTCGCTCAGTGTTTTGTTTTCAACAAAGCACATGTAAAAATTCGCAAAGAGAGGCCCCAGGGGTGAACCCATTGCCACACCCTCTTTTTGGACATATAATTTTCCATCGGGACCACGGAATGGGCATTCAGTAGTGCACGCACGGAGAAGTTTTTCGAGAATCTTTTATATATATATATATATATATATATATATATATATATATATATATATATATATATATATATATATATATATATATATATAATTTAGATAATTATATATATATAATTATATATATATATATAATTTAGAATATATATATATATATATATATATATATATATATATATATATATATATATATATATATATATATATATATATATATATATATATATATATATATATATATTGTATTGTATATTGTATGTTCTAGATGGCGTTGGTGGGGAATTAGGGAGATTGTTCGTCCTTCTATGCAATTTAGATAAAAATGTGTTAATGTGATTGGTTTGGAAAGCATCTCGGCATAACCATTGTGGAGTCAAAGGGCAATGTTATGTTATACAATAATACAATGTGGTCTTACAGTGCCTCTAGTTTTTTTTTTCGGTACCTATTCTCAATTTTGCATAAGTAAGCGGCATTAGGAAGGCATAAGGAAGGGACTCAGCGAGACATAATGAAGCATTTTTTTTGGGAGTAAGCCCACTTCCGTGGGGTCTGATGCCACCTTTCCGGTCCTGCCCATTCTCCGTTGGTCCCAAGATCAAGAATAATACCAATGATACCAAAAATGATACCAGTAAGAAGCGAGCATTTAGGACTTACATCCATGCATACATTTTTAGACCAAGGAACTGCTTATCTAGTAATAGACCAGTTCCCATCTTCTTGTGAGTTGTGACTAGCTATACTTTTTTGTCGTTATGGTGTATGTATCCAGTGGCGCAGCCAGGATTTCGTTTCGGGGGGGTCATCGCTTCCAAAGCGGGCCCCCTAGTGTGCGGGCCCCCACCCATTTTTCAGAATCTCTCCATATTTCATACGCATTCTGCTGGGCGGGCCCCCTTTACCTGCACGATAACCCTGAGCGAGTTTGAATCAGAAAATTTGCATAGAACAGTAGCTCGGTAATCACCCGGTCTTCACTTTTTACGCAAATTGACCACGACAGAAATATGTTACTATGACGTATGACTTCGTATCTTTCGAGTCCGATATGAGCCCCAATTCCGCAATATGCATAGCATATTATATGCAATCGGAACTGTTGCCTGCTTCTGTCGCACAAGATTTAAAAGTAGTCCCATGTGCCTGTCCTAAGTCATCTATTGGCTGCTGTAGTAGATTGTGCTTTTATTCTTCTTCATTACGTGAATTCGCTCGTAAGAAGTTTTAACCCTCGCCGGCACAGGGGGGAGGGGTTGATGCAACCCCCTAAGGTTTTTTTTCGCGAAGAACTCGCGTAAAAAAGCGGCTGATCGCGACGTAACTTCCATAGTGCGCTGAAATTCGCGCAACTTATAGAACAAGGATGGGTAACGTGCCTGTGAAGAGTCACAGCTCGATCGGGCCGGTGGTGAGCACATGGCGCGTGCTCAAAAAGTGCAAATTCGCGTCATAGACTTTACATGCATAAATCGGCTTGCAAAAATGGGCGACAATGGCTCAACTTGCCCGACACGGGTCCGGTCCCCGTGCAGTATCTCGGTAACCGTGGGTCCGATCGGCACGAGGAACACAGTATCGTGCATGAGAATCGAACGGGCTATCGAATGGTGTGCGGTGCAGGGATGGCACGCGCCACGTGCACCCGTGAGGGCACTTATGCTTGAAAAATTGACGTTTTGGACGGATTTTGGACTTAATGCTATTTTTGGGTGACTGTCAGACGGAGCGGGTTCAAACAACGCTTGTTGGCAAGAGAAATGTACCTACCGCCTCTCATGGGAAAATTGTGAAAAGCTAATTGATCAAAAACAAGGTGGAACAAATTGCTGGAGAAAATAGCATTTGCTTATGACTTACTTAATTACAGGGGTTTTGCTACATAACCTGGTATGTTTGACAATTGAAATGGGCATAGATTGGAAGAGCATTCAATTGTGACCAAGGTCCAATCATCGCTTTTGCATGACGAGCAACAATATTCTTAAGAATATAAATGTTTCAAACCTCTACATAGTAATTCATCGATGGCTTTCACTCTTCAATAACCTACGCCAACCTATGTCATGAAATACACTTGGCATGTTCTATAGTAGAACGCATGGTTATTATCAGACACGAGCACCTCGATGCGATGGATATTTTTTCCCAAAACCAAAATGCTTAGCCGTCAAAAGGCAATCGACCGTAATGGATACATAACCCACAGACACAAGACCAACCAAACGCCCACCGATCGAAATGCCCCTTATTCGCGTTGCGAAGCAAGCGGGTCACCCTAGCGGGCCCCATTCACCCGGGGGCTCGGGCCCTATCCACATGGGGGACCAAGCCCTATCCATACGGGGGCCCGGGCCACGTTCACCTGGGCTCCGGGCCTCGTCCACCCGGGGCTCCGGGGCCCGCCCACCAGGGGGCCCGGGCCCCATCCAGCCGGGGGCCCGGGCCCCGTCCACCCGGGGCCTGGGGTCCATACTCCCGGGGGCCCGGACCCATCCATCGGGGGCCCTGGCCCCATCTACCCGGGGGGCCATGCCCCATCCACCGAAGGGGCCCGGGCCCGTTCTCCCGGGGCCCGGGCCCCATCCACCCGGGGGCCTGTGCCCTATCCACCCAGGGGCCCGTGCCCTATCCACCCAGGGGCCCGTGCCCTATCCACCCAGGGGGCCCGGGCCCGTTCTCGGCCGGGGCCCGGGCCCCATCCAACCGGGGGTCCGGCCCCGTCCACCCGGGGCTCAGGGCCGTTCTCCCGGGGGCCCGGGCCCCATCCAGCCGGGGGCCCGGGCCCCCTCCACCCAGGGGGCCCGGGCCCGTTCTCCCGGAGCCTCGGGCCCCATCCACCCGAGGGGCCTGGACCCGTTCTCGCGGGACCCGGGGGTCCGGGCCCCGTCCACCCGGGGCCCGTTCTCCCGGTGGCTCGGATCCATCCACCGGGGCCCCATCCGCCGGGGGGCCCGGGCCCTATCCACCCGGGGGCCCGGACCCATCTACAGGGGGCCCGGGTCCCATCCACCCAGGGGGCCGGGCCCGTTCTCCTGGGGGCCCGGGCCCTGTCCACCTGGGGCCCCAGGCCGACCCCTCACCCGAGGTGTCGCAGTGGGCATTTCTCGAAGCGGGCTCGTCCGATTAGATTAGGACCTCTCTCTCTCTCCTCTCTCTCTCTCTCTCTCTCTCTCTCTCTCTCTCTCTCTCTCTCTCTCTCTCTCTCTCTCTCTCTCTCTCTCTCTCTCACTCTCTCTCTCGAGCGGGCCCCTGACAGAAATTTCGGGGGGGTCAGCTGACCCTCTGACCCCCCCCCCCCCTGGCTGCGCCACTGTATGTATCTGTCGCAGGTGGTGCTGCATGCTGCTTTTTCAAATAAGAAAATTTCTAGAATGCAAAGTTATTGATGTTCGAACGATTAATTTTGAAGACTACATGTCGGCCGATAATTATTTGATACAAAAGCTTTGTTCGAAACTGTCGATAGCGTATTTTTGTTTCCAGAATGAATCAACAGCGAGATAACGTTTTTGACCGCTCGTTTTGTTCCACTCTGTAGACATCGGAAACCAACTTCGAGCATCAAAGTTGAAAATGGAAATGCTGTAACAATGAAAGATCCACAATCCACAATCCACATGTCATAGACCTATAATTATGAATCTAAAACTATCGAAGGGTGCACAACATTTTGCACGTCAGTTTGCTCGGGTCTTGGAAACATAGACTCGTTGGAGTGTTTTGTTGACTTGGATGACTTTCAGCGGCGCACGCTGTCATTAGGTTTGACTATCTGTTGTGTAAGGACCGAGTGTGTGCGGTCTGCAGCCGAACACGATGTCCACTTGAGTATCGCGCCGCATTGGCCGCAGTGCGCCGCAAACCGCTGGAATCCAAGTGACGCCGCGCTCAGTCGGCTTATGAGACTCGACCGCCCATCAGGAGGAGGTGTTGCCATCGTAATCAATATCGTCAAACCGCGTCGTGCCGTGTTATACGTGACAGGTGTGGCGGCGGCGGCTTATCCCCCGGCTCATAACACCCCGATCTGCTCATCACTTTTCCCCTCTTTTCTCCCACATGATCTATAGAGCACTTAGCATTGTCACACGGCTCGTTCCAACGTGGAGGCCAGCTCGGATCGCGGCCGTAACGGATTATATCTAGGGGCGCAATTAATTTTGGTCTTGCACGGATAGCCATTATATCAGTGGAAGAAACTGTTCGTGGAAAGGTGCTGTTAGCCCCGTGAGGTGGGTAATTGGTGGATCACGTCTATTCGGACGAGGGAGCCTACAGTGTCATAAAGAATGCTCGCTGCCAGTTGCTTCAACAATGCAATTGATAAATTAGGCTCTGTCGCTTGAAGCCGACTGAACTAATGGTGATGATTTCATGAAATGGATTGCCGTCATCATGTGAGCTTTACGTCAATGCAGCTGTGGTGTGGTCTATAGAAGTGTAATGCGTCGGTGCGTTGACATGAGACTCTCGCAAGCGACACAGCCCGGGCGAAACGTGTTCTAGGTGGGTATCAACACATGTATTGTACCAACAAACATATACTATGTAGTTTCTCATTGCTCTATATAAGTAAAACAGGCACGTCCACAATAATACAATTATATTAAATTATAATATCATCTGACGAATCATAAGACACTTGTATACAAATTTTAGCTCGAAAGAACGGATCATATATATGGAGATAATACGGCACGTATGGGACGAAGCGGAACGATATGAAATACCTCGGATAATTATCGGCCTAAAATGCAGCGACAGATACAGATTGTAAATACTTGGTCCGGAATGAGCACAGTCAAAGTGCAAAAGTGCACAGCAGTTCACTAACCACGGAAGTGCGTGAGGCCTGCGCTTTTCAGTGAACAGAAGAGCAACCAACGCCCGGATGCCTCGCCTCTTACGAAAAATGTGGGCATCGTCGCAGGTCAGTGAAGTCAGTACAGAGGAACATTGGATAGACACAGGCAAGCGACACTTCGCACACAGGATCGATTCGCTCGGCGGTGACTACACACTAACGTATCACAGATATCGGGTCCACATGATAACCCCTGATCGAAGAGAGAACTCCTCTCATCGGAGAGCCCGCTGCTTCTCGCGGACTGAACGAGAACGCCCACAGTCGCGAGAGCATTGCGCTTCTATCGTCAGCGGCGACGACGCATTTGTCATAGAAACGGGTGCCGCGGTCGCCCCTGGCCGCACGCAACGAGAAAGGAGCGGAGGAGGAGACTAGTGCGGCCGCCCGGCCGAGCCCTCCCGAAATAAAGCTTTACTTCAAACGAGCCTGGCACTGAGGATCTCAGACCGCCCGGTGGCAGGAGCCACAGCGTCTGATCCCCAGTAGCACCAAGCAAGACAATCATCCATCTCACACGCACCCACCCCGTCCCAGCCCTTCCCCGGTGACCGCTCCGGCCGATCCCTCAGGGCGCCCGGCTGGCCAGTAACAGGGACTGGGATGTCGGCAGCGGCATGTGCAGCGAGCGGGGCACCTGGCCGGGCAGCGGCAGGCCGGCCAGGGACGGCACTAGCGGCACGGCCGCCCCAGGGAACATGTGGAAGCCAGGCAGCATCGGGTTAGCGGCCATCCGCAGCTTCTCCACCTCAGCCTCCTGCAGGCGCTTCGACTTGGCGCGCCGGTTCTGGAACCAGATCTTCACCTGGGTCTCGGTGAGGCTGAGCTCGTTGGAGAACTCGGCCCGCTCGGCGATGGAGAGGTACTGCTTCTGCTTGAACTTGTTCTCCAGCGAGAGCAGCTGCTGGTTGGTGAAGGGCGTGCGCGGCTTGCGGTTCGGCTTGTGCTTCCGCAGGTGCACCGACAGCGGCAGCAGCAGCTTGGGACTGTCGTCGGCATCTAAGGAGAGGGAAGACGATTGTCAGCGGCTGTTAAAAGCGGTTTGTGGCATGGACAGATAATGGTGGGTGAAACTTAAACTGCTTACAAGAGATAAGCATTCGAACGACAGACATTGTTTTGATCTGGGGAAAACCAATAGCGGTGACAGAAACAACTGTTCATGAACATTATGTTTTAGCGAGAGCAAGAGGCGGTTATAAGCAATTCATTGAATGTCATTGGTTTCATTCATTGAATCGTGGAACTTGTTTTGCAATAACAACGACATTATGAATGTTGGGTACTTATATTGGCAGAAAATAGAAATGCATATTTGAAAATAACTTAACTTGAAGCAGCATTTCTCATTGACATTTTCCTGGTGTGCTAACAGGTGCTACAAATAAAACAATTATATTTCTACATACTAGATGTAACGTTAAGGCTTGCTACGTTTTTTTTCAAACGTTAACAAACATTCGTTGTAGCCGAGAGAACGGTTCACGACTGTTTGTATCCTTGCCAACATATACCGATTCAGTTCAGTTATGCTGTCAACTTATATCCTTCTGATTGATGCGTAGCGACCCCACCTCGGATATCTATTGAATGTTTTGGAATTGTTATCGGTGGACGATAGGCAAAGTTTATGAATTATGATACGCAACCTCCCAAATATGTATCATATGCTACACCTTGTGATGGCACATGCATTTGTATTTGCAGCACTGGGAAGGTTACTTATTGATATTTTTAATCGTGCGGATTCTTCATAAATTCGAAACATTCTATGAGCAACAGTACTTTACAGCGAATTGATGTTGCGTTGCGTTCTTCAAAAGATATTCGTTTGCTGTTTTCATCTAGGTCATCGGAACTCGGTTGACTTATTATTTTTAAGCCCCAAAATGACGATTTTTTCTGGACTTGTTGCCACTTAGTCAAGATTTAAAATAAAATACAATATTTTTTTGGAAACAAGAGGTAGCTGAATATAATTAAGATACATTTGCATGAGGTAAACGCGGCAAAGTTTCTTTTGTTTCAGCTATTTTCGTTTCTTTTCTGCACGACTGACCAATGCAAAGCAGTTTCATCAGGTTACCATGCGACACTCCGTCCGATATCTCACGACTGACGATTATCAGGCCGCTGATCAAGATCAATGAGGTGGGATGAAATAAAGTGTGAACATAGCACACACTGACTGGTGCCACACTAGGACCGAGGCCGGTTCTCCCGGGGGTCGAACTCACCTGACTTCTGTTTGGGCGAGTGCAGGCTGAGCGGCAGGCCGGTGGGCCAGAAGCGCTGCTGTGCAATCGACGGGTGGATCCTGTACGGGGACAGCAGCTCGGGCCGCAGCGGCGCAGAGGCGGCCGACACGGCTGCTGCCGTAGCGGCGGCGGCAGCGGCGGCTGACACGGCAGGGCTGACGGCGCCGCTGCCGAACTGCCGGCCCGGCTCCGGAGAGCCAGCCGGGCTCGACGCCGGACTGCTGACGCTGACTCGAGTCGGCCGCGGCTCGCGACTCAGCAGCGACTCGACGCTGAACGATAGGGTCGGCCGAGCGGGGGCCGGCGCCGGCGGCGGCGACTCCAGCTCCGACCCGGAGGCCTCCGAACAGCTGTCCGATTTGTCTTCGACGGTCATGGCGGCGGCAGCAGCAGCGGGAACACAGGCGCCACTCTCGGCTACAGCGAGTCGACTGGTGCCGCTCAGCCGGCCGGCCCGCGCCGGCGTGGCCGACGACGGGGCGGGGCCAGCGCCGGTGGGAGGAGCCCTCCAGCCGCCGGCCAATCAGAAGACCGCTTACAAACGGCGGGCCGAGTTTGTAATGATAATTGTGCGGACAATAGGAAACAGACTAGCCCGGTGCCTCTTGGGGCATTTTACGTGATTACCTACATGGAGGTTTCACATTATTTGCCATGATTGGTGAGCTGAAAATTAAACTTTAATTATTCCAGGTAGAAACCAACAGACCGTCATACACGAGATGACACCGGCTTCCAGAGATTTGATTGAGATTGATAAATGACCGGTGATTATTAGTTCGAAATCGGCTCCAATTACTGATAGTGAATATGTAGAATAGATAGTGTTATTATCGGGGTGTTCCGAGCACAACTGATTGGTGGAAATCACGTAACATCACGGTTGACACATGGTCAACTGATCGACTGACTGACGGTCTCCAAATTGTTACGAAAGGTTTTTTCTTCACATTTTTAAAAGATGCACATTTTTTGGTGATTTTGTGCAATGAGCATGCACAGCTAACAGGCGAATTGTTGGGTTTTATTATGTGATCATTACTCAAAATTTTTACATACCCTCCCAACTAGTGATGTTGGTATCATTGTAGACCAAGTTGGCAGACTTGTGCATGGATCCGAGAAAATGGATTTTGGATTTGATCCCACGGATCCTGATCTCGGATCCGACGGAATCGTAGATCCAGCTCTTAAATTTATCGAGAGATCCGTAGCGATCATGGATCCGAGCCTACTTTTTTGTTTGAGATCCAGTGAGATCATAGGTCCTCACTTGTTTTTCGAAAACACAGAAATCCCAAAAAAATCACTTTTTGCAACTCATAAACGTTCTATTTTAGTGACTTTATGTGGTTGCACGTCATAACCCATAGTTTTGTGGCACTTGTTGACGTAGAAATACTTAGAAACCTGGTTTCAAGCGTTGTGCATGGTGGGATCCACTCAGATCATAGAACCATGTTCTTGGTCTATCGTCAGATCCTATGAGATCGTAGATCCAGGATAATTTTTCACTCGGATCCGGTGGGATCATAGATCCTACCCTGCACTTTGCTTCGAGATCCACTGAGATCATATAGATCCATCACTCGGGTCCATGCACAATGCACATGTCTGTAAGTTGGCATCGCTTTGGTATCGGTATATGAAAAAGTTTGTAGGTATCCGATTCTCATCACAACTCCCAACACAAAAAAAATCCTCTTTATGAAATTCATAATTATACCTACCCTACCTAGTGGGTGGCAGATGGTAGATATTTTTGGAATACCATTATGAAGTGGTTTCTGTTGCCTTAGTTCAGTGGTGATACCGATTTTGAAGGTGCCTAACTAAATCCGAAAAAGAAATCTTTGATGAGAATGGGAAGCATGGGAAAGCCGCTTTTAATGGGAGCTCAAAGGGGATTTTTCTTCTTTTTAGCTAATCCCTCCCTCATTTTTTGCACCTCCAGACATTGATTCATTCACTTTTCCCTAAATCGATCACATTTTTGTCTTTCTCATGCTAAACCTTTGTCAGAGTCGTGCACGCGTGTGTCGCCATCGCTAGTCGCCCCCCACCCCCCGAAGGTGGGTCGCTTTCTCCGTCGGTCACACCGTTTGTGGCCGGGGAATTTCATCAGCATTAATTTCACATCAGCCGGGAACAAACAGCGAAATCGGCCCATCTATTCAGATTTACGAATTGCTCTCCCGATAATGGGGAATATATAGAGGATCGTGCTGGGTGGCGGGTCTGTAGATGTGCTTCCTTTCCTTCAGTCTGCTGTAGTTAAGTTTCACGAAAGTGGTGTGCGCCTGAATGAAGGGGCTGAATGTTCCGTTTTGATGTTTTTACACGCATAAGACTTATTTAAACTGTCTTATAGCGTCTTTCATCAGCTTAATGTTTCATTACATGCGTAGGCTAAATAGTTGGAACATGCGTAGGCGTGTAATTGGATTCCTTTCTTATTGTTATTTTATAAAAGGAAAAAAATCAACCACGGTTGGGCCTAATAAGATCTTATTCGGCGTTCTGTTTTCTACAAGCTATAAATAATTTTGACACACACCAAGACCGAAAAACCTATCCTCTTTGCTAATCTACTTACCTGCATATTTTAATTAGGTAGAAATTATATTCAGTTGAATTTGAAAGAATTAAATGCATCGTTGTTATTATTGAATATGAAGACTTGATGCCGTTAATAATAGTAAACTACGTGGCCTTTGTGTAGGCGTAGAGAATTGTTAACGTTAGATATATTTATAAAGTTCGTCATTTTGTCGGATCAGCTGATCGGATCACCCTCCTCGGAACTTGCCAAGGATGCGGGCAATAAAGGATATATTCCACTTCGCGTGCGGTATATCACGGGTAGATTGTTCTCCGTACCCAGCCGGAAAGATTCTCCCGCATCTGTCACCTGTACCGAATACCTCAACGACACGGGTGAACCAAAATCGGTTTACATCCCGCGGATAATCCTCACCGGGCTCGCAGTTCACTACGGGCTCGTCGATGGACTGTGGGCGGCGGGTGCTCCTTCCGCCTGTGTGTGAGGTGGGCTGTCCGGAAGCCGGCCGCCTGTCTGGGTGGGGTGGCGATCGCCACTCAGCCGGCTAAGGGCCACCGTAAGCCGCCCGGCCACAGAGGTGCCGACACGACAGTGCGCCGTCTCTGAGCCGATTACCGCGGTGCCGGCGGCACGCTGACCTCCCAGCCGGCCGCTCCGGTGGCCGCTAATCCCCGCCGCCGCCGCCGGCGTGAGCCGCCGGTCAGTCCGGTCACCGAGCGCCGCTAATTGAGTCAGCGGCGATCACGGCGCAGCGGCGGCCAGTGCGCCGCGCCGCGCCGGCTGCCCGGTTTTGTCGGCTCGGGCCGCCCTGTAATTACCGGCCGGGCGCCCTCGATTCATCGCGCCCCGGGCATCAATAATGACGCGAGCAATTACAATCATTACGGCGGTTAGACGGCCGACGCTGGAATGCGTGTGTGTGTTTTCTCGATCGATGAAGACATGAGAAGGCGCAGCGGGTTAAACCGCCGCGCGCCGGCGCAACGGACGGGGACAAGCGGCTGTGGCCAGCGCCTGACCGCAGCATGATGGGCGAGACCTCAATGAATAAGGGATGGTCGCGATACATTGGCCGGTCTACCAGAAGTGGTACGTCAATTGCCACAAATGCTTAAGCGCCGTCGCTCTTTGTACTGGGCATCTGTAGGACACGTTGCATGGACAATAGAGAAATTACGTTTTACCTACGCATTACTTTTTAGAACACGTTTCAGCCACGTTTCTTACGTTTTACGTTTCACTAAATTGATATTTTACTTTGTTAAAAACAATCCAAAAGTGTTCAAGAGTATTCTTCAGAGGCCAAAGTCACAGAAAGCATGCCCACTTGAACCAATATCACCGCTGTTCGGTTGTATGGGTGCTCTCTGCTCCTAACCTGAAGGGGCACTGAACTGAACGAACAGCAGACAAGGTTATTATCGCATCAGTAGCCCCACGCTAGTTTGTGGCTAGCCCAAGCTACTCCCTCGCTCTGCCACTAGTTCAAAACGGGGCACATGCCATAAACAAGGTGGTTTATGCCGCGATCGATCATCGTTGGAGTGAGTCACTGAATGCTCTGTTCGGGTGAGGGTTCTGTTTATCCCGGACGGCGAACGGCAGCACATTTTCAGCGTCGGTCCCCCTTTAGACTCGGGCTTTTGTTGGTCAGTACCCGGCCCGGTCCAGTAAGCAGGTGGAATGTTTGACCAAGTACGTATGTGCCAGAATAGTTGATCCAGAAGTTATCGTGAATGACTGTCGGCAACGGCCTTGAGGTTCAAACAGGTGCATCTTTGGTTTTATTTTACCTGCCGATTACCTACTTTTATTCAACTGGTAGGTATGTATCATCGTTTTCGAAACAATACATATTTGGAGCTAATCGCCATCGGCACTTTTCTCCTTGCCACTTCAAATCCTTCCTTTATCCAAAAGCTGTGATCCGCCGCTGCTGGTACAGGCTGCTATACGTCATCTGTCCTACCATATCAGCCACGCCGACCTGTCAGACGATCAGTCAGAGCGCGCAGGGACGGCCGATTGCGGCAAAAACGTCTCAGAGACGCACAGGGCCGGCTGCAGACCCGGCGGCACCTAATGTGTTCGCTCACCTGTGAACCGACTCCTCATAGCGTCACGTCGCGGAATCTCGTTCAACCAGTCATTAACAGGTGGCACGCAGAAAAAGCGATACAATGAGACGACCGGACCGTGCAAAAACACGAGTGGGGACAGGAGAGACGCGCACGCCGCGGGGACACATACAAACGGGTTAGGTTGGGTTCGGTGAGATAATCCGAGAGCCTTGGTGGTCAGTTACAGATGGTCAGATTGCATGCCCTTGAGCGACTGGGCATACGCATTGGAACGATTTGGAATAAGAGGACGTCTCTCTAATATGTTTTTTTCTGTAGCTTCGACGTGACTTATAAGACCCATATATTCGCAAAGGTCCTTGCAAATTGAATGTGGTGGGATTGCTCGGTTTTGTTTATTCTTAAAGAAGACCAGGGCGATCTGCCCCGACAGGTCAGTTGTGAAGGGCGATGCGCACTCCTCTGTCCCTGTCTCTGTCCCTGTCCACTCTATACCACTCCGTTTTCTCCTGTCCCCACCGTCCGTCTCCCGTTCTCCGCTCTTGCGCCCCTATCCCGACCCCGGCTCTATCTCAGCTCGTTCTCCGCTCTTCTCCCGTTCCTCGTTCACCCTCTCCTAGCCCAGCCTCGGTTCTCCCTCCGACCCTGCCTGCATCTCCCGTTCTCCATCCGTGTTCACTGCTCCCCTACCCAGCCTGTCCTCTCTCCTCCCGCTGCCCGGTCGGCGGCCTCCTCAGCCCCGCCGCCGCCAACGTCGAGCCCAATTAAAACCATTCAGCGGCCGGGCGCGTCAACCCAGATACCTGAGCCGGCTGCCGACCACAATACAAACCTAATTTCCTGATGCATTCACCACGCCATGGCTGGCTATTGTCGCCTGCAAGAAGTCATATTTCAGTGATTGGCCGCATTCAGACGGCCCTTTGGAAGCTACTCGGCTAGCAAACGAGGAGCTAATTGGAAAAAGTGGTTGTCTCCCGTCGACTCTGTCACCAAACACTACCGACGCTATCGCGCGCTGAATGGGAGCCATCTTTTTACACAGTGGCGGCGGCGGCGGGGCCGGCCGGCCGGCCGGCGGGTGGGTGCCGCTGATACGGCCGGTGTATGCGTGCCGCGTGTGCGTACCGCTCACCCCCGCCGCGCTCCCAGCAGGCCGGAACTCTGCCACTGTCCTGCCCCGGGATGTGGCCGGTGCCGTGCTCGCCCCGTGTCCCGGTCCCGCCGGCCCGAATTTAGTGACGTTCCCAGTCCATTAATGGCGATCAACAAAGGCCAACAAAACCCTCCTTTGCTGCCTTTACAAGTTGTTATTCACACTGGCGCGATTTTTTTCCACCCCTACTCCACTGGCTCTTTCAGCTTCTCAATTTAACTTCAATTATATCAAGTCCCTGGCTGAATGGCGACTGACTCTCAATTACATTCCAGCGGGGTGGATTCCGAGAGCCATTGACTGGCCGACTTTATCCGCGGCCGCCACCTGCGCCGGCGCTCAGCGCAGACCTGCCGCCGCCGCCGTGTTTGTCACCAGCTGTCTCATCTCGGCCGTCTGCCGCGCTGCACTGAATCCCGGCACCGCTGGCCGGTCACGCAACAGCGGTCAGCCGACAATAAACTAATGAAATAATGGCGTCCGACAGAAAGCCAAGAAATTAAATTTGATTTTCGCCGCCAGCGAATCACAGAGCCAGAAAATGGCGCGACAAAAATAAGCAGCTGGCGGTTCCGTTCGTTGGCCACGAATAAAGTGTATCCTATTGAGCTTTCATTAAGCCCGCTTGATGCCGCTCGGCGCGCCCTGTCGCTGGCACAAAGCCGGCTCGAGCGTCGCACGGTCGCGAGCGGCTTGTTACTGCAATTTATTGGCTAGCGCGCTGTTAGAGGCCGGGTGGGCAGCGCCGGCTGGACGGTGGACGGACGGCGGGCCCGGTGCGTTCGGTAGAGGCGCGTCTCGCAGGTGGGAAGGGACGGCAGACGGACGGCCAGATGGCTATGGAATACATATGGTCAGAGGCGCTGCCGCTGCGGCGAGTAACCCAAACACGATTGTCGTTGACTGACACTGTGACATGACATGGGGGAAGGGGTCAGCACGTGCCGCGTGATATCGACTGACAGGGCTGACAACTGTGTACAACAGAGTATTCCTTCCTATATGTCACCCTTCCACTGGCGGATCCTGAAAGGGGTCTTGGACGCTGTGGGGAAGGGGTATACCCCGAAAAGTTTTTTCTTCAAATTCCAAGAACTCCTGGAGTTTCGATTCATTACGCACTGCTTTACAGAGTGCAGTCTAAAGCAATATTTTCCCAATAAAAGTTGTTGACACGGGCATTTGTCCCAAATGCCCCCTCCCTCCCCCCGGATTTGCTAGTGTACCCTTCCTTTGTTCTATAGTTCCTACTAGGGTGACCCGCGTGCTCCGCAACGCGAAAAGGGATATTTTCGATCGGCGGGTGTTCGGTTGTTCTTGTGTCGGTTGGGTTATCTATCCATTTCGGTCGATTGTTTTTTGACGGCTAAACGTTTTGGTTTGTGGAAAAAATATCCACCGCATCGAGGTGCCCGTGTCTGATAAGCATGCTTTCCACTTCAGAATCTGTCAAATGTGCTTTATAATTGAGGTGCGTAGTTTTAAGACAAATGAAAGGCGTAGATAATTTTCGCTAAAAATTGTTTTGCAGAGGTTTAAAACATTTATATTTTTAAGAATACTGTTGCTTGTCATGCAAACGTGATGATTGGATCTTGGAGAGAATTGAATGCTCTTTCTAATGATAGCATTTTCAATTGTCAAGCGTATCAGGTTAAGCAGCAAATCCCGTGTATCTTTTTAGTGGCACATTATGGACAAATACCATTTTAATTCAGCGATTTTTTCCACATTGTTTTTGATCAATTAGCTGTCCACAATTTTTCCATGAGAGGCGGTACATTTCTCTTGGCAATTGACGTTGTTTCAACTCTCTCAGTCTGATGGTCACGGGAAAATAAAATAAAATCCAAAATCCGTTTAAAATGGCACTTTTTGAAATGAAATTGCCCTCACACTTGCACGTGGCGCGTGCCACCCCTGCACCGCACACTATTCGATTGCCCGTTCGATTCTCTACACGATGCTGTTTTCCCCGTGCCGATCGGGCGCACGGCTACCGAGATATTGCACGGGGAACGGACCCGTGTCGGGCAAATTTAGCCATTTTCGCCCGTTTTTGCCAGCCGATTTATACATGTCAAGTTTATGACGCGAATTTGCACTTTTTGGGCACGCGCCACGCGCTCGCTATCGATCCGATCGAGCCGAGACCGCTCAAAGGCACGTTGTCCATCCTTGTTCTATAACTTGCGCAAATTTCAGCGCGGTAGGTGCAACGGTGTGATCTGTAACCCGCGCTACGTAGCACCATGTCGCGACCTTCGTAATAGACAGAAACTACGCCTTCCTCAAATAGTAATATAGACAAGCGGCTGCGCCACTTGCTTCGCGGCGTAGCCATAAAATGCGGCAGCAGCCAATTTGCTTTCGAATGGTGTTTGATTTGAATTGATCTGTCGTCTGTAAGCAGAGATATGGACGGAAACTTGCAGAGGAAAATTTTGAACATAATAACTTAGTTGGATGAAATTTGGGTCATATGGGGTCAAGTCAGGTCAACTTGGCCATCCCTGGTCACACTGGGTCAGGCCAGGTCCCCTTCGGTCAGGCCAGGTCGTATAGGTCACCACGTCACATTGGATCGGTCTGTACCACACTTATTCTACTTCTACCCATACCACTACTCCTACCACTACCCCTACCACTACCCCTACCACTACCCCTACCACTACCCTTACCACTACCCTTACCCTACCACTACCACTACCACTACTCCTACCACTACCCCTACCCCTACCACTACCCCTACCACTACCCCTACCCCTACCCTACCCCTACCCCTACCCGTACTACTACCCCTACCACTACTACTACCCCTACCACTACCCCTACCACTACCCTACTACTACCCCTACCACTACCCCTATCACTACCCATACTACTACCCCTAACACTACCCTACCACTACCCCTAATACTACCACTACCCCTACCGCTACTCCTACCAATACTACTACCACTACCACTACCACTACCACTACCACTACCACTACACCTACCACTACCACTGGGTCATGTGAGGTCACATATTATCATATAAACTGATGAACTAAAAAAAGAGTTCCTAACCGTGCTCCTACTCGTGTAATTCCATCATTCTTAACCATATTTGGTGGAAACAGCGCCTTATGACGAATGTGGCGCGTTGCGACAAACATGGCGCATTTGTACCTGTCATTTTGTCATGCATCCTTCCACCGAATTGCTCCTTTATCGGACCATATTTGACAAAGTTGTGCGGTTAGCGGCAAAAATGGCGCATCGTGACAAATGTTGCGCACTATGGCAAACGTGGTGCATTCGGTCAAGCGCAGTGAAAACTGTCTTTATTTACCGAAAATCAACACCTTCATTCGCCTCTGTTTATCAAAATAAATAACTTGCCAATCTGCAAATGAGAGGCACCCGCCACCGATCGTCATGCATTTTATTGTCAAAGGCGATTGAACCCGGCTGCCGATGCCTTGAAGCAAGCTTGAGAGCCGAGCAGAATTAGGAGAAAATGCGCCTTTTTCCAGCGCGTGCCACGTGCGAACCATACACCCCCCGGGACTCGAACCTCGACACTGCACGTGCCCGTGACGTCATCAACACCCTGCGAAAATTTCAGCCCCCTCGACCGCACCGTTTGACCTGCGCACGGCGTCAAAGCACCCCTCTGCACGGTGCAAACACACACACAGAGTTTCATTTCACAAATAGTATAGTAGACAAGCGGCTGCGCCACTTGCTTTGCGGCGTAACCAGAAAATGCCGCGCCAGCCAATTTGCTTTCGAATGGTGTTTGATTTAAAACGGTCTATCGTTTAGAAACAGAGATATCGACGGAAACGTGGAGAGGAAAACTTTGAACATAATAACTATTCTGAGGGCTTAGTTGGATGAAATTTGGGTCATACGGGGTCAAGTCAGGTCAAGGTGGTCATCCCTGGTCACCTTCGGTCAGGCCAGGTCGTATAGGTCACCACGTCACATTGGATCGGGCTGGGCCACACTTCTACTACTTCTACCCATACCACTACTCCTACGGTCTACCACTACCCCTACCCCTACCCCTACCCCTACCACTACCCCTACCACTACTGCTACCACTACCCCTACCACTACCCCTACCCCTACCACTACCACTACCCCTACCCCTACCACTACTACTACCCGTACCACTACCACTACCACTACCACTACCCTACTACTACGCCTACCACTACCCCTACCACTACCCTACTACTACTCCTACTACTACCTCTACCACTACCCCTACTACTACCCCTACCGCTACTACCACTACCACTACCACTACACCTACCACTACCACTGGGTCATGTGAGGTCACAGACTATCAGATAAACTGATAAACTAAAAAAGGCGTTCTTAAAACTGCTCCTACACGTGTCACTCCATTATTCTTTATCGTATTTGGTGGAAATGGCGCCTTGAGACAAATGTGGCGCATTGCGACAAAAGTGGCGCATTTGTACTTGTCGTTTTGTCATGCATCCATCCACCGAATTGCACGTTTATCGGACCATATTTGACAAAGTTGTGCGATTTGCGGCAAAAATGGCACATCGTGACAAATGTGGCGCACTACGGCAAACGCGGTGCATTTGTGTAAGCGCATTGAAAACTGTCTTTATTCACCGAAATCAACACCTTCATTCGCCTCTGTTTACCAAAATAAATAACTTGGCCAATCTGCAAATGAGAGGCACCCGCCGCCGATCGTCATGCATTTTATTGTCAAAGGCGATTGAACCCGGCTGCCGATGCCTTGAAGCAAGCTTGAGAGCCGAGCAAAATTTGGAGAAAAAGCACCTTTTTCCAGCGCGTGCCACGTGCGAACCATCCACCCCCCGGACTCGAAACACGACACTGCACGTGCCCGTGACGTCATCAACACTCTGCGAAAATTTCAGCCCAATCGACCGCACCGTTTGACCTGCGCACGGCGTCAAAGCACCCCTCTGCACGGTGCAAACAGACAGACACACAGAGTTTCATTCTACAAATAGTATAGTAGAAGCGGCTGCGCCACTTGCTTCGCGGCGTAGCCATAAAATACGCAGCAGCCAGTTTGCTTTCGAATGGTGTTTGATTCATACCGATGAGCCGTCTGGAAGCAGATATATAAAGGAATATACTGATGGCTTAGTTTGATAAAAATTTGGGTCATACGGGGTCAATTCAGGTCAAGTCGGTCATCCCTGGTCACACTGGGTCAGGCCAGGTCGTATAGGTCACCAAGTCACATTGGATCGGCCTGTGCCACACTTCTACTAATTCTACCCATGTCACTACTCCTACCACTACCCCTACCACTACCCCTACCCCTACCACTACCCCTACCTCTACCCCTACCCCTTACTACTACTCCTACCACTACCCTACTACTACTACCCCTACTACTACCCCTACCACTACCCCTACCCCTACCACTACCCCTACTACTACTCCTAACACTACCCCTACCACTACCCCTACCCCTAATACTACCACTACCCCTACCGCTACTCCTACCAATACTCCTACTACCACTACACCTACCACTACCACTGGGTCATCTGAGGTCACAGACTATCAGATAAACTGATAAACTAAGAAAGTGTTCCTAGCCTTGCTCCTAACTTGTCGCTCTATTATTCTTAATAATATTTGGTGGAAATGTCGCTTTGTGACAAATGTGGCGCATTGCGACAAAAGTGGTGCATTTGTAATTGTTTTGCCATGCATCCTTCCACCAAATTGCCCCTTTATCGGACAATATTTGACAAAGTTTTGCGGTTAGCGCCAAAAATGGCACCTCGTGACAAATGTGGCGCATTGCGTCAAATGCGGTGCATTTGTGTAAGCGTATCTATATTACTATTTGAGGAGGGTGCGTCTGTCCGTTACCGAGGTCCCGACTTGGTCGTGCTTTGCGTGGACTACAGGCCAGACCGTTGCACCTAGCCCGGTGAAATTTGCACAACTTATAGATCAAGGAGGCGGGACGTGCCTTTGAGGGGTCTCAGCTCGATCGGATTGATAGGGAGCGCGTGGCGCGTGCTCAAAAAGTGCAAATTCGCGTCATAGACTTTACATGTATAAATCGGCGTGCGAAATCGGGCGAAAACGGCTAATTTTGGCCGACACGGGTCCAGTTCCCGTGCAATATCTTGGTGACCAGGGGTCCGACCGGCACGGGGAAAACAGCATCGTGTACAGAATTGAACGGGCTATTGAATGGTGTGCAATGCAGAGGATAGCACGCGCCACGTGCACCGGAGAGGGCACTTTTATTTGAAAAATTGCGGTTTTTGAGGGATTTTGGAATTAATTTTATTTTTAGGTGACCGTTAAATGGAGCGAGTTGAATCAACGCCTATTTGCAAGAGAAAGGTACCGCCTCTCATATAAAAATTGTGAAAAGCTGATTGATCCAAATCAAGGTGGTGCAAATCACAGGAGAAAATGGTGTTTGTCAATTTTGTGCCACTTTATTAATCACACGGGGTTTGCTGCATAACCTGATACCTTTGGCAATTGAATATGGTACCATTGGATAGAGCATTCAATTCTGTCCAATATTCACTCTTCATTTTTGCATGATTAGCAACAGTATCCTTAAAAATGTAAATGTTCCAAACCATTACATTGTCATTTTTAGCGAAATTCATCGATGGCCCTCAAAAGACTTCACGCCAGCTTTCGAATCATTCTAAAGTAGAACGCATGATAATACGACACGGGCACCTCGATGCGATGTATCTTTTTTGTTTTCTTACAAAATGCTTGGCCGTCAAAAAGCAATCGAACGAAATGGATATCTACCAACCAAATCGACACAGACCAACCCAATACCCACGGGTCAAAAAATCCCCCCTTCGCGTTGCGGAGCACGCGGGTAACCCTAGTTAAAAACTGTCTTTATTTACCGAAAATCAACATCTTCATTCGCCTCTGTTTATGAAAATAAATAATCTGCCAATCTGCAAATGAGAGGCACCCGCCGCCGATCGTCATGCATTTTATTGTCAAAGGCGATTGAACCCGGCTGCCGATGCCTTGAGATCCGAGCAAAATTTGGAGAAAATGCACCTTTTTCCAGGGCGTGCCACGTGCGAACCATCCACCCCCCGGGACTCGAAACACGACACTGCACGTGCGCGTGACGTCATCAACACCCTGCGAAAATTTCAGCCCCATCGACCGCACCGTTTGACCTGTGCACGGCGTCAAAGCACCCCTCTGCACGGTGCAAACACACAGACAGACAGAGTTTCATTCTACAAATAGTATAGTAGACAAGCGGCTGCGCCACTTGCTTCGCGGCGTAGCCATAAAATGCGGCGGCAGCCAATTTGCTTTCGAATGGTTTTTGATTTAAATTGATTGGTCGTCTGGAAGCAGATATATGGACGGAAACGTGCCGAGGAAAATTTTGAACATAATAACTATTCTGAGGGCTTAGTTCGATGAAATTTGGGTCATACGGGGTCAAGTCAGGCCAAGTTGGTCATCGCTGGTCACACTGGGTCAGGCCAGGTCACCTTCGGTCAGGCCAGGTCGTTAAGGGCATCATGTCACATTGGATCGGCCTGTATCACACTTCTACTACTTCTACCCATACCACTACTCCTACCACTACCCCTACCACTACCCCTACTACTACCCCTACCCCTACCCCTACCACTACCCCTACCCCTAACACTACCCCTACCACTACCCCTACCCCTACCACTACCACTACCCCTACTACTACCCCTACCCCTACTACTACCCCTACCCCTACCCCTACCACTACCCTACTACTACCCCTACCACTACCCCTACTACTACCCCTAACACTACCCCTACCACTACCCCTACCCCTACAACTACCCCTACCCCTACCCCTACTACTACCCCTACCACTACCCCTACTACTACCCCTAACACTACCCCTACCACCACCCCTAATACTATCACTACTCCTACCACCACTACTACTACTACTACCACTACCACTGCCACTACCACTGGGTCATGTGAGGTCACAGTCTATCAGATAAACTGATAAATAAAAAAAGAGTTCTTAACCTGGCTCCTACTCGTGTCATTCCATTATTGTATTCGATGGAAATGGCGCCTTGTGACAAATGTGGCGCATTGCGACAAAAGTGGTGCATTTGTAATTGTCGTTTTGCCAT
Organism: Amphibalanus amphitrite; assembly: GCF_019059575.1. Lineage (NCBI taxonomy): Eukaryota > Metazoa > Arthropoda > Thecostraca > Balanomorpha > Balanidae > Amphibalanus > Amphibalanus amphitrite. The sequence continues at coordinate 248,902 of NW_024881662.1, forward strand.
GCATCCTTCCGCCGAATTGCACCTTTATCGGACTATATTTGACAAAGCTGTGCAATTTGCGGCAAAAATGGGACCTTAAGACAAATGTGGCGCATTACAGCAAACGCGGTGCATTTGTGTAAGCGCATTGAAAACTGTCTTTATTTACCGAAAATCAACACCTTCATTCGCCTCTGTTTATCAAAATAAATAACTTGCCAATCTGCAAATGAGAGGCACCCGCCGCCGATCGTCATGCATTTTATTGTCAAAGGCGATTGAACCCGGCTGCCGATGCCTTGAAGCAAGATTGAGAGCCGAGCAAAATTTGGAGAAAATGCACCTTTTTCCAGCGCGTGCCACGTGCGAACCATTCACCCCCCGAGACCCGAAACACGCCACTGCACGTGCCCGTGACGTCATCAACACGCTGCGAAAATTTCAGCACCCTCGACCGCACCGTTTGACCTGCACACGGCGTCAAAGCACCCCTCTGCACGGTGCAAACAGACACACAGACAGACAGAGTTTCATTTCACAAATAGTATAGTAGATAGCAATACTTGGTTGTGGTGGATTATTCACCTAACCTGCACAACGCCAGCATGAATAATAAAGTTTTTAGAAGTACCTAATGTTGAACATTGATGATGCTTCAATTATAATATTTGTTTTTCGATTAGCCTGTATCCATTTTATCATCAGATAAATCTCCATGACTTGTCATATGTGTTCAACGCTGCACAGTGCACATTGATTCTGGCCGTAATAAATGAACTCCTTTCAAACTGCATTCACCATTACGCTTCTAAGTATCACACCCCGTGCCTAAACAGCTATAATGCATCATCAGGTGAAGGTATGGACGTTGGGCATGCAACCCAGGAAGCCGCATGAATAAATGAGGGATACGTCAGTTTAAATGGCGGTTTGGAACAGCCGAATGAGCCGTTGTCGTGCCATTGAAGGATGTGTTACCGATTAGGTGTAGTCGCGCTGGTAAAGACGTGATTGCCATTTAATTGCATTCAAGCTCAGAACGGTATGCGCTTTGGAAGACGATCAGGCAGCAATGAGCGTTTCGCGTGTGTGGTACGATTTAGCAGACTGAGCATAGGAGTTGGCGGGTATGGTGGCATTTGCATACGTGATTATACGGTTGGTTGTTCACTGTATTCCCCCGCCCGGCGCTGCACGGCTCAATTCTACGACCCTGCCTGATACTGACTCAGTTTTGCCACCCCGCCTGACACTGCAGCATACTTTACACGACTCAATTATGTACCCCCTAGCACTATACTGCATATACTTTTACGCTTTAGAAGACACTTTCTCAAGAGTTAATGTCTTCCCGATATCTTGTCAAATTTAATGTCAGACGAGGAAATGTGACAGCGATCTCAACAGTCAACACTATACCTACCACCTTCTGCGACCCTTTCAACAACCCGCTGTTTCCGGTGCCCTGTTTCGTTTCGCCCTGCCCTGACTCCGCCGAACCAGTCGGTGCGTCTCCCCCGCCGCGGCCGGAGTCTCCGGTCGACTCGCCGGCCGTATCGGGCTATCATCGCTGCTGTAATTGACAGGTCATAGATTGCTATAGTTCTCGATTAAGCGGGAGGGCTGTCGCTGCCGGCGCCGCTCCGCTGACAATACAATGAGTCGCCGGCAGCCGCGGCCCGGCCGACAATGGCAGCCGGTATTTATCCTGATCAGTTGCCGATCGGCCCGGCCCGCTGTGCAACTTTGCAGACACTTAACGAGACAATAAAGTGTCGTAAACGCCCAACAGAGCCGTGTTCTAGACGATAAAAGTGGTCTAAATGAAACGTATCAATGACGTTTGATTGATTTTCAGTGGTGTGAATGGAAACATGGTATGCTAGGTAGCGACTTTTACACCTTTTAGCGTCAAAGTACCACGGAAGACTAATAGCGATTGTGCACAATACCTCATCGTTTATGGTGCTGAGGAGCATAGAATGTTCATGCTAAAAATAGAGTTTTTGAGGGACAGTGATTAATTCGTACTTAGTAACGATTTCAAATTGATCATGCGATAGACTGGTCTTGCGTGTGATACCTTACCGGTGCGAAAGTAGTATATGCTCCTTATCCATTCCGATATAATTTGTACTCGTCAGATATGAAATAGTGACGAACATAGTCTTATAGGTATCAGAGAGAAATTGACTTGCCTACTTCGGCTCAACTTTCGTAAATTTTATCATTACATTAAACAGATACCTTTCATCATTATAAATACTTTTAGTAGGCACTTAGTTCCTCCTCAATGTCAATTGTGAATATAGGTTATGAATTATGTTACATATGATATAAGCACATATCTCTTTATGCATAAATAGTACTTCTATCCTTTTCTATAAAACAGAAGTTAGCGATTTAATGAAGTGTTGTGGCAATAAGTGACAATTAGTGGCAAATTAGTTGCAATTAGTGACAATGCTGAGGAGAACGCCAAAGTGTATTTGAGTTCGTTCTACACTTGACCCTAAAGACCAAAGCAGTCCTGTAATTCGGAGTTCGATTCAATGCGATAAATTCGCATAGTGTTTTGAATATGTAGGTATTTTTCACAAATAAATTTGCGAAAAACGATCCAAAGAATGCATATTGCATATCAATGCCTTGATTTCATAACCTCAAAACTGTCTCAAGTTTGCTTACGCTTGATTCATTTGCAGAACAGATATACCTATTTTGAAATGGCAATTAGTGCAGATAGAATTTGCAAAAGGAATTACAAAGAACATCTTTTGTCATCCTTTCTCTTCCTTGCCACTCTCATCCCAGCAGACTCGAAGACCTCGACGCCGCATCGGGCTGACTGACGCCGCGGCCGGGCAGGTGCCGGGCCGGCGGCCATGTTGTTTTTCGGAGCGAGCTGGCACCGGAGCGGGCGCGCGTGCAACGCGCCGCCTCCGCGGCCGGCCGCCACGGCGTGCCACGCCGCCACCCGACGGCGATTTGTTATTTTCATAGTCTCATTAGGAGTGTAAACAGAGAACGCGCGATAAAATATGGGACATGGACGATTTCAGGCATTTAGCCGCGGAATGCAATTACAGGAAAGGAGGTGCAAACAGATGCAGTGGAGGATGAAAGAAGGAGCAAGCTATTCGGTGTCGCACCATTTGTCATTCTGTCGGGCCTGACAGGCCGGCTGAGGAAAAAGCGGCGTCTGATGGGTGCGGGCGACTAGGCCGTCGGTTAGGTGCCTGTCTCGCGGCCGGTGCACTGCCAACAGCCGCCCAGGTGACGGGGGCTGGGGAGCGCAGAACAGGGAACACGAGCCAATGGGCGGCGCCTCGCACCGGCGGACATTGGATGGGTGGGAAACGGACGAGGCGGGCTCTGGCGCTGGTGTGGAGTTATTGAAACGGAAAAATTTATCAATATGTCAAAAAATAAAAAATGAGAGTGCATACAGATAATATTAACTTTGGGATGATCAGTAACAAGGACACTTTGTGCTGATGAATTTAACTTATATTCCCGCGGATACTACAGCTGATGGGTAACAGTTAGGTAATTGTGTTGCAGCAGGTCTTGGAGGCACATAATGCGGGTAATACGGGTCGAGCGATGCGACGTAACGGCAGAGAGTTTGTAACGTCTAAGACGGGACTGGGAAAAAAGTAAGTGACCGTTGCGATCTACATATACGTCGATGGGTTGGATTCAAAGAAAGCACTAGCTAGGATGGGGAGAACAGGGACAGAAGAAAGCTGCATGCGAGGGAGTACGCAGGTGACTGGGGCGGATATAGGTTATTGTTGAAACTGAGATAGCAACCATACTCCAGCTGAGGTAAAAGGAGGTGGAAGCGAACAACTGAGGATAGGCTCAGAAGAGGGAATAGTCAGGCAGCTGACATTGTGGTCAAGTGCGGTAGATAGGAAGATAAAGTAAGACATCTGAATGCGAGGTCGCATGCAGCGAAAAACCTGAGCTAGAGCTGGATACAGCAGACAAACGCAGCAAGCTGAGCAGCTGGGCGTGAGACAGCGGACAAACGCAGCACACAGCCGGAGCTGGGCGTGAGACAGCGGACAAACGCAGCACACAGCTGGAGCTGGGCGTGAGACAGCAGGCGGCCGACGCGCCCGCCGTAAAACGCTCATTAGGTTACGGTCGCGGCCGGTGAAAGACGTGGATCGCCGGCGACGAGCCCTTCCGAACGGGCCCATACGTTACTGGGCCGCTGGGCCGGCCGGCGCGGCACATAACTCTGCCGACTCGCCGGCCTGATAGACATCTCCGGGCCGGCTCTAATTGGGAGCGGCCGCCGAGCCGAGCGGCAGCGGCCCCGTGCGCCGCGCGCGCTGAGTTAGGACACCGCTGGACAGGCCGACCGACCGCCCTCTCATTGTGCTTTATCGGTAGCGGGCTGAGGACAGCGCGGTGAGATGTGCGCCGGTCGCTGACGGAGCAGGAGACGCCCTGCTCGACTACCGCCTACTGCGGGTGTGCTGGGCGCTGGCATAGCTGCTGACGGAGCAGGAGACGCTCTTCTGGACTACCGTAGGCTACTGGTGGCAGCGGGTCTCTACCGGATCAGGAGACGCCCTGCCCTACTGCGGGTGGTGCTGGGCGCTGGCTGTCAGCAGGCATGGCTGCTGACGGAGCAGGAGACGCCCTTCTGAACTACCGCCTACTGCGGGTGGCGCTGGCTGTCAGCAGGCATGGCTGCTAACGGAGCAGGAGGCGCTCTTCTGGACTACCGTAGGCATTGGCAGCGGGTCTCTGACGGAGCAAGTGACGCCCTGCCCGTCTGCGGGTGGCGCTGGGCTCCAGAGCAGCAGACGTCCGGACTAGGGCGGTCTGTGGGTGGCGCCGGCAGCTGACGGTGACCAGGAACGGTCAATGTAAGCGTCAGTACTGATAGTGATGACGCTCACAGTGACGACTGGGTCGCCTACCGTTGCCAGGAATGTGCAACCATGGATGAAATAATATCATGGTGTTATCTCATTCATGGTGTAACGATGGACGACTGGTGCCGCTTTAAAACGAAGAAACAACCAAAATCTTGAAGGATGGGGAAATTTCGAGCATGGGGTCTAGCTTCGCCATCCATCTGAATCAATTCTAATGGATGGAGGGGGCTATGCTAAGAACATAATCCGAATTCTATAAAACAGAATCCCGTGTTCGGAAGAAACAAACACCTGCTTTGAAGATGCGGTGAATTTTACGCGTAAGAATTAGATGCCTTTTTTCTTAACTGCGTATTGCAGAACCCCGTGCTGCACACTGTAAAAGGCTTACACATTTTTTGTCGTCCCGATGTCCTCGCAGATGTAACTTTTGATCTGAAAGGTGACCCTCAAATAGGGAACAGCTGTAGGCACGTAAATACAAAATGATGTGCTCCTCTTGCTGTGAAAGGATGCGCGTTTGAACTTTTTGGGCCGGGCTTTGTTGTACAGGAATGAAAGACAGGAACTTGTGTCGCAAGAGAAAAGCGCTCTTTGAAGCTCCCAATTAATTTTGAGAATGTTTTCTGAGGCCAATGTTTTTGCTGGCGCTGGTGTAAAGAGCCTTCTACTAATTAACATGTGCTTTTCTCGACACCAGCCTCTTACCTTCAAGTCGCAACGACGCCAAAAACTTATCTCAGCTGCGCGCCGCCGGGGCTGTCTGGCCATTAGCGACTGGAGCCTTTCAAAATGTTTCCAATGCATGAAGCAGCACCATTGTTACCGAACTCTGTCACTGTCTTTCGACGCCGGCATTGAGAACGGCCCCATTAGTGTTTCGAAACAGGAACGCTTTCTTCAGGTGCTCTGGAAGATTTACAGCGGGCTCACTGAAACGGCCGGCCCGGCCGCGCCGGTAGCATCCCAGAAGACATATGGTGAGGCCTCTTGACAAAATTCCGCCCCGCTATCTGCCGCTCGTGATCGTTTACAAAGACCCCAATAAAAGTCGGCGAAATTAGCGTCGGGCCGGTGGGCGCCGGGCGTCGCGCGGCGCCGGTGGCCGGCCGGCGAGCTGTCCTGTCCGGCTCTGATGTCCGGTCCGGTCCGCTCCGGGTCTGTGGGGTCTCCCGGCCGGTGAGCGGTCCTCGGCGGCTCCCACGGCTGCCGACCGATGTGGTAGGTTCGGCGGCCGCCGCCGGCGCAGCACGGTCTAATTAACGACCGGCGAGTCGGCAGCTCGTGAGCAGTCGACACAGCGCCGTGCGGATAAATCACCGACGGGCCGCGACGCGCCGACGCCGATTTTACGGCCGCGCGCTCGGAGCGGGCCGGCCGGCCGACCGGTGCGCGGTATTGTTTCGGGAGCACCGTCCAATTACCTACCGGCCGGTGCTCAATACGGGACGGCGGCGGCGGCCGCGCTGATGGCTCACTTACGGACCACTGTTGCCGACAGTCGGGCCAACTGACGGCGAACAAAAGACAGCCATGAATATTGATGTCGACGGCGTGGCTGCGGCGGTGTGACCCCAGCCGGTGCCGCAGCCGTAATGACAGGCCACGCTGCGCCATTCCTATACACACCGATGAAAAGATAGCAGATTAAGATTGAAACATAAGATATATTTAACGATTCCTAAATGAGCAATTACGGGAAACAATGGCGCTGATACGGAGTGTGACGAGTTTTTGCTACTCCGCGAGCGGCGTGAAAGACGTCCGCCGCAGCGCCGGGCGAGGTGTCAGGGAAGAGTGGGTCACTGGTGCCCCAACGGCGCGCATTCCTTTCACTGAGGCATTGCTACAACTTCCTCTGTTCTCCCTCTACTGCACGAACCCAGAAAAGTGAGCTAGTTAGGTTAGGTAAGCTAGCTAGGTAGTCTAGTTCGTTGACATCCTCCCCCGACGGCTCATATGATCCATCATCCATCATTGATGCCTCTGAATCAAAGGCCGTTGACCACCACTCCAGACTCCGAGAATCTGCCCCAGTGTCAGCCGCTCGCCCCAGCGGCGGTGCCGCCTCTGAAGACATTGATCGCAGCGAGCTGCCACGCTCGGAGATGGCTGACTAATCACCGAATGGCTCGCGCACGGCCGCACTCTCACAAACACACACGGCAATCGCGGGCTTCCCTCGGCCACATTCCGTCTTCGAGGAGGACACATTCCGGCCGACTCTGAGACTCAAATGCCGCCGAGCATTCCGCTTCCCTCTCACTCGCTGACTATGGATCAGAGGCGCTCATTACTAGCGGTGTCTAGAATGAAAACTCACGCAGCATTCAACAAAAAGTCAATTTCTCTTCATTCGCTTTCAGCTCCAGACGTTCATATCCAATGACGCCACAAAAGAAGTTGTCCCGTTTGAATAAGTGGGTGCGAAGGGCATTCCGAAGGCGCCTGGCAAATGAACATGCCTGGAGCTGGCAATGCGGACAATTATATCTGATGGCGCATTTGTCACCGGCGCGGATTCCAGGGGCCTTTCAGCGGCGCGCGGGGACCGTCCTCGACTCTGCGGGCCTCCCAGGGGTGTGGCGAGGACGGCCACCGGGCCGCTGACCGCTCTGTGGAGGGATGTCCAGCAGCCGTCCTCATACCTCAGCAAGCGTCCGGACGTGCCGGCTATCCTCTCTGTGACATGGCCTGGCCTCAGTCTGATCGGAACACCCAGGCATCTATCCTGCCGTCACCGAGGAATTAATTCACATTCTGTGTCCAATTTCAGAACGCTCACCAGTTGTCATTACAACTCAGGGGCGGATCCAGAAAATCTCCAAGGGAGGGGCCATTAGAAACCAGGAGGCCCCCATAATCCCACCTGTTGGAGGCCCCATCTTCCCACTTGTTGGCCCCCCCCCCCCCAAAAAAAAACTGCGTCTATTGAGCTTATCTAGCTGTTCAGGCAACATCTCAACATGAATAGCCACTTTATTTTCAGGAGGCCCCCTTTTCAGCTTTTTAACTTTTTATTTTATTTTTGAAAAAAAATCGGCCAAGGGGGGGGCCATGGCCCCCATGGCCCTCCCCCCTTGTATCCGCGCCTGTTACAACTCAGCAGTGATCACATCAGTAACACTACCTGGATGATCTCATGTTCCTGAACGCTCTTCTCACGGTCTCTCCCTGACCCATCCGGTGTTTCAGACCTGCTCCGCGGGTTGTCAGAGCCCCTGTTTAGCCCAAACTCGCCAGATCGAGTGTTGGACAACAGCGAGCTGACATGCCACACGTTTTCTCGTATCTTGCCCATCAGTGGCCGGCTCCTGTAGTCATTAGACGCGTTTAACGATTATTTTAATCTGGCTGGACACAACTAACACAAGGTTAAATATCTGTTAGCGCGATAGTGATCTAATTGGGCGCGGTGGATGGCCTCGGAGACCGAACGCTGACGCTATATCACTGGATGGAGGGGTCTGGGGGTGGCTGGCGTGGACAGACATTTGTACGGGGCAGTCAGATGACAGCCGTGCGGGATAAGGATCGGAGGCTCACGCCGCTTATCTGATTAGAGGGTAGATATACGGGGTAATCAGCGACATCAAATGAACTGGGGTGACTACAGTGGCGGTCGCAGGGGGGGCCATCAGGGCCATGGCCCCCCCCAAAGGCAAATCAGGGGGGGCCATCATATCATTTGGCCCCCCCCCCCCAAACAACCGATGGGCCCCCATGGCCGTATGGGGCCCTGGCCCGTATTCGATTATCACGAGGCTCGAGAAACCCACGCCAGCTATTAACAGCTCCCATACCAGTCTTTGAGGGTCTTACACTGACGTCGGAGGGCCCTTCAGTGGCGGTCAAGCGTCCACATTGACCGCTGAGGACCCAAATTGACCTCTGAGGGCCCTCCACTGGCCTTTGAGGGCCCCTAAACCGGTCTCAGGGGCCCAACCGGCGTCTGAGAGCCTCATTCCGGCCTCTGATGGCCTCATTTCTGTCTCTCGAGTCCCAAGACCAGCCTTTAAGTGTCTCTGAGGGCCCCGCACTGGATTCTGAAGACCCGATGTTGGTCTCTAAGAGCCCGCATCGGCCTCGGGGGGCCCATCTTGGCCTTTGAGGGCCCTCCGCTGGTCTTTGGGCCCCCCTGGTCTCTGGGCCCCATTGAACCCCAGAGTCTGGGGTTCAATGCCGGCCCTTGCCGGCCTTTTAGGGCCCAAAACTGACCTCTAAGGGCCCATGCTGGCCTGTAAGGACCCACATTAGCCTCTGAGGGCCCCCGCACTGGATTCTGAAGACCAAATGCCGGCCGCTCAGGGCCCGCATCGGCGTCTGAGGGCCCACCTTGGCCTTTGAGGGCCCTCCGCTGGCCTCTGGGGTCCAACGCCGGCCCATGCCAGTCTTTTAGGGCCCCACACTGACCTCTGAGGGCCCCATGCTGGCCTGTAAGGAAACACATTAGCCTCTATGGGCCCCGCACTGAATTCTGAAGACCCGATGCCGGCCTCTAAGGGCCCGCATCGGCCTCTGAGGGCCCATCTTGACTTTTGAGGGCCCTCTACTGGCCTCTGGGGTATAACGCCGGCAAATGCCAGTCTTTTAGGGTCCCATTCTGACCTTTGAGGGCCCCATGCTGGCCTGTAAGGGCCCACATTAGCCTCTGAGGGCCCCCGCACTGGATTCTGAAGACCCATCTTGGCCTTTGAGGGCCTTCTGTTGGCCTCTGGCGTCCAACGCCGGCCCATGCCGGTCTTTTAGGGCCCCACACTGACCTCTGACAGCTCGTGCTGGCCTGTAAGTACCCACCTTAGCCTCTGAGGACCCCGCACGAGCTTCTAAAGACCCGATGCCGGTCTGTAAGGGCCCGCATCGGCCTCTGATGGCCCATCTTGGCCTTTAAGGGCCCTCTACTGGCCTCTGGGGTCCAACGCCGGCCCATGTCGGTCTTTTAGGGCACCACGCTAACCTCTGGACATGCTGGCCTGTAAGGACCCACATTTGCCTCTGAGTGCCCAATTCGGTCTCTGATGGTCTCAACCTGCCTTTTGCAGGCCCTGTACTGGTCTCTGAGGGCCCTAAACTGGCCCCTAAGGGCCCAAACCAGCCTAGGTCCCACACCGGCCTCTGATGGTCCCATTTCTGTCTCTGGGACCCAAACTGACCCTTATGTGCCTCTGAGGGCCCCGTACTGGCTTCTGAAGGATCGATGCCGGCTTCTGAGGACCCATAACGGTCTTTAAGTGTCTCATGCCGACACCTCAGGCCCCACACTAACCTCTGAAGGGGCCCCAAACTGGCCTATGAGGTCTCTACACCGGCCACTGATGGCCGTATTATGTTCTCTGGGGGGCTCAAGCCTTACCTTCGGGGGTCACGCACTTGCCTCTGAAGGCCCACATCAGCCTCTGGGGTCCTACCTGGGGCCTTTGAGATCCTTCGCTGACCCTTGGGTCCAACGCCGGCCTCTGGGGGGTCTGACACCGTACTCTAAGGGCCCCATTGCAGCCTCTAGGCGATAGGTATCGCCTAAGCGCTATCGATGGGCCCATAAGTGTAGGAACCATGGGTGCAGTGGGCGCAGTTGCACCAAACACAATTCTGCAGTGGGTGTAGACAATGTATTCTGCATCCACAATAATCTAGAACAAACCCCCCTTTTCTCAGCAACACTACTTTCCATGCAGCACGACAAATTTAGGATATTTTACCCACTATCCATCTTTCGAAGCATTTGATACTGTAATGGTCTTCAAAACTTACATTTGTGCCCAGTAAAAAAAAGAGAGAAGATGAAACGGAACACATGTGATTGAACAGTGAACAGATACCGAGGACCCACTGTCAAAAGTTTTAGCACGATGATGTTAGAAAATAGCAAAGTTAGCCGCCTAAGTAGACAATGTATTCTGCATCCACAATAATCTAGAACAAACCCCCCTTTTCTCAGCAACACTACTTTCCATGCAGCACGACAAATTTAGGATATTTTACCCACTATCCATCTTTCGAAGCATTTGATACTGTAATGGTCTTCAAAACTTACATTTGTGCCCAGTAAAAAAAAAAGAGAGAAGATGAAACGGAACACATGTGATTGAACAGTGAACAGATACCGAGGACCCACTGTCAAAAGTTTTAGCACGATGATGTTAGAAAATAGCAAAGTTAGCCGCCTAAGCCGCCTTTACTTTTGCGATAATCCATTCACAGTTGCGTGAATTATAGACAATATAAATAATTCAAAATGCACTTATCGGTACCTTTTCGACATTGTACACCTTTAAAGCTCGCAATGAGCCTCCGCTCGGGTGCCGCTCCCTACCCCCCCCCCCCCCCCCCCCCCCCGCTTCACCGGTCATGGCCTGGATTTCTGTACCCGTGCACTACGCCCGTGGGCCCCTTTGAGCTAGCACCGGGCCCCCCGGGTCAGCGCAGGGGCCCCTTTGCCAAGTTGGCCCCCCCCAAACTCCAAGTCTGCGACCGCCCCTGGGTGACTATGACGGTGAATAAGCGATCAGGTGCTGAGTGCTGATGCTGAGCTTTGTCGGTAATCGTTAGCGTCATTTGGTGATTACAGATTTGCATTCTGATGTTATTTACCAGGTCTAAACATGAGCTGCATTGAAGCGTAGCTCGGCTAATTAAGCATGTATCCCTAACCAGTTCCCTCTATCACAGCTGTGTTTGCTTGTAGCACTAACTAAACATCATTGACTCGCTGTCCAGCAGCAACCACGGTGTCCGGCCGGTCGGGTATTCAGTCGGACCATCTGTCCGTCTGTGTCCGCCCGGTGTCCGTGTCCTCGCTGTCCGGGCCGCCGAATTGTCCGCGCCGCGCCGGCCGTCACGCCGCGCGCCGCCATTGCCGCCGCTCTCGGCTCCCTCTGAATTATGATGTTGCTCTGTCTGAGCGATTTTCCGGGCCGGCCGGCCGGCCGGTCGGCGAGCCACCCATAATAGACGCCGCGTCGCGCACCTATAGATATCGACGCCCATTCACCAACCGGCTCAAGAATGCGGCACCGCGTGAATGCCACTTCGTGACTCTATTATGGCCGCGATCGGGGGAGAGGGACTGGCTGGCACAACATTCCCATTTCATGCCCAGCCCACTAATGAAGTGAAAATAGTATCGGCGGCTGGGCGCCGGGGGGAGCCGCACCGCGCCGGCGGGGCGCACGCCGTGGCCGCCGCCGCCGCCGTCGATTTGTGGCCGTCGGATGACCCCGGTGACCGAGAGTGACACGTGACCTGCGCACCGAGTGGAGAAAGCGGCTCCGATGGTCCCATACCACCGCTCGATGACGGACGGCCCGGCTCGGCTGCATCGGAGTCCGCCGAGCGGGGAGACCGCCGCTGATGAGTGTGACGTCATGTTGCTGAGTGTGGTGACGTCATTCTCATTGGCGACGGTTAGGTCACAGATGGATGCCGCTGGGGCGGGAGCTCCGGCGCTCTTTCCGTCCCCCTCCTCTCCCCGGCCGTCGTCAGTCACCGCTAACGACCACTCGGCCGTCGAAACCGATACGGGCGCGGCACGCAGCGGCCGACACTGTTTGCGTCGCTGCCGACGACTGGCACGCAGCGCCGTCGGCACCGGCGACATGTTTATCCCAACCATCAATTTGTTTCGAATGCTTGTCGGTCGTTAGTTAAACGGCGCGACAGCTTTATCATTAATTCGGTGAGAAATTTGGTGCCGGCCTCGTTAGCCATCCGTTACGATACTCCTGTCGGCGCGTCGCCAGCGACAGAGCGGCAGCGTCGGTTTCGACGCGTCGGCGGCGTCGGTTTCGGTCGGGCGCCATTGCCGGCGCGGTGATGAGTCGAACCGACGCGACCGGCTCCGTCCCGAGCGGCCCCACCCAATGATATCCAGCCAGTCAGCAGCCTCGCATCGTTAGACGTCCGATGGCCGTTCGGCCGTTCGGAGTCGTATCCGGAGCCGGACTGGACAATGTCCGATCATTGTCCGGAGCCCTGTCCGAGCGGAACGGTGTCCGGAAACGACCGGAACGGAGCCAGTGGAGCCTGACGCGTCCAACAGCTCAGATTCTGCCAGCTAAGCGTGGACACTGGAGGGAGACGCTTTTTCGGGGTCGCTGGTAGATCGGATGTCAACGGGCGCACTTTTGTGGAAAACGGTGAATAATTTGGGGCCTTTTGCTTTCACGATCTGTGTAATGGTCCGCTAAGATATCGAATGTATGTGAAGAGATGTAGAATAACTTTGAAAAACTTTTCAATGAATGCTAAAGTAAATGAGCCACGAACTTCAGTAGGACAGATTATCTTGGAGACTGAAATACTTATGAGTTTGCTGCTAATGCTACAAATGCTGCATTGAGGAGCGCTTACCGGTCGACCATAAGACAAAAAAAAAAACGTGGTCAAAGTCCCTGTCCAGCCACGTGGCTGGTCAGTCGGGTCGCCCTGTGTGGCCCTGCGACTGACCACACCCCACCAAACGAGGGACCTGACCCCCGCTGAGACACTGTCGCACCGGGGCCGAATCAGTACCGTGACCCGATCGCTCACGACCTCTCGGTCACAGCCGTCCGCGCGTCGGGCCGGCGAGGGACCACGGCAGGCGTCAGCGGCTCACCGGTTTGACTAATGACACGGCGGCGCTATTTCCGAGTCTGATCAGTCAGTCGGACGCTCAGGTGCGGCTCCTGGATCCCCCGATCATCCCCATGGCGTGGTTCATGGCACCCTCCCCAGTCTCGCTCCCGAGTTCATGCTTTCCCCCATGGATCCCCCGGCGTCCCACCACCCTCAGCGGTGGTGGGAGCCCCGGCAGACCGCGGTCAGACGGACAAACGAGCGTGTCACCAGCCGGGGTCATCCGCTGATGGATCACCGATGATACCGGATTAACGGCTACCCCCCGCGACCTGCGGTCACGCCCCTTCGCATCGGCACCCGGCCGCGCAAAGGAAGGTTAATTGAAAACGGAAGCCCCGGTCATCGTATGTGTTAACATCTGATAGTGTTGACGGTTCGTTAAAGGCGATTTATTGCGGAAATCCTGTGGACGAACATTCCTCAGGTCATCAATGGTGGCTAGATAATGGAAGGTATGCTTGAGAAAACGCTCCGGCATATGAGAGCTGTCATTCAGCCGTTTCAGCGGCGTTGTAATTTCGCTAATTTCTCCTCGGTGTTGCGTGTCGGAAGGCGTGTTTTGTCATCGCGATGCTGTCGTCCGGTGCCGGCGATATCAAAGACAAGGATGGTGTGAACACGCCCGTAATAAGCGGCTTCAGTCGCCGCGGGGTGGCGACACGCGACTCTGGTAGAGCGTGTCGTGTCGACCGGTGTCTGCCGTCCACACTGAACCGAGGAGGGTGACCTGGAGCGTCGGTATCGAGCCGCCTCTGAGGGACTGAGAGGCCGATCGAGACGCCTCGAGTGTCGCCGTTTCTTTGTTGGTGAATGGGGCGACCATCCCAAAATATTGTTTGTAGATGGCATCATTTTAAAAGATTTAGGACACATTTCTATAGCGAGCGGAGCCAACAGGCCACTGAACACTCAACAGTCAACAGACCTCGTCTCCGCCCACACCATGGGAAATGACTCGCCCTACCGCAGCTGTATACCGAAGGGGCTGCTGCCCTTCCGAATGGGGATCTGATATGATCGCGTTGCTCCTGTTGCTCGTTAGATTTTATTATTTCTATCGCGTGATCTCATCGCCGTTATTCGATATTTCCTTTTCAGCTGTTGGTGCAGACCCCGTATTCCTTTCCAATTAGCGACGGACCTCATTTTATTGCTCTTTTTCATATCATTCATCGAATTAAATTTGGTTTTTATATTTTATTTGGTTGTTTGATCATGCACAGTAAAGTGTGAAAATATTTGATCCAGACACCACTTTAAAGGTATTATCAGGGTTTTTTCCGAAATTTCGGAGTTACTCAGTGAAACGTGTAGAAGAAGGTGGCTGAGGCCCCAATCCGAAGTCATTCGTCTCAAAATTGCCTAATTTCCAAAGGACGCGTGTATTTCGAGTCTAGAACGTCATTTAATAACTGGCAGCCTGTTGCGTAAATCAACTTCGAAGTAGATTTACACAAAGCAGGTCTCCTGATTAGATCGACTCAGATTGGAGTAGAAATACACAGGAAACCGCTTTTCAGTAGATCGACTTCTGCATGTCGATTTACACACGGACCGGTCGCGCGCTAAAATCTACTCGGATCTGAGTTGATTTACACCATGACGACTCTATGCGTATGTTACGTCGGGAGTTTACACAAGGACCGGTCGCGCTAAAATCTACTCGGATCTGAGTCGATTTACACCATGACGCCTCCATGCGTATGTTACGTCGGGAGTAGTTCTGACGTGATTTAATCAGGAAGACTGATTGGTGTTTCTGAAGTGCGGAGTAGTTTTGACGTGATTTAATCAGGAAGGCTAACTGGTGTTTCTGAAGTGCGGAGTATAGTTCTGACGTGATTTACTCGGGAAGGCTGACTGGTGTTTCTGAAGTGCGGAGTAGTTTTGACGTGATTTAATCAGGAAGGCTGACTGGTGTTTTTGAAGTGCGGAGTAGTTCTGACGTGATTTAATCAGGAAGGCTGACTGGTGTTTCTGAAGTGCGGAGTACTTCTGACGTGATTTAACCCGTGATTTGCTCGTATTGATGTTTTGTAAGCCGCGAATGTATAAGGGGGTCCAACGACGCCCCCCACCCCCCACCCCATTGCCTTTTGGCCCCTGATCGAGCTAGAGCTTCGCGGAAAAAAACGAGCGTGTTGCCCGTGACGGGAGGAAGCCGATGATACCCAATTTTAAGATCTTAGGTCATTGGTCAGGTCAATGACCCAAACGGGAACATCGGGACCTGTTAGAACGTCGTTAAGTGTGGCTGCCATGAGGTTTTTCGGGGTGCTGATGCCTGATCACGAATATCATGGTTGTTTTGTTCCCCGGGGAGCTAGGAAAGACACCATGCCGTGGGCCCTCCACCCGGACCTCCAGAAGGCGATCCAGGAGCGCCGGGCAGCCAGAGACAACGTGAAGTCGGGAGACCCGCGCAATCGAAAACCCGCTGGATCGAGGCGAAGCTCCGGGCCAGCCAGGTGGAGAAACGAGTAACCACTTAACCAGGGAGCAATTCTGGGACTTCGTTACGTTATACCACCGTAGTCAGCTCCCCTCCCCTTCCCAGGCGCCGCGTGTGGGCGGCGGGAAGAACGCAGTGTCCGACGCAGTGGCGGCGGAACACCTTCAGGCTTCAATTAAGGGAGGGGGGGGGGGCACTGCCGACTTTTGGTCCCATTTTTCCATGCAACGCCCATAGGGCTAATGTTAAAATGCCAAAATCAAAGGGGGCACGGTGCCCCGGTGCCCTCCCCGTTTCGCCGCCGATGGTCTGACGGACGGTACATGCCGTCTCGCTGATCAGCTGGTGTCCTAGCATTGCGGTATCTGCAGTTGCGGCTCGGCCTGACACAATTTGGGGGAGGGGGGGGGGGGTAAGCGTTCCTCCTTGCTCAAAATGAACACTTTCACCCGGAGCCCAGGGCCCCAGGTACAGCAAAATCCGATAGTGTGCATGGTCCCGGACTTGCCGCACCCGCACTCCGCAGGACGTTATGCATGGGTATACCGGACCCACTTGCCAGGTCACCACGAACAGTGTCACAGGTGGTAACGGTGGTAACACAGGTTAAACGCAACGCAATGTCTAAGCGAAATGTTAGGATTGGAAGTACTGATTGCAGTAGGCGATGCCCCGAGACGTAAATGAGGTGCAGTATTTGCTTGCGGAACCTTTCTCACGCTTGTCCGATATTCAGATGTATGAACATATGAGAGGCTATACGAACGGAAGGTAAAATGGTCATTTTCTACGACATGCTATGTATCGACGCTAAGTGGCCTAGTTGTTCTCTTTTACTTCGTCTTCCTGTCGCCCATGCCAAAATCTTGGCCGACAAGGCATCCCTTAGAACGGTAGGCAACGCCTCAGACTACGGAAGGCGGTCTTTGTGTGAGCTTACGATGGAGCTTTAGTTTGTCTTACGATGTGGGTTTGGTGGTGAAGCACCAACCACCGTAAATCGGTCGGGTGGTGTCGTAATGAAAGAGCAAGGCAGTAGGATACACATGCGCTAGCAACAGGAACGAGTTTCTTAAAATCGCAAACCGGCTACGAACGGTTTTACAAGAATCTCCAAACTGAAAACCACGAAGTCAGCGCCCCGGCATGCAGTTCAATATCGGGATTGTGCATTGTCGCAGCGATTGAGCTTCCACTTTTGGAAAGAGCTGTTACTGCTCGGGTGCGTGATGCAGTACCTAAGCTTCGTCATCGGTTGATAATGCCCCGGTAAGAAATGAGCATGGGGTGTAATGGTGTTACGTGCTTTCAGTCACCTGAAACAGCGGATAATCTGGACTGGTTGGTCATATTTGGAAATCGGTCTCGTTATATAGGATACTTCATCCATGATATAGGTCTGGTCGTCCTCGAGTTAATCCAATGTTTTCGACATTTGGCTTTGATATTCTCAAACCAGTCATGAGACCCATACCAATAAAAGCAGGTGACGCCTGTGCATTTACATATGTATAATCATTCAAGTGTACGGTAACGGGACCATCGTGTGCACGTTTATGTTCGACCCGTGAGTTCGAGCTAGGTACGCTTCTGCCATCGGAGCGGCGCGGGGCGCGATCATGGCGTGAGTCAGCTGTTGCGAGGCCTGCGAGGGGCGTGGGTCACGGGCCAAGGCCAAATACACAGATGGGTATCGACTCTCGGTGTGTGTGGACCGCGGTCGTACGTGCGGAGCTCAAGGAAGTCTAACATATCGCGCCGTGAAACCTTTAGCGAACCCATCACAATCATGTGCCATCCATGCTCAAAGTTCGGTCGACTTTTCTGATTTATATTAAAGCTTTGGACCAAAGGCCCAACTTGGATAATCAGACGTGAGCTCGCACCCATTCCATTCACTCATACAATACATTTCGATGCATCCCATTCTAAACAGCAGCAGTCGGCGGAAATTCCAGATGTCTACATACATTCCAATCTACATTAAGCAAACAAAACACGGAAGAAGGCGAAGAGAGATACTTTTGGATTTGTTAGAATGTACATTATGGAAAGAACGGGTTTTTTTTGCACGGCCGTATCCCATGTTGACTCCAAAAAAGGTAATTCGCTCTAAACTTAACTGGCACAGTAAAGATAAGTTGGCAAATGAATAAACCAAAGCGATGTGCGAGGTTTAATCCAGTCATATGTACAAAACAGTAAACACGGTCGTAACTTGTCCTGAGTGGGTGGCAGGCAGAGATCAACGCTTTTGAGAGATACACAAGATTTCTTCGCGACATCGCGGCACTGCTTGACTAGATATGTTGTTCTAATCAAATTGAAAGACAACACATTTAAGCTCATAAAAGCTACAGGTACAAAACGGTACAAATTGCGTATATACAAATAGGTTCGTTGTCGTAGGTATTCGTCGTTGTCTTGGCTGGTGTCATTTCGCGCGGGATTGTCATTTGATGCGAGACGAGGCCGGCGTCCTCGGGTCAACTGAAGAGCTTCTGCTACTGCTACGGTCTGCCTGTCGCCTTCAGGTCCACCAGCTCGCCAGCACCCGGATCGGCTGAAGACGTAGTCGGCAATTAACAAAACAACACATTTACAGAAATGCCAGTGGGTATGGAGATAACCATCATCGTTTAAATACGGACACACACACACAATGATAAAAGCACCACAAAACAAATTACTCAAAGGAAATGTGCTACGCTTTTAGGAGTCATGCTACCAATGCCGCGGTTTTCGAAGTGACATAATTTGAATGTATGCATAACTATATCATTTGACATTTAGGTCGTGCTTCACAAGGTACGGAATGGTATTAAACCCAAGGCCATATTAAACCCACAGACATTACGCACGTTGTTCTAGTATTAGGTAGATTAAGACGAATTGTATTGTGTTGTATTGTAATTTGTAGTACAGTCTGTCTTAACAGTACCGCGCAAAGTAACAGTGGATCCATCGAGCCTGACCGAGGAAGGACTGCTGGATTTGAGTCACCGAAACAATGGATATCCTCGTCCATTCCCCAGGTCAATTGATTCGGTGACTTTTAAATTATAGCAGGCCCTTCCTCGGTCAGGGTTCATGGATCCACCGTCACTTTGCGCGGTACTTTTAAGACAGACTGTACAATACAATAAAATCAGTAACAAACGCTATAGTATCCGTTTACATGAGCATACCTCATTTTCTTAGCGCTCCTATCACAGTCGTCTTGCTGCCTTTGGGTCGTCCGCGATTCTTAGCTACCCTTGGTGGCATGGTGAGCGTGTGCAGCTGCACGTTCCTCGCATCATGAGTTGAGATCCGAGAGGTGGATGGACCCGTGGATGGACCTGCAACGGAAGGTGGCACAGTCACCGTCCTTACGGGGGGGACCCCAACTATGGGAGACGGGCCGATGCCGATAATCGGGGACAGGGAAACTTCCGCCCGACCAGCGTCATCACACTGTGACGGAGACTGCGACTGCGACCTGTGGACAAGCCCGGAGCCAGACGGCGCGTCAGAGGGGCCACACGGGAACACAAGATTTCTGCGAGCTGCAAGAGGCTTGGTGGCGCCGTGTGAGCCAGCCCGAGGGGCGACCACTGACGGCGACATTACCCCTGTAAAAATGCCGCGATTAGGGGTTTCCGCCGGCGATCCAGCCCACGAAGGAGACACCACTACGCGGCGTGGTGTCATTCGACCGCTGTAATCAGGCGTACGTGTTTTGGTCAGTGGCGATGGTACTGCCGGCTGATAACCCTGAGCGGTGGGACGAGAAGAGCAAGACACCTGATCAGGAGATGGGATCTCAGCAGGTGGAGCAGCGCCAAGCCGCAGTGGACTGTCGAAAAAGCCGGCAAATATGTCAAAGTTAGGTCGCTCATCTTCTGCTGGCCTTGATCTGCTGGTTGCAGTGAGCAGAGCTCTCCCGGTCGGCTGTGACTGTCCACCTGTTGGAGAGTGGAGATCAGTCAGGTCGGCGTCGGCTACATCGCTGGGCGGTGCATCTGTGGGCAAATCAGAGTCGTTAGTTGGCACGCCATCGACTTCTTCTACGATGAGGAAGGAGCGGCGCTGCTGTAAAAAGTGGAGCATGGTGGTAAGTTTATCCAGGAGTTGGCGGTGCTCTGCTCCGGTGAGCTCGCAGCCCACGGATGCGATCTGCGAGGTGACGTTGAGCAGCTGCCGGTACCGCTCACGCTCCGTCCGTGGAGGCTTCCCTGGTGGCAGTGAGCGGGTGGACACAGACGGAGCGAATGGTACTCGACAATCCAGCTGGGCCTCCAGGTGATCGGCAGCGAACGACAAAAGCCATTTCTGCCCCACCAGCTCCTGAGAAAATAGACACATGCCTTGCTCGAGTCGTACTGCCATGATATGGCGACAGGGCAGGCTGTAGTGCCGGTAGAAGAGGCAGTCGCACGCTGTGGAGCTAACGGCCACCCTTCCCGCCCGGTCACATGCAGTCAGCCCTCCCGGTGAGTCGACCAGTGTTACGGTGGCAGACTCCACCAGCTCGTCCTGCAAAAGAGACAAGGCAAACGAGGTTACGTGACGCTGGTATTGGTCCAGTTCGGCGAAGCGACAGCTGGTTGGTCGTTTGTTGACCTCTGCATGAATCTCCGCGTTCCTGTCGGCACGCACTGTGGTCAAGACGGTCAGGTAGGACTGAATGAAGTTTGGCAGAGTGTCGTTAGTTCTGCAGACAGACTTCATTTTGCCGTGAAGCGACTCTAGGTGGTTGTTTGTGAAGACACCAGACATGGCTGCCCCAGACAGACCTCGCACCCATTCCCCTCTAATTTCGTCCCAGTTGTCCTTAAGATATCTGTCTGTGGCAGGATGTCTGATGTCTTCACGGAGACGCCTATACTCAGTCTCGGAACTGGCGAAGACGAGCTGCTGCAGAACCCCCAGGATCCGCTCTCGCTCTCCCTTCTCCACGCTGGCGAGGTTCAGCTCTCTTCTGAAGGACTGCAGGACGTGGAAGCTGCAGAGAAACTGGTCGCAGTCCGGGAAGACGTCCTTGATGGCAGCTTTCTCCGCACGGTCCTTGTCGGTCAGCCACACCTGAAAACAGAAGTTGCAGCTCATTAATTGACACTTGTGAAACAGCTCTTATCCTTACACCTAACCAGGCTTAGCCTCTGAACGTGATGATCGACATAAGGCCGATTTCGAATTTATTCGCCCTGCAACATGGCATAGCGCAGGGTACTAGTTGGACGATATTCTATGAAAAAAGCATAATAACGCGTGAATGCCGAAAAGTATTTGATGCATGTACCTTATACAATATACATCTTAAGCCAGCCGAGTAACTGATCTTACATGATCAAATAGTATCAATTTGTATGACCCATTTATTCTACACGCATGTTTACTTTGGTGATAGATGCTGCAGCTGTGTTGTGTTCCCGGAAAACACGAAGCATGGCGCCAATCATGTGAGCCGTCTCGTTGGTCACCAGGAAGACGGCGAGAGGGACGCCACGTCCAAACGAATCTACAGTGAGAATCGTGAAGACTGGCGTCCGGATGTCCAGAAGTTTGTAGGTCGAGTCCATGAGGAGAAGGTCAGGAAACTTCTCGTAGGCGCTCCGCATCTCCTGGTCCTGAAAGAAAAGGCCGCAGACAGTACCGGCATCCTCGACGACAGTGGATGCAAATCCGCGCTCGCTCAGAATGGAAATAGCGGCTTCCAGATCAGGTTGTCCATTTTTCGGTACGCGCAACACGTTGTTCAGGTCGTGGCGAGTAAGCACTTTCCCATACTGATCTAGCATGTGCTGGCGGATACGCTTTTTGTCAGCACCGACCCGATGGAACTGTCGGGCAACTTCCTTTTCGTCCTCCGTGAGGCGGCGGTTCTCAGGCTCGAGCATGAAACTAACCTTGGAAACTGTGTGAGAATGCTCGAGGTTAAGTTCTTTCACCACAAGTTTCAAGGACTTGTCCAATATCACGGTGATGAGCACGGGACAGTCTAACTTCTTAGTCTTTGTGCTTCGCACACGATCGGCTTTACCGGCGTACTTCCGTCCCCCGTGAGTGCACGCCAACTTAATCAAACGATACTTCTTTTCCTCTATGAAAGCATCCTTGTCATCCCTGTTTGAGATTGTCTTTGAAATGTAGTGACCAGGGGACGATTGCAAGAAGCTACGAAGTGTCACTGAACTGGACTTGAAAAATTTTGAATTTGTTTCCTTTTCCAGAACACTAATGCACGCTTCCAGATCGCCAAAAGAAGAGAAAGAGTCACCTGCCTTTAACGCGGCCATGTCTTTGCTGTCCACAAGATGCCGGTCGTCTGAAACAGCAAAACATAAACATTAAACATGTACAGCAAAAGCAACATTCTGCGATTTGTGACATGACATCAGACATGACAGAGACATAGCATTGATAGTGGCCGGGGGGCGGGTACACTAGCATGGAAAGCCGAAAATCAACAGGACTAGACCAGAAGCTAGGAACAGAGTCACCAGGGGCAGAGGCAGAGCCGTAATAGGGCAGCTAAAAGCATGTAGAACCAACAGTGGGTCCAAGTAAGCCAGGACCAGGGCTAAACGAAGGATCACACGGAACAAGGGGAGCGCATGGTCCCCCGGAGCATTGACTGGATCACCAGGAGCAAGAGTTGGGCGGGCGGACGGACGGACGGACGGAACGACCGACAGGCAGACAGTGACAGGCAGACAGACAGTGTGAGTGCCAGGGCTGTAAGAGCCGCCAGAGGCAGGGGTAGGACTACCAGGGCAGGGTTAGGGCAACTAGGGACAGAGTCAGGGAAACCAGGGCAGGGGTATGGCTAGGACCACCAGGGGCAGGGACGGGGACACCATGGACCAGGGTAGGACCACCAGAGGCAGGGATAGGGAGAGAGGGCCACCAGGGGCATGGATAGGGCCACCAGGAGCTGGGGGGGGGGGGGGGCAATCAGGGAAAGGGTAGGGGCTAGGTCAACCAATACCCATTCGTGCAAAACTATCAACTTTAAAATTTGACCTTTTTTGACCTTTTTTGACCTGACCTTGACCAGAAAGTGACCTAAGCCGTACCTGATAGTCTTATAAACAACACCATTGAGTTGGAAATGAAAAATTGGCCATAAAACATGCATCACACAGCCTTAGTACCTAAAGTTAGGTTCATGTGACCTGACCTGTGACCCTTGGTGACCTGACCTGGTAATGTCAGTGACCTCTTATAGCAACATATGTACTAGGCAACTGACGCCCTATCGCTGATTCTCGACAAAATGCGTTTTCTTCGGTGTTATAGCGCATTCCCTAGATGACCCGTGAACGGTGAAACATTTCATCTTTGACCTGACCTGTGACGTCATCGGTGACCCCGAGGTCAATGAAATTTGGTTTTCCTCGACAAATTTGACAGGCCTTTCGAACGCCGTTTGAATTTTGCGGATCCGTCCAGTAGTTTCGGAGATACGAGAGGGGGGGCAAAAAATAGCCCCCCACCAGGTCGCGTTATAAACAGACCCCACCAGGGAGCGGGTTAAGGTCACCAGGGACAGGGTTAGGGCCAATAAGGGCAAGGGTAGGACTACAGGGGCAGGAGTAGGTACTAGGGCAGCCAGGGGCATGGATAGGACCACCAGGGACAGGGATAGGGTCATAAGGAGCTAGGACAACCAGGGGCAGGGCCGCCAGGGGCAGGAGTAGGTGCTAGGGCAACCAGGGGCAGGGGTAGGACCACCAGGGACAGGGATAGGTGCTAGGGCAACCAGGGGCAGGGGTAGGACCACCAGGGGCAGGGGTAGGACCACCAGGGACAGGGATAGGTGCTAGGGCAACCAGGGGCAGGGGTAGGACCACCAGGGACAGGGAAAGGGCCATAAGGAGCTAGGGCAACCAGGGGCAGGGGTATAGTTAGGGCCACCAGGGGCAAGGGGTTAAGGCCACCAGGGACAGGGGGTTAAGGCCAACAAGGGCAGGGGCAGGGATGGGCCGTCAGGGACAAGAGTGGGAGCTAGGGCAAGCAGGGGCAGGGGCAGGGATGGTGCCACCAGGGACAAGAGTGGGTCCCACCAGGCCCAGGAGCAAGGTCAGGGCCACCAAGGGCAGGGCAAGGTGCTACGTTAACCAGGGGCAGGGATAGGGCCAACAGAGGCTGGAGTAGGACCACCAGGGGCAGGAATAGGGCCACCAGGAGCTAGGGCAGCCTGGGCAAGGGTAAGGGCTAAGGAAACCAATACAGGGTTAGGGGTTCTGGCAACCAATGCAGGGTTAGAGGCTATGGCAACCAATGCAGGGTTAGGGGCTATGACAACCAGGGGCAGGGTAAGGGCCACCAGACACATGGATAGTCCCATCAGGAGCTAGGTCAACCAGGCCAGCGGTAGGGGCTTGGGCGCCCCACCAAAGGCAGGACGAGGGCCTAGGACAGCCAGGGGCAGAGATAGGGCCACCAGGGGCAGGGGTAGGTCCACCAGTGACCAGGGGCAGGGTTAGGGCAGCCAGGGGCAGGGTTAGGGCAGCCAGGGGCAGGGTTAGGGCAGCCAGGGGCAGGGTTAGGGGACAGGGACAGGGGTAGGGCAACCAGGGGCAGAGGTAGGGCAACCAGGGGCAGGGCTAGGGCAGCCAGGGGCAGGGAAACCATGGCCAGGGTAGGGCTAGGACCAGCAGTAGGTAGAGCGACCAGGGGCACGACCACTAGGGGCAGGGACGGGGACACCATGAAGCAGGGTAGGACCACCAGGAGCAGGGATAGGGCCATCAGGGGCATGGATAGGGTCACCAGGAGCTGGGGGCAATCAGGGAAAGGGTAGGGGCTAGGGCAGCCAGGGGGTGGGGGTGGGGATAGAGCTGCCATGGGCAGGAGTAGGTGCTAGGGCAACCAGGGGCATGGATAGGGTCACCAGGGGAGGAGTAGGGTACTAGGGCAACTAGGGGCAGGGTAAGGCCATCAAAGGCAGGGAGAGGGCCTGGGAGAGCCAGGGGCAGAGATAGGGCCACCAGGGGCAGGGCTAGGGCAACCAAGGGGCACCGGGCAGGGGTAGGGCAACCAGGAGCAGGGCAGTGCTAGGGCAGCCAGGGACAGGGGCTAGGGCAGCCAGGGGCAGGGAAACCATGGCCGGGGTAGGGCTAGGACCACCAGTAGGTAGGGCAACCAGGGGCCGGAATGGGGACACCATGGAGCAGGGTACTGGGTAGGACCACCAGGAGCAGGGGCCAGGGATAGGGCCATCGGGGGCATGGATAGGGCCACCAAGAGCTGGAGGCATTCAGGGAAAGTGTAGGGGCTAGGACAGCCAGGGGAGGGGTGGGGATAGGGCTGCCATGGGCAAGGGTAGGGCTAGGGCAACCAGGGGCAGGGATAGGGCCACCAGGAGCTAGGACAACCAGGGCCACCAGGAGCTAGGACAACCAGGGACAGCAGTAAGGGTTAGGGCAGCCAGGGGCAGGAGTAAGACCACCAGGGGCAGGGGTAGGACCACCAGGGGCAGGGATAGGGTCACCAGGGGAGGAGTAGGGTACTAGGGCATCTATAGGCAGGGTAGGGCCACCAAAGGCAGGGCGAGGGCCTAGGACAGCCAGGGGCAGAGATAGGGCCACCAGGGGCAGGGGTAGGTCCACTAGTGACTAGGGGCAGGGTTAGGGCAGCCAGGGGCAGGGTTAGGGCAGCCAGGGGCAGGGTTAGGGCAACCAGGGGCAGGGCTAGGGCAGCCAGGGGCATGGAAACCATGGCCAGGGTAGGGCTAGAACCAGGGGCATGACCACTAGGGGCAGGGATGGGGACACCATGGAGCAGGGTAGGACCACCAGGAGCAGGGATAGGGCCATCAGGGGCATGGATAGGGCCACCAGGAGCTGGGGGCAATCAGGGAAAGGGTAGGGGCTAGGGCAGCCAGGAGGGGGTGGGGATAGGGCTGCCATGGGCAGGAGTAGGTGCTAGGGCAACCAGGGGCAGGGATAGGGTCACCAGGGGAGTAGGGTACTAGGGCAACTAGGGGCAGGGTAAGGCCATCAAAGGCAGGGAGAGGGCCTAGGACAGCCAGGGGCAGAGATAGGACCACCAGGGGCAGGGCTAGGGCAACCAAGGGGCACCGGGCAGAGGTAGGGCAACCAGGAGCAGGGCAGTGCTAGGGCAGCCAGGGACAGGGGCTAGGGCAGCCAGGGGCAGGGAAACCATGGCCGGGGTAGGGCTAGGACCACCAGTAGGTAGGGCAACCAGGGGCCGGAATGGGGACACCATGGAGCAGAGTACGGGGTAGGACCACCAGGAGCAGGGATAGGGCCACCAGGAGCTGGAGGCATTCAGGGAAAGTGTAGGGGCTAGGACAGCCAGGGGAGGGGTGGGGATAGGGCTGCCATGGGCAAGGGTAGGGCTAGGGCAACCAGGGGCAGGGATAGGGCCACCAGGAGCTAGGATAACCAGGGACAGCAGTAAGGGCTAGGGCAACCAGGGGCAGGAGTAAGACCACCAGGGGCAGGGATAGGGTCACCAGGGGAGGAGTAGGGTACTAGGGCAGCTATGGGCAGGGTAGGGCCACCAAAGGCAGGGCGAGGGCCTAGGACAGCCAGGGGCAGAGATAGGGCCACCAGGGGCAGGGGTAGGTCCACCAGTGACTAGGGGCAGGGTTAGGGCAGCCAGGGGCAGGGTTAGGGCAGCCAGGGGCAGGGTTAGGGCAGCCAGAGGCAGGGAAACCATGGCCAGGGTAGGGCTAGGACCAGCAGTAGGTAGGGCGACCAGGGGCACGACCACTAGGGGCAGGGATGGGGACACCATGGAGCAGGGTAGGACCACCAGGAGCAGGGATAGGGCCATCAGGGGCATGGATAGGGCCACCAGGAGCTGGGGGCAATCAGGGAAAGGGTAGGGGCTAGGGCAGCCAAGGGGAGGGGTGGGGATAGGGCTGCCATGGGCAGGAGTAGGTGCTAGGGCAACCAGGGCCGGGGCAGGGATAGGGCCACCAGGAGCTTGGACAACCAGGGGCAGCAGTAAGGGCTAGGGCAACCAGGGGAAGGAGTAAGACCACCAGGGGCAGGGATGGGACCACCAGGGGCATGATTAGGGCCACCAGTGGCAGAGTTCGGTACACCAGGGGCACAGGGTTAAGGCCAACAAGGGCAGGGGAGAACCACCTGGGGCAGGGATGGGGCCACCAGAGACAGGAGTAGGTGCTGGGGCAACCAGGGCCAGAGGCTAGAACAACCAGGGGCAGGGATAGGACCACCACTAGAAGGGCCACCATGGGCAGGGGTAGACCAGGCAGAGGCAGGGGAGGGACCACCAGGGGCAGGGCAGGGACCAACAGGGGCAGAGCAAGGGCTGTAATGGACAGGGGTGTTGTGAGTGTCAGGAGCAGGAGTAGATCTAGGAGCAAAGGAAGGGCCATGTGGGACAGGGCCAGGGCTGTAAGGAACTGGGATGTGAGTGCAATCACTGTATGGGTCTGAAGGGGCAAGGACAGATTTTCCAGGAGCATGGGTAAGACCAACAGGGCCAGGGGCAAGGCCACCAGGAGCAGATATGGGGCCACAAGGGCCAGGGTGTGAGTGAAATGGGCAGCAGCACTAATGACGGAGGTTTGGCCACATCCAGGGGCAGAGGTAAATCCATCTTCCATGCGCAGGGGTTAGCTGCCGAGGGCAGGGTGAGGGTTTTTGCATGCAGAGGGGCGAGGGCAGGGGTGGGCCAACTGCCGAGCCTTGGGACTTGCAGTGGCACTGGCAAGTGGCAGGAATGTTTATAGCAGCTAGAATTTGACTGGTGAATTTGAAGATGGTTAAAGGATGCATTTTACATTCGACATTCCAATTGTAAAAACAAGTAATACAAAGAAAGTTCTTTTTATAGTAAGGGTCAATTTTGGGAAAGTTGAATAAAATACATTTAAGTGGGAGATCATTCATTTTATTAGATTAATTTTATTTTTACTACGACGCTGCAAAATATTTTAAGCCATATCAACAAAACTATTATGAGCACACATCACTTACACATTTGGATTTTTCTGGGGCCCTGTTTCATGACAACACTGACCCTACCCAGGTATTCGCACTGAGGTTCCATGGAAACTAAAGCAGAATTGCCAATTTTGTTTTACATTTCCATAGAAACTGAACACCAGTGCCTGCTAGCATCGGGTAGCATAACACATTAAAACATGGCCCAGGTGCCACACAAGGGGTGCTCCTTACAATACCTAGTCCTAGTAGGTGCTGGCAGCATGTCACTCATGGCACAGGGTTTTGATTTAGCAGTAATATTTTTAATTGATTGTTCCGCACATATCGACTTAGGATGAAATGAATGATAGCTCAGAGAGACGAGACCACAAACTAGCTAGGTAATGCAATGCAAAGATAAGTACCAGGTGGCATCACAAAAAAATTACGCACAGGCCATGCTGACGTCACAGTGTAAACACCGAGCTGCCTGGATAATACTATTTTACGAGAAAGCTATCTCATCAACTGGGCCACAAAGAAAACTGCTAGCTTACAAAAAAGCATAGTAAAATAGCAAACAAATAACACAACTTTTGTATCATAGCCTCAGCCTCCCTTGGGTCAATCAAGCCAACTGAAACTGCCTGCAATTAATTCTACATTGACATTGATCAAATGGAAGTACAGGAAGTACTTACGCTAGGAATTCAAGCATCATTTGTGTACTACACTAACCATTGTCTACAAAAATCATGCTTTCAGCAAATTGCTCACCCTCAACACTCCAGATTCACCACAGACGCCTCCAGCTCGCCAACCGGTCCCCAGCCGAACGGACGCGGAAAGACCGGCGCGCACCCCTTGTCCCGCGGCCGACGCAACCCTTTCTTTGTTAAAATTCGCGCGGGACTTTGTGCGCATGCGCAGGCCCCATTACGTCACAGACTGGACGTGATTTTAGCACGTCAAGCCGCTGGAGTAAATCTACTTCGATCTGACGTGATTTTGGTCGCATTTTCCCCTGTGCTTAAAACTACTCCAGTCCGACGTCATTTAATCCCATGCAAAGCCGTGTGTAAAACTACTCAGAACCGAGAGTTGACGTGAAATAAGCAGGTACCGGTTGGTGTGTAAATCTACTCAGAACCGACGTGAAATACACAGTCGGTGGCGTTTTGAGTAATTGTACTTCTGACTTCATAAACACGCTTCCATTTCCAAATGGTGGGCCTCCAAAGTTGATCCGTCTGCCAGCCAGTACCTGGAGGATGCAGTACCAAGTACTCGGATACATTTCCCTATAAGTCCATAGGCTTAACACTAGCTAGAGACTTCTAGAGACATTTTTTATGCCAGATAAGGCCGTCGCATACCAGATAAGGCCGCAACGGCCGTTCAACGTTACGTGGGGAAATGGGAGAAATCTAATGACTTTTTTTCTCTGACGTCTCCACTCCAATATCTCTAGCGCAACTGGCAAGCGTTGTTAGCATTGGCTCGTGTCGTCGTAAATAAGATTTGTTTGACGGATATTCCGTAAGTTGAGTGTGTTGTTGTAATTTCTGAGGCTGTATGAGTTGGACGGAATGGCGCCATCCCGCCATGTGCGAAATATGTTGATGTGCGAAACAAAGCTGTTCCTATTCATATTTGAATGTTCAAGACTTTGACTTGTGGGCTTTGTTTGTAGCCAGTGCGTGTAGCTTCTAGATATTCCTGGCTCCAGCAATGAAGAAGCTTGGATGGAACGTTGAATCAAAGTTACCTATCATTTGTAATGTTAATGCTAAGTGCTGAACGTTACCAATAATTCGAGACATCCGTTGTAAGATGTATGACGCAGATCAACTTTGATCAAGTCAAGAGAATTGATTTCAGATGAAATAATGTCAATGTTCAAGGCTGAGCGACTGGCAGATTTCGGAGTGAGCACGAGTGGCCTTGAGACATTCTGTTTCTGTAGGTACTCAAAATAAATAAATTATCATGTTGTGTGCTTTGAGGTTAAGTGTTATCAGTGGTGCTTCATGGTTGTGCTTTGTTGTTGGTGTATGGGCATGTTTTGAGCACATTGCAGCATGATATTGGTGGTGTGTAAAGCAACTGATCTCCGCAGACTTTGCACTTACTTGCAAAGCCTGCAGACTGACTTTGCAGACTTTGGCTGACAATGAGCAATGCATTGCTGACTGATATCATTTATTCTGTGTTTGTAGCACAAAGTACAGAAGTGGCACATACATTGTTACTTTGAAAACCTGATGTGAATTTGATGTAGAAAATTGGTGGCTGACGTTGAGTCCTTTCGTATTGTGAGTAGTGTACAGCTGGTGCATTGAGCACAGACTTGAGACCAGTGACGATTGTATCAGTAGACTGTGTTTGAGTCTACTTATATGGGTAGTCATAAAGCAGGTGTCACACAAAACAAGTGTGACGCCTGCTATACTACTACCCTTATATGGCCTTGGTTTGAGTGTGGTGACCGAGTAAGCTGGTGTGTATAGCCATGCAATAAGTGTTTTGAAATATATTTTTGGGACAGTATTGAAATGGTGTGTTTTGGCCATCTGGCATGGATGATGGAAAGCCACTAACTCAACTTCAGGAATGCTTCTTCATTATGCTCATCTAAGGCACAATCATCTATTTTCTCTTCGCAAGGATTGATTCCTAATTCACTGTCAATTATAACCTGGGGCAGAAGGTTTCGCTGGGCCACACGGTTCATACAGATTCATCCACAGTGCTCAGCAGTGCATGTTTTCAGATTTCAACAGACTGTAATTGTTTCTGTATGTACATATGCATCATGCAAGGGTACAACAGATGCGGTATTTGGTAAGCAGTTGGCAGCAAGGTGGTGTTTGTACTTATTGGCAGAACCAGTTGAGCAGGACTAAAACTATCCTAGTTTCTCTTCAATTTACTCAGATCCGTCTCAACACATTGAACATATTGAAAGCGTCCATCCATGAAGATGTCTGCATGTATACTCATTTCCGAGAAGGCACGGTCGTCGCTCATCCATTGCCGAGCAGGCACTTGCGTGCCAATCGCCGGCGCGCATTAGCGCGCGTCCATGGCTGGGGCGCACGAGCGCGGCCATGGCCGGCATGCACGCGCGCGCGCCCATCGTCGGCACGCAAGCGCGCGCGCGTCCATAGCCGGCGCGCGCGCCGCGTCCTTACCCGGCGAGAACGCCGCGTCCGTACCCGGCGCGCACCCGCGCGCGTCCACAGCCGGCACTGACAGACCCTGACCGACGGGCGTGCTGCCGTCGGCGGTCCTGACAGATGGGCGGCGGGCCCGGCTCCCGCAGCTCCGGCAGCGGGCGGCAGCCATGGTCGGCATACACGCGCGCGCGCCCATCGTCGGTACGCAAGCGCGCGCGCGCGCCCATCGTCGGCACGCAAGCGCGCGCGCGTCCATAGCCGGCGCGCACCCGTACCTGGCGCGCACCCGCGCGCGTCCGTACCCGGCCCGCACCCGCGCGCGTCCACTGCCGGCACTGACAGACCATGACAGACGGGCGTGCTGCCGTTGGCGGTCCTGACAGATGGGCGGCGGGCCCGGCTCCCGCAGCTCCGGCAGCGGGCGGCAGCTCCGGTGACTGTTCCGGCAGCTCCGGCAGCGAGCGGCGTCTCCGGCAGCGCTCAGCAGCGGCGCCAAGCAGCAGCAGCGGCTGAGCCA
Source organism: Amphibalanus amphitrite (assembly GCF_019059575.1). Lineage (NCBI taxonomy): Eukaryota > Metazoa > Arthropoda > Thecostraca > Balanomorpha > Balanidae > Amphibalanus > Amphibalanus amphitrite. The sequence goes on from NW_024881662.1 coordinate 280,464, forward strand.
ACAGGCGGCCGCGGAGGCACGCCCCCCCCCCCTTGCACATTGCTCGTCCATGGAGATGTCTGCAAGCACGCCCATTGTTGAGAAGGAACGTGCATCCATGGCTGAGCACTGAGCAGGCACGTGCGACCCCTTTGCACATTGTTCATCCATACATATCAATATAATTTACCTTATTGATTAGTGTGAGTCTTACAAAATCTTAAACTCAGAAATACCACAAGGCAGGCTGCCTGGGTGAGTTGCTAATATGAACATAATGAACATTATACATTAGTGCAGTACCTATAAGTATCCATGCTGTGTGAAGGACTTGGCCCTCACGTTCATTCGTTTGGTGATTGCACATGGTGGCATGTGTACCAATTGTTCTCCCTAACCCTTCTTACAACTTTGACTAGCAAGTAGAAGCTGGCAAAATGCAAGGAGCTTACAAAGTATGCTTATATGTAGATAACTGAGGATGATTCTCTCAATTGAAGCATGATCTGCACTCAACAGCTTCTTCTGTTCTGTTCCACAAACTAAAACTGAAATGCCTCAATTTTCCTCAAAATATATTCATTTATCACTCATAAACAACAAATTACAAAAATATACATTAAGTAGGCACCAGGGCAATAAAAAACATACAAGTTACATATTTTTTCATGTAGGTACAGTCCTTTCACAGCAACAATATGTAGGAACGCACCAAGACGTTCACGGAGAGCCCACCCATAACAAACTATAGTTGAAGCCGGGGCTCTGCTGCAGCAGCACTAGCAGGGGAGACGTACAGGGCACAGAGGTCATGTCACAACATCATGTTGTACGACCTGTTGTTCGAAAAAACAGATCAACATAGATCTTGAAAAACTGTAGCGCTTTCTTCAGTCACTCAGGTAAGCTTTCTCGCAAGACGTTACCTACATTAGATTCACCACTCTTGACAAAATAATCAGATTCAAACTTAGCTCTTGTGCCTGATGCACTTACATTTCAATTTATTGAAATAAAACACTCAAATTTACCCTTGAAAATTGTTGACATTTAAATGATATTAACAGCAATATTTTGATGATCAGCAAACAAGCTATTCAAATCACACCCAAATAATAACTTTGGCAATGTTGATAACTCTTGCTGTCTTATTGAAAAGCAAATCTTCAATTTGTTAATATCCAAATCCAATGCCAAGCACTGAAATCTTGTTGCAAGGCCCTAAAAACAACAGACAAAAACAAAACAGACAAGGCCCGTCTTGTGGAAATCGCCAGTGCGGTGCGGCGGCCTTGGCGAAATTTCCCAAGGCTGCTCTTTGTTTACATTTTAGCGATGGGCCAACTTGGCCGCCCAAGTACTTGTTTTGCGTGAGTAAGTACAATTTTGTCAATTTTGAAACGGCTATATCTCGCAAATTTTGGTACCGATTTACATTTTATGCATATCTTTAGAATCGGCAGAGTCTGGGGAGTTCATTGATTGGAAATTTATGCCGATTCCTTTCAATTTTTAAACCCTGATAATCCCTTTAAATGACAGCCCTTGACGCAACATGTAACTTAGCACTCGCTTCAGGAGCGATATCAGTCAGTATCAGAGGCATCAGAGCTCCCTGGACGCTGGAGGTGACGAGACATTTCCACAAACCTGTCTCGCAGCTCGGCGCCCGTGCGCCTATCACCAAACATTATCATACTCAGAATCACTGTGGCCACGCATTCCTCACAATTTTCACATAGTCGCGCTGCGGCGGGCGCATTTCCATAATTCTTTATAGGCGGTCTGTAATAATGCGGGCGGTCGTGGCTGGTTTTGTTTTGGTGGCCGTCGACGTCCCGCGGAGGCGCTGACATCGGACCACCGGCCGACGACGGTCGGTGGTGGGTATCGCGGTCGACGCGACCGTGCTAGCTAGCGCCGGGACCGAAGAGGAGTCACATAGCGTCACTGCACACAGGGGCGTCACATAGTGTTTTAGGGAGGGGAGACTTGCGTTATGCCATATATTGCAGGGGCCGGAGAGGTGTTTGATGTATGCCAAACGACAGATCGCGGGTCACCGTCACGGGTCTGGCCGTCACGGGTCTGGCCTGTCACCTCAAGTCACACATAGGGCCATATTCACATGGTGAGGTCACCTGATTACAGGCAGTCGCGCTGAAACAATTTCTCATACAATGGACGAATCACCAATACCGGTTTCATGCTAATTTAGACTGTCCAACTTCCAAGCCCTGTAAGCTTACGGTAGGTAAGCTTCCATTTTTGGTTACTAGTTACATTATCGATTATTTATTTACCTTGCATGTAAATGATACCATCTGAACGAATATCATCCATTCCCTACTGATCCAGCACACGCGCTGCCGACCCGTCCTCCACCCACTCTATCTCCACAGCGCCGCTGTGGGTGCGCTCTGCGTATCTCCGCTGTATAATCTATCCATCATCCAAACTTCCGGCCGCGTCTGCCGGGGCCTTCTGTGCGATGACGGCTGTGCCCCGACCACCCGGCTGGTCATCGCTGCAGGTCGCATCTGGACACTGAGCGGTGTAAACACACCAGAACGGCGTGGGTGTCATCGCGCGCGGGTGACGGTGGTTCGGTGTGTCATATGCGAAAAAGTGGACTGGATAGGTACTCTTTTTATCATGTCTTGTACTTACTTTATGCACATTTGATAGTGAACAGAAACGTTTTATTTGCGTGTATGTTTGAAAATAAATTGCACTTGTTTTATGCCGGGACTGAGTGATCAGTGAAAAAAAAAACTTGTGAAAAGAGCAAAATAGCAAAACCACTAAATATAAAGCTGCTCTCACGGCAAAGTTGTGGCGATCAGTACAATCATATATAACATGATTCATGTTATCTATGGTACAATCCATCATAAAATCATTTTAACCCTCATACCTACTCGACACTGGCGTGGCCGACGGAAGCATGTCAAACTAAATACGAACCAGAAAGTAGAGACCCTCTCTGTCTCATCTGTCTCTGTGCGTCTCTGCGCGTCTTTCTTCCCTGGCTCGCCGGTCACCTTCCGTCACGGATGCCGGTGCCGTCTCGCGCACAGGAATGCGTGCCGTGGGTGCACTGGGGCCGACCAGTTTGTCCGTCCGGCGCACCTAATTAGAATGATGCCGCCGCCGTTCCGGCCGGGCGTTAATCGGCGCCTCCATCTTCCTTCCAAATTACGGCCAAATGTCTCGCCATCGGCCGTCGTAATTACTCCCGGGAAAATTGCAGCCGCCGGCGGCGCGGAGAGGCAGCGTCTCAAAGCCGGCAGACACCCGGGATATTGCTCGTTCTCTCAATTAAGATAAGTAAATTGCAGCAGTTTCGGTTGAAAACGCTGAGAATACAAATTTGGAGGCGGCGGCGCCACCCGAGATGGCCGCCATCGCGTCACGATGGCCGCATTTGGACGAGCGCAGATCTACTGAGAGAGTAGTCAGTGGCGAGTCGGAGAATTGTCAGATAGGAGTCAAAGAGGAGCCAGTGGGGAGTCGGGACAGACTCAGAAATGAACCGCAGAATAATTAGGAAAATGCATCTTGAAATTCATGCCTTGAGCTATGTCGGATGATCACAAGCAGTCAGTCGATCAGTCATTCCTAAACAAGGGCACGTCCTACATGCCTTCGTCAGTTACGCTATTCGGCTGTCTTATGTAGCCATGTGGGTGTCTGTCTACCACACCCACTGCACTGGGCCTTCTTTGGTGGGCCCACCGGGCTGTCTGCGCCCACCGCCCACTGTAAGCGTCCACCCACTTCCCTGGTCTCTCTCCACCGCCCAGCCAGTCTCCACCGCCCAGCCAGGAATGTCTGTCCGTCTCTCGGCGGCTGGGCGGGCCGATCCGACTCACCAGCAGGCAGTCGACAGCCACGAGACGCGTGCTGCTCCGACGAATAATTGCCACTAATGAACCCCTTTAATTTCTGACAGGAGGTAGTCCCCGCGCGGAGGTCCCGCTGCGACGGCCCTCTGTAGCGCGCCGCCTTTTTCTTACCGTTTTTGCCGGCAGACATTTTATCCCACGACCATCGCAAGTGTTTGCCATTCCTGGCTTTTGTTTTGTCAAGGAGCCGGGTTTATGCAGGACACCTACGTAGTCTTTGTGGGCCGCGTTCGGAGATGGGGCCGATGGGCGAGCGCCGGGCATCGGTCCGACCTCAGTCGTATTTACTGGGACAGAGGGAAGGGTAGGGCCGGAGTGGACCGAGCACTTTGAACTTTTACTCACGGTGCATGGTACTTATGGTGAAAGGGACGCCAGGCATCTGATGCGCTATTTTTTATGTGTTGGTATTAATTACACTACAGGCATATTGGTTATTGAAGTGATGAGTAAAAACACCAAACTATGAGTGAGCGTTGAACGAGCGTTGTTACAGTAGTGTGACGCTTGCTTTAGTTGTATTGGCAATAAGGTGGTCAATAGTCATAGTTAATTAATGTCAACCCAGTGGGCCATCTGTCAACTTCCAATGTGACATAACTCGAGCACTTTAGAATGAAATACCATTGTGACTGTGATTGATAGCACGGCATTTATATTGTTTGTTGACAGATGGGTTATGGATGCATGTCTGTCACTAACGTGCTTAATTGATAGCCTTTTTTGAATGTACCGAGAATGAATAGAATGATATTTTGACATTTGATTCATAAAAGAGTTAGTCATGATATTGATGCTATGCATGATATGCTTTTCTATCTTATATTTACATGCTTTTCTATCGTTGTTTTTCCCTTGTCTGTGGTGTGCAGCAGTGCCCCACATTAATGTTTGAGCGCTCAGTGAACGAGCGTAGAACGTTACATGATGTTAACGTTCTACGCATCTTATTTTATGTCTTACCTACGTTTTTACCATGCAAGGTCGCATAATTGCTGGAAAATGCTGAGCTATGCGGTCTACCTCATTACTTTCGATCACACTGTTCCCCATTATCGCGTTCCATATTTCAGATGTTCCCTCTCCTGTGTGTCTCCACAGATTCCATCCTCAGTTGCCGTTCCACTCGATGACAGCGTAGTGCGAGGGCCTGCGAACGGGTGAGTCTCCCTCACGTGGGTGATCCTTGATCGGCTGATCGCTGGCCGGGTGATCCTCCCCCACCCGATTCACCCCCTCCATCCAGGGCGGACCGCTGCTCCGCGCCCCCACAGCCCTCACTTCGGCACTGAGCAGCCAGCAGAACCCGTTCATCGCGGTGGTCAGTATGTACGTGCCGCGTTTCATTAGTACCAGTCAGACGGAGCTCGGCACTGATGGCGCACCGGCGGCGGCGATGGCGCACTGGCGGCGATACACCGGGACCACCCCGACGCAGCTTTTTGCCCACACCCGCCGCTCCTGACGTAATTAATTCCGAAAACAGCAGTAGTCGACGGCTTTTACTATCCCTAATTAGGAGATAGAAACCTAATGCAATAATAATACTAACTGGTGATAATGTTGAATTAATTAATGGTAGCTGGGCGGTAAATGAGCCCGGCCGGCGACTCTGGGCGAATCCGGCGCGGCTTTTTGCGTCGGCTGGCGCGTCCGGTGGCCCGCCTGACACCTGGCCGGCCCCGTAATTGGGCCACAATGGGTGTCAAACGCCGGCGGCCTGTTTGGGTGTCTGTGTGTGGCGCTCATTATCGGGTGTGCTGGAGGTCTGTCGTGACGGCCCGAGGGCCTCCTCCCGTGCAGGAGGGTCGGTCTGGAGGACGTGATAGGGTGGGTGGTGCCCTTGGGTGAGTGGTGAGGTACCGCCCCCTAGAGGATAGGCTGAGAGCGAAAGAGCAAGCTGGTTTTGGGTTGCGAGTGAGCTTAGCTTCTGGTTTCTGTCGTCGACTTTGGATGAGTGAGATGATGATGACTGTGCAGTGTGCATTCTTGATCCCTAAGGAAGCCTGGGCTGTATCCTTCTTTCCATCTGCACCCGTATCCGTATCTTTGCCTGCATACGAACTCCTGCACGTACTGTGTAAGTCGGGTATTGGGTCCGTAAGCCTGAGCCTTTATCTTTCCGTACTGGATCCTTGTAACTCCTCCCCCTCCCCCCCAGATCCGCGCCTATATCGGTCCGTACCATAACCGACTGGGGGAGGGGGAGGTACCCCTCCCCGTCGCTGATGGCGGCCGGTGCCGATGACCCGCCAGTGGCCTCCGTCGTCAGTGACACTGCCATCATCATCGGCCAGCCATTACCCCGTCGGGACGACCCCTTATCTGCTGCAAGGAGCGATCCGCCCCCGTTATTCCGCGCCGCCGCGCCCCCCGAGGCCCATCAGCCAATAATGAATTTCTATTCTGCTTTTATAAATCGCTACCAATGACTCATTTTCTGATAAGGCCCATCATCTATTATGGCGCTACAAAGTTAGCTCGAACAGATGATAGCGCCCAGAAATGGCGCGAAATGCCCAAGAAATGGCGGACGAGAGGCATCGCGACGTCTTCGGCCGGAATTGGAAGAAAATTGGATGGAGCTCAGGCCGACGAGACCGGGATAAAAACGACTTCATTTGTCAGCACTGAAAGAGCAGGCTAAATTGTTAAAACAGACGACTTTCTGGGCTGAACTGGCAGTAAAGATCAGGGCGCCAGCAGTTTGGAGGGACAAAGAAGTTGCGCTGATGAAAAGAGCGCCCAGGGAGGAATCCTCGTTTAGGGCGCGTTGGTAGTCAACAATAAAGCCAATCTTTGTCAGGGAAATAAATACACGCGCTTACAGTCAATCCCACAAAAACTTCATCGCATTAATTTTACATAACTGGGGTGTTTTGTTTGCTCACCGACGGCGGCCGGCGCTCCCGCGCGGCCATTAGATTGGCGATAAAGCATATGCCGCCCATTCAATATCCGCGCCATAATGTGCCCATCAGGGATGTCTCCATCGGCGGCGCGGCGGCGCGTCGACTCCGACGGCCGGGGTCGGTTCCGACGCGCCCCTCGGCGGCCTATCTGCGCGCCGATCGCCGCTCGGCTCCCCTTTGTGCGGTAAATTGAATGTTGCGATACGATCGGAACAATAAGTTTATCATATTATTTGCACGTAAATCTATTACGCTAAATCTGTGTAGCGGGGAGCGGCGCTGTGGCACGTGCCGCGCGGCCCGCGGCGCCGACGGTGTCGTTATTCATGGCATTATCGTCCGGGGAGCGATCACTCGTGATGGGCCGACCGCCTCTCCGCGTGCCCGTACTCCCTGCGGTCCACGGGAGGAGACTGATCCGGCCACAGTGCGAGAGTGTCGACAGGAGACTGTACGCACAGAGTGGCTCGAGGAATAGCCGTGATGTAAGCGTATGAGCCCGCTCATACGCTTGGTCGAGGCTCATTTTTTCAACCGTCTGTTTTTCCTAATTTTCATTTTAACGGAAATTTGTTTGTTTATTATGTTCGTTGTTGCTATTGTTTGGTGCTACTGCTCTGGTGACTTTTCTTTTTCAGCGATCGTGAAAGCCTGCGAGTGCCGATTCGACTATTTTCTTACTACAAAAAATAGATTTTTAAATCAAAATACGTAAACCTTTCCTGACACATTTTGTTTTCTCGTTAATTTGCATATATTGCATGTTTTGTTTAAATACGACATACCTACCGCCGCACCTCCGTCGCCCCGCAGTAGGCGCCGCCCAACCGTCCGACTGTCCCGGCCGCCTCTGAGGTCTTCATCTTGGTCGTCCATCTCCACAACAGCCCCGCTTTTCACCGACGGCCGCTGGAAATACGACCGGCCAGACGGACAAAGGAGACAGTTCCCCAGTTATATCTCTGAAAAATATGATTGGTCTCGTTTCTCGACCGGATATTACGTACCAAATTTGGCGTGAGTGAGATTAGCTTTCTGAGAGCGGAGCGGAAATTAACGAATTAGTGATGATCCAGAAAAGTTGCGATAAAACTAACCTCGGAAATTGTTTTGCAAAGATGACAGAATCGTGACATTTGTGGGAGACGAATTGACTGAAATGAGGATAATGCATTATTTAACAATGGGAAATAAAATGTCAAGAGATAGGATTTTCTGCTTGGGAGAAGAAAATTTATTTTTTGAAAGTTATGAATGAAACGCAATTACGTCCCCCAACATTCATCAACAAAGCCTTTATTCACCGTGTGATTTCTCTCACATGTTAAATATTGACCGCGTCCATTGAATTCCAGATTATATTACATCGAAACCGACTAATGGAGTATCGACAACGGCCCAATAACTTAATTTGGCTCGGTGTACCTTTTTTTTAAAATGATTGACCGGCTTCAAACCAAATAAACAATATTTTGCTGAATGTATAAGCCACAAAAACACAAATGCGCTGTCTGACTAGACCTGCGCGTTAATTACCAGAGCTGTTGATTTGTTCGTCTATCACGCGTGAAGGCCGATCGATGCGGGCCACCTGTGGCCGGGCTCGTTGTGGCCGCTAAAACGGATGTCGCTGCCGGCCATATCTGGCTGCTGATCGCCGACAGAAGCACGTCCACTGCTCGGCAGAGTTACGGCCGGTGCGGCGCGGTGACGGCCGCACCGAGCCCGTCCGTCCACCGACCGCCCCCACCGGCAGCTGATGAAAATTTACCGGCCGGCGCGCCGGCATCGCCGCGGCCAAATCGCCGTTTGTTTATATCAGGCTTCATATTCATTTCAATCATAGCAGCGGCGCGCCCCCGCTGCGATACGGCCAATAAAGGCAATAAACACGTATGTGTCCGACTGAGCTCTAATATCGGCCCTCTAATCCTCATCGGCGCCCATAAACGCTAAGCCATTTCTCGTGTCGGCCGGTGGGCCCGCTGGGTGCCGCGGTGGCGGGCGCCGCGTGCGCTCCAGATAAGCGTCCGCTCGCATTTAGGGTACATGGCTTTCAATTACCGACTGACCAGGTGCCGGTCGGTGACGCGCACAGTCTCGGCGGCCACCCTCCGTCGAGCTGGGTCCCGTAAACGCCATCTGGCCGGCCGCGCCGATCTCTCAATCAGGCGGCGGTGTAATGGGCTGGGACGTGGGTCGGCCGCTCGGCCCGGGGCAGCTTCAATGACCTCCCGGCAGGCCTGTCTAACGGAGACATCTTGCCGCTCCTCTCCCAGTCGCCACCCGCCGTGAAAACGGCCCCGTGCACGTGACAGGCCACCCGCAGACGGACAGACCGGCAATCTGCATCACGGGAGTCGCCTGCATGTGCATCGCGAAGGAGTGTTTTGCTCGAACAGTGTTGCATTGCAAGGTGCATGGGATAGCTTTGGTGCATATTGCACATGGTGAAGCGTGGTTGGTCTCTCTCTCTCTCTCTCTCTCTCTCTCTCTCTCTCTCTCTCTCTCTCTCTCTCTCTCTCTCTCTCTCTCTCTCTCTCTCTCTCTCTCTCTCTCTCTCTCTCTCTCTCTCTCTCTCTCTCTCTCTCTCTCTCTCTCTCTCTCCCTGATTCATTTCTCTCTCCCTCCCTCATTCAAATCGCCCATTCATTGCCCATTAGCATTTCCAAATTTGCCTCTAGCAAGCACTCGTTTTGGTGAACACTGTGCCAATCGACCAATCTGGTACCGATAATGTATTCCCGACAAATCTATCAGTCCTGCGAGTCCTGTCCGCCCACCACTCCGTCGCGGGCCGACCGCTCCCCTCCCCTCCCCTCCCCTCTTGGCGCACCTCCCGCCGGCCAAGCGCTCGTTAATGGCCTACAACAGCTAATGAAGTGCTCCTCTTCACAAATGTTTGCTCAAACAGGAATGCCCGGTATCGCACGGGCCACGTCAAACACGGCGAGACAGGCCGGCGCGCAAACAGAGGCGGCGCCGAGGCCGACCCATTTGTGGGCCCGGCGCCGCCGCGACCGACCGTCCCGACCGCCGCTGTCGCGAGCGTCGCGACGCGCGTCACCAAAATGCCTCTGCGTCGAGCCGGCGGAGGAGCGTTTTCGAGTTAGCCCAACGGCCGGCTGCCGTCGCGATAGAGGGGGACGATAGGGGTGATTTATTCTCGCGAAGCGCATCCGGGCCTGTTTTTGCGCGGGCGCCGCGCGAGCATCCGGGCTATTTTGGCGCGTCGCGGGCCGCCGCCCTCTGGCGCGCGCTCGTGCCGCTCGAGGTGCCGCGCGGAGACCGCCCATTGGTCGATGGGAAGCAGATGGCCCCCTCGTTTGAGCGCGCCCGAACTGAGGCGGCCGGGGTGGCTGGCCGGCATTTTTAGTGATGCTGCTGGCTACTTAGCGAGTCGATCTGTAACCAATTTATATAAATGGATTTCGACACGCCTTATTTAGGTGATCCGTCTGCGAATTCAAATAAGCGTTTCAACTATCGATCCATTTTTAAATAAACCCTTTTGAAGGTACCGTTTTCAAAAGCTATAGTTATTAGCCATAATGCAGGATCACCTGACCTGAAAAAGACTAACGCCTCATCTGCCCGTGTGGTTCCGAGATGAGGCTCGTATTTTTACCAAAGTGCCGGTGGTTTGTTACAGTGCTTAAATGATTTATAATTGAGGAACCTATGTTGGGTTGCGGTAAATACCTACAGGAGATATGGTATTCCCGAATGGTGAAAATGAAGAATGAATGGTCAAAAAGTAGATGGACACATGATTGTCATTTTTATTTGGCCATCTTTGTCTATAGACATTTAGTTCATCAGAATGGATAACAAAAGACAACAAATTGTCTTTTGTTATCCATTCCGTCGAAGATATGTGATCGAATTATTAATATCAATATATCTTTTGATGGTAATTTGTATTTTTCGAGGGAAGATCATAAATATACCTAAAGGCCGCATATCTCAGTGTCCCTGGTGCAAGCGCTCAACAACATAAAAGGTGTGCCTCTGCTCATTGGCGCTGACTTACCTGCTCACGCACAATATTCTCTCCGAGGTGCAGCACGGCTTCCGGCCCGGCCGATCCACGGAGTCGGCGATGCTGGATACTGTCAGTTTTCTCATGGATGGTCTGGATGACGGTCTCATCGGTTCTCTCACGACCGCCGACACTAGCAAGGCTTTTGACAGTGTCCAGCATCCCCGGCTCCTGGAAAAGCTGGGCTGGTACGGTATTAGCGCACACTGGTTCCGTGACTGGTTGAGTGACAGGTGCCAGATGGTGCGGGGTGGTGAGGAGGTGAAGCCAACCACCCACGGCGTGATACAGGGATCACTTTTGGGACCGATCTTATTTTTGCTATTTTCAAACGATCTTGCGTCCTATGTCGACTCCCAAATAGTGATGTACGCCGATGACGTTCAGACTTCAGTTTTTACATCTAGCATCACCGAAGCGAATTTTAGAGCTCAAGACAGATACCGAATGTACTTTAGACATTGCGAGTCATTGGTTTGTTCAAAACTGCCTAAAAATCAACCCCAAAAAGACCGAACTGTTAGTTGTAAAATCACGTAGGAGGCAGCTTGACTTTGATTTTAATGTACTGTTTGGAGATGATGTTATTCAAACTTCCGCTAGCATTAAGGTATTGGGTGTAATTGTCGACTCTGGTTTGACCTTTGAGTCACATGTGACGGCGGTGATTCGCCGATGCTACGCCACACTAGGAGGACTGTGTAAATCTTCGCGATGCTTACCGAAAGAAGTGAAGAAACTGATCGTTGAGATGCTGATCTTCCCCCACATCCGCTACTGTTTGTCGGTCTGGTCGGGCTGTGGCGTTGTTCAGCGTCGCCGCGTGCAGCGAGTTATTATTTATTAATCACTGCGCACAGGTGGTTATGGGAGCGCGCCGCTCAGCTCACGTGACTCCGCTGTTGGAGGAGCTCGGGTGGCCCCAGATAGACGAGCTTGTGGTGGAGAGTGACTGCGGTGTTGTTCACTACTTGGTTAACAATACCAGTGAGCCGAGGTGTCTCTCGGAGCGGCTCGAGCGCCGCAGTGACGTCTCTAGTAGGGAGACTCGTGCCACTGAGAGCGACCTGCTCCAGCTGCCGAAACCCCGCACCGAGCAGGCGCGGCGGTTCTTCCGGTACCGCGCCGTTGCACGCTGGAACTCACTGCAGCCCTGGATGTGCGTGACAGTAAAACGTCTGCTGGGTGTCGCAGGCGCTTTAGGAAGGCGCTTCAGGCTCTTATATTGTGTGATACCATGTCATACGTGCTGTACTTTTTTTCCTTTAACATCTTTACCATTCAGCGTATATGTATTTATGTATTGACACTTGGACAGAATAGCCGTGAATATGGAGTTCCAAACGAAATAAATGATGATAATGATGATGATGCTGAGCCGCTGACACATAAACCACATGCACGTACAACCAAGACATCATAGGGCTGCTATTATATGATATAAGTATATTCTGCTGTCTGCATCGATTGAATGCAGCTTCAGCTACTGTTCTTCAGCTCTCTTCCACGCGTCCTCTTTTTCTCTCTTCTATCTTATCGGTAGCTAAATATAATGTTATTTTTTACATTTGCTTCCGCGTTTTAGCTAGGCTCTGATTACCGTGTGCAGTGTGCATGAACCGTGAATGTTGCAAATAGGAGCACGCGTCGTCCTTTGTCGGCGAATATCCCCAATTACGGCCGACACCGGTGTGCTGTGTCCGCTGTCCAGTGTCCGCTAATCTCAGAGATCAGCGGTGCAGGAGGCGAGGCGAGCCACCGGGCGGCGGCGGCGGTCAGCGCGGCGTGGACACAATAGCCGCTCCACCGCCGGCGGCGACACGCGCCTATCTGGCCGGCCATCTGCAGCCACCGCTGCAACACGCGCCGCCATTGGCCGCCACCGCGCCGCTGCACGTCAACGACGCGCCATTCTGCGCGGCGCGCCAGTCGCGACGCGCGCGCGGCCAACCCCGACGCGCCGGCTTTGTGCCCGATGAGGGATGGCCGACTGAATAGCGCGCCGGCACCAGCAAGATGGAAAATTAATAGAAAGCTAAATACGCTCATCAATTACGGGATCGTTTTCGCCGCCATTAGGCGGGCAGATGGCGGGTGTGCGCCGTTCCGTGACTCGGAGCGCCATTCACGTGCCGCGCGGGCTCACTGCGGCGGAAAGTCGTTCCCATGACGGTCCAGCCGGCCCGTCCGATCGGCCGAGAGATGATACAAACAGGACGGACGGCGTGGTGCCGCCGATGTCGGCGTCACATCACAGAGAGGCGCCGCACTGCCGCAGGGCCCGGGGGACGAGCTGGTCACAGCAGAGTGTAGCAAATTAGAGTGGAGCGCAGCCGATCACAGCAGAGTGTAACAAATGAAATTAGAGTAAAGTGCAAGCGATCATAGCAGAGTGTAACAAATTAGCGTAGAGTGCAAACGATCATAGAAGAGTGTAACAAATTACAATGCAACCGATCGCAGTAATGTAGCTGATAGCAGCAGACTGTAACTGATCTCACAGCAAAGAGTAAGAAGTTCGACGAACGACAGCAGTGTAAAAGGGCCATAGAAGAGTGCACCTGCCTGACTGATCACAGCCTAAATAATCCCTTTAGTGTAGCTGATTACTACAGACTAAACATATTAGAGTGGACTATAACAGATCAAACCACAGAGTAACAAAGCATAGCAGAGTGAGCAGAGTGTTACAGATCACAGGTTCACAGCAGACTACGGACGGTAACTGATCAGTGTAGACAGTAACAGATCACCCCACTGCAGTCTCAGGGGGGAATGGCGGTGAATGTTTATAACAGATCATGCCGAACGATAAGCTTTTACCATGTGACAAGAAATTCAGCTCATTCGTCTTGCAACGCAGAACCGAAATTATCTCGTAAGTCACACTTACTAACCATTGCACATCATCTTCCTAATCCATCATTCAACGCTCCATTAGTGTTCACAGTTTCCACAACTCTTCTCACCACCTCCTGCCGGCCTCACCGTTTCTTCTCACCACCTCACATCATTACTGCCATTCCTTCACACCGCTCTGACCGGGCACTTCACACCACGTTCTGCGGTTCTCGGTCGCATGGCTCACTAATGGCCAGCCCGGTGCATCATTATCTGTTTGCCCCGGCGCTCCAATACTTATCTTTATGGGAATTTAACATGAAGCGCACGGGTGTAATGATAGACTGATGGCTCGGTGATCGGTACCTACTCGCCGACCGCTGAGCCGTAACAATGCCCTGCCGGAGCCGGGCCACGGCTCGCGCGCCGCCGCGCGGCCCACTCCGGGCATCGTTAAACCATCCGAGATGCTGGCGATATGCTTCAGACGAGATCAGCGATTTCTCATCACGCGGTGACGGCTCGCGCTGCCGGCTGAGGGCTCCTGGCTGACGGTAGAACGCTCCTCGTTCGTTGCACGGTGATGGTAATCGCTCCGGACGTCGGCCTGGCTACCGCGCTGCTGTTTTTACGGCGCTCGGAGGCTGTCAGCTGTCAGGGCCGCTCCGATCAGCTGCTGCCGGAGCTGCTGTCTGACCTGCTGCGGAGAATCGATCCGGACAGCGACACTGCATCTGCATCTGCCGCTGACGACCGCAGAGAGACGCGCTGACGGCGGGACAGCGACGGAGGACGAGGGGCCCTGCAGGCGGTCCGACAGTGCGGTCTGCAACTGCTCAGGTGCCGGTCTGGACTGAGTTAGCGGTGCAGCTAGGGTGTTCCGGATTAACAGGCTTCGATCCGGCGACCAGATGTGTGTTGGTGAAGGGGTAAAGGCATTGACTAGAAGAGACAGCTAGAAGTGCAAAAACACAGGCTAGCTGTAGTGACTTGAATGCTCTGTATTTTTGAACACTTGAATGCTCACTTGAACCAGAGATGTAAGAACACGCGCAAAATTGCATGCTTACTCAAATATGAATGCTCAATCAATTTTGTAGAATCATCACGTCACCCTAATCCCCCTCCCCGACATGTTCACATTCCGTACACAGTACACATCCCCATTCCGATCGCCTCCCATCCCTGTCCAGATCCCTAGTCCGACCACCTCCCTTACCTCGTCTGTCCCCAGCCCCCATCACCTCCCATCCCTGTCCGTCCCCAGCCCGATCACTTCGCCCGTCCCCAGCCCGATCGCCTTCCTCACTCACCCGTCCCCAGCCCGATCTACCTCCCTTCACTCGCCCGTCCCCAGCCCGATCGCCTCTCTTCCCTGTCCGTCCCCAGCCCGATCACCTCCCTTACCTCGCCCGTCCCCAGCCCGATCGCCTCCCGTGGGGCGCGGTGGCCGCCCGTCTCCCCAGCACCCAGCATGACGTGCAGGCCGGCTGCAGGCTGCAACACTGCATAAATCTCCCGCCGACCAACACAAATTGCGAATGAATTGGCGCTAATTGAATGTGCAATGCCTCAGTCTTAGCGGGCCATTGTGGTCGGCCGAGCGCGTCTCGCAGGTCTCGCGGATAAATCGCAATCACTGCGACGTGTCTAACGAGAGAATCGCATGCGATGGGCTCATTAGAGACCGATACGCCATCGGCAGTCGGTGCCGAGATCGGCCGTCATTACGGCCGATGAAAGGCCGCCTCTCCGCGCAGCCTCTCGAAGCGGCGGCTGTAATCTGGGCTCGGTGGTGTGACTCCAGCAGTCAACGGCTGTATCGGCACGGCCACCACTGCAGTGGCGAGGACATGGATCTGCAGGGAGCTGCAGCATAGCTTCAGGGACCGTCGGTTTCAGGGAGTTTCTGAAAAGGCAGCTTCCATGAGATTCTGATGGGAGTGCAGTGTTGTGGAGGCATAACACACGTTGAGAAAGTGGAGGTTGCTGGTGGCTTGACTCCTGTGACATGTTATAGGAAGGACGTGGCTTCTGTGCAGGAGTACTGAGTAGCAAGGCTTTTGAAGACAAGACACGGCCTCTAGGGCGGAGTCCAGTTCCATGGGATAAAGTGTTCTTTGGTGGGGGCAGCGGCAGAAGCTAGCAACTGGTCCAGCTGAAGGACTGTTGCGGGATGGACGATGACAATGGTTGTCACCACTGCCGGCGAAGCTGAAAAGCTGATGCTAAGTTTTGTCTCGTCGCTGTGGCCGATGGTCCTGTGTCCACTACCTGATGACCCTTTGAGCCCTCATCACGTGACAGAACTTTCTGTGGTAACGATGAATGGATCCGTTACCACATATGTGGTATCATCGGATATGTGGTAACAACGTCAATGAGTTGACATCCTGCTCTCCCGTGGCAGCTAAGGACCAAAGACATGCGAGAACCACCACATCCATGGGTGGTCCAAGAGACCACCCACTAGGAACCAGTTCAGATACCCTAACCAGAAGCCCGTGAACCTATCCGAGAAGTAGTGACCACATGTTGAGGTAACAGGGAACACGAAACTTTCAATATATGTACATACGTATGTGGTACTGTAACGATCTGCATTTCCGGAGATACAGCGCTTGGTTATAATTACTTATATTTAAATGTGTTTTAGGTATGTATGGGTGGATGATCTCTTTGCACAAAGTTTTACCCGCTAAACTTAAGAGGATGAATTTTTATTTATCTGGAGGAAAACATCAATATATTCTCACAAGTTTGGGTCATAATCTATGCTATGGAACCGTCGAGCCGTTCCAACTTTCGCTATACATAACGTCCGATGGATGCCGACCTGTCAGCGACCTCATCCAGTTCCAGATGTTAGGCACCAAACGAGCGATGCCTGGCGTCAACAGACGCGACAGAGGACTGCCCTGCACTCTCATCACAATGTCGAGCGCCCTGCCGTTATTCAGCTACCAGGGCGGCCGGATCGTCTCGCTCCGGCGCCCTCCTGCGCTGCGCTGGTGGGCGACCTCGTTCGTTCAGTACCGATGGTGACATTTTCAGCGAGCGACACAATTTGCTGCCGCGACGGGCGGCGCCAAACTTCCACGGACGGAAGCGCTGCATTCGGGCTATGCAGGCGAATACGAACGAACGGCAATCGCTCCCGGACCGCTGAAAGGCCGGCTCGTCGGACGGCGGCATATATTGCGCGGAGCGTCATCGCCAACGGGCAGCCGGCGTGCCGACTCAGCCGGGCAGATCTGCCGGAGCCATATTACGGCCATCACAGACGGCGACGGCCAAACTTCGAAAATTCCCCCCGGCGATAACTTAAATTTGAATATCTTTATTGGCAATCCCGGGGCGTCCGCCCGGCTGAATGACTCCATTTACATGCGGATATTGCCTGCGGAATTTATTGGCAAGTTTGACACCCGCTTGAGAATTTTATCGGCCGCCGATCGGAACAATATGGTTATTCAATTTCGTCGGCCCGTATCGCAGCGGCACGAGGCGGTTTGCTCGCCGCCACCGCTGACGGCACATCAGCACTCGAGAATAAACAGCTCCGCCGAGACGGCCTGGAATAAGCGGCCGCGTGCGCCGCGCCGGCGAGGGGCGGGGCCGGGGCCGGGGGGAGCTGCAGGAAACTTAGAACTCCAAAAGACGCCTCTGGGACGGCGGGCGGACGCCAATCAACTGCAATTAGCTCTGATCGCGGCTTAGGCGACACCGGGCGGCCGGGCGCGCGCACCACCGCGAACCACGGAACTGCATTACTGCCTGCGGCTCCGGCGGTGGGGGTAAAAAGCGGCTGGCGCCGCGGCCCAGGCCGAAATTGCGGCCGGCGCCTGAGCCGGGCTCGACGCGGATTACCGACGGTAACGTGAGATATCGCCGACGGTCGTCGGCCGCTAATGGTGCGCCAAATGTGCCGCAGGTGGCGCCGAACGCGCCGCCGCTCGCGCCTATCTGACGCCACCGGTCGTGTGGCTCGTCAGTGTGTATAGTTCGGCTCTGGGGTCTGCCCATTCTCCCCTGGGCGTAGCGGACCCCAGACCAGTGATGCCCGAAGCCAGTAGGAGAGAGCTGGCGTGAATCACGACGTGTCTTCATTAAGCTCGTTTGTGTGGTGTCTTATCAAGTAAATTTCATTAACTCACTGATAACGATGGCATCCTGACCATATAAATTCCCTGATGGCCACCAGGTCTCGACCTCCCGCTGTATTGACCTATTTACTGCCCAGAACAGCCATATAACACCTCTCGGTCGAGCGAGATTCTTTCAGCGCCAGCAGCGGTGGCCTGAGAGCACGACAGCACTGCTGACCATAAGAATAACATTACAGCCATACCTTATCCACATGATAACCAGCGCCGGACGAGTGGCGAGCATAAAACTGCTCCGATTAAGGCCGACCGTGTGCCGATAAAAGCCGTGCGCTGACCGGGTTACCCGGCCCCAGCCGACCGGGGCGGCGATGAAGACATTCTGCCGCGACGTCGGCCGACGCGGGTGCAAATTTTACGGCACGCCGCGGCCGCCGCCGGTGCCGGTCCGGACACGGGTAAAACAGCATGGCGCACCGCGCCGCGGACGGCCCGGCGCCGACGCTGCACACGGGCCGGCGCCGGGCAGTGCACGGTACCTGTGCACGGTCCCTGTGCACGGTACCTGTGCACGGTACCTGTGCACTGTGCACATTCCGCGGGCCGGTCGGAGTGACCGCACGGCGAGCCGGCAGCGTGGGAACGGCACGGCCGGCGGCAGCGAGGACGTAAACCATGGCACGGCACTGTAATGTACGGTCCACCGGGCAAAACTATGACCTTGTTAGGCTCCCCGACAAATCGGTAATATATTCAATGGCCGGTGCTGACAGATGGTATAAGTGGCTGTACATCGGTGATGCTTCCTAAGTGGGGCTGACGGTTGAGAAGGCCGGCCCGGCGCGGTGTCTACAGTAGCGTGGGAACGTGAATTGAACAAACACAGTGATAACTGAGTGATTTAATGACTATAAGTGTGATTATTTGTTGTTGTTTGAATTATTCAATTAGGCCCCTTCCACAAAAATCAATGCAGTACCTATCATGTATCTCAATTTCACTTGTTTTTAATTAACACTTTCTTTAAGCTATACTATCGGCTTTCTACTGCGTAAAAGTAGTTACATGCAATAGTTGAGAGAGTTGAGAGAGTTGCAAAAGTATATCAATGAAATATGCATTTTTTAAGAAAAGGTGTGCTGTGACTGTGGGAATTTTGACTAGTATCTGTACCTATTCCATTCAACAACATTGAATTTACGTTCAGCACAAACGTTCCATCAAATAGTCATAACCCTTGATATGCATCTGTATCATGCGTGGTGTTCGTTGGTAAGCATTGATAACACATTATTGGAATGCATTATGCAATATCATTAGGCTGAATGGATGCCATAGGTACAAATCAGTTCAGTTGTATTGTCATCTGCGTCTTATCTGGCTGACATTAGTCATGTTTGATGTTTATGTTCAAACCTACCTAGCTCATAACCGCGCGTCGATTATAAATCACCACTCGCCAAATACCAATTAAGCTACTAACCCAATTAAGCAGCGCACCCGTGGTATGTCTGACGCCGTATCTGGCCATGGGCGTCGTTAATTGTTCCCAGCGCCCCTGCTGTAATTGACCGGTAGCAGGTCTGTGCTGACCAGCGGCCTCCTCTGGAAGCATCTGGGCTGCTGATGTAGTATAAACCTGTCAGTGTGGCGTGTCAACTCATTCCCCCGGGACCGGTCGGACAACAGAGGCTCATTGCCCAGTGTCGAGCAGATAACAGCAGCTCCCCTGCACAGGGTGTTGGTATGCGGACAGAGATGCAGGTCACAGTCTTTCACAGTAGTCCTGCGGAGCACAGTCCTGTACGATGTGTTGGTATGCGAGGGAACCCTGACTAGAGGGGTTGAACTCAGTTTCAATGGATGTGAGATGTGTCGCATAGGAAAAGCGGATATATCTTTGTATGACCCAATACATACATGGGTACTGGGCGTATGAAAGAGCGACTTGCTGAATCATTACTCATTTACTCATTTGCTCATTACTCATTTACTCATTTGCTCATTACTCATGTACTCATTAAATGCTCGATAGTCACAATTTACTTTACGTAACAGTCTCCATCTCCTTACTTTCCTCTCATTATACATAATCCCTCCAGTCTCTCTCTCTCTCTCTCTCTCTCTCTCTCTCTCTCTCTCTCTCTCTCTCTCTCTCTCTCTCTCTCTCTCTCTCTCTCTCTCTCTCTCTCTCTCTCTCTCTCTCTCTCTCTCTCCTCTCTCCACTCTCCTCTCTCCTCTCTCCTCTCTCCTCTCTCCTCTCTCCTCTCTCCTCCCTCCTCTCTCCTCTCTCCTCTCTCCTCTCTCCTCTCTCCTCTCTCTCTCCCTCTCCCTCTCCCTCTCCCTCTCCCTCTCCCTCTCCCTCTCTCTCTCTCTCTCTTTCCTTTATTCCTTTCTTCTTTCCTTCCTACATGGATCCTACTCGACGTTACGTTCTCC
The DNA here is from genome assembly GCF_019059575.1 of Amphibalanus amphitrite. Lineage (NCBI taxonomy): Eukaryota > Metazoa > Arthropoda > Thecostraca > Balanomorpha > Balanidae > Amphibalanus > Amphibalanus amphitrite. The sequence goes on from NW_024881662.1 coordinate 300,691, forward strand.
CTGCTCCCTTTCCCGCCTCCCTCTCTCCCTCTCTCTCTCCCGCTCTCCCTCTATCCCTCTCTGTCTTCGGTCGTGCCGAGATTCTACCGATAAATCGCCGGTGGACCACACAGTCGGCCGCATAGAAATCGCCTCCTGCTGCACTCATCTGGCAACTCGAATAAATTGTATCATAAGCACCACATTTGTCTTCATTGCGGCGGCGCTAAGTTGGAGATAGTCGGCGATTAATGCAGCGTCGCCGTCCGCCATCTTGCCGACAAGTGAGGTCGCCGGTGATGCCTGTGTGAAGCGTTTATCGGGGGCGCCCGCGGTGCCAGTGTCGGGCGCCGGACGGGATGCCGGACGGGGCGCCGGGGGTCTCCCGCTGACAGCAGGCCGATCGACCCGGTACGGAGACCTCCCCAGAGAGACCGAGCAGGGCGCAGAGGCACGCGCGCACGCCGCCGATTAACGATACTGGTGACAGTGAGAGGGGGATAGTGAAGGCGAGGGTTGCTCGGCTTATCGGTAGTGAGCTGTGCAGTATGCAATGTGTTCCATCAGCTTATGCTATGTATCTTTGCAATTAATGATTGCATGACGTCCTGTACATCGACCAATTAGCCTTTAACGGCTTAGCTGATTGCTGAAGCAATCAGCTAATCAGCATTTGTGTCTTTGTTCAAACCCGTCAATCTCTTACCCAATAGGTAGTTATTTTCTGCTAATCAGTTTCTCCAAACCGGCGATAGGGCTCAGTTACTTCGGCCACTCCTTCTACGGGCGACGCTCCTCATTTGGGTCCACATTTGTCCTCAGTGTCAGCCGGCTCTCCAGCTATGTAAGCTGCGTCATCCGGCGTGACCACTGCTGAGGTGTGCCCCCGGACAGCCCACTTCCGCCTGCCGCTGGCGCCGCTGGCATTAGCGCTGCAGTCTCCTCAGGCGCTGTTCCGCCTCATCCTCGAATGCCGGCAGACCTGGTGTGGCCTCCCGCCGCCGCCCCCGCCGCCGCCCCCGCCGTGCGTCCGTCAGGGGTCGGCGGCTGGTGGCGGCGCGTGTCCGAGCTGGCATTTCCTGTCGCCCCGACCGGCTGCCACTCAACAGACTGGCCTGCTGACCAGTCGCCAGGCGAGTGGACTGGGCGCGGCGGCGGAGGCGTGGACACCTCCAGGGACGGCGTCCAGAGCACTGGCCGGTCGTCGCTGACTGCTCTAGTGCTCATCCTCTCCGTCCGGCTGTCCCACTCCGGCCGGCCGGCTGCGCCACACATGTGACCGTTCGAGCTGCCGGGCCGGGACGGGCCGTGATTTACGCGGCTCACCCACCAGGGGCCAGAAGGCCAGTCGGCGGCACGGCTCACCAACAAATGGCACGGTCAGTCGGGTCGGCTGGTAACGAGCGAGGCCCACAAATCAGCGGCCGGACCTCGGCGGCGCCGCGAGGGGAGGAAATGGACCCGACGACCCCCGACACTCGGACATGCACCTCTTTAGGCCCTGACACACACAGGCATGTCGGACTTCGGTGAGGGGTTTCACGGCAGCTGCGCGCTAGGGAGATAATCGGATGTGGGTGAAAAAAGAGGCGGTAGAGGCTGGCGAGCACAACACGGCTCCCAGTTGCGTCGATTTGGAATGTCACTCCCTTTTCGATCCCTCTCCCCTCCTATCTGGGTCACTTATCTTCCTAACTAGATTGTTGCATGCCCCTCTAACTCAGCACTGTCCGTCAGACTCACCGGTTCGCCCCATCTCCGCCCACGCAGTGCTGCTGTATGTAGACCAGTGCCCAGTAGCTGCGACCCGTGCGCGGCCGGCGGGCGGCTTCGTTAGTCGGCCGCGCAGACGTCTGCCGAATTAAAAAGGATAAATCGCGCTGTGATACGAAATCAAGTGGCCTGTCCGTCATCGGCGGTCTCCCGGACGGCGGCGTGGGGCGGCTGGAATCTGAATCAATCCTGGCCGCCACGGGGAGCCGCCGCTGCTGATGCCGGCCAACTGATAACCTCGAATAATTGGTAGTAATGAACCCCTTTTAGGCGGGCTCGAGCCAGGCGTGGGCAGCGCCCCGCCGCGCCAGCCAGGTCGACGCGCCGACTTGTCGACAAATTCTATCAGTGGGAATGGATGACTATCGGCAGTTTGGTTAGCAATAACAGAGTTATTAATGAGTGGTCGAGTTGTGGGCCGGTGGCGTGCGCCTGTCGGCGGGGGCACCGGGCTGTGGTCGGTCCGAGAGGCGGGGGGTCGGCCGAACGGCGGGCGGGGGTAGGTCTGGAGCGGCAGCGGTAGGTACCGCGCCCCGCACCGCCACCAATATCGGTATCAGTCCACAAACTACGTCAGAACGCGCGGCGAAAATGGAATTCTTATCCGATGTTGCAACGGCCGTAAATTCGCTTTCCAATATCCTGATTGGGAGAGATGTGTCAATCGGTGGTTAAATGGGCCAAAATGGAGCCTGGCGACGCCATTTGAATAACAAATAGTCGAAATATTCAAATCGTCAACATTCAAAACAACCTGGAGATTCTCATAGGCTTTGAAGGCGCCATTCCGGACCCGGGGACTTTTGTTACATTAACAACTGAAGTGTAAATTGACTGCATTCGGCCGAAAGTGGCGCCGAGAATGGAGCTCGTTTGAAAGTCGCTGCATACATCAGACGACCGTTTCGGTCGAGTTGAAACGGAGCAAGAGAAAACAGCAGTTCTCCGCCCATTCAGACGAACCAAGGGAACTTTTTGTGACCCCTCCTAGGTCAGTTAGGCTGTGTGATTGCTTTTCAGGTCATGAGTGGTGTATTGGGTCAGATTAACCGGAACGGTAGTGAGTCGCATCAGTTCTCAGGTCAGCCGGGTTAGCGAGGGTCTCTGTGGTCATTCTTTTGGGTCGAGAACCGGTAGATGAGCTCCCCACGGGTCGATGAGCTCAGCACCATAAGTGCTCTGCGCTAACTATTGAACTAGTGGCTTCAGTGGTAAGGACACTCTGTATTCAATGACTTCACAAAGGTGCTGCTTATTGGGAAAAGTGCCGTGCCAGTAGCGAGATCTTCTCCAAGGATGTCGATAGGTAGGTCCAGTGCTGTTGCCAGGCTATGGCGACGCTGCCGTGGTCCATATTCATCAAACTGAGTTGTTAGAGGTCTCGCTGATCACACTAACCAACCTTTCCATACAGTGTGCCTCAATCACGACTCGCTGTCCATCACCTGTCAGAACTGCTCAGCGGTCCACCGACGGAAGTGGCGCGCCGGCGGCTAACGCAGCGCTCCTCTCCGGCTTCCTGCCGGCGTCGGTGGCGACGCGCCGCACCATAATTGGCGTCGGCGTCGGCGCCGCGTCGACAGCCAGCGGCGACCCAAACATCCGGGGTCGGCGTCGCGGCGCTCGGCGCGCGTGGAGCCCGTCACAACAGCCGGCCGGCGCGGCGCGATTTATCGCCGACCGGCTGATTGTCGCGCGCGCCGCCCTGCACGACGATCCGGCCCGGCCGGACCGGCGGCGGCTGATTTACAGAGCCGCTTTGTGCGCCCGACAAGGCCATGGTCCGGCGCCCTGCGCCGCCCCGGCGCCCTGTGTCGTCCTCTGCCGCTGTCCAGGACCGCCGCGGCGCCCGGACACACGTGGTGACCAGGGTGAGCTACCGGCGCCGGCCGACGGGCTGAGAGCGCCGCCGATCGGCGCAGAGGCGCCGATCACTGGCGCAGAAACGGCGATCACTGGCGTACACTCGGGGGCAGATTGATGTTCCACAACTCTTTATCCACCGGGTTCCTATGGCTCAGCATTGGCAGCAGCCGCCTGGTACCGGTAGACTGTGCCGCTTCACTTACTTGTCAAGCGGCACAGCCTACCCACCTGTATGACACCGGTCTGGGTCGGTGGCTGGAAGGCGATGTGGGCCGCCTGTGACGTCAGCGCAGCGGTGAGGGACGAGCCCGGAGGCATGGCTCGGGTCGGCGCGGCGCGGCGGCTGGCGAGGGCTGGGGAGTGATGTGGGGTGGGAGCACGGACCATCGCGCGGCTGAGCGAGTGTAGTTAACTTTCGCGTCTCAAGGCGCCAATTATTCTACCTAACAATTGTGCTAAAGCAGTTGTTAAAATGTCCTATCCCCAAGACAGCGCCTATCATCATACTTGCCATGCACATTACGACACACTTAAACGTGACATTGGGACAGCCGATAGAATTTATATCACACGTGCATCGAGTTGCGGAGCTACATTGTTTTTAACAGATATGTATTAAGGCCTTGATTGAGCTCATTGGTGTCTATTATTTCGCACAGCAATCGTCCAGAGACGTGGGAACTGGGGTTTTTGGATAGCGCGGCGTCCCAACTCTTATGTTCCTCTAATGTGTGGTCGCAGCCACCAATAGCAAACCGTTCCATCTAGGAACAAATAAGCCGCGCACCTGGGACGGTTCGAACCGGGTTTCTCCAACCGGTCACCCCACGACGCTAGCCTGTATCCACTGAGCTGCCGAAACCAGCGACCACCCGCCGCGGTCAAACGCGATCAAATGTCACAATACTGTCATTGGCGGTCAGCGGGTGAATGTCATTTTGTTTTGTGCGGACGAGGACCATTCTCGGTAGCTCAGTGGATGAACGCTCGTGTCGTGAATTGGCCGGTGGGAGAAGCCCGGTTCGAACCCCCCTGAGTGGCCGACTTTTTGGCTCCTAGTTGGAACGGTTTGCTATTGGAGGCTGCGACCACATATTAGAGCAACAGTAATAATCGCTTTAAATTGGAGCGTTGGCTGCGGCACTACTCATAACCCCCAGTTCCCACGTCTCTGGACGATTGCCGTGCGAAACAATAGACACCAATCTGCTCAATCAAAGCCTTAATACTAATATGTTATACAAAATATAGCTCCGCACCTCGATGCACGAGTGACATAAGTTCGATCGGCTGTCCCATTGCCACGCTTAAGTGTGTCGTAATGTGCATTGCAAGTATGATGATAGGCGCTGTCTTGGGGATAGGACATTTTAACAACTGCTTTAGCACAATTGTTAGGTAGAATAATTGGCGCCTTGAGATGCGAAAGTTAACTACACTCGCCCAGCCACGCGATGTCCGTGCTCCCACCCCACCTCACTCCCCAGTCCTCGCCAGCCGCCGCGCCGCGCCGACCCGAGCCATGCCTCCGGGCTCGGCCCTCGCCGCTGCGCTGACGTCACAGGCGGCCCACATCGCCTTCCAGCCACCGACCCAGACCGGTGTCATACAGGTGGGTAGGCTGTGCCGCTTGACAAGTAAGTGAAGCGGCACAGTCTACCGGTACCAGGCGGCTGCTGCCAATGCTGAGCCATAGGAACCCGGTGGATAAAGAGTTGTGGAACATCAATCTGCCCCCGAGTGTACCTCCGGTCAGCCGCCGTGTCATTAGCCGTTTCAAGGACAAATTAGAGCGCCGGCATAAAGAGAATTATGGAAATGCCATGCCGCGGTCGTACCTGACGGCCGCAGAAAAACCGCAGCCAGCCAGCTCCGACCGCTCTCCCCTTTTCATGTGAGCCGACACAATTAAGTAATTACACACGCATGCGGAATCCATTATGTGGGCATCGTTCAGTGGTTAAATGTATTAGCTTCAATTATACGTTTGGTCTGCGTTAGTGTGGGCCGCGCGGCTCGGCTGGCCGAGGCTCGTCCGACACCTCCCCGGTCTGGAGAGCACCTCCGAGTCGTCCCACCGCCCCCTCCGGGTCATCCCAACGCCCCTCCGGGTCATCCCACCGCCCCACTCGGCCAGGGAGGTCCACAGGCTGGGGCAGCGCTGTTGTGAGAGCCGGGAGGTCCGGGAAGGCTTCACCTTCCAACCACAGGGCGGAGCCCATACACACAGCCGGCGAGCGAGGCGCCCACACTGCCGGCGGCCATTCTCCCGGTCTGAAAGGAAATGATTCGCCGGAGATGTAAACATAGCGGGGCGTTTCATTGAATAACCCCATGTATTTCTTTGGCAGGCAGGTTTACGGCGGACTGACTCACGCAGGGTTTATGTAGGTGCTGTGATAGCGGTACCAATTACCAAAAGTTGAGGGCTCATAAGGCACTGTAAGTGCGTGGTGTAAAATCAGTCCGCTTTCAGATCCACATAGTGTGGGACATAAGCCTTCTGACGCATTTCTCTTCCGTTGAATATTTCTCCCACCGACTCCAATACAAGTGACTCCTCCAGCTCTCTCGCCTCTCAGTCTTGATACAGGTTTCCTCAGTTCGCTGTCTCCTTTGTCACGCTCTCGTTCTATCGTTTATTAGTGTTAATGAGATTGGCACACACTCGAGAAAGCTATACATACGAGTATATCTACCCTGTTCCTTATTATGAAACATTTTATCATCAAGTACAATCATAAAGTACGCACTGGCCCAATTCGTGCTACCTGCTGTCTACCTGACTTATTTGATTCACACCAGCTCACATCAGGCCATCAGTCCACGTCATCTCACATCAGTCCACATCATCCCACACTGCCTGGGCTCCCCGGCGGACCGTGTTGGTGGTCGGCCCACGCGCGCTCGGCGCCGCATGTCACTTAGCTTTCTCGTTACGCTCTCAGTGGGCAGTTGGCCTGAATTAGCATACCGCGCCATCACTATTCACAGTATGAACATAAAACGGTGAGACAATTACGTCGGCTGCCGGCGCGGGCCGTCTCCGAGTCGGCTACCCGGCCGCCAGCACGCCGGTAATGGATTAATTACCATAATAGAGCGATTTACGCAGGCCGGCGCTCAGACCACCCCGGATCGGCGCCGGCCGGGCGCTGCGCGGTGTCGGTCGGCCGCGACCGCCCCCGCCGCGACCTGATGGCCGCCCGTAATGAGAAGCGTGCTCCACGAATCAAAATAACAAATGGCCAAAATAATGATGAAAAATTGGAGCGCTCTGCGCATGCGTGTCGTGCTCGTCGGCCGGATTTTTCAGATCGTAAATGGGATATAGAGCGGCGTGCGTGCGCGTAGCCCGCTGTGTGGAGATGCGTTAGATGAGACGCACGAGTTTTTGTGGGTGGAACATGTGGGGTCGTCTGTGAGTGGCTGAACGGGCCGTGCAAGACTCTGATTGGTGATCGTGGTCGAGAGGAGTGGAGTGGATTGGAGAGAGAGAGAGAGAGGGGGGGGAAAGAAAGAAAGTTAAAATTTTACTGTGTCATTTTATTGGAAAATACTTTCCCGCTTCATATAGAATAGATTTAGTCCCATCATTTGCACAGAATTTGTTTGCTTTAGCTTTGTTTTACACTAGACATTGTATTGTTTGGTCATTCTTAGTAATACAGACTACTGAACAGGTCAGGATTAAGCTCCAAGGAGAGCTGTTTCCATTACCACGGAGACGCGTGCACCGTCTGTTACATGAGTTTATGGAACGCAATTGGATCATTTTTTATTGACCGCACATATATAATCCAATGTCGCTAGTTTTCGGTACAAAGCATAGCATTATAAAATGAGTTTATGCTATATATGTATTATAATAAAAGCCAATCGCAAAAACGTTCACGCAAAGTGGCTAAATGGGATTCAATCATACTTTCGAGTAATGAAAGAAGACAAAACGGCAACATATTGTGGCATTTGTTCCATTCCCTCGTGTGTGGGCGTCACATTTCCGGCCAGGGGCGGGGAACTGGGGTTGTTCAGGGTGCGATCGTCCCGCCTAGTGTAATGGGTCGGATTAACGTAATGGCCAAATTTGGTGTAATGGACGGGTGCTGCCACTGTCCTGCAATAAGGCTGCATTTTTTAAACAAAATACTGGAATGGTCCTTGTTATACGGTCCGCGGTGGGTTCAGGCTTGGGAAAGCGGTCTGACCACTGGGTTGATAGCGGTTTCCGATTATTGTTCTCAATTCGCATATTCAAAAATAAAATTTTCATATATTTTATGGCATTTTACTGCACCTAATTTTGCTGAAAAACTTAGTTATTAAAACAAAAACAAATCAAAGATGAATTGGCAGTCTTGACGCCCCACAGCCGCGTGAAAGAAAATATTCTGCTCTCTGCATTTTTATCTCTTTTTAGTTGAAACTGTTTTGTAAAACATGTGTGTCGCTCGCATGTATCAGGCACCGTTTTAGTGTGTAAGCCGCTGGTATCTGCCGCGCTCCATTGTGCCTCATCAGTTTACGGTCAATCACCTCCAACTAATCCGAGCCGACCGCCGGCGGAATTCATAGCAGCGTGATGCATTCATCCGCCAACCACCGTCGCTGATCACAACCGGCGCGGATCAGCGGACCGGCGGCGGTCCTGTCGGCGGCGGCGGCGGGTCGCGCGGTGTCTGATTAGCACGGCTGCTCCCCTCTCGGCTCCCCTGTCGTTTCGTGCCACGGTGGCATATCGCCGGCGTGCTCCCTGCCGGCAGAGGGGAGCCGAACGCGCAGCTTTTCTCACAGCGATTAACTTTTCACGCCGCTCCATTACGGCGATACCGGCGCGGCGAAAACACACAGATTACGGCGCGGCGGCGACGGTAGCGGCGCGCCGGCGCATTGTCGACGCCGGCGCACGCTGCATGCCGACGCAGCGCTCAGCCGCGCGCACACACGGACATAATTGAAAGTCAATGTAAATAGGTGCGCGCACAATGGCCGAGTGTTTGCCCAGGTATTGACGGCCGCGCCACCGAGCTGGCCGGCTGATCCGCGCCACACTCGCCGCCGAGCCGTCTTTATTGTCGCCAGACACGTGGCCTAATTCAGGGTAGTGACTGCGATTGGCGGGGACGGCTCGCCTGCGAGTCTGTCTGTCTGTCTGTGGGCCCTCCATAAGCCCGTCCAAAGCCCGCGACAGTTGGAACCCGCGACAGCCGCGCGCGGAATGCGCTTCGGACTACTCATGCTCCAAATAAATAAATCTTCTCCAGATGACTTTTTGGATAATGTGCATACAAGTGTCCAACGACCCATACACAGGTCTGAATGGGTATAATGGAGGCTGTATTGTGCGGCCCGGGTCGGCCATGGACGTACTGGGGAGCAGTTCGGGGCTCGGCGTCAGATGTCGGGATGGGGTCGGATGCTACTGATGCGCCTTCAATGAACCGGGGGACAGTGGACCGGTGTCTGTTCCGTTCTTCTGGACACCTGTCCCTGGATAAAATGGTGAGCTGGTGAGCTGAGTCGGTGAGTCGGTGAGGTAGTGAGTTGAGTCGGTGAGTCGGTGGTTTGGGGGAGACGGTGCGATGTTTAGATATTTTGGATCTGCCTCAGGGCTACCTCGATTGGCTGACGGATGAACCCTTTAGGCATCACGTTATAGGCATACATAACATGCGTACAGGCGGTAGTCTTTTAGCATATGTGCATTGTGCACAAGGCCATTTATAGGATTGTGTATCTTCCTATGAAATATTGTCAAGCAGGAACTAGTCATCTTGAGGAGGGTGTACTTACAGCTTCTTGCCAACTCTCAATTACAAGCCGCCAAACGCTGACATCATTTTGCGGCCTTGCGTCTGAATATCCATAAAAAATATCATCGAAAAGTTTCAAGAATTGTCTTGTGGTATCAGTTTCACTTTCACAAGGCAACTTAGTCACTTTTCGACGAAACCTGTATAAGTGTATAATGTATGCAAGGTAATGACGGACTGCAATTTTCTGCAGCTGGAAATTTGAATCAGCTTTGCTTCCCGATCTCAATGCAGTCGATTTGAAACCCTAAAAGTATCGTGCATAAACAACATGCCCTATTGACTGAACCTCGTCGGAGTTAACTAGACTGAGATAAGGCATTCAATTTTCAGATTTAAGTCTCTTTGTCTCGTGTCGATGAGCATTTTGTATTCATAAGTCGAACTTTTTGTGAGTCTTCTCATATGATGGACGATCTTTTAGAGATCCCGCTCACGGAGCCTTGTCAGCACCTATCTACAAAATATGAATATCTACGCCAGTCGCCAGTGATTATCTTTCAGCAACGAAATGGTGAAGCGAACAATCCCTCCTCCCACCCCCAAAAAAGTTGCATTTTTCCTGACTTAAGTCCCGGCAGCTCAGCGACAGTTGCTATGATACTTTTGCCTACATGATCAATAGATCAATAGATCAATATGATATGGTCAACAGCTACATAAATTGAATTTCACTGGTAAACCTTTGACTCCCTCGCGTCATGGCATCTCGGACCGCGGCTGGCTGCGCTTATCCCAGCCTCTCTGATGTATTTATGCGTGTGTGTGCGCGTGTGTGGACTGTCTCCACGTGTTTGTGTGTCTGTGTGTGTACTTACACGGTCCGTTTCCTCTGTAAAACGGTCGGACCAACAGGAGGTGGCGCCGGTAGCCGGTGGGACGGGGACTGGCGCCGTCTGCTCGTCGGCCCGGCTCCACCGGTCAACAGAGTCCTCCGACCAGGACAGGAGCCGAGAAAACACACTGGAGGACCGGCGAAACCCGACACGGCCTCACAGGACTGCCACCGCCGCCTCACAGAGTGAGCCGTGTGCCCAGGCACGCGGTCACAAAGCCGAATATGTGCGCAGTGTGAAGAGGGCGGCCACGTATTGAGCTCGGGATGGCCCTTCACTTTTGCAGTCTGCTTTTTGAAATTACGTATTGTTTCCTTATCTCTTCCTACTTTCAGCACCAGTTGTGGGTCTAGTATCCAGTAGCGCTGTGGGCCTTGCAGGGTCTGCTGAGCGTCCGTCGCCCCCTCCCCCACGCCCTCGCACGCACCGGATCAGTGCTAAGTCGCAGTCAGTGCCCGGCGATGAAAGCCAATGGCACATTGCTGTGACGGCGGCGGCATCTCCATATCAAAGCAGCTGGCGTTCGTCAGGCGCGCCGCGTCGGCCGCCGCCGCGCCGATAGTGGCGCGGGTGGCGATCGATGGCGCACTCTGCGCCGTCCGCCGCCGCTGCGCCGCTGACCATTTGTGACTCGTTAGGGAGGGCATGCCGGGCATCGGACTTCGAAGCGAACACCCGACGGGCTGCCAGACGAGGAAATGGTCTACAGGACGGACTGGGGCGGCTGGTGGCACGCTCAGGCTAAGATTTTTTTACAGCGTGAGTCGATCAATTGTGCTTGAAGCTACTCACCTAACCGGGCAACAATTCGAATTGCAGGAATGCCTGACATTTCATGTAAGGCAAGACGTCTTAGCGTGGGCGTCTTAGACACGAATTGCCGAGGCATCTTTTCAGAACTGTCTCACCCATGCCCAGTTCTTACGATGCTTACAAATGCAAGTCGAGTGGGTCGCTAAATTCACAGTGCTGTCGGTGAGGTAAGCATTCTTCGTGTTTACCGCTGAGGCCCAAAACCGCTTAACAAATATGTAAACAAAATGGAATAGTTAAACTAAGTTTATATCGACCAGACACCTTGATTATGAATTTGCTTAAAATCACGTTACCTGACACACAATCGGCAAAATATATCGAGCTTACCTATTTTCGCCAGTGTTTCGCTCAAAGAGTAGGAATGTATCTGTTTTCACCTTATGGTCAAAAATCAAAATTATTTCGGAATTACGATTGTGGGACGTCACACCTCACGGTTCTTCGGCGGTGATATGGATGCCTGCAGTTATTGATGACGACACTGGCAGTAAGCTATGCACATTAAAAGGAAAATAAGCACCGGAAGCATTACAAAGACCTTACGAAACTGCATTATAAATACAATCTTGTCGCGCATTCCCTCTAAGCGAGCCAGAAAAGTTTCCCGCTGTGTTCTGTGCTTTAATGTGCTAGACCTCATTGAAGGGGCATTGTTCAAATGGAAGCACGGCATTCTCATTAAAACTGGGCCAGACAATATCCATTAAGTGGAGCATTAAGATCCAATAGCCGGTGCTGCATTTGGCCAAGCGGTGCCTTGTGGCATTAATCTATCATATAGCCTTGTTCAAGGGCGATTTAGCCCTCTTAGCATTGCCACAGCTGCACTTCAGATGAGCATTCAATGTTGAAATTACCTCGAAGGTAACGTTTTCCAGGTACCCAACCATAAGCGTAATGTCAATGGCAGCAATCGGAAACGTTATTTGATAGAGGAAGCACTAAATCAAAAATGTTCCACTTATCGTGGCATTTCGCAGCATTTGAACACACGCTGGCTATTCTGTTTGGCACTGACTGTTCCTCCCCTACTTAGCCGTAACGGAATAATTTCTTGGAAACGAAATCACTGTGTCATAGGCCTCGTTTCATAAAGCGAGTCCGTAACTTACGCCAGTTTTTAGGCTTGTATTGCAAGCGCATGTGAAGCGATAAATTTATTTCCCCTTCTCCCTTCTGTTCTTGCTTGCAAGATAAATAAATTTAACGATTCAAACTATCGTAATCACTTCACATGCACTTGCAATACAAGACCAAAAACCGGCGTAAGTTACGGACTCGCTTTATGAAACGAGGCCATAGTCGGGGAACGGTGAATAAAGCACAGGTATAAGTTCCATGTAATGTGGCTGACTTTGGAACGATGCGAACTACTACCTACAACACTTCCATTGCATATCGCAGGCAATGCTGAAAGCCAGGGGCGCCGCCACGGATTTTTGACTGGGGGGGACGGACTGACCGACTGAAAACCCAAAAGTAGGCATTCTTACCGTGGCTTTTTCGGTCCGATGCATTCAAAGTTTAAAGCAAATATGCCACTCTTAACATTGGGTTTTGAACTGAAGTAATAGTTTTGTAGCCTGAGCTGAGACGAGAACAAATCAGGAGCTTTTATGGCTCAACGATCACCCTAACCAAAGATATCGGTATCGATTTTAGGTTTGAACACTGAAGTCATTCCCATAATTACACTTTGTCATTCCCTTACCGAGAAATCCATTCCCTTACGGAAAAATGCCAGCCAATCAGCATTCAGCTGGTTTGAACTACGTAATCTGATTGGTCAACGCGTAATCAGCTTCCGCTGCAATATAGGTAAGGCCTCTACGAAAGACGGAAATTGATTCTTATGAAAAAATAAAAAATCATTTTGCAAATATTCATTATGTTATTTCCTGGCCATTTTAAGCATAAACACTCATAAACCTGTGGCAAAACAACTGGTTTGAGGGAAGTAGTTTAAGTATTTCCTATAAGTAATGGCTGTAGACCGAATTCCCACAGAGTACCTACCTATACATATACACATCTGATGTCCGATTCAGTTTTGACATGGCAAAGCCTCTAGTGCCTCATCATCAGGGTATAATTGCTGATGTATGCCACTAATCTGATCGGTAATGCATACCTATTGCATAGGTAATGCATATTGCATATCCGCGTGGGGGAGGAGGCGTTGTATAGTTACAATCTGTCTGTCTGGCTTGTGGATGAATCGGCGCGAAGCGCCGCGAAAATTGGCAAAAAACATCAGGCAAAACTGCTCTAAAATACGAATTTTGCAGCCCGCTTAGCAAGCTTGATACCAGAAAACCTTAGATCAGGTCACCAAGTCAAGTAGTCAAGTCGCCTCAAAGTTTTGTGGTCCTGTCAACGGTATAGCTTATTTCTTAGAAGCTGAAAATTTAGTGTAGTGTGACTGCAGAACTGTGGGGTCGGAGCCGGAATCAGTCGGAGTTGACAGTTTTTGCCAGAGTCGGAGTTGAAGTCTTCGAAATTGTTCAGATTTTGACTCCGAGGTCGGATTGGTTTAAAGTCATGCTCTTGGCTGGTTAGACGAAATATATTATGCCCGTTTTCGGCCAGTCGTGTTATACGACACACGTTGATCACGATATCAAAAATCGGCAGTTCCGCGATGACAGGTCGGATAAGAGCTGGAGATTTTGTTGACCGAGGTGGCAGGGGTCAGACCAATGCATGTAGGCCCATATCCCACATACTGAGTATCTAAACCTCCTGGACCCTCTCAGAGTCGGCACCGTTCCATCGCTTCCATCCTCAGGACAGTCAAATCCTTCTCCTCCACGCCGCGATCCCCTGCTCCAGGCTGGACGGGCAACTCTATCCCATGCGAGAATGACTCCACTGGAGCTAGAGTCCGTTGCCGGGTACAGTGAGTGCCAGTGGGCTGGGCTGCCTGTTCAATTGGTCGCAAGTCGAGTTCAGCCCAAGTGGCTCACTGGGGTGGCTGCCCAGACCAATTTCTCCCACTAATTCTTTCATCCTTCTGGCTCTGAAATGGTCTCATTGGACCGAAGGGCCTAATCAAATTTCGAGTAGGAAAACAACCAGTAAAACGCCTTTTGGGGCGCCAACGGAGCGAGCGAGGGGGTGGGCCTTGCACGTACGAAATTGCGAGGGGGTACCTCCAACCAACTTGACTTGTGCACTGCACCCTACTAACCGGTTTCTAACGATGTGCCAAATTTGAGCGCAATCAGCCAAGCCGTTCTCGAGATCTGTAAGCGGCACCCTGAACGTGCGCACGTGCAAAATGGGTCCCAAATGACTTTTGCACGGCACCCTTATAACCGGTCCCTAACCATGTGTCAACTTTCAGCACAATCGGTTCAGCCGTTCTCGAGATCTGGAATCGACCCCTGCACGTGCGCACGTGCAGCAGCACCCCAACTGTGGCACATGGTCATGGATATGCATTGCCTGGTGGGTGCCATACCTACCTACATGCCAACTTTCAGCACAATCGGCCCAGTATGTTACCGTTGCAATGGTTACAAAACTGACACCTCTTCGTTTTTCACGTGGCGGGTGCATAATGGGTCACCCACATGCATCGAGAATAGTTCAATAATGGTTAGAAGGAATGAAGCTACCCTACAAAAATTACTGCATGTAAATCAGTCAAGTGGTTCCTGAGACAGTCTCGCAAAAGCGTGACCACGGCCGGCCGGCCGCTCATACTCAGAAATTTCCCGAAAGACTACGCTCGCTTCGCTCGCTCCGTAATGAGTTTGGGGGGGACGTCCCCCTTCCATTCTGAGAGTGGGGGGGACGCGTCCCCCCCGTCCCCCCCGGTGGCGGCGCCCATGCTGAAAGCTATAAATAGTCAAGGGGCGCTTCGTAATCGTATAGCCCTAAAACCATGGGTACCGCGACTGAACCTGAAGGTACCGGTGCCAAAATGCACAAAACACGTGTCTTTTCACCTATGTTCGTAATTGACGTGTAAAGCTCAGGCTACACTGTCAGCGTTTTTTCGGTTTCTGCGTGATTTCGGTTTCCGCGTTTTTACGGTTTCTGCGTTTTTTCGTTCCGGGCGGCCGCCGAGTGGACGCTGTTGTTTGTAGCATAGTGATGGATAAGTGATCGAATTAATTAATTATTCATGTTAAATATTATTGTATTTTAACAAAATTATAATTGAATAATTGTTTTAAAGATTTTACAACTAACCAAAATATATTTTCGATCATAATCATTTGTCAGCTTAGATACAATTTTCTGTATAATCATATTTGAAGTAGAATGAAGAGTTTTGAAACATATCTTGTCTTCTTTAATCATGAATTACACCATTTTCATCATTTACTTTTGAAACTGTTCCATCGTCACAATAGGTATTATCAGCAACAATCACTTCTAATCATTCATCACTAAAACGAAATCCCGCAGAAACCGAGAAAAAGTTCACAGCTCTGAACTTTTTTCGGTTCCGACTCGTCGGTTTTTGCGGGTTTTCGTTCCACGGGACGCCAGACTGGCAGTGTAGCTTGCGCAATGCATTCGCTATGAGGCGAACTTGACGACGCGAACCGAAATCCTGCAGAAACCGAAAAAACGTCGGAATTCATGCTAGTGTAGCTTAGGCTTAACTTATGCGATTATAATCTTGCGTTTGCAGCTGCGACTTCTTATGAGGAATGCTATCACGATTTTGTATATATTTTTGCATGAAATATATATTTTGACAAACTCTAATGCAATTATGTAGCCTGTAGGTGAGCAGTTCCCCCATTCACTAGCATTAAAAATCAAATGACAAAAATTCCCCCCTCTCCCCAATCAACCAACTTTTTCAACGGGGTTCCTTATCCCTCAATGGTACCTACTTATTCAAATCCTTCCTTTGAACCTTCCTTTACCCTACCATTCCCCCCCCCCCCCCCCACTTCTCGAAACTAGTGCGTTCTCCTCACCCTGCACCGGGCGCATCGCCTCGGCAGACACGACACCGCCAATCAATCCCGTTTTTCCTGTCATTATGTCGTATTTACTCAAGTTTTTCTCCTTAATTCAATGATCGCCGTGTAAAATCTCATCCAAACTCATCGCTATCACCAATCATTGTCGGCCCGGCGGAGCGCTTGTGCCGGCCGCTCTGATTGGCTGGCGCCGGCCGGTGACTCCGCCCCCGGATCGTCGGCCCCCGCCCCCAGCGGCAGCGGCGGCGGCCGGGCCCAGTGTCGGCCGGCCGGTCCCGGTACGGTACATCGGATCGGCACCTGGCCACGAGGACCGGCACGGGCGGACAGCTGACCTGCATCGAACACTGCACACATCGTGGAGCAGAGCTTAGATCGTCACCACCACCGGCCAGTCGACCTGCCGAGCGACCGCTGCTCAGGACACCACCCGGACCACCCGGCTGTCTGACCGCCCCGCTGCGCCGCCGCCGCCACCGCCGCATCGTGACTCCGCGTCGCTTCGTGATCGCTGTAGTCGTGACTGGGCCGCTCCGTGACTGGGCCGGCCGTGACGGCGGCCCGTGATCTGCCCACCGGCGGCGCCATGGCCGCGCCGCCCGGCCCCGGCGGCCCCGGTAGCGGCGGCGGGTCGGCGTTTACGCGCGTGGCCTCTGCCGGCCGGCCGCCGCTGTCGTTCAGCATGGACGCGCTGCTGCGGCCGGACGCGGCGCCGCGGCTCGCGGAGTCGGTGGCCGACGCCGCCCGCGACGGAGTCGACGACGACGAGGAGGTGGCGGTGAGCGAGCGCTCCTCCGACTCACCCCTGAACGTCGTCTCCGGCGGCGAGGAGGACCCGGACCCGGAGCCGGAGCCGGACCCGGGGCGGGACGGGGAGCGGCCGCCAGCCGGCGCCAGTCCGCTGTCGGAGCGGCTGGCCCAGCAGCGGTTCAGCCCGGGCCCGGCCAAACCGCCGCCGCTGGTGGTGCCTAACGGCCTGGTGGGCCAGCGGCCTCCGTTTGGCCTCTACCCGGGCCTGCACACAGGCCTGTGGCCGCCCGCGCTGCAGGGGTATCCGTTCTTCGGCGGTGGAGCGCTGCCGCCCAGCCTGCAAAGTAAGCCGAGGGGTGGGGTCATGAGGGGAGATGTTCATTTTATCACCTAATTAGTTAGATGGTGCATGCATGTCATTTGGTTGTGGGTGGATGACTACTTTACTTACGTGAGATTGGCGGGCTTTAATTCTTTGTTAGATTTAGCGTGAATGCTACTAATGCTAAAGTAAAATGCGCTTCCTAAGTGAGCAGCAGCCAGCAACTGAGCAGTCTGATCGACTGATCAGTAATCACTGATCAAGCGAGATAAAAGTGTGTAGTAAAACGGAACTTCCACGTTTTATGGCTGTTCGGGAGGTAAATAAATTAACATGCCTCAAACACCTCTTACAATGTGCGTAAATTTGCAACATGTCTGCGAATGTCAACGTGCATTTTCTCTCCACGTGTTAGTCCGAAAACGATCAAGTGTGCTCGCTCGCTAGCTCATTTTTTTCCTTTCACGATTGAATGCAGTACCAACAGATCTACACCAGGGCTATTTACCGGGGTGAGTCGATCAACTGTATCATTTCAGTGTGCTCCTTCCACGACAGTTAACCTCCTGTCCCTCCCCTCCGTCCGTCCTATCCCCTCCCCTCCCGTCTCCGTCCCCATCTCCCTCCCGTCCCTCCCAGTCCTGAGGTGTCTTTTGTCCGAGCCGCCTGTCCTGGAGAGCCTGACCTCCCGGGGGAACACACTACAGGAATGCTGCTCCTTTGACCTTACCACAACACCAGCTGCTGCCTCCGAGATGTTGTGGGAGGGTTCGACTCTGAACAGATGCCGTGCTCATTGGATTCCGATCCATCATTTACGGTGTAAAGAGTCATTAGGTGGTAAACTGTGCAGTCTCAATCATGTTATTAGGCTTGAATGAAGTTCGATTGATATCTATGAAGTGAAGGAGAGTAAAAGAATCTAGTGACCACTTTTCAAATTCCCTCTGGCCTTTTCCTGAGTGCCCAATGATATATATAGCGGGTATTCCCATGCTTATCATGATTGAAATATGATGTATCCACGATAAGAAATACTTAAAGGGACTATCCCACCTTTAACATGGGGTTTGAGTTGAGATAGCCAAGTTTGCGGCGAGGTTCAGAAACCACTATCTATCTAGGTTGCAACCCCCGCGGCCTCTTGGTGTGAAGATATTCGTTCCCTTCATTTGAAAATGGGCCTTGTACAAGGCCCTATCTTCAACATGGAGCGACCGTTAGTGTGACGTCACCTCGTTTAGTCATTCTGATTTAAATGGGTTTGTTCGTTGAAAAATCGCTTAAAACTTGGTCTGAACTTTGTTGTGGTGCCTACAGAGTAAAAAGAATCAGCTTTATGACAGTAATGTGGCCTGGGGAAGGCGGTAATTTTGGGCTGTGACGTCACATATTTGAAAGTTTGTGTTTGGAATATGGGAAGCCTAAGATGTTTAATGAAAAATAAATGCCAGAACCGTGTTCCTGGTCATCCAATCTATAAAGTCGGGCACAATTTAACTGGTTTTAACAACATTTTAGAAGGTGGGATAGTCCCTTTAATTCAAATTACATACATGGGAAATCAAAAGAATGTTCAACCAACTTCAAACCACCTTTTTTGGGGTCAAACACCTTATGAATAAGCTTAAACGTAATAAAGGGTGAAACAGTCTCCTTCATTTCGCCTATGATAGCAGCCAGCAGGGCGACCTACCCCCGCCGAGTGAACTGTACTCGCTGATCTCGACGTTTTCTCGGATTTATTAACGTAAAACGCTAGTTTGTTAGAATTAGGTATCGCTTATAAACATCGGCAGTTATGATTTTCTTTCCGTTTGTCCTCCTTTTCCGTCTTCTTTCTATTTCCTTCTTCTCAACTGTGGTTTTAAGAGGTGACTTAATGTAGGTACTTTTGGTAAATGTGTCGCAGGTTTCATAAATGATTATCAATCTTCATTCCGTCACTTGCCCCTTGCCCGTCACCATCCTCCCATAATTCATTTGAGAACAAGACGTAAATGCTACAGCTAACAGAGGGGGCAAACTTGTATCAAACGGATGCATCCTGATATGCAGGATTGTGCCCAATGGCCTTAATCCATGCCAGTGTTCTGCGATCTGATAAAATATCAAATTAATCTGCCATGTTGCGATAGTTAGGAACTAAGATTCATCTACATAGAGATAACTACGATCAATTTAGCTTACCCAGCGATTCGTTGTTATCGAATAGCGAAAATATTCCCTTGGGGACTGGCGATGATAATGTGTGTACTCATTTGTGCGTTCTTTCTGCTTACAATATCCATACAGTTGGTGCACTGCTAATTAATTTTGCACATGCTGAAGAAAATATAACTGTATGCATGCATCACTTCTCCCACAATTTGCATGTTTTAAGTTTAGGCGCCTAATTGTTCGCTAATTTGCTGTCGGAAATTGACCCCATCTACTATTATAAATCTTAAAAAGTCCGCCGCCGTCGGGGTTACGCAGTCGGCGTTACTCCCAAAAACGGCTATTGCAAAGCCGTCGATTGACGCAGGGGGGTGAAATTTTCACGACTCGTGAGTCACGTAATTCAACAGGTCGTATTAAATTTTGGGCTCGATTCGGCCGGGGGTGCGCCCGTGGCGCGTGCTCATCTGCGCCATAGGGTTAGCATTAGAATCGCGACCGGCGCCGAGCAGAGGGCACGTGCTTTAGGCTCAGTTGTTCGCTTAAAAAACTGAGTGAAAAGCATCAGAGCCGGCAGGTCATTGACCTTTGACAACGAAGGCCGACACAGGGCACCGCTCGCCAAGGGGATTCGCCAGTAAATACAATTAATTTGTTTTTGCAATATCTCGGCCGTTTCTGGGCCGATTTAGCTGAAACTTGGACTGTCGGTGGTAGTGTAGTGTAGGGTTGGGTAGGGTAGGGTAGGGTAGGGTAGGGTAAGGTAGGGTAGGGTAGTGTAGGGGTAGAGTTATAGGGTATAGGATAGGGTAGTGTAGGGGTAGGGTTATAGGGTATAGGATAGGGTAGTGTAGGAGTAGGGTAGGGTATGGTAGGGTAGGGTAGGGTAGGTTAGGGTAGGGTAAGGTAGGGTAGGGTAGGGTAGGGTAGTGTAAGGGTAGGGTAGGGTAGGGTAGGGTAGGGTAAGGTAGGGTAGGGTAGGGTAGGGTAGTAGGGTAGGGTAGGGTAGGGACTAGGGTAGGGTAGGGTAGGGTAAGGTAGGTTAGGGTAGGGTAGTAGGGTATGGTAGGGTAGGGTAGAGTTAGGTAGGGTAGAGTTAGGTAGGGTAGGGTAGGGTAGTAGGGTAGGTTAGGGTATGGTAGGGTAGGGTAGGGTAGGGTAGGGTAAGGTAGGGTAGGGTAGGGTAGGGTAGGGTAGGGTAGGGTAGGGTAAGGGTAGGGTAGGGTAGGGTAAGGGTAGGGTAGGGTAGGGTAGGGTAGGGTAGGGTAGTAGGGTAGGGTAGGGTAGGGTAGGGTAAGGTAGGTTAGGGTAGGGTAGTAGGGTATGGTAGGGTAGGGTAGGGTAGAGTTAGGTAGGGTAGGGTAGGGTAGGGTAGGGTAGTAGGGTAGGTTAGGGTAGTAGAGTAGGGTAGGGTAGGGTAGGGAAGGGTAGGGTAGGGTAGGGTAGAGTAGGGTAGGGTATGGTAGGGTAGGGTAGGGGTAGGATAGGGTAGGGTAGGGTAGGGTAGGGTAGGGTAGGGTTGAATTGAGTAACATCCTAAGTTACAAAGGGCTCGAAAAACTCGCATGCATCACCATCATTCTTTACAGTTCAATTAAAAGCAGTTACCCAGTTCTAAACAAATAATAGGTACCAATAAAAATGCAAGTTTCTACACCCAAACTAATGCATCCGTTGATCATACATATCAAAACATACACTTATCGCGTAAACCTGTACCTCTAGTCGTTGTAAATATCTTATTTTAATTAAATTTAATTGGTGAGTCCACACATGATGCAATAGACGTTGTGGGAAGCATGCTCTCCGAAGCGTGTTACTAAATTCTAGCTGCTCATTAATGTCGCTTCCTTGTGTGTTGCATAGTATTTTAAAGAAAACTGTTTATTCTTTTAGGTATTTTTTATATTTGCTGCAAGCAAAGCGTCATATTTTCATGTGGATATGACACTGCATGAGCAAAAGTAATCCCCGATGCTTTTCTGGATCCACCAGTATCTTTTCTTTTACGGGTTCTTGGTCTTGACCTCTTTGCAGTTACTCTCTCCTCTCCCCGTGTCTCTGTAGTCTGTATCTCTATATCTCAGTCCTATTTCCTCCCTTTCTCTTTATACCAAATCTCTCTCTCTCTCTCTCTCTCTCTCTCTCTCTCTCTATCTCTCTCTCTCTCTCTCTCTCTCTCTCTCTCTCTCTCTTTCTCAGATTAGGGGAAGGAACAGCAAATTTACAACGAAGACTTTTCCGAAAATTGTTCGATATGATGATAGCGTAAAGCCATGTAAAGCTTTGACATTTGGTCAATGGTCATGTATCCGTTTCTGAATACGATCTGCAAGTTCGTGCCATGTTAATGTGGCTTTGAATTCACCTGATTGACTTACTTGCATGATGAAATAGAATTAATCGAATGCCATGGAGGAGGATATAAATCAAATATGTTACTGGAATTGCCACTGCGACTTCTGAATACTGGTCACTAATGCACTGTTCAAAAGCTTTTTTTTCAAACCAACTTAAATACGCAGCAGTATCACATGGACGTTTTAATTGCAGTTTGCATCATGTTTTCGCTCGTATTTTATGCGATACCATCATACAATGTATCCACCGAAAAAAGAAGAATTGTATCTTAACTTGATTTTTTATGCTTTTCGTTTATCTGTTATCGATATAGCGATTTGGCTATTGGAGCTATCCCATCACCAGTACGTAACAAGCCACAGTAACTGCGCCTCTCGACATCTCTTCCCGTCTTCGCCGGGCTTATCGACGGAGACGTCGGTCGGGTCAGGTTCCGAAGAAACATCTAATTAGCATTACTGGCAAATCAGCGGCGGCGACAAGAGCGTGTGTTTGCTCTGGTCGTCGAGTGTGCCAACTGGCAGTGGCCGCCGAGTGGTACCGCGGGCTCTTCTGCACCGTCACCGTCGCTGTTCGCTTCCCTGTCGGCTGAGCGTGGGGGCAGAATCAGCCAATCGCAGAGCGGCGGTGGTGACGTAATACAATAGAGCAGATGGGGGGCTCGGAAAACTGCTGACCTGGTGGCTAAATGACGTGGAAAGTATGCGATGGTGTTCAATTGAGCGTCGTGCGCAGATGAACGCCGAATTTATCGGCGTTTGATGAATGGGACTCATTAATTAAAACGTTGAATGATGTTGAGGGTTTCTTTGAAAATGAGCCCCATTATTATTAAAAGATAAGCAAGTAATAGCCTTTGGCTCATTGTATAATAGACACAATAAATGGAAAAGAATATATGTGCGATATTTCGTGTTCGACACTTTTTCATGCACTGATGTTTAAAAAATATTTTTGTTGACAAGCAAACACACAAAACGAGCACAGTTGAATATCCCTCCTCTGATAACGAAACATTGGATTACATAATAATTTCAGAAATGTCGACAAAATCATTCAAAGTCCAACAAGTACAGAGTTATACGGGCATAAATGATACCTCATGCCCAGCATGCCCACCACAAAACACACATATCCCCTAAAACATTCCCTAAATACATTGCATGAGTGAGGCAGGCCAAAATATTTTCTACACACATTGCGCGAGTGAGAGAGGCAGAAAGAAAAGTAAGGCAGGCAGGAAGGAGGCGGCGTTGGAGAACGGCGGGCACCAGACCGGTCTGCATCAGCTTCAAGTGTAAAAAACAACGTTGGACAGGACTGCAAGAAGGTGAATAAAATGACACACAAAAAGGGTAGACAGGGTAGGCAAGACTTTTACTGGTGGGTCTGTCCTGGATGAGACGTGCTCTATCTTGTCATTGAGTTATACTGTATTTGCATGGGAGCAATCAGTTTCCAGGATGTGGCATTTTTATTTATTGATGGTTTACGGTTTCTGATCTCTAAAGACTCTGTGATTTTCATCTGTGCTGCATCCTTTAAGTTTGTGTGCAGTAGTTTGAGTTTGAGCATGTCGTTTGTTATCTCAGTGTCTGGGTGAGCATCTCTCATGTGTTCCCCGAAATGTGTGCCAGGTCGTTTGTGTCTAGCGTCCCCTAAATGTTCCATAAATCTGGTTCTGATACGTCTTCGTGTTTCTCCAATGTAGATGGCTGAACATAATGTGCATGTGATGTGGTATACTACGTTTTTAAGGTGACATTTCCCAACTGCACCTGCTTGACAAGCGTGACAGGTTGTACGATTTCCCCTTGGGCATGGTGGTTGATCCAATCCTGATCTAATGAGCGTGTTGGCTAGTGTTTTGCCCCCCTTCCATGCTATTTTGACATTTAGTTCAGATTTCTTTGTTATGTTGTTGATTTTTCTCGATAGGTCTTCGTCAATGTATGGAAGGGATATGTAATTTACTTTCGGTTTGGTCCGTGGGTGCTGTGTTTGGTTTCGAGTTTTCCTTTGGATGTTAGTGATCATTTTCTCTGGATATCCATTCGAGAGGAAAATATCTTTTATTTTCTTGATGCCTCTGTTCTTTGCTGACGTGTTTGAACCCAAACGTAGGGCTCGAATGGTTTGTGAGTGGATAACTGCGCGTTTAGTTTGCATGGGATGTGCTGACTTGAAGTGAACGATAATAGGAGCGGCCATGGGCTTGACATAAAGCTCTGTTGTGAAGTTCCCAGCTCCGTCTAAGGTAAGTAGCGTATCCAGGCATAGCCATGGGCAATAGAATGGCTCCACCCTTAGCTATATTATTTATGCATTCAGTAGAAACTGCAATGTTATCAGTAAACAGACCACAGCCAGTCATGTACATGCGTTATATAGATGATATATTAGGCATATGGACTCACGGACCAAAGGCTCTTGACGATTATTTTGAATTCATCAACGATTTTCACCCCTCCCTGAAATTCAGCATTGAAAGATCTGATCAATCACCAGAGCAACACATTCCTTTTCTGGATACGCTACTTACCTTAGACGGAGCTGGGAACTTCACAACAGAGCTTTATGTCAAGCCCATGGCCGCTCCTATTATCGTTCACTTCAAGTCAGCACATCCCATGCAAACTAAACGCGCAGTTATCCACTCACAAACCATTCGAGCCCTACGTTTGGGTTCAAACACGTCAGCAAAGAACAGAGGCATCAAGAAAATAAAAGATATTTTCCTCTCGAATGGATATCCAGAGAAAATGATCACTAACATCCAAAGGAAAACTCGAAACCAAACACAGCACCCACGGACCAAACCGAAAGTAAATTACATATCCCTTCCATACATTGACGAAGACCTATCGAGAAAAATCAACAACATAACAAAGAAATCTGAACTAAATGTCAAAATAGCATGGAAGGGGGGCAAAACACTAGCCAACACGCTCATTAGATCAGGATTGGATCAACCACCATGCCCAAGGGGAAATCGTACAACCTGTCACGCTTGTCAAGCAGGTGCAGTTGGGAAATGTCACCTTAAAAACGTAGTATACCACATCACATGCACATTATGTTCAGCCATCTACATTGGAGAAACACGAAGACGTATCAGAACCAGATTTATGGAACATTTAGGGGACGCTAGACACAAACGACCTGGCACACATTTCGGGGAACACATGAGAGATGCTCACCCAGACACTGAGATAACAAACGACATGCTCAAACTCAAACTACTGCACACAAACTTAAAGGATGCAGCACAGATGAAAATCACAGAGTCTTTAGAGATCAGAAACCGTAAACCATCAATAAATAAAAATGCCACATCCTGGAAACTGATTGCTCCCATGCAAATACAGTATAACTCAATGACAAGATAGAGCACGTCTCATCCAGGACAGACCCACCAGTAAAAGTCTTGCCTACCCTGTCTACCCTTTTTGTGTGTCATTTTATTCACCTTCTTGCAGTCCTGTCCAACGTTGTTTTTTACACTTGAAGCTGATGCAGACCGGTCTGGTGCCCGCCGTTCTCCAACGCCGCCTCCTTCCTGCCTGCCTTACTTTTCTTTCTGCCTCTCTCACTCGCGCAATGTGTGTAGAAAATATTTTGGCCTGCCTCACTCATGCAATGTATTTAGGGAATGTTTTAGGGGATATGTGTGTTTTGTGGTGGGCATGCTGGGCATGAGGTATCATTTATGCCCGTATAACTCTGTACTTGTTGGACTTTGAATGATTTTGTCGACAGTTCTGAAATTATTATGTAATCCAATGTTTCGTTATCAGAGGAGGGATATTCAACTGTGCTCGTTTTGTGTGTTTGCTTGTCAACAAAAATATTTTTTAAACATCAGTGCATGAAAAAGTGTCGAACACGAAATATCGCACATATATTCTTTTCCATTTATTGTGTCTATTATACAATGAGCCAAAGGCTATTACTTGCTTATCTTTTAACATTAATTAAAACTGCGTGAGATGTGGTGCAGAGGGACAGCTCATTTCAACACTGAGCAAAGCTTATGAAATTGCAGGTAACAGAAGGTCGATGAAAATCCTCATCAGGTCAGGAAGCCAAAATAGGCAACAAGTTCGTTGTCCTCTTAGAGGTAGGACGCAGGCAGAGCATCAAGCAATAGCCTCCGATCCTGTTGCTCGTTACACACAACTAAAGCAAACTCAGTATGACGTAACAGTAGCTACCCTAACAAATCTGTATTCTTCATTTCAGAGCCTCCAGAGCCGCCCAAGATCACGGGCACCATGCACCTGCGGAAGCACAAGCCGAACCGCAAGCCGCGCACGCCCTTCACCACCCAGCAGCTACTCTCGTTGGAAAAGAAGTTCCGACAGAAACAGTACCTCTCGATCGCGGAGCGGGCCGAGTTTTCGGCCCAGCTGAGCCTCACCGAGACCCAGGTGAAGATCTGGTTCCAGAACCGGCGCGCCAAGTCAAAGCGGCTGCAGGAGGCCGAGCTGGAGAAGCTGCGGATGGCGTCTCGACCGCTGCTGCCCACGTTTGGCATGCTGCCGACCGGAGCCAGCATGTTCTCGGCGGCGGCGGCGGGTCTGGGAGTGCCGTCGTTCCAGAGGCCGATGCCGTTCCTGCTGTCCTCGGCGTACTCGCAGGCTCAGCCGCCCCCGTCCAGCTAGCCGGCCGGCTGGTCCTCACCATCACCCCGTCTCTGTGATAGCCGCCCGACGCGCAGGCCAGCCGCCGACGAGCCCGGAGGTCAGCCCAGGTCAGCCGAGGTCAGCCGGCGGTCGACGGTGGTCGACGCGGACCCACAGAAAGGTGATTACGGTGAGCTGCGCCAATTGAGACCAATCAAATAGTTTGGCGGCGGCCGATGGATCACGGCTGCCGCCACTGAATTAGATTGATAGCGCTGATATGGTGAGGAAAGCGGCGCGCGGCGGAACGGCGTTCGCATGGCGTTCCGATGCTCAGGGTGGGTCTCGCCGAACAGCTGACTTGCCGGCTAGTCTTTCTTAGTCTTCATAGTTTGACCCGTCAGTCATACTTCGGATGGCTATTATTTTGTCTCTCAAATGCCCTGATCTTCCGCAGCTTATTCCGTTAAATTTTCAGCTGTTTAAGGCCTCATGGCCTTATTTGTTACAGGTAAGTTTGCCATGAAGCGACTCCGAAGCTTCGCTCGTTGCGGGTTAGGTACTTGTCTTTATTTCGATCCATAACAGTACATACTGCAATCATGGGCTTCGGTACAGAGACAGACTAGTCGCCACCTGCAACGCAAAACATTGCAATGGTATAAACTTTGGCGTTGAGACTTGACCTGGTTGAGATCTACCGTCTAGTCATGTCTCAACGGCAGTCACTTCTGCTAGCCAATGTAATTGCAACCACGGCTGCTACTGAGCTAGTGAACAGGTCAGTGTTCGTACAGCTGGCCACTTACTCGTATCGCTGGGCAAATAATCCTTGAGCTTGCCATACCATTACCAGTGAGCAAAAGTAACACATTCCAATACTTTTAGAATCAAGGCTGAACCCCAACGCCGTCATCACTTCATCCTTTGTCTTATAAGCCCTGGTAACAAATCGACGGTGTTGTTTTCGCAGCATCGTTCGCACGCCATCTTGTGATGACCGTAGTGACGTAATGAACGATAGCCTTCCTTACCGTTAGCTACCGGTGCTTAGTGCTGATTGGAACAAGCAAGCGAGCGGCGATAGATACAGGCAGCAACTGGTGATAAATTGGTTAGCCGGCTTGTGAAAATCGTCCTTAGCAGTGGAAGCCTCTAAAGATACCCATCAACCATTTCTCATGACTCGCAGATAATGTTATGGCCGTCGTATTTGCGCAGTTTAGGCAACACCTGAATCCGCTGAAGAGAAGCGTCTTTTCTTGAACGACGACTGTCTCTGAGTGTCTTTGTCGATGTGTTTGAGGCGGTGGCGGTCGCGGCAGGGAGAATGGGGTCTCTATCTCTCTTTCTCTCTCTTTCTCTCTCTCTCTCTCTCTCTCTCTCTCTCTCTCTCTCTCTCTCTCTCTCTCTCTCTCTCTCTCTCTCTCTCTCTCTCTCTCTCTCTCTCTCTCTCTCTCTCTCTCTCTCTCTCTCTCTCCGTCGGTGCCGGCGGCTAGTCGCGTGTCTAGTCAGGCGTGCTGCCGTTCCTGTCCCGCCTCCTCCGCCCGTCTTCCGCCCCGTCCGCCCGTCTTCCGCCCACCACGCTGTGGCCACAATGACGGTGATTCCTTAGCTCGGATATGGCGGCATGATTAACAAAACAGGCGCGCTGCTCGGTTGCATGCCAGCCACGCCAGGCGGTACTGCCGTAAAACAATTATACGGCGCCGCCGCCTATTAGGAGCTCATTATGAAGACATCGCGGCTGGCCCTGGGAGGGGGGAGGGGGGCAGAGGGTGGGCGGTCGGCCATAGCGGTAGGCGCATGGTTGAACAGATAGACATCTGTGATATTTCACGGCTTGTGAGAACACAAGGGAACCTCGCAGGAAGGTATGATAGCGATGTCATGTAAGATTTTCTGAAAATAATGCTGAAATAGTCGAAAGTTCAAAAAGGTGTCATAGAGTTATTCTGAGGTCGTGAATTTATTCGCGAGATTTGTTTATCACTAGCACCTATTATTGAATTTAGCCGATGTTTTTCCTGGCTGAGGTTTAGTTTGTAAATCGTCTCCCAGAACTTACATTATCTCAGTTGCTATGGATACAGTCTCCCTAAATTTGACCATAATTCATGCAGCAGTAGGTACACCATTTTCCTCTGGTCTCACTGGTGGTACACCATTTGCCTCCTCACAAACTTCTCTAATGGCATCTATTATCATTATTCCACGTTGCAAATTTGCGCGATGAATGCTCCAGCCGCCGCGATGGGCGCCGTCCGAAGCCGTTTTGATGACGTCATTGGGGTACTGAACAGCGGCGCCACTGTTTGCCGGGCATAATGGGCGACGGTTCAACTCAGATCATGCCTCGTCAGGCTGCCTTTCTCTGTTATCAAGGCACCGAGCCGTGCATGACAATCGTGCATAAATTAGGCCGATAATCTGGTCATTAGGTGGACTGATGTCGGTCGTCCCGGGCTGGGCTCCATGGACACCCCGCTGTCCAGTCGAATGGGCCGCCGGTACGGTTTTTGTGCCACTCGCCATACCATGTTGGCATCTGTGATAGAATGAGGTGATATCGAAACTCAAATGTGTTTTTTGCAGTATTTAGGGTGGATACAAAACAATTTTTTCTCTTAAGCACCGCAATGCTAGCTTTCTACACCGATTAGTTTGAAGTAGCGTTAATATCAGAGGAAGTTTTAATCAATTTTGGATGTCGATTTGATTCATGGCGAGTGAGTGAGGGTAAGAAAAATGCGCCCATTTGATGGAGGCTAGAAAGTCATCTTGTAAATCAACACATACGTTGACAGCCTAGATGGTTCGATATGGAAGTTGAATTTATGTGATCAATCTGACGAGCGACATGGGTGGTCAGATGTCGGTTTTTGCTGTGTTTATCAATTATTCTGTCATCAGTTCGCTATCAACTGCGGATCTACACAGGAAGACGAAGCCATTTGTAACTACTGTAAACATATGGATCGCATTGCAGGGCAGGCAGGTCCAAAAGAGCCTCCAATTTCAAGCACTTGACGGTGTTGAATTAGGTTAGGCGTTTGATCAAACGGTAAGTAGTCCTTCGCTAAAAAAGCGAATCAGGTTAAAGTTTCACTGTTGAGCGCCGATTTGAGAGCTCTGCGGGCCATGACCCCTAAAATTATTATTCATGGATACGTGAGTGGCCATTGCTCAAACAAATGATTGCGGTGTTCATTCGAGCTGTAACGGAGAGGCGATGTCAGCGCCGCCGGCTCGATACGCCCGGCGCCGGACGGTGACGGGGTGACGCTGTTCGACATCAGCTGCTATCTGATGTCGGGAGACAAATGCCCGTGGCCGCGCTGCCTCCGCCGTCGACAGAGCGGCGCTGGGTCGTCGTGGAGGGCCGATCCGTCATCGCCTCAGCAGCGGTTATTAATAGTTACAGCCTCCAGCTCCCGGCCCAGTCACGCCGGCCACGTAACGAACCAATTACCACAGCGCGCACACCACCACCCGGGTATGCACACAGGCAAACCCTCGTTAACATAATCGTTCATGCTCGCCGCGTTTCCGTCCCATTTTTCTTCATTATTTTCGCCGGCGGTCGGCCCGCTGAGAGCTCGGTCTCCGTCGCTGGTCGGCGGGAGGCGATGACGCTCCTATCTGAGAGTCCTGTGGCGGGGCGACCACCAATTAAGGCGAGCTGTGAGCAGCATCCCGGCAGGCGCAGCGGGCAGTGCGCCGCTGTGGTCCGCCTCCAGTGGCCGGCTATCTCTCGTATCGGCCGCCGACGCCTGACACGCCGGCCACAATTTGTTTGACACGGCCGTATCGACGGCATCGCTCTGTCCAGGCCGGCCGACCGGCCGATCGGCAGACCGACCGATCGCTGACCGGCCGATCGCTGACCTACCTGGACGGGCATGGTGAGTGGATGGGCGAGTCCAGCTAACGACCAAAGGTCTCCGGACGGTTCTAAGTCGTTGCAAACAGTGAAGCTCGAGCTAAGTTGATCAGTGATTCCTGAATCGTGGGGATCAAGGGCCGAAGAACCGTTTTATCTTTCACCAACACAGCACGGGTGGTCAGTGGTCATCCTTACGGGCCACCTACCCAACGTTTTTTTTTTTCAAATCCAATCCAGTTACCTGGGTCGTGAATGATCACCTCCATTAGCCGTGACTACATAGTTTGAAGTACATAGGTCCCTGAGATGGGAGGGTGGAACCGCCAGCTGCCGATCGTTGCGGCTCGCTCAGACGTCTTCATTTCAAAACTGCGGCATCAATTTAGACAAACGTCCAAATAGACATGATTCGAATAGCTGGGACTCAGAAAAACAAATAATTTAAGGCATTCCTGTCAGTTATAATGCTCGTCGGTAACTAAATCTCGATCTATGTAACGCTATGTTTTAATTAATATCGGACCTATCTGATCCATCAGCGTTTTTAAACTAGATTCCAATTGGCCTGCCGATGGAGGTCCGACGTCATAAAAAGGGCTCACATTTTGTCAGAGACATCGTTTAGAAACAGCAGGGGGTGGCTGTCAGAACAGGTGCCATCAAAGGCTAGGCTGTATCACCAGCTTTGTCCAAAAATGTGGTAATGCTTAACCTCTCACGGCTCAAATCGTGAATCCAATATACTATTTGCCAAAGGTACCTAACCTATGTCATTCTACGTCACCTTGCTTGTGATGAATAACTCATTCATACGACAACAAAATATGCAGGTAATTTTCCGAATGACATTCAAATATAACTAAACGGCGTTGAGGTGTCCTGACGGCTCTATCCCTGAGCCTATTTCCTGAGAGGCTCCATGCTCTACTAAAACTTAGCTGCATGTTTCAGGCGCGTATTGACGCTGCAATACATCATCCAACTCAGATCAATCACCCTGAGTATGTGTTCGCTCCTCAGAGCCCGGCTGTTTGACGATTTAAGCTTCCTGGCATGCACATTGCACACCTTTGTTGAACAATTGCCTGAAGTAGAGGGGGAGAGGGGGCTCACACACTAAATTACGCCGGCTGGGGCGTAGATTTTTAAGCTTGATCATAAAATGATCGTGTATAATTGCATCAGCTTAAGTCTTTTTATAACCCATAAGCTATTTTCTGAATTCCCTGACAAGCTTCTGAATGCCAACATTACCAAAACTTATAGCATTTATCTTTCCTGCTCCGTTGGACCGATTTCAACCGTCGCCATTCGTCGTGACCGTTTATGACGCGGGCCCGTCGTGTGACCCGGCTCCATCAGCGTCCAGTCAGCCAATCTTGACACCAATGAATTGGCGCCTGCCCTCTGCACTCCGTCCGGCTGTTACCGTTATTTAACACGCCGTAACTAAGTCATTCTCGGGCCGCGCCTCACGGTTAGTGAGTATTCGCGTGCACGGTCTCCGGCGGTAACGGGGCAGATCGATGGAGCGGGGCTGCCGGTACCGAGCGGGGCGGGACGGGCCGCATGCCAGGCACGCTGAACATAGAGACATAAAGGCTGAATGTGATTTATTGCCAGCCAGCCATAAATAGCATTTGAATTACTTTAACAGCCGGTTACAATCCAACAATAAGTCCTAAACCCAAAGCTACGCATGCGTTTTTTGGGGGGGATTAAGTGTTTCTACATGTGTCTGTTACTTACCGCTATTTTAATCCTACAGATTAATGCCTGAAACAGACTCTTTCCCAGTCAGGAAATCGCATGCGAGAGCCTATTCAAATACATGGAAGCACGCTCACATCAATCGCACGCACCTCCCGGATGCGATTGATGCGGGAAAATTATAATGTATTTGAATAGGCTCTCGCCTGCGATTTCCTGAACGCGGAAAGAGTCTGTTTCAGCCTTAAAACGTGGTAGTTTGTTTTCTTACATGCATGCTCCATGAGCGTTGACAGTACCGAAGGAACTCAAAAATCCAATGGTCTTAAAAAATCCTTATAAAAAATGAACTTTTCAGACTCTTTTATTGATGCCTAAGACTAGAACGAAATATCTCACTTCTAATCTAAACAACTCACGTTTTATATCCTGTGCCGCTCACATGCCTGTCCGCTGACACACACTATCATTTCCAACATCTTCTCCGTCTTTTGTCGTCCTCTACCGCCTTCTGCCGTCTCTTGACATCGTCTACCGTCTTCTGTAGTCCTCTGTTGTCCTCTTCTACCCCTTCCGGCCCTGACACTGTCGTCGTCTCGGCTACCCTCTCCCATCCTTTCTTCCTCGGCCATCCGATATCGGCAGGTACGGCCCCACCACACTCTCCACTCTCTGTCGAGCTGCCTCAGTGCTACGTGGCGTGTCGGCCGGCCATAGCCTCGTAATGGGCCCGTATTTCAGCGCCGCATTCCAGACACCTTATCATGATGGACACCGGCGCTAGGCACTAAATGCCACGCCGGTAATTTGCTGTTAATTTCTGGGGCATTTTAATCAATTTGCTGGCCTGTAGCTGTGAGGGAGCTCGATGCACGAAGGCCAGGCGCTGCCGGCGGACGTGGTCTGTTCATGAGGTGCTGCTGACAGCTGCTGACGATTTGTACGGGAGGCTGCCATTGGTCGCTGTGGTTGTGACTGGAAGGCTGGCGTTGTAGGCCTGTAGGGTCTGGGAGAATTTGATCATGCAAGTCAAGGTCGCTCCCAACAAGCAAATGGCTATATTATCGCGCTTGTGGCGCTAGCCAATTACTTTCAAACTACCAACTGGGCAGTTTGATGGGAATGTCGGCCCTCTACAGTCGCTCTCAGGGCCGATAACCCTGCGATCGCGGAGGAACTCTCACGGTAGTGGTCGGCAGTCCGGTCCGCCGCGCCTCCCTGACAAACAGCCCTGAGAGTCACCCCTGTGACGTCATCGCGCCGCCGGTGTGACGTCATCTATTCAGCTACCGGGACAGGCGATCATTGATAACCAGGCTGGCGCGGGGCGTGATTTAATGACTGGCATATCGTGATTGGATCGTCTATTGTTTGGAGATTGTTTTATGCTGACGCAGAGCGTGTTCACGACGGGAGCTGACTGGCAGACGGGTCCGGACGAACAGAGCTCTGGGGTGTTTGAGGGTGGTGACTAGACCCCTGGGTGTTCTGGTGGTAACGGATGACTATAGTGCTGTACTGCTGACAATGCAATGAGAACTGTGGCTGTCCGTTTCAGATGAAGTACATAATTTCATAAGAATCCTTCATCCAGCTGTGTGTGCTGACGAGTATGACTTGGGTTTGCCGATTGACGGCGAAAATATGCACTCTGTTACCTCTCGTTGACACAACGTTCTTTCTTTCGCAGAGTTCGCTGTTCGCCGCCGGTTTGACTGCGTGTTTGAAGATGCCTCCCGCTGAGCTAACCCTCGGTGACCTGACCTGGAGCTGACCTGCTTCGGGCCGCGGAGGGCTGACCCCACGGCCACCTCCGGCGTCCGGCTGGGTCTGGCCACACTAGTTTCTAGTCATCACATGCCGCCTTGTCTGCATGAACTCTTTGGGCCTATGAAAAGTTCCTCGGGTATCATGAGGTTCATGATCCTTCGTTGAACTCTGCATTAGGCCACCGTGTGCCCAGGGTTCTGATAGTGCGGGGACATTTGCCGGTTTGGCCGACTGTCTGTTATTTGTTGCCACCACCGCCGCCGCCGTCGTTGCGAGGGCTACTACCACCGCTGTTGCTGCTATACGAACATTTCTGCCGTCGCCACCCCGTCGTTACTGCTGCGCCTCTGATTTCCGGAATCCGCCCCGCGATCACCCGACCGTCGTGTGGTTCTGCGTGCTTACATCATCGGCGTCGACGGCCCTGAGGAGGTGCCCGTCGAATTCGTTACGCGTGCCGCGTGTGTGACCGAACGCGGGCCTTCATCGGTCGTTAGTCTCTTCTGAAGACATGCTGTACATACTGCGGTGTGGCGAGTTGATGTTATATAATTTATATACGAAAATAAACGGTTAATTTATTGCCGATGCTTGTTTAAAAGTCGGTGTGATTTATTCATTACGGTAGCTCACTACTTGAAGACTGTAATAGTGCCAGTAAACAGATCCAAGTACCACTCGACTGTTGATATCATACAAGTGTGCATAGATAACCGACAATGAAATGGTATTAGAAGTCATCAAACAATCATCCTGCGAAGTGACTTTAATTATCGGTGAATTTATGGCAATCAACTTATCAGTATAAGGCTAGCATATTCATTGGATAGATGCAGGATGGGCAACCCAAGCATTGAACAGCGGTTGTGAACCGCAAAGCATGCGATCAAAACGTGCAGCACCAAATAGCGTTGGCGTAATATCTTTTATTGCGATACGTAGGCCCGCTATAGAAGCATGATGACGCAGGCTGACCTTGTTGATAATGGGTCATGACCGGCTCTTATATGAGAAAGGAAGTGAAGTTCTCTCTGACAATACAACAGCGCACGGCGCTGCAGACCAGCACTGCCTAGTGCCTAGTTCGCGTCTCGCTGGTTGCCAGTTTGATTTGGCGATCATATCAGTGACCGTCAGGGTGCTCATTGACCCTCTGGAGGCCCAGCGACCCTTAGTAGGCCTTTTGACCATCAGAGGGTCCGGCAACCCTCAGGAGGCCCGGTGACCCTGCCCTCCAACCACCAGAAGGCCTGCAGCGATCATCAAAGGGCCGGCGACCGCTAGGAATCAGGAGGCCTGGCGACCCTAGTGTATCTCAGCGATCCTTCGGAGGCCCAGATACCCTCAGGAGGCCCCACGATTCTTGCGAGGCCCGCCAAGCCGCAGAATATTGGTCGTCGGTCGGTCCTCACGCTCAGAGGCCCGGCGACCCTTAGGGTGTCTAGAGGCCCTCAGGAGTCCGATCAGCCCTCACTCCCAGGAGGTTTGTCCTCAGTCTCAGGATGCCTGCCTGTCTCCGGTCGACAGCGTCTCAGCCCATTACACCGGCCGGCGTTGTGACACGCGGCGCAATGGATGGTGTTTGCTCAGCTGTGGGAGGCCGGCTCGGGGTCAGGTCAGCGCTCACGGCGGCCCTTCATCAGCAGCTGGGTGATGGCGCCGGACTGCGCTAATGGCCGATGGCCGACGGTCATTACTGGACACAATACCACCGTCAGAGCGGTGCACGGCGCAATAATAGCGCTGGTGTCGGCGGGCCGACGGCCGTCCGTCCCACCTCGGCTCGCCCCGCCCGCCGGACGAGTCATTTTTCATTCCGTCCACAGCGCAGCGAAGCTGGTACAGCCATCCCGTCATTAAATCCTTAGCGATTCAGAATATTTTTCACGGCTATCATTCAATTATTAGTTATAAAGAGCGGGAGTTCATTCGTTTCAGATCAATCACAAGCCGCCGGACGGTCGGACGGCCGTTATTATACCGTTCACGGCCCGGCCGGCCCGCCCCGGGCGCCGGATACATAGCCCAAATTACCCACACCAAAACATGAAAATGACGCTAATGAATAGACGATTATTTGATAAATCGGTCAATTGTGAAAGTCGGCGGCGCATTTCTCTGATATCTAGCGCCTGAGGATATTAAAGCATACTCGGGGATCAGGTTTGCCTCTTCATACGCCATCTGATCCTCACATGAGGCTCAAGCAGGAATGGATTACGTCTTGGCATCTGGACCTAGGGTCACGGTTCTCAGAATAGGTCGAGCCTTGTGGCGCTGCTGCTGATGCTGATGCGACTAATATTAGTGTGGATATCGAAGTCGAGACCGTTCAACAAACATCCAATGACTCCCGTTTCTACATACAATGCATTAAAGCTGATGTATTCCGTCATGTACCGTGTATGTTTTGTGTTATCCTATCTCCAACGCTGGTTATTTTAAGCAATGCAAAACGGGTCCATTTCAGGCATAAGCCAAACCCATTAACTGGCATATTTTATGCACAATATGATAGTTTGATGTCGATTATAGGTAACTAGGAGCATGCTTCCTGAAGTCCGTAATAAGCAATCTTTCTAAGCACCTAATTAATCCCTTTTTGGCCATTTAAAAAATGAGACCACTCACATTGCGCCTAATGAGATCGTCGGCACCACTTTACGAGCGCTGGTGAATGTTGATATTTCTTTGTCGTTCTCCTATCTCATACCTGTTATAGTGCAATATTGTAGTTTAATTTGACAGTTGTGGGCGTAGCTCAGCTGTGATTAACCTCTGTTTGCCCAACACTCCTAATGTGCTACTGAGCAGAGAGTGACATTCAACAAAGCAATCGGGCCGGCTGAGCGGCCAGTGACGGTTATGTACCCTGATCACCGGTTGGCCACACAAAGGGCCGTCGTTCAGTGTCTGATGACTGGTGGAACTGGACAGTTGCACAATGGAGGGCTCGCGGTGTGGG
Source organism: Amphibalanus amphitrite (assembly GCF_019059575.1). Classification (NCBI taxonomy): domain Eukaryota; kingdom Metazoa; phylum Arthropoda; class Thecostraca; order Balanomorpha; family Balanidae; genus Amphibalanus; species Amphibalanus amphitrite. Next base: position 337,272 of record NW_024881662.1, read on the forward strand.
CGCCCCTGGCCCGCCCACAGGTGTGCTCTGTGATGATTGGTCAACGGTTGAACGCGGTGGGTATCAGAGCTGCTCGCTGCGGCGAACCAATCACAAACGGCTGCCCTCGGGAACTGTCGAAGAGGCAAGAGCCTTCTCAGTTGTCTCCCAGGACCTGTGCAACATAAAGCTTCATGGATGGTAAATTGTAGGCACACGAATGCCAATGTAGGACCAGTGTGCATGTATAATACATATTCATTAAGTAATAAGTAATGAATTTCTAGTAGGTACTAAAATTAAAATTTCTAGTACTAGAAACGTTTAAGCATGTTTATTGATACAATGGCGATGAAAATTACTATTTTAATCAGACATGTGCATGGATCCGAGTAACCCGACTCAGACTCTGGACTGTAATCGCCACGCCGCGTGTGGATTGTCCATGATTGTAATACATACATACCTACATACAAAATGGATCTCGAATCTGATCCCACGGATCCTGGTCTCGGATCCGACGAGATCATAGATCTAGCTCTTTAATTTATCGAGAGATCCGTAGAGATCATATGTATATGCGAGTCTTATTATTTTTTTCTTTTGCTTGAGATCCATTGAGACATAGATCCTCATTTATTTTTTGTCAACACAGAAATCCCCAAAAATCACTCGTTGCAACTTGCACCTCACAAAGTTCTGTTTTTATGTGATTGTTTTTATATGATTTATGTGATTGCACGTCATAATGTATAGTTTTGTCACTTTGTGGCACTTATTGACTTAGAAACACTTGGAAACCTGGCTTCAAATGATGTGCATGGCGGGATCCACTCGATCATAGATCCACGTTCTTGGTTTATCGTCAGATTCTATAAGATCATAGATCCAGGATAATTTTTCACTCCGGATCCGGCGGGATCATGGATCCTAACCTGCAATTTCCTCCGAGATCCACTGAGATCATATAGATCCATCACTCGAATCCATGCACATGTCTGATTTCAATGATGATAATAACTCGCGCAATAAAGATATGGATTACCGAGGGCAGAACAAATCATAATGTTTGTTTGATTTTCATTCTCTTCAAAATTGTAAGGATCACACCGTTACATAATATTTTTCTGTCGAATCAACTTATCTTTAGGTGCATGCAAAATGCGCAAGTATGCAGAAGCACATGTGCCTGACGTTAAACTGGATACTGATGGATGGGCACTGCGGTTGTGATTAATGTTATTGCTGTGTTTGTGTGGTCTGCTGGTATCGGTGCGCAACATTTTCATGGATAGAATGGTCATGTGACTACATGATACAGGATATGTAATTTGCACCATCGTTACATAAGCATTCTTAGCATTATTTACTCTGGTCACATTCGTGTCGCAACATATACATATTCGAGGGATAATTTTCGTTCATTGATTTCGAACGAGCACGACAGGCAACGAGTGTTTTGATGCATGTGGACACTTGACTGCAAATCTCGTATCTCAAAGGTGACACAAATATGTGTCCTCCTCCTCTGCCTTGAACCAAAATATATTCATGGCAAGTTTCGACGCATGCATCGCCAGCCAGGATGTGATACTTTAATTCCAACACTCGTGCCTCATACTGATGGAGGCTGAATCTGCAATTAGCCCTTACATCGAATTCCAAAATAATGTGGCCGCTTTTTCAGGTCATCGGTTTCAAGGGGCTGAATTTTGCCACTTACGTGTATGTTTGCAATGTATGTTCCAATACCTCCAGACCTCGCACTGCAGTCGATGGTGAATACACATATCACCTACACCGGGGTCATTCAGGGCTCTGTACTGGGTGCAGCAGTATTGGCTGGAAGGCCGCTGGCCTGCGATACAGACTCTTATGGGCTGTAGGGGTAGCGGGCCGGGGCGGCTGGGCTGCGACGCCTTCCTGTGGCCAGCGGGCCGGGGGTGGTTGGGCGGTGACGCCTTCCTGTGGCCAGCGGTGGCCCGCGGCCGGGGGGCGTGCAATTAGTGGGCGGCGCGGCTGCAGTGAAGCCACCGCTGGACATGCTTTAGGTGGCGGTGCCGGCACGGTGCTGCATTTGATCGCGCCGTCCGCGGCCGCCGCCGTGGGATGGAAAACACACAAGGCCGACGCCGACGCCGCCGGAGCGTTTAATTTTCTGCAATTAGGACGAATTAAGGAACGCCCGAGAGCCGTTTGTTCAGGTTACGGTTTAATTAAGTAATATTAATTTTCAATTGGGCATCTGGTTTGAAACATGATATTGCGTGAACTGCCGCCGTTACTTTAGACGTGTTTTGATGTCGCAGTAAATTTGTGAAAATTACACCATCACATGACAGCGGCCAATAACGTGGGCGGTGATGGAGCGGCCGTAACTCAGCGTTTGACCGGTATTTTCTGACTGTGTTTACGGCGGCGCGGGGTATGCAGCCGGCCGGCGGCGGGGCCGTAATAGAGCCATGATGGGGCCCCGTCGGTAGGTACACCTCACTCCCGGCTGCCGCAGGGGCGAGCTCGACACCCAGCCGAGTGAGCGAACATGACGGCAGAATGAATTGCTTGCCGGCTGCAGGGCGGCACGGCTGCAGAGGAGAGGAGGGTGACCGGAGGCTGGAGTCGGACCGTGCCTCGTGCCGCCCTGCAGCGAAACACCGCCGCCACTACCGCCGCCACTACCGCCACCGCCGCTACAGCCGCTACCGCCCCGGGCAGCCGTTCAAGGCTGACTTCAGCGCAGTGCAGAAAGATGCTTCAAAGCTCGTGCTCTCACAAATTGGAGAGTCTTGCCAGCGTAAATAAATACGCACTGTTATTGGTCTCTGCTGTTTGCTGCTTGTTTGCTTTTGTATGTCATATGCTCGCGTCATCTATAATCATTCCAATTAGCAAACCTAATCAAAATCTCAGCGAACTAGCGCTTCGTGCAAAATCTCCATAAGCGATAACATTCGATTAACAGCTTTCGCACAACATAATACCTCTGACGGCCCGGGGGTGTCGAGCGGGACAAACGTTAACGTCCACGGGGAGTTTGCCGTGCGAACCAGGTGTCAATCATGACAGGGGGACCGTGGGAGCGGCGCTAATCGCTTCATTAGCCTCCCGTGCAGCGCCGTCGCGTGCCGGCCGCGAGTCGACGGCCGCGCGCGTCGTGTCGGCGCCGACGGCCGTCGGTTGCGACGGAGCCCGCTGATGTAGTAATTGTCGGGCGGCGCGGTGCAGGCTGCCGGGACGAATGGTCGGTCTGGTAACCGGTCGGATTAGCAGGCGTGATTAGCGATGTGCCGCTGCCATTGTCACACGGGCGGCTGCATGAGGTGTCGTAGCGTCACGACACGAGGCGGTGTGTCGCAGCGTCACACGACCAGCCGTCACACGCGGTCGTGGGCGGGGCCTGGCGTGACTGTCGGCGACGGCTCGGCTTCCCTCGGGCGCCAGTAATTGGTAGTTGGAGAGAAATAACCCAACAGGCCGGTCAGACTAGCGCCGTCGATTAAAGCGGCGAAAAATGGCCTGTCGACCGGTGGCGCCGGGCAGCACGCGCTGTCGCGCCGCCCGCCCCGGCTCCGTTTCTTTATTGGCGCTGATTTGAGCCGGAGTTTATCGCGTTGGACAAACAGAGTGCTGGACGGGGACGGCTGAAGCCGCTGAGCGCCGGCCGGCCGCGCCACCGGCGGCCACTGACGAGCAGCAGCCGCCGAGCAGATAAGGCGGTGACGGTACCCATCCGGCCATCACCGGCCACCCGCGAGACGAGGGGGGCACGCCAACCCCCCCCCCCCACCCCCAGCGGCTTATTGGCCCGCCATCCATCAGATGAGGCTGCCGAGATTACCCTAAATATTCCGATCGGTCGCGTTGCGCGGCAGGACAGCGACAAAATTGCCTCCCGGCACGGCGCCCGCCCGATGCAGTGTATTGTATTCAAATGACTAGCGGCGCCGACTGCGCCCACTGAGCCCTGATGAATACTGCCGTCAAAACGCGGTCGGTACCGGCCCCACGGCAGAGCGGGGCCGGGCGGAGAGGAGGCTGGCCCGTGCACCAGTCAGCTTTGTCAATGGGGGCGTTGGTAGTGGTCGAGTTATTGGAACGAACAGCAGGGTGCCGGAATGAACACATGGTCTTTTTCGACGTCGGTGTTCGAATTAATGATTGATAACAACGTTATCTTCCGTTAACTATAGCGCCGCACAGACTCTGCTCGAACGTTACATTGGCTGATGATCGGCCGGCCGTCCCTCTCACGTTATGTCCATTCCTCCATTCCTTACGCGATGTGAGAGGGACGGTCGACGAGCTGAAAAAGAAAGAAAAAATCGAACCCGACGGACGCTCCTCTCGGCGCGCGGGAGCGCACCTCCGCCGCGCGCACCGAGCGCCCACGCACTGGGGAAGCGTCTCCCGTCCCCTCCCGTCCCGTCCGAGAGGGCCGCGCCGCCGGCGGGGCCGCCCCGGGCGGCGGCGCGGCTGTTCGGAGGACCGTCTCGCCGCTGTCCGGCGCTAGCCCGTTAACGAACATGTATATACGTTTGTTTTGATATCTGCAGACCGTTCGTCAGTGGACAGTACACAAATGGTAATCAATGTACATAAGTTGCAAAAATATTCATGTCTATCTATGTAATCAAGTGTGCTTTAAAATGTGTGTTATGAAATGTATAAAGAACGTCATGTTACATGACTTTGGGCCATTGCATTTTCCTATATCCCTAAGGTATAGCCCACCGCTAAAGTAATGTGTGGTTTTACCAATCTCAACGGATGGCTTTGACCGACGATTTTTAAATGCGGATTGATTGAAAAGAAGACGTCAATAGATAAAGTTGTAGCTGCAAGGGTGAAGATACATGTAAGCTACATTTAAAGTTTCGTTGCAGTCTGGCTAATCGTTCCTAGGCTTCAGAAGCAGAACATACCCATGACTAAAACCACACATTACTTCTGCTGTGGACTGTACCTTATTTGTGGCTCCGATCCGAAGGTGGCATTGTTCGAAAGATTTCCCCAAATCATAACGCGTTAGTCGTATAGTTAATTCCAGTAGCTAGCGTCTGACAACATCGTTAACTGTAACTGCGTCTATAATCACGCCAGTTATTGTGTAAAATACTGTCTCTTGGGACCTGTAACGCTTGGTAGTACCCTTGATATAGCATGCCACCAATCACATTATCGTGTGCTTTCGACAGGCAATCGCGCTTGCTTTGTTGACCGTTTACAATCGTAGCACGTATGCGAACGATGCTAATGCGACTGCCGACCTACAACCCAAATGTATCGCGGCACTCGTTTTATCGGTCTAATGCTGGTCAATGGGGCTCACACATGCTACAACGTCTTGGAACAAGGCAGCGTCGACTCCCAAAGGTGGTAGCCTGTTTCATGTTTGGCATTAATAGAGCCTGTGATCAAAACATTGCGATGCACGAAAGCGGTGCTCAGTGTAATTGTATACGATTACAGTAGGAGCTATATAGTGAAATACGTAGACATAGCTATGCATTTAAGGAGGCAGTGGCGGAACTTGTGATGCACAACTATTATGTTGTAATGCTGTAATGTTGTAATGTTGTTGCATAGTTGTTGTAATGTTATAGCAGCATATTTGAGCGGTTTGAGATAAGTATTCTTTTATTATATTTTTTGTCATCATTGTTTGAAAAGCCAGACAAATGTAAGGGAATGAATGTCATTTTGAAATATGAACTGATTTCTAATCATTAATTTTTATTTTTAACTGTTTTTATCAGCTAAAACTATTGCTGCATGATTATTAAGAATGCATGTCTACAAGCTAATGCTGAATTTCTGAAGATAACTAGAAACTCTGTTCATGGGCACACGTCAAAGGAACTATAACAAGGACATCAATTTCCTGCGTCCACCCTTCCCAGTTTCACATGCATTTCCCCTGTACCACGTGCCCCCACGTGCCGTCCAGCCGTCTGCCACGTGCCCCCACGTGTCATACATGCGGCACGTGTCCGACAGAGGGGGTGGTACCCGGGGGGAGGGCGCGGGGAGGGTGTCTGTCCACACCTGTACGGGTCGTATCGGCCGGACGCGTCGCCCCGGACGGCCGGCCAACACCTTATCAATCTGCCGCGCCTCTATAATGACGGACATTTCATTATCTCATTACCAGTCCAATTAATAGCGGGTAACGAGAGACCTGCCGGACTAATAGCGGGCCAGGGCGGACTGATAGTATAATGAGAGCCGAACGCCGCGCTGGTCGGTCAAACGGCTCGCACTTGTTGGAAGCACCGGTTCGGGCTGGGGTTCTGAAACGATCCAAATTCGACCTACAGATAGTTCCAAATTTGGCCTCCAACGTGGTCCAAAATCAGCCACTGAAACGGTCCCAAAGTCAGAGTCAGCCTCATTTCGACGTAGATTCGACCCTCACACCTGGCCGCCAGGAGTCGGTCACAAAGCTTGACCGGCTCCAAAAACTTTCTTAATTCGCCTTCGCCTTTTGAGTCAGTCGCGCTGGTGCTGGCCCCGCCATGGTGGTTCCTGAACTTGGGATCGGCACTTGTGTCGGGCATTTCCTCCAACTCGGTCCGAACTCACTCCATGAAGCCGGCCGGACTTCGGCCTTGAGCTGGGGATCCTGGATCGGGTTTATACTTCTTTTCAATAAATAGGTACCTATAAGGCACTGGCACACTTCAACTAAACCGTTATTTCCTGCTTATAAGGCAAGTGGATGCTAGTAACTAGGACTAGATTTGGCATCGAGCTCCACTTGTATTATAGATTAACTATTGATTGGATATTTTTAACGGAGAACAATTTATCAAGGCGCTGGCACGGTTCCCCGGTGAAAGAATTTCCATCAATGCTGCGATCGCCCGCTTCCTTCATATATCGGTATTCCTCCCATCTCACTAACTGTGAAACAGATTCTTCTCTGCCGTTAAACGCTCGTTAGGGCGAAATTCTTGCCTAAATACTGTCATCCAACCGGATCAACGTTTTGGTCCATTTGCTAAATGAGAGAGCGGCCCGCTCGGGCGAGCAGTCCGCGGCCGGGTGTTTCGGCGAGCTGCCACCAGGCGGCAGCACCGGCCGCGACCGCCGAACAGCCGCCGCCCGCTGAGGCCTGACCGACGCGTGAAGCGGGGAGACGACGGGGCTTGAGCGATGCGAGAACTCGATACCAGCTACGAAGGGAGCTGATCAGAGAAAGCAGGCTCCTCTTCCGGAAAGGAAGACGAGGTTAAAGGTGACGGTTACAAAACTTGGGCTTATGACACCACACTGAAGACGGTGATTAGACACCTTCGACGGAGAATTAAACACGACTGGAGCTTTACCGTGAACGTTCTCAGCAGCGTTCAGAGACCAGTGGTTTCTGAATTCTGCATGCAGTGCACTGCTCACTAACGGCCATATTCGACGCTTCCCGAAGCGCCACGACATGCGGTCGGCGCGCTACGCTGTCCGTTCCAATGGCTGTTGGTAAAACCGGTAAAACGATGCGAGCCGTTGGGAAGGATGAACGGTCTCGTTAGTCGATGGTGTTCAGTTTCAAGCGCTGGTTAGCGCGCACGGGCCAGCAGGCAGAAGGCCACCAGCGAAGCGTGTCGCTGTGATAAGTCACCAGATCATTTGGATTCCACCCTGTCCACGCCGATAAACATTTTTGAATCAGTTTTGTGTCTTGTCAGCTTGACATAGCTATACAAGAGATGTTTCCTAACTAGAAACATAATAAATGTCACTTTTTCATCGAGAAGCATCGTAATTTCGATCGCGAACCCAATTTCACCGAATCAAATAACTTAACGAAAAATAGTTGTGGCAGTGAGAACTCCATTCCACAGCTGTCCAGCTGAACACTTCTCCATACCCGCCCGGCTCTCTCGGTTCTTCGGCCCTCTGCTCTTCTTCCCCTTTTCGCTCTTCGACCCATTTATATCCCACTTCCACCCAAGTGCTGTCGGTGTCCTATCCGACATTCTCCAGCTCAGTCCCGTCCCATTCCATTCCGACCCACCCCTGAAGCAGACACCACCCTTCGTACCAGCCTCCGCTCAAGCCTGCCGTCTCGCTCACTCCCTTCCCAGTCCCCATCCCTTCTCCCTCGCCAGCCAGCCCCGCACATTACCTGACGATGACAGCCGATCATTAAGTCATCACACCATCAAAGAAGTGTAAAAATACCCTCCCATTATCCATACTACAAGTGCAGCCTGTAATCTGAATAATTAACTCAAAATACTTAATAATGGCCGGCGATTATATTTTTATTGGCGTCTGGCGGCGCTATCGGAACGAGAGCGATCAGCATGGCCGGGAGACAGCTGGGGGGGGGGGGTCAGGTGAGCTGTGCTAATTGGGATAATCTAAGGACGGTAGGGCTGGCCCGCGCGCAGTCCAGAGTGGATGACAGAGCTGACTGCAGACCAGCAGTTCACGGTGGACGTTGGGATGGTTGGGTGTATCAGTACATGTCACAGCACTGTCCGACGGTACAGCATAGCTTCAGGCGTTTGACACGGCCATCTAGCGACACTTATTGCAGCTTTCATGGCCGACTCTTTCCAATGAACAAAATGTTAAGTGTTGGATATTTGTAGACTAAAAAAAAATATCTAACAAAAAACGACCGTATTATCTCAAGTCTTAGCCGCAGGATAATAACGTCAACATTGCATCATCTTGACACCAAGTTCCTCCCAAATGTCACTATGAGATGAGATCGGGTCGCAACACAAAAGCAAACGTGTGTAAAATGTGATTTTGTTTCATGATTGCATGGGGTAAGCCACGTCATGCTGCTTTCATGGACCATCTCTCAAAATGTTTGAAACTAAATCCGAGCCGTGATGAAACCTACTGTCATCGTATGAAGTGTGCAGACTGTGAAACGTGCCGTGATTGCATCAGGTCATTTGAAGGCGGTCTGGGACTCTTCATACAAAACGTCGGTTATAAAATGGATGTTCAGATGTATAAGCACAGCGTTATGAATAGCCTATCACGTCATGAACAGCGAAATAAAGGCGTCAAGACTAAGAGTGACTTGTATACCCGGCCATTATTTGAAAGTGTGAACATGGTTTTTACGACACTACGCTTCCCAACTCACACCGTTGTAACTACTCGTAGTTAGCTAAAATGGCGAGTGAAATTGCACGGGCATTGTAAACGAATCAGCCAAAAGCTATCACTGGTTTTCGCAATGAAATCGAATATTGAATCGTCAAAACATTTTCAACTATATCGACTCAAAACACAATTCTAATTTCCCAATATATAGCATTATTTAGTGGTAAGAAGTAGTTATGTTTCAGAATCCCGGCGCGGTACGACACGGTACGGTTCTGATACGGCACGGTACGGTACGGCACTGGCTCGGTGCGATATGACACGGCACGGCGGACAGCTGGCGGACAGTCGCCGCCGACAAATTGGCCACCCATGACGGCCGGCGATAACTCCTCTCCTACTAACGAGCCGCGGGGACAGGCCTCCGTCCCTCCCTGTCCCTCCCCTGTCCCTCCCCTGCGTACACAGTGGCCGGTGACCCTAACAAATTAGCCACCTTCCGCTGTCAGCCAACGGCCCCGCTCCCCGCGCACGGCCGGAGGTCAGGGGTCACCGCTGACCTGCGCTCGTCACACGCCGGCGGCGAGAACTGAGACTTCCGGACGGCGCGGGGGGATGGACAGCGGGGTCCTGTGTCACAGCGCCGACACCGACACCGCCGGCGTGTGAACTGGTGTTCTGACACCTAAATCAACATTAACGCGATGGGATGGCTACTTCAAAAGCGAGCCGGGTCGTTCTCGAAGATATAGTGGATGAACGTTTTCTAACATCTTTTTGGGAGAATGATGTTGGGACTTGGGAGCGTGGCCCCTAACCTGTGTGCCACCCAAGAAGAGTTTCATTTGGAACGTTTTTGAACGGCAAAAAGAAAAGACTGATTTGGTTTGAAATTTCATTTCAAAAATCGTGGCCTTGATAGAAAGTTTCAATTTATTGTGGCCACCATGCATTGAGTGCAAGATATTTCAGATGATCGGATCGTCAGCCGCCCCTCTGTTTGACCCTGACAAGCCAATTCTTTTTCAGAGAACTATGTGCTATTGTTGAGGAATCACCATAGCCCGATTGTAAAATGCAATACAACAGCTGCTAGGTACATGTTCTATTCAGAACGCCAAACCTTCAGAACGTCAAACTTAATTTCCCTAAACTATGTTCAGCTTTCCATAAAGATCTTGTAGCACATATTTTCAGCAGCTACTTGCTCTAGGATCACCCGTGTTGCTGGGTGCCACCTGCACTAGGTCAGAGGCAGCCTCCTCCATCACTCCCCCCCCCCCCCCACTTCTCGGACAACTGAGAACCGGCCCACATCCTCCCCGGTGACGCGTCTCGCGGTCAGAGGTGCCGCCCGCCGCCCGGTAGCCGGTGCACGGCTCACGTTACGGGCTGTTTTGCCGCGCGACTCGTCACACCGTGACGGGGGTCAGCGACGGCGCCTGCCTGGCGCCAGCCGTCACGGATGGGGTACGGCTCCTCTGCCGTCCGACCCTCCCACTTGTTACCCTTTCCTCCCCTAGCCCCGACCGGGACTCGGAAGCTGCCACTGAAGGTATTTGGAAGGTGAGAGGGCTCTTCAACGCAGCAAGCTAAATCCCTTGATGATCTCCTAATGCCAATCTCAGATTGATTTTTTTTTACATAGGGCACTGGGCTCTGCTTCGTTTAGAATGACTTTCAAAATAAATTTCCTTTATGTGCGTAGTATAAATTTATTTTCTTTATGAATTTCTTTCTAAATTTATTTTCTTTATGCTTCGACCGGCTCTGGCACTCAGCTGTTCTGCTCCGTGCACACGAACACTTACCTAAGAGAAGCTGGGCCCTCTTGACTAAATGGTACGCTCATTTAACTTCCCGAGTGCGCTTTGCTGGAGCGTGGTCAGATGCTTTCGCAATTCGTCGTGGGGTAAGACAGGGAGCTCTCTTGTCACCATGCTTAACAAACATGTTCTTCATGCCACTGATTCAGGAGCTTGATGACTCTCGCCTCGGCCCCATCCTGTTCGGTCACCATATCCCAGTAGTGGCATACGCTGACGATATTCTTCTGATGTCCGGTAACACGAGTGATTTGCAAGGCATGCTGAATGTTGTTACTAGATTCGCGAGCAAGTGGAGGATAGATTTTGTGCACAATTCGCCTAACATGACAAAAAGTCACAGCTTCATTTTCGGCGCAGAGCTCATTACGCAAATACCCCGCTGGCATCTGTGTGGGCAAACTCTCCGATACCAACCAAAGACAGAGCACCTGGGAGTCCAACTGAGCTCGCAGTTACAGGGCGCCAACCAGGTAGCCGAACGAATCCGTAGGGGCAGAGGCGCATTTTTCGGTCTGTCCCCAGCTGGCATGTTCAGTCCGTTTCTACCGGGGGCAGACAAAGCCTTTCTCTGGCGTGCGATTGTGTCCCCAACCATGCTCTATGGCTGCTCTATTTCCCTTTTGAGTTCCGCGGACATCGAACGCTTAGAACGGTGGCAGGCAACTGCGCTTAAGGCAGCGTTAAGACTACCGCGAAGTGCTCATCACTCAGCGCTGATGAAAGCACTTAACATCCCCAATGTTCAGGCACTGTTGCGCCGCTCGCAATTTGCTGCCCTCAGGGATGCTTTTGATGGGGACCATCGTCTCCGTGACGTTTTGTTTAGTGCATTAGCGCGAATTTTTCTGAACACAAGTTCTACGAGACATACTGGCTCGATTGTAAACCATGTGCTCGCCTTGTGTGATGGAAGCCTTGGTAGCATCGTCAGGATCGCTGGCGGCCACGTATCGCCCGAGTGGGTAACATGTCCTACTGTCCCCTGTGGCTTAACCGACTCACTACGATGGCTGATGGCCCAGAACGATGCCTGTGCCTGGAGCCTCATCCTCATCAGACTGTTGACATGCGATGCTCTCAATCAAGGCCATTCATAGGCCCCGTCGGCTGAAAAACTGATCGTACTCGTAGTGTATGTAGGTATAGGTGTGTATGTGTATGTGTACATGTATATGTGTTTGTCCGTCAAGGATGTTGTAATAAATTGATGATGATGATGATTTATGCGTTTTCTTAAAGGGACCCTCCCACCTTAACATTAAGGTGGGAGGGTCCCTTTGTTAGTTTTGAGTTGAGATAGCCAAGTTTGCGGCCAGGCTCAGAAACCACCATTTATCCTGGTCGCAACCCCCGCAGCTTTATGGTGTTCAAGAAATTTCTTCCCTTTACTTGCAGGGTGGGACCAGCGTGGTCCCACCCGGAATCTGAATTACGGGAATTACGGGAATCTGATGACGTCATCAGGCTTTCGAACGTCCCTTAAATGTTTGACTAAAACGTTTTGTAGCACGCGGTGGTATATGCTGCTTTGCGCGCAACAAATGCCGCACTTTCAAATAAAGTCGCTAGGAACAGCGGAGATCCCAAAAAGTAAACAAAAGTAAAAGTCTAATATCTTGAAAACCGGTGAATATTTTTCGATGAAATTTGGTAGATATTCGTTTTTGCTCTTTCTGAATCGAGCGACATCACTTTCATGCCAATTCATTAACTTTTTTGAAGGTGGGAGGGTCCCTTTAAACTTTTTTTATCAAATTTGACGAATCGAAAAGGCGTTCCAAGCAAATTACCTACTCAAGTTTCTCCCGCTAGATGGCACCAGTAGTAGACGCCTGAAGGTATACTGTACCGCCGTACTCACCGACGAGCCTCAGGGCGGACGACACGTTTACCGTTTACAGATGTTGGAGGTGGTGAAAACTTTTTCTGAAGAGGTGTGAAATGAAAGATGGATTTTTTTAAATAAAAACTCTCGTTATTAGCCATTTCCTTGCATTTTTCGTCTTGTCTTATCCCTCACCTCGGGGAGTTATGTCGTTGTGTATTCGATCCGTTTATCTTCCTATATGCGAACCGTTTCCCAGCGAGTGCCGGTGTTTTGCGTCCATACCCTGATTCCATACCCCGTAACCGTACCCGGCATCCGTGTTCCGTATCCGTGCCTCCCTAAATCCGTGTCCCGTGTCCGTGTTTGCTTGTGACGCCCCGGGCCCGTCCGGCCGCGACATTATCCGGCCCGACGCTCGTCACGCATCCGGCAGCAGCATTTCTCCGCCATTTTCCCCGTCATTTCTCGCAGACGTCATAAGCCAGGCGCAATTTACCGCACACTATTCATAACTCTGCGTCAATCCGTGGCATAACTGACATCCTAATTAATTCCTTTCGGGCGGCGGGCGGGGCCGGCCGAGCTTCCGGCAGCGGCCACCGCCGGAAGGGCGGCGCCACCGTCGGGCTGTCTGTGCCGGTTACCGTCTCTCCCTGCCTGCGTCTCGTCCGTCTGATGCTGGTCGACGTGGATGTCTGCCGGGCGATGGCGAAATCACGGGCCTCGCGACAGGTGAGAATAAGCGTGGCGGCGCGGCGGCGCTCTGAAGAGGCGGTCGGCGCTGACGGGTCGACAGCCGCCGGGGAGAGGGGCGGAGGAGGGAGCTCCTCCCGGCGCTCCCTGTCGGACCAAGCACCGCGCGAGGCTCGTGCCGTTTTTGTTGTCGGCTTGCAGTGGCGCGGCGGCGCTGCAGGCGAAGCAAAACAGCGCCAGGAAGCCATTACCGGGCCGGTCGGCCGGCCGGACTCCCGCCGGGTCGGCCGGTGCCGAGGAGGGGCCGGTGCTGCACCGACACACCCCGGCCAAACCCGAACCAGGCCAAGTGTTGACAGCTCAGTTATGACCTGAGCCCTTTGTCCGGGGCTCTGCTAAGCTACCATATGCTACTGTGTGGTTTGCTTACAATGTTTACAGCTGCCATTGGCAAAGAAACCTTGCGGTTGCTTGCAACACTGGCCAGGCCCAGGCCAGAGCTAATAAGAACAACTTGTTATGGTTTCCAGATGTAATTTTACCTCCCCTGGCTTCTATTTCACCTTGACAGTATGCTCAATCGTGGTTCCCTTCCGTGTCCAATTCAAGCCGCCTTTCTTCCTCTTAACATCACAAGGCAATGCTGTCCGCATTCCGTCACCATCGCTGCCCCACCCGTCTCCGTCTCAATGTGCCGACCACTGCTCCCGATAATCCTCCGACCACACCACCCGCCCCACGGCTCGTTACCAGCCCCTCCCATTCAACCCTGCCCCCTCAGCAGTCGCCGCATATGACACCAAACGCGGGGGAGCGAGCGCCGCCGTGCATCGTCCGGTTTCCGCCCCTCCTCTGACCGATGGCGGTGGCTCGCGTTACTGCGCAAACATGATTTGTCACAGGGTGCTCCGGCGTCGGTGACCCGTCCTGACCCGAGGCTCACAGATCCTGACCCGAGGTGACCTGACGCAGCGCTCCCCGCCAGAGTGGCGCCGTGCTGGTGACGGAATGGTCTGACGCCGCTAATTCGTCGGCTAATGAGTGTAGGTGACCACCAGGTGTTGGGCTTCATGCAAGTTCATCCGATCGTGAACATATGATGGAACATGACAAGGCTTGGCTTGGGGATGAACAATGATGGCATTTTATTAATATTTCAATATAATAATAATAATTTTCCTATCTCATATCGCATTTACTACGCCCGTAGTCACTTGTCTGCCCTCCCGCCCTGCCAGAAGCCATTGGGACAGTAAAGGGACCTTGTTCTAGGACTAGCTGCTCCAACTGTTCCCAGTCTCGTTGTCAAATGTCCAGCTGCCACTGACCAAAGACGGGACGATATATGGCAGTCGGGTCATTCCACGATAGATCGACCAAAGCCGTACACCCTCATATTTTATTTTTTGCTTAAAATTGGTCTAATGGGTTGTTATGAACGGGGAAGCCAGCTGTTCCAAGGATTTTTTTCTTCGAACAACGGTTCCCGAGATATAGCCTCAGGCAATTCCTGGAGGTCACGCTGCAACCCTATGTTTGGCGGCTTATAACTCAGAAACTGTTGGTTTTCTATGGTAGAAATTTTATATGGTTCAACTCGCAATCAACCAGCAAACGTTTTGGCTATCTCGGATTTTCGATTTTTCAAAATTTTAATCACGTGACATCTTGATCTTTTTTTTTCGAAGAGTGACCTTGATATTTTCTCAACTGAAAGTCGCAATTTTGTCTGATGACGATTAAAGACTTATCAATTGTCATTCATATGCGACAATAAAAAAGTGGCTTTCGGCCTGCATTGACCTGAGATCAGGTCATTTTTACCTGTCCTTTATAAGTCAATGGCAGAAATAGGTATCGGCTACCACCGAAACGCATCTTACCGGTTCAAATACTTTTGAATCATGTTGAGTTAGGCTATTATTGATGGCACTGGTGCAGCTTTGTATCAGTGACCCGCTGAAAGGTCATCCGAGGTCACGCGTTGAACACACAATAATTTTCCGTTTTTGGCTGTACCTTTTGATCTAATAAAGAAAGAGACGTAAAATAGGCACCAATCCGTTTGCTTTCGCCTAGCGCCAGTTCGTTTTGAATTTCGATACCGATGACCTGAGGTCATGTCAATTTCTTGACCACCCCATTATAAGTCAATTGGGGGAAAAATCAGCTCCATTATTTTTACACTAAAACGCGTCGGAATTGCCTAATATACCATGAGTGACTCCATATGCGACTAACTTTGACTACCTTGAGACCTTGTTTGCTCTTGGTCAACTGTGACGTTGCTCTTGGGTCATGTGACGTCATTAAAGGTAGTGTGCCACCTTTGAAAGATTTCCCATTTTATTTTCCCTAGGATAAGAAGCTTCTAGTTTTACCTAATATCGCAAACAAAATAAAAAATGGGCCTGGAATAGTGCCTTTTTCGCCTAAAAGTTTATCGGTTTTTCGATATGTATAACAACTGTAGTGGGCTGACCTGCAAACAGGCGTCGGCAACAATCGCGAATGCGGCGCACATGTGACAATAAGCAAAGGTCATTATAGAGTTACGACGTACGGGAATGAGTTATCAGCTGTCTAATCGTAGACGACACAATGTCGAGCCTTAAACTGTAAGCCTGTATTGGTATTGTTTCTTTTATTTGGCTGTCGAACATTATTTATGGTTTGAAATATGATTTTATGTAAAATAATTGATATGAAAAAGCCGTCTCTTAAGTTATGACCCCATTTCACCACACGCAAGTGGCAGAAATGACAATGATCAGCTGACGCATTTTTCTTGGCCGAAGTCAGAGCGCGCGGCCCGACGCACCACCACCGCACCACAAAGTATGAGCAGAAGCCGCGCCCAAAGCCAGGGCCCCGGTAACGTGAGGTAGCCGAGTCGGGGCAGCGTGCGCTGACCCAAGCCGGGGCCGCAGCTTTGGGCGCGGTCTACCGCATCCCCGCGGGCAGCCCCGGGCTATCACATGACACCGGGAGGACGCGCGGCCCCGGCTTGGGTCAGCGCACGCTGCCCCGACTCGGCTACCTCACGTTACCGGGGCCCTGGCTTTGGGCGCGGTCTACCGCACCACCTAACAGGCGTGTTCGAAACCGCAGGAGATGATGATGAACGGGTTTATCGAAACTTGACTGGATGAGCATATCGGTAATAGCGATTTCAGTGTGTGCATTTATTGTTTATAGTGGTGTGAAATGTAGTTGGGGTACGACCGACAACCCGTCGGGGCGAATTTCGCACTGGGGTACTCAAAATTTGAAGAATTTAAGACGTTTCCATGAGTTTTGAAGGCATGGATAAGTTCTAAAAATCCGGTTCTCCTTATCTGGGCCATTAACTCCATACGGTCCAGGAAAGGTGGCACACTACCTTTAAAGGTCACCAAATGCTTTTTGCTAATAACTCCTTACAGCAGGGTTACCAACGAGAATTTTTCTAAATCCCAAGATCGCCGCGCGAATTTCCCAAAATCGAGCTCCATATCCCAAGGTCGACAGGACCAAATCCCAATGTGCATCCCAAGGTCTATAGAAACCAAATATAGAGCAAATAAAGTCTATTTGACGTATTTTCAAATCTTTGGTTGACTAAATAAATCAATATCGTTAACATAACTTGCATTCGGCACATGGTTACACACACAGACATACAGAGGCACAGCAAGTTACTTGTCTGGGTTTTACGTTTATTTCCCGTTTCACGCGGTTTCAGTCTGGCGGCAAAACCATCCAAAATGTGCGCTCTTGACTAGCATCGATAACCCGAACAAATATCGGGATTCGGGACAGCTCACAAAAATATCGATATCACAACACACGGTATAATAACGAATCGAGCCACGAGATGATCACAAAATGATGAATCAAAATAAATGAATTTTTTATGTGGGCGAGGATGGATGACATGATTATTATTAATATAACGAGGCTTGAAATGATCTCACGCATGTCAAAGTGTTTTTATTTTAGGCAAAATAAATATCTAAAACAGTAAAAACGCCATCATCAAGTTTGAATAAATTAACATGTTTTTGATTTTCAAAAGCTAGAGCACAATCATATTGTTCCAGGCATCCTCATAGCAGCTCACTTTTTTAAACGTATTGCAATACGTTGCAAATAGTGTGGTACATTGCACATGGCAAGTAAATAATGTACAACAATGTATCATTACGTACGCTACAACATGACATGCACACAATATATCATAGGTACAACAAGGTCAATAAATCTCATCTCAACATCAGCCGCATACATCATCAACACCCGGTTGCAGTAAACATTGACATTATAATCATATTGAAAGACATTGCCGCTGTTCTTAGCTCGATTCCAGTCAACCAGTCGTGAGTCGGGCAAGTCAGTTAGGTGCATGTGTACGTGTGCGTGTGCGTGGTAGAGTAAACATGTGAAACAAAGGGTAGAGATAAGTGAGTGAGTGTATAAGTTTATGAGAGAGTGAGTGAGTGAGAGAGTGAGTGTGTGAGTGAGTGAGGGGTGAGTGAATGAGAGAGGTGTGTGTGTGTGTGTGTGTGTGTTATGACCTATGGTTTACGAGCGTGGGGCCATGAGCTTTTCATCATGTTTAATGTGGGCCTTAGGTCTCTAACCCGCGCCGGGCCGGTGCTCTGAAATTCCGCGCCGGGCCGCGGGGGTGTTTGAACACCCCCCCTTCTAACTCGGCTCCTGGGCCACGTAGCGACACGCGGTAAGCGGCAATCGAAAGAACGTCAAAAATAAGGACAAAAACACTTCGGTCATTTTTTGGGTCAGGTCAAAGGTCAGGTCACCAGAGGTCACCAAAGGTAAAATGTTGACTATTTCAACATTTTGGAAACTGCCAACGGCTATCTCGGGAACCGATAGAGCTACAGCACCGCAAAAAAGCGCATTCGATAGCCCTTTTACAGACCTTTCTGAGCAATGTTCTCAGATTTGACCTCAGGTCAACGGTTAAGCCTCCAGAGGGCAAAAACTCCAAAAATAGCCGTTTTTACGAAAAACGTTTTTTTCGGCAATAACTTTTGACTCAAAAGAGCTATGACATTACTTTTGCCAGCATCGTGTTCCTCTCGTCGAGACGCGTCGAATGAACTATCATTTGACCTTGAAAGGTCAACTTGAAAATTTGACCTCAGGTCAAGGTCATGACCTGACCGGAAAAGGTCATGTTGCATATCAATCGATCCGCAACGTCGAGCCGAACACATCTAAGGCGTTTTCAGCGCTCTAGCACGCCTCTATCAGAAGTTATCATCGAAAAACTGTTAGATTCTGTTCGTGACCTGAGATGACCTCGGGGACATAACGAGGGGTCACAGTTGCCATTTTCTGGTTCAGTGTGTCTATTTTACCTACATCTCGATGTTTGAGAGTGTCTAGAATAGCGTTCGTGCAAAACAGGCGCTTTTCTATTTTCTCCCATTGACTTATAATGGAGAGGCCGCAAAATTGACCTGACCTTAGGTCACCGATATCAAAATTCCGAGATATACATTTTATAGATAGTGTTGCTCTAATCAATCGCTGAAAGTTTCAAGGCAATCGTTCAGTCGGTGTAGCTATGACGAGCATTCTTATTTTTTCTGAGGTGAGGTCACTTGGCGTGACCTGGTGACCTGACCTAAGGTGACCTGGGTCTGAAATTTTCACAACATGTGCGGAAAAGATGCACAAACAGGTGTGCCAAAAACGGCGGCGCTCCGCGCCGCCGTTTTTGAGATATCTGCGAAAAACCGCAAGGGGGGGTGTTCAAACACCCCCCCCCCCCGGCCCGGCGCGGGCTAATTTTGATGGATTCAGTGATTTTTAGTTCAGCAGAATCCCGTCCCCAACCGATTATATCAATAGTAAAGGCGGAGTTGATTTCAGTGCTACTTGCGTTAAAGTGCGAATCAGCAATATGTTCACCTAGTGGGGTGTCTGGTTTTCTCAGGCGAGCGTCACTTAGGTGCTCGTTGAATCGATAACGTACAGGGCGGGTGCTTTCTCCGATATAAAATTCAGTTCGTCCGTTTCTTTCACAGAGGCTACAGGTAATTTTATAGACTATGTTTTTCTTAGTACACTTACCCTTCAGCCCACTCTCACAGGTGTGACAGTGCTTAGTCCGGCTGGGCAGGGCGGTTTAGAGAAGGCGGAAGAGATAAGTTTGTTTCCTATTGTGGGACCACTAATCCAGGCTACTTTGATATTAGTTTTAGATCTTCTCAAAACACCATTGACTCTTCTAACGACGTTTTCGTCTAAATAGGGAAGCCGCATGAATATCTCGTTTTCTTTGTTGCGCCGAGTTTTACGTTCACTACGCTTGCGAAGGTTATTCTTTATGCTCGTGTCTAACATGGCTGTTGGGTACCCGTTCTGCTCAAACAGAAGTTTTACCCGCTTTACGCTGCGATCCCTCGTTCGGTCGTCAGATGACACCCTCATCGCTCGCTTGATCTGGGAATTGAGAACGGCCTTCTTGGTACTCATGGGGTGGGCGGACGTAAAGTGGAGAATGATCGGGGCTGCCATCGGTTTAAAGTATAATTCCGTGGTGTACTCACCGGTGGGGTATACTGTTATGAGGGTATCTAAGAAAGGAAGTTGACCGGTGCTGAAGGTAGACTCCATTGTGAAGCTTATGGATCGGTTGTAAGCATTAATACAGTTGAAAAAATGGTTCAGGCGATCAATCCCTGCTATGAGGATGCCTGGAACAATATGATTGTGCTCTAGCTTTTGAAAATCAAAAACATGTTAATTTATTCAAACTTGATGATGGCGTAATGCCGAAAGCTTGTTTTACTGTTTAAGATATTTATTTTGCCTAAAATAAAAACACTTTGACATGCGTGAGATCATTTCAAGCCTCGTTATATTAAAAATAAATGAATGCTGACGCCCAACGATCTGTATCCTGGCTTTGAGTTGCTCGCTCCGCTCTGCTTTACCCACCGATGACTCCCGCCTCCAGGGAGATGCCTCTTCGGCGGCTGGCTCGCGGTACCTGCGGGAGGGTCCACCTGCGACGGCGTCGACTATGGTGTCCCTAGTCGGCTCGAACTTTAGAGTAGCCCGCACTATACGATACGATACGAGTTGAAGCATGATCCGTCGGGCGTCATCCGTCGGGCGTCGCAATTCGCAAACGGGCGGCCAGGCCGGGTGTTAAGCGACGCAGAAGCCACTGGGTATTTCGCTAACTGCCTCACTTGAGAGCTGAGACGGGAGAAACAAAGGGTCTGTTCCAGTCGCACTTCCTAACACCTCTAAACTCCTCCAAGGTTGCTTCCCTGTTCCAGTGGCAGCTCTAGCCCCCACAAAGCCAAGGAGGGCCCTGCTCCAACCTCCTCCATCTAGCTCTTGGAGGAGTTTAGAGGTGTTAGGAAGTGCGACTGGAACAGACCCAAAGTGAAGACGCGTCAAATAAGGATAACTTATTCGTGCTTCGTTGGTTCATGGTTGGTTGGTAAGGTACAGTGAAACCAAACGAAAGAACGCACGGATGTGTTCGTCCAAAAAAGGACGGTTTACAAAAAAAAGTTAAGTTGTGTTAGATGTGTTCCTGATTCCTTTGCTTGATCTTTGTTAATACTTTTCCTTTTTTCAATGATAACAATGTGCTAAAATTAGCGGCAGTCGTAAGCTCGGGATAAATCCCAAGGTTTGCTGTTGAATCCCAAGGTCCCAAGGTCTGGTTCAATATCCCAAGATCTTGGGACAAATCCCAAGCTTTGGTAACCCTGCCTTACAGGTTTGAGATACACCCGCGCGGAGAGGCGCATTGTGTTCAGCTCGTCAAGGCCCATCGAATGATATAGGTATATGATGACCTTAAGGTCACGTGACCTAAGGTCAACTTTTGACCTTGACCTTTTGAGGTCAACATACACATGTTTCGATGCGGATCGACGAGAGAATCATGATGGTGCTATTAGTTTGTTCCTAGCTTGGACACTTCGAAAGTTATTCGAGAAAAACTTCATATATATGTAGTGCCGCCATTTAGACTTTCTTTTTACCCCTGTGACGTCATCTTTGACCTGACCTGAAAATGATCTGAGTAAAAATTGTAGACCTTATCCATGTGTACCCTCTGCCGTTTACCGCTTGCCGCTATCTTGCTTTGTTCTCGAGATCTCGCTGTCGCTCCCGCTCGTAATAATGGGAAGGTCATAAAAATGACCTGACCTGAGGTCAACGCAGGCCGAAAGCCACTTTTTTCACTTTGTTCTCGAGATCTCGCTGTCGCTCCCGCTCGTAATAATGGGAAGGTCATAAAAATGACCTGACCTGAGGTCAACGCAGGCCGAAAGCCACTTTTTTTATTATCGCATATGAATGAAAATTAATAAGGCTTTAATCGTCATCAGACAAAATTGCGACTTTCAGTTGGGAAAATATCAAGGTCACTCTTCGAAAAAGGTCAAGATGTCACGTGTTCAAAATTTTCAAAAATCGAAAATCCGAGATAGCCAAAACGTTTGTTGGTTGATTGCAAGTTGAACCATATCAAGTTTTTACCATAGAAAACCAATAGTTTCTGAGTTATAAGCCGCCAAACATAGGGTTGCAGCGTGACCTCCAGGAATTGCCCGAGGCTATATCTCGGAAACTGTTGTTCGAAGAAAAAAATCCTTGCCACAGCTGGGTTCCCCGCCCATCACAACCCATTAGACCAATTTTAAGCAAAAATAAAATATGCGGGTGTAAATTTTATTTATTTTTGGTCGATCTATCGTGGAATGCCCCAGTCCCCGCCTCCGGACTGACCTCGCACCGCCATGTTTCTGCGCCGCCACGACCCTATTATCATTACCCAATCGCTTAGCGCGGCTTTCGGCGACGATCCAGGGATTTATCTTTATGAACCGGCGCTACTTTGTTATGGAGGCATAATGGCTTCATATGCGGGCTCCCGCGGCGCTGCCGGCTTTACCGCAGAAATAATATGAATAAACGAGGCGTCCTGAAAGATTCATAATTGCCTAACTTGCTCCATATGCCAAGCCGGTGCCTGAATGTTTCCCTTAATGACACAATGAATATAGATGCTCCCCGGCGCGGAATGGCGAGAGTCCCAGACGATAAAGTTTGCCACTATAAGACGGCAGGCCCGATAAAGGCGCGAGGGATTGCCGCCGGCGCCGGTCTATTGTGGCGCGCTTTTCTCGCCGGGGGCGTTATTAATAAAGTTGCCCGTTTATCCGGCTCGGTGGTTAATTGACGCATTGTCAGATCTGCTGGATGATTAAGCATCTGCGGGATTTAGATGCCAACCAAAAAATACATGCTGAGCTGAAAGAATAAGCAAACAGTCCGTGCCCGTTGCCCCCATGTAATACGTGCATGTCGTGCAATGTGCATGCTACCCCAATGTAGGTAATACCTAATGCTCGCATGATAATACCTGATGCAGTGCATCCCATGGAATAATACGTCCAGTGTGCAGACGCCAGTTCGCCTAAAACGATGTAGGTACTTAGAATAAGAAAACAGCTGAAAGTTAACACGCTCAAAAGTCAAAGATATTACAGGCATGAACTTAATTGTAGGATCACTATCTCCGAACTTTTGATACATGCTATTAAAATTTAAACTGTACCTACAATTACCTGTAAACTGTATAAACTAAACTGTATAATACCTATAACAGTTATCCGTCAATTGACGAGTCGTTGCCATCGCATTGCAAGGCAAATATTTCATAAAAATGTCCACATGTTTTGTCAAATCCCTCCAACGAGACGAGCGAAACATACCTATTGATAACACCGATTCAAACTTTTTTACGATAAAAATATAATTACGACTCTGATAACATAAAACCAAAACTAACTTAGTTTGTTTTAATCGGGAGCAATTAAGATAAATGAAGCTGGTGTTTCAACGAAGCCGTTCCAGCTAAACACTAACGTTTGTAAGTACTTACATATGAAGTTATAGATGGTATTGGTATTGGTAGGGATGGGTAGGGGAAGACAGGGGAACACCGACCCCCTTAACCTTTTAGGGTCTAACTAGTCACGTTATTTATGGCAACATGGTCTCTCAGTTTCATTGGATTGTCGCATTAATTTTACATACATATCAGCCAATTGTTGTCTTGTTTCGTTCATAATTGCTGATAATTCTGCACTGGCCATTGCAGGGCCTCGTCTAACATGTTAACTGGGGGGGGGGGGGGGCAAACCCCCGCAGTCACCGGCCTGCCCCTCCCCCAGTCAGGGTAAAAATGTCACTGCTGGGGGGGGGGCAGCAAAAGCGAAAAGGCAAACGAATTTTTACTGCAAGGCGTCAGTGCACATAAAAACAAATGCGTTAAAGAAACATGGATGCAATGGGAGCACATTGATATACCCGATTACCCGATTACCCGATTACAGCAATACGCTACATTTCGGGTTTTCAGGCGACCTAATTCCGTGTCCCGCATACTCTCTTTCACGTATTCTCCTGTTGTTTCTGTCCTCGGGGCGTCATTCTGTTGTCTCTACCTATCGTCCTCACTACGCGACGTCGAACTTCTTTTTTTTTTTAATTTAGTCCGAACCTTTTTTATAGGAATGATTCATAAGGCAGAGCCACCGTTAAGCGAAGCTTGTTACGGTGACCACTGACCCTGCCCTCTAGGCTCTAACCTCCGGTCGCACAATTCCAGTACTATGGCAGAATTTAGGTAGTATCCAAAGTTTAACGTGCGCACATAACCGCGCACGGCCGGTCCCCTCACTGACTTCGCCTGGCTACGGCCTGCCACCAATCGCAACCATACCTGTCAGGAGGCCCAGTAAATGTTAAGCACCCGTCGCGCTGCGATCCCGGACTGTAATAACCGGGAACGCGTGTTCTTACCACGCGGAGTCCAACGCTCTACCAACTGAGCTACGGGACCGGCAAACTCCTGGCTGGACGGTCACCGGTGTACGGCAAGAGTAGCTCCTAATCGTAATGAAGCAGGCTCCCATTCTGGGTGATCGTAAGCTCAGCCTGGTGGTCTGTCTCTGTGGACGGGAAAGACTAGTGTGGGCTACCAGAGGCCGACGTGGGTCCAGCTCCAGAGGCTGGCATTGGCCATCAGAGCTCGGCACCTGACGCTCAGAAGCCGGCGGGGCCCATTAGAAACCGATGTGGTTCGCAAAAAAAAAATATGCGTTCGTAATAAATTGCTAAGATAAGGTCAATGTTCAGGTCATTCGAGGGCATAAATTGTCCGTTTCGCTCGATTATTCTCAGATAATATTTGGTTACAACGTTTTAACTCTACCTTGCAGAACAGAGCAGCATAAGCGCATACATATACCTAAATAAGTGATGGCTCCCTTATAGCCATAACGGGAGCAAGATTCTTAGATAAACGGAAATAGGTCGCCAAATGTGCCACATTGGAACTCCGACGAACAGTAAAGCATTCATGAGAGGCTGAAATCGTAAACAAATGACCGACTTAAAAAAGGTGTAGCGGGTCCAAAACTAAGGTTTCATTCTTTGTGTGCTTATTAGGTACTGTCTGGTGGGGCAATGTGAGGTGAGGGGGTTATAAACTAATGGCAAAGGCATGGGTCGGATGGTCTATCATTTTTATTTATACCTTACCGGTGTTAAAAAAGTTCACCAGGTTTCAGGGCTGTGATGAAAAATAAGTTGCCTAAATCCGGTGAGAAAACAGGATTTGGGGGTAGGTACCCTAGGTTTGGCTCCTTGTGTCTCTGCCCCCCCCCCCATTGAAAATTTCTTAGACGAGGCCCTGGGTCATTGCCACAACACACATCCAACGGTGGCCAACGGAAGACCAGACTATATCGTCGGTCGTCACTCGTGTTTATTGTCAGTCAGTTAAAGGGACCCTCCCACCTTCAAAAAAGTTAATGAATTGGCACGAAAGTGATGTCGCTCGGTTCAGAAAGAGCGAAAACGAATATCTACCAAATTTCATCGAAAAATATTCACCGGTTTTCAAGATATTAGACTTTTACTTTTGTTTACTTTTTGGGATCTCCGCTGTTCCTAGCGACTTTATTTGAAAGTGCGGCATTTGTTGCGCGCAAAGCAGCATATACCACCGCGTGCTACCAAACGTTTTAGTAAAAGATTTAAAAATCGTTAGATCTCCGCTGACGTCACAAATTCTAAGGGGGCATACCAATGCACTAGCCCCTTAGAATCCGAAAACTGCAAGTTTGAAATTCCATATCTCCGAATTAAAGCATTTGTTGATGTTGTGAGTGCCCAAACCGGTATTTGCAGGCCATGGCCACCAATTTGGCTATCTCAACTCAAAACTAATGTTAAGGTGGGAGTGTCCCTTTAACAGGCCTCAGAACTATAGGACTGTCCGATCCGTGCTCCTGACCCGAAATCTGATCCAAGTTTTTGTACCTAGTTTTGAGTTCCACTTCTTATCGACCCTGTTAGTTGCCTGCTAGCAAGGCCGTTTTAGTGCCCTGGGCCGTATAAGAGATACCATACTAGATACCTACGAGAGCCTGCTAGTAGGTATCTACTATCTAAGCTAATCTTGGTCACCTCAAATATCGATCGCACCACAAGGTGTCTCTTTTAGAAGAATAAAATGGTTAATGGTTTCACATGATCACCTACTGCTTAGCAGTTAGCTCCCCTACATTGATATCCAGCGCAACCAGTCTAACTTTCTGTTTGAGCGTGATTCACTTTGTGCTACGAGATAAGAATGCATATAAATATATATTATTATTTTGAGGCCGTGACTCCCAACTGCCTTGGCAGTACTTTTGGTTCTTTTTTTTCTGGAAATGCGAAATGCTGTTCAGAAACGTTAGTTTGAAAAATGGCGCAACTGCGCCAAACCTTGATTGCTAAGCAACTTGCTGTCAACTAGGCATTCATATAGTCGATTGGTCGAGAATGATTCTTATAATGTAGGTGTCAAGGTAGGGACGAATACCAACAGCCTGTAGGTGGTTTTCGAAGCCGCGGCGATTATATTGCTTCCCTGTGTATTTATTATCGTTTCTTCGTAGATGACAGCCTTGCCTCATGGATTTACCGGGTCTTTCCCTTATTTGTTTTCTTTGAGAGTTGTCGTGCATGAGCCTATCTTAGCCCAAGGCTATACAAACGTTTTAGCATTATCATACCTATCCCATCTTGATCTTCGATTTTGAAAGAAGTGGCTGAAACTGGTTGCTAGTTTTTTTTAGCTGTTTCTTGCTGTAAGTAACATTTTAATTTCAGCTTGACACTTTTATTTCTGTGAAGCATCACCAGACACCAAGTCATGCATTTTTTGTGGTTTGGGTTTAAGGACGCTGTTGTTGAAGAGTTAGGGCGCGCAGCAGCTTGGCTCAAGCGTCCAACATTTAAGGACGCCTCGTTGATGAATGCCTTTTGGCGTTTGAGTTTTTTTTTTGTGTGCAGCATGCTGTTGCAATTGGTTATAATTCAACAATGTACCAGAGGTTGAAAAGTTAATGATGGAACCAAGTCATTTGTTGTTTTCGTTTCCGCAACAATAAACAACAAGTAGGTAGCCGAAAAATGTACATTAAATTAAGATATCTAGTCGTAATAGCTTGAAGTTATACATCATGATTTACTCTCAGCAAATGCCCATGTATTGTTTTTGCAGGATATAGCCATTGTGTGCAACATGTCAGGCACAATGGAAGGGGAGAGGAACTTCTTTGCCAAAGCAACCCAGCACCTGGCTCGTGCACTGGCTGCTCAGAAGGACGCCAAAATTGAGAAGGTAAGCCTCATAACTTTTGATACCAAATACATATATTTAGTTGCTATGATTTTTCCTGTCAGGTGATGACTTTCATGATAGTTAAGTACCATTAATGGTTATTGGTTGGCTATATTATTATGTATTTGATGTATTTATTATTAGACTACCCTTTCCCCTCCCAGGTGTCACCTAGGACCACCTCTTCAGTTCTTCTTTAGTTCGTCCTTCTTAGGTGCTGCCACGCCACTGGCCTCCGCCCACTATCCCACACAGGTGCAGCTGCTGATCAATCAGCCTGCTGCCAGTAGTCTGCTGACCTCCTACGACCTCCCCACCTCCTTCCTTAGGTGCATCCGCTGATTAGCCTGCTGCCTGAGGACTGAGGTATCCCCGACCGACCCCCCCCCCCCCCCGGTCCAGCCGCTGATCAGACTGCTGCTGGTGGTGCCCCTGACCTCCTATGACCCCACCCCCTCAGATCCAACCACTGATCAGCCTGCTGCCGGTGGTGGCCCTGACCTATGACCTCCCCCCCCCCCACACACACACCTCAGGTACAGCTGCCGATCAGCCTGCTGCCGGTGGTGCCCCTGACCTCCCCCCCCTCACCTCAGGTCCAGCCGCTGATCAGCCTGCTGCTGGTGGTGCCCCTGACCTCCCCCCCCCCACACACACACCTCAGGTACAGCTGCCGATCAGCCTGCTGCCGGTGGTGCCCCTGACCTCCCCCCCCACACACACACCTCAGGTCCAGCCGCTGATCAGCCTACTACCAGTGGTGCCGGCCGAGGGACCGTTCTCGGTGAACCGCCGCGGCCAGGAGGCCGTCTGGGCGCTGGCCGTGTTCCTGCTCGAGTCGGGACTGCAGCACCTCGATGCGATCCTGCCGCGGCTGCTGCGGCTGCTCGCCGCCCTGCCCAGGGCCGCACACTTCGAGGATTTTCGCGTCAACCTGTCTGATCGTAAGTGCTCAGGCTAGATTTTGACTGACTCTCCTAGTTCAACTTGTATTTGCAGTACATATTGAAAACTACGAACGCGTCTTTTTTATGAGCAATTTTTTTTTGTCGAGACTGACTGAACGCGTTTGCTAAGTGCTACTGTTCACCGCACCCCTCCCCCACCCCTCCCGCAGGCGTGCCTTCTAGCGAGCGGTTTGCCTTCTGCCTGGGTACCATGCTCTCAGACGTGGCGGCGCGCCGGCCCGACAAACGCCAGGCGATTCTGAGCGCCCAGGTGCGCGTCTTTGCCGACCTGGTGGCCGCCGTCCGGGCACACAAGGAGAGCACCGACAATGGCAGCATGGCCTCAAAAGGTGGGAGACGAGTTGTTCGTGGGTGGGTGTTTGTTGGTTGGTGGGAATGGGTAGAGACGAGTGTGCGTAACAGGGTCATCGGTTAATGAACCGTCTTATGAATGTTTGCACCTTGGAATAGGGGGTTCTATTTGGTTTCGCTTAAAGGCTGGTAAAATGTATTATTAATGCATACTTTTAAATGAATTTCGTTAGCTTCGAGCCTTGCTCTCTGTTCCAGCATTCTTGTTTGTTTGGTTACCAATGGTCTCTTTCTGTTCAATTCCAGCAGTGTGTCACATGTTTCTTTCCGTTCCAGTCCAGCTGTGCGTCACCACCGTTCCGCTGCTGATCGGTCTGGCGCGCGCCATGGGACGCTCCTCCGTCCAGGAGCCGCCGCTGTTCCTGCGCATCTTCCCCCGGCCGCTGCCACCGCCGGTGGCCCCAGCGCCGCCGCCTGTCGACAGCCGGCCGGCCAAACGCTCCTTCAGCCACTTTCGGTCCATCATTCCTCGCTCGATGAGCAGTAACTTTCCGTCCGGCACGGACCTGAGTGTGGTGGATGCGTCACGCAACTCCAGACAGGACGTCAGGTGAGGGGCTTTGCCATGCCACAGTCAACTGGTGGCTACTGCTCAAGGCTATCCTGGGGAATACAATATGACTCAATATAGTTGTTGTGACTGTTTTTTCTACGTTGCGTCTTTTGCTGTTATATCATAACCAGTTTGTTCTTTTTATGTCCGCTTCTTGACTATTCTGAACCGAGGAACTTGCAAAGTTACATTCAATTGTCGATTGCCAGCCAGCCACCATTATGTCCATCGTGTGGCTGTCTGACTGACTGGCTCCGCTGTGTGTACCGTCAGGTGGCGGACGCCGGTGCTGTCCACCCAGCCGTCCGTGCCGCTGGACCCTCAGTTCCAGTTCTTCTGCAAGTTCGGCTCCAGCTTCCAGCCCAGCCTGCCGGCTGTGGCCGGACAGCGCGAGTGCAAAAACCCGCTCGTCTTCTCCGTCAAACAGCTGGAGGTAAATCGCTACGAAGAACTATGTAGGTTCATGCGGGTCTCCGTGAAAATACTAGTAGCCACACAGCTGAACACCGCTAATGTTAGCTTTCCCTTAAGTGAGCCTGACGTTGAGCCGTCTGTCTGTGCCTTGCTCCCCAGGAGCTGTTGAGCCTGGCCAAGTACCTGCTGCTCAAGGACGTGCTGAACTACCTGGACAACCAGGCGACGGACGTGTTTGCCGCTGAGCTGCAGGTCATCTTCCCCTACCAGACGTTCAACGAGATCCTGAACCTGACGATCGCCGCCCTGCTCAGGGAGCTGCTGCAGCATCAGACTGGTGAGAGAAATGGAGAGATCGTAGTGGAGTCACAGTGAGAGATCTTTTGAAGCATCGTCGTTAGCAACAGGGAGGAGAACAAAGTACACTGGTCACATCTCAAAAGTATCATGCGAAATTAATAATGTACGGCTTGAAGGCGCTGAAAACCCAACACCCTGGCCTAAAATATCTTATCTGATCTGAGTTAATGCAACAATCACATTAGCTGGTTAGCATGCTCCTTGAAAGGTCTCCGTGTAATTAAACGAGATTGTTGATGTTTTCGGACCGTTGCTAAGCTAAATTAGCCAAATCAACACATTAAATGTGTTGATAACGAATCTGTCGGTAATATGGAACCTTATTTCCATGCACTGCCGATAGCCCATCTCACGTCGCCACATCCCCCACCCACAGACCTGCCGGCTCCGTTCACTCGGGACGTACAGGAGTTCATCAAGGGTCTGTTCCTGTCGGGTCAGACCGAGCTGCAGGGCCGCCAGCACGACGCCGAAGAGAGCGCCGACCGACGGCACGCCTACCAGGTCGTCAACAAGTACAAGCTGAATGTGCGCGCCAACGCCGCCTGCGTGGAGCTGCTCGTCTGGGCCGTCCAGGATGAGGCTGGTGAGTGACAGAGAGGGTTTCGGGGTAGGGTTTTCTGTGTGTGGAGAGGAGAGGGAAATGTGGGCCCCTTGGCTCTGCTTGTGTTGTGCGTGACAGGCCGTTTAGCTTTGATGTGGTTGGATGTCTGGTAATGGTCTGAATCAGTGATTATCGCGCTTGACGGTCTAACTCCAGTCCTGCTTCAGTCAGTATGTGCTTGACGCCGGCGTTGTGATTCTCTGTAGTGTGTTAACGTTAAAGATGTGTCACGATATTCCATTTCCTCTCAATTTCAGTAACTCTAAACGATCCTCTAACTGATTTATGTTCCAGGTGCCGACAGTCTGTGTAACCGTCTGACCGAGAAGTTGACCTCCGGTCACGGCCACCGGATGGTGTTGGCTCACATGCCGCTACTGCTCGTCTGTCTACAGGTGAGAGATCCACGTACCCTGGTAGACCAGATAATACTTCAGATGATGTGTATCTTTTGTGCTTTCAGTAGCCGATGAAATGTGTTCGAGCTGTTTCCTTGGCGATTTGTTCATCGTTTGGTCTTCTTTGACTTTTTTTATTGAAAATCACGTCTTTATGGAAGATGACTGATAATTCAACTCTGTTTGACCTATGATGTGTGACAATGCTACTTGGTCTGAATGGGTGTGCTACTCTATCGCGTGTCTGATATGTGATAATTTTATCTCTGAGCTGATCTCGGCTGATCTCTACATCCTTTCCCTTCTCCCCAGGGTCTCGGCGAGCTGGCGCAGCGATTTCCGTCGATCGCCTCCAGCTGTATCCGGTGTCTGCGAGACTTCCTCGTGCTGCCCTCGCCGATCCTTGCGCGCCTACAGCGGCAGCAGAGCGATCTCACCACGCCCGCCGGGCAGAACATTACTCTGACGGGTAAGGAAATGTACAGTCGCGGCAGCTTCAGAGCGACCTGACCGCACCCGCCGGGTAAAATATCACACTGCAGGTGCGTTTGAGGAACGCCACGCGACTTTTGTACATGCAGGCGTTGTCAGTTGGACCGAGACGCTTCCTTCCCGATTAAGCATATTAAATGATTTAACGACTATGTTGGAGACGTTTCGCTGATTAACCCTCCCGTCCCTCGCGTCAACGTTCAACGCTGACCCCATTACGCCATTTCTCCAACTAACCCCTTAGTTTCTTTCCAGTGACAGACACGAGCGGGGCAGCGCCCGGACGCACCAGCCGCGTCACTGACTCGGCCCTGGACCAGCTGAGAGACGCGGCCATCGAGAACCTGTGTGTGGCGCTCAAGGCCGGTCACTCGTACGACGATGTGACCATCAAGGCGTTTGTGGCATCCGTCTCCAACCGGCTCTTTACGGCCACCCACCGCGCCAAGTGAGACGGGATTCGGCGTTTGTGTGTGTGTGGGTGACAGAGGAGGACGGCCATTGTCAGTCCATCACTGGGAAATGATTAGCTAAATGGGCTACGGTATCTTTACCTTGATTTTTTGAAAGTTTATGTCAAAGTGTGGCGTGTATCTGTGCCAGTGGAGATTTCCATTGTTATGCCAGAAGTGTGATGTCAGTCAGTTTTTTGCGCGTCATTGTATGATTCCAGTCAGTGTGATCCACCTTAGAAATGAACCATTACGGCACTCAAGCTCGCTGACCCCCGATTATTATCATCATCAACCACTATCGCTCCGTTCCACCGCCAGCGCGCGTACGATCGACTACAACCTGATCACGTACAACATGATCATGGCGCTGGGACACGTGGCCGTGGCTCTGAAGGACACGCCGGACACGTCGTACTCGATCCTGCAGTTCTTCGTTCAGATCTTCTGCCGTCGTCCGAGCGAGGTGGACGTGCTGATTGTGGACCAGATGGGGTGCATGGTGCTGGCGCGCAGTGAGGTGAGAGGTGGGGTGTGAGAGAGGGATTGTGGGAGCTAGGACAGCAGGGGGAGGGGGAGATGTGGAGTGGCCGTGGTGATGGAGGTGACTTAAAGGTGCCAGGGTCTTGGCAGGTGAGGTGCGGATATGGTAGGCTTTCATGTGGCTGTAATGGTTTGCGTTATGATTTAGGCGCTGTTGATACTGCCTAAAGATGCTCTCATATTTCGACACCTTTTTTTAAACCCCACATTTGTTCTCCGGTGAATTTCAGACAAGTTGGTTAGAGACCTTCAAAAAAGGTATTATCACTCGATTTTTCTCAAGTTTGTCTGTCTTGGCAGATAAAGCAATATCAGAACAGGCTTACGAACACACATATTTGATCAGGATCGGACGATTGGACACTTTTAAAAGGAGATCTTTCGTGCCTCCCGGAAATTCACGGGAGAGCAGATGTGGGGTTTAAAAAAAAGGTGTCGATTTAAACGTTGTCTTGTCGAGAATCCACTACAGCTTCACTAAAT
The DNA here is from genome assembly GCF_019059575.1 of Amphibalanus amphitrite. Taxonomy (NCBI): domain Eukaryota; kingdom Metazoa; phylum Arthropoda; class Thecostraca; order Balanomorpha; family Balanidae; genus Amphibalanus; species Amphibalanus amphitrite. Next base: position 370,014 of record NW_024881662.1, read on the forward strand.
GACTCCAGGTTCAATTCTGCCTGCACTTTATCGCCTTACCATCTCTAGTTTAAGTGTAATCTAATGCAAACTGACAAGTTACTTGGTTAATAGAGTTTGTTCAGGCAAAAGTTCGCTCTGGAGTATGGTACTGCTGTGTCAACTAATGGGTCCCGCTCTCGCTTACTGTTAAATGTTAGCTGACCCTCCGACGTCCCTTTTTCAGCCGCGAGTCTACGAGGAGGTGATGAAGGTGTTCACCCAGATCACCGTCGAGTCGAGCAACACCGTCTACTCGGACCAGGCTGCCAGTGAGGACCGCGGCAAGGACTACAGGTGAGAGAGACGGCTGCCTGAAGTCATCTGCCGCAGATGTAGGGGAAACGTACCCAACAGGTCAGCAGCTGGCGTAATGACACAATTCAAATCCTGGTGAGAGCCTAGCGGGTTACGCAGCCGAGGGGCGTCAGAAACATAGTTATCTTCCAAAGTGTCAGATATGCTGAGAAAACCACAGCAGGAAATGCCGATATCGACTCTGAACTCAATGAATCAATAAATGAACTGATAACAGAGGTCCATCGTCGATAGCATTTGCCGTATCGGCTCCCGTATCAAACTTCAGTGTCAATGTGTCAATATCAGACGTATCAGTGTCAGTGTCAGATTACGTCTATGTCAGGTACTATATCCGTGGTCCCGGCCTACCTCCCTGTCCTCGACATGACAAAGCACGGACAGCCGCCGTCCTTGACCGGCGCGTCGGCTGGATGGGAATCCGACAGGTGCTGACGGTATATATTCGCTACATTCGGACACGTGCACGGAGGTTCTAAAGAGAGCTATGCAGCAGCAGCAGCTGTGTCCGGAAACATTTTAAAGCGTGACTCAGTACTTTGCAGTAGTTTGAGTGGTAGAATCCTATTGATCTGGTTCTTAAAAAAACAATTGTTTTTTGACAGCATCTGTCTTACACGTAGACTGAGATTAAATGATGAGAAATAGGATTAAATCCGTTTTGCGAAGTGATCGGGTCAGATTAGCTAGGGTGTTATAGGTGTCACCCGAGAGCAGCTGAGCTGGGCTGAGGCTGACGTTGTTATTAAAGTTGAAGTTGAAGTTGAGGTTGAAGGTTTTGTGCATGCTTTACTGGAAGAATTATTGGAACTGAATGGCTACTACTTTTCATTGTTTGTTCCAAGCTTTACACCGTCTGATGCCGTACGAACTCTGGAAATGTGAGCAAGTGCCCCGGCTTTTCTGTTCATCTAATTGTATCAAAGAAGTTATTCAGTTGCATTATAGAAATGCATGACATGTATTTACACATTAAAACACACTGATGTCTCGTGATAGCTGCAGCGGGCATACATTTCTATGGCAGCAATATCTCACATTGGCAGCTGAATTCACAAGCATCTTGTAAAGCACTTAAATTCTCCTAGACGGGTATTTCGCTCTAGTAGACTGGACGCCTTTCTTAGTATACATTCACTGCTCTTGGTCTTCAGGTCTCCACTAAGCTCAACAGCTGCTCCAGTGACTTGCTGTGATTTCATCAGACTCCGACAGTTCCCCTTCGCTCCTTACGGTTTCGGGATCCCCTTCGCTGCTTACGGTTCTGTCGGCTCACGGCTACCCACGTCTTTATTTCTCACAAAAAGGAAACTCCAATCTCCTATCTACCTAACTAACACAGCTCATTACCGAGCAGTTTGACGCTGGTGAGCTGGGCCGGGTCGTACCGACTGCGGAAGTCGACCACGAAGAACAGGGTGACCACGTCGCCGGCCCGGTGCCCGCCGTCCCACATCGTGTTGTGCACCGTATAGACGCGGTTGTCAGTCGTCTCCAGCTGGTCGGACCACATCTCCAGGTTCGCCAGCTCGGTGTCAAACTCTAGCGTGGCGTTCCACGTCTGGGTGTCCACTGGGAACGTCAGGTTGACGTTCATGCTGTAGCCGAGCTCCCAGGTCTGCACCACGTCCATGGCCTTGCATGCGGAAAGAGCGGCGTGACGATCCCCGGAGAGGGCACCGAGGCGAGCCCGAGAAAGAGCACCGGAGGCGGTCACGGCCACCAGGAGCAGCAGACAGGAAACACTCAGTCGCAGCATGGTGTGTCTAAACGGCGGTCGGCAGTCGGCGGGGAGAAATCACAGCTCTGAGGCGTCGGCAGTGTCTGCCCGGGCCGCTGATAGTGGACGTTTATGTACCCTCGACTGAGGCCACAGGAGGGGAGGGCATTCGGCGACCTCCGAACGGTAGTATGTAGTTCGAAGGTGACGTCGGTGCTTCCGCCTCCACGCCAGCGGTGGCGTGGGAGTCGCCAGCTGCCGGGCGATGACGGCACGCGGCGGCCTCTGCTGTGATATGCTCGGGAAGAGGGAGTGCGTCGCGTCAACGTGATGGGACTCGTGCCGGAGGGCCGGATGTGACTCTGACGTGGGGGGGGGGGGGGTGATCAATTTGGATTTGGAGGGTCTTCCCATATGGAGACCCCATGCACTCAGCCATTAATTCTCACATCCATTTACATTTATTTTGACACTCTGTATAACCACATTGATTCTGATTAGCTAGCTGTTGTGACTTGGTGAGTAAATGACATACTTTGTGCCGTGGCAAAGTCTGGTAGTTATTTCCTTTTTGTGTTCTGTGATGTAATTTTCATTTGATGTAATTTGCATTGATTTGACTTCTACCTTGATCTGAGTCAATGCAACTTTCAACTGTGGGCGTCATGAACCCTTTTCTAACCTTTGATAACAGAGAAAAGCTGATCCATAAATCGACTCCTCCTTTCAGCGGTCGAAAATAAAAGTTGTCGATGGCAAGAAACTCTGGAATGGTTTGTAAAAGTTCCTTTAGAGAAATTTGATCGGTGGATTTGAATGAACTGCAGATCAGTAGAATCTGCTCTCCGATAGTTGTCGGTCCTTCATTTCTTTGAGAATGACGCGACCTTCTAACAATCTGTGGCATACTGCGGAGTTCACATGGCCTGTAGCTTGGGAACTCAACATGTGGCTGCATTTGGTACGAAGGTCTTGCCCCGAGAATTTGCGTGACTATGAGAAATTTGGGCCTCAGAGCCAGGTCCGGTTCAAAGGACATTGTTTTTCGGTCAGGGGCGAGGCTGGACAAACGAAAAATTGTTGATAGGGCGATTAAAGTCGTATCGAAGATATTTGTGTGGTGATAAAATATCTTGCTTATGTTTTTTTTTTCTTTCAGATTTCCGTTTGAGACTGTGATTTGGATATTTATAAGCCTCAAACTTTTTGTAGCCTATGAAAACATGACAAAAAAATAACTAAAAACTCGTAAGTTTAGTGCGTTTCAGCTTTACGTATCTCAGTTGCAATTTCTAACGATTGCTTGTGTTTGATATAATGCTGAAATAAAGCATCAATGTCATTGAATGTGTTTTTCCTATGTGTCGCACAAACATGAATGACTTTTAGCTGCGTCAACCTGACATTTAGGTTTCGTGTTGTTTTCTGATATTTTTTTTTCTAACGAAAGAACATTCGATACGAGGTTGTGCATATTTTATTCATAAATACGATCACAATCCAACATCAATACAACTTGTACATGATACCAATACATCATAACTCCCATGACATCGGTAACGCTAGAATAATCTGATGTTGCCAGGCTCTTTCGGGTCGGCATCAAGGCTTGCTGCGGTTACCGTTACTATAACCTTGAATCGTGTCACTGTCTTTTGAGCGTTACCGACGCTTTAAGTCGGCTTCTCGATGGTTCAGAGTCCAGGCAGACTGGTTATTGACACTGGCAGTATCAGACGCGCTCCTCCAGTAAATTTCAGCCTATCATTCTCCAGTAGTCTGTCTCCGAGTTTGCTGATTGACCGGCTCGCTCAGGGCACGACACACTTCTCCTGGCCGTCCAGTTTGACGCTGTACACCATAGGCGTGGCCATGTTGTCGGCGTAGTGGGCGTTGAAGCTGATGGTGAGCGTGGTGTTGGCGTTGTGGTGGCCGTCCCACGGGTTGTTGCTCAGGCTGAAGACGCGGTGGTCGCTGGTGCTGGCCGGGTACGCCCACTGGTTGAACGTCTGCAGCTCGTGGTCGAACGCCACGTCCACGTTCCACGTGTCCACCTCCGTCTCAAAGTGGATGTGCAGGTCGCCCGAGAAGCCGTGGTCCCACACGGCCAGCTCCTCGTAGGCGCAGCTGCGCACACACAGCGTGTCGGCCGGGCTGCCGCACTCGTCGGCTCCGGCCGCGGCCAGCGCCGCCGCCGCCACCAGCAGAGCGAACTGGGGGAACTGCATGGTGCGTGTGTGTGCGAGGGTCTGACAGGGACTAGGAGGGCGCGGCGCAGGGGCGACGTTTTATGCGCGCCAGGACCGTGGGAGGACACCGGTGGTGCGGCCCCACGGGGGCGATAGGACGGCGCACGGTGCGCGGGCGGAGGACAGGCGTAGGACCCGGGTCCAAGGTGGATGAAGATGCTGCCTGATCACACACCGAGCTCTACTTCTCACGCGATGACGTCAAGAAAGAAGAGCAGAGATTTGGGAGGAGATCCGTTAAAATGACATGATTCATGAATAGATTTGTGCTGAACATTTCTCTGACGCAAGCTTGACGAAAAAGACGGTAGCTTCACTTCGTATGACGCCCACAGATAAGTTACGTAATTTGACCTGACCTCTATGCCCTGTCATGTCTAAACTTCTACCTCGTGCCCGTTCCGGCTCCCCTATTAACAGGCAGCTCCCGGCAGGTGACCAACGCCCCTGCTTCTGACATGGTCTGCCCTCGTTCCGCTGCCGACAGACAAGTGATTAACGGCTCTGCCTCTCTCCTGACTTGACCTGACCTCTGACCCCGTGTCCCTGCCGAAAGACACTTCTCCCAGCCGATCTGCCTCAGCATCTCCCCTGACCTGACCTCTGACCCTGTTCCCCTGTCGGCAGGCACGTCTCCCAGCCGGTGATTAACGCCCTGGCCAACATGGCCGCCCAGCTGCAGGGAGAGACGGAGCTGCACGACCTGCTGGTGCGTCTGCTGGAGCTCTTCGTCCAACTGGGACTCGAGGCCAAGCGCGCCTCCGAGAAGGCCATGGGATCGCAGAAGGTTAGTGGCGGTCAGCCTGGGCTGGGTGGGGTAGGAGGGAGAAGGACGTATTGTTAGTGGAAGGAACAGGTGTTTTGGTGTTGGTGTGAGAATGACTGTAATTCCCTGGTCTTTCATCGCGTCAGTTCTTGTCAGCGTCGTTGTGGCTCCATATGGTAAATGTTCAGTTACTGCCTCTGCAGTTAGGTTAGCCAGTTGTATAAGTTTCAAGAGTTTTAGAACACATTTAGCCATAATTTAGCCCTCTACATATAATGTTCTACTATGGTAGCTTTTGCATTGCAAGTTTTTACCCATACAAAATAGCAGTTGGTCAGTTTGGCCGACCTAGATAACTTTGTCTAATTATGTAGCTGCTTGTATATTTCAATCAGTTCTTTTTGTTTGGCGTTCGAGCGCCATGTATACTCGCATAGGCAGCAGAATGTCTCGGTAGACTGAGCCCGTGCCAGCTGAGTGAGCTGTAGTTACCTTTTTGGCCGTCGCTGTCTGTCTGTATGTGCGCGGCCTGTCGTCGTTTCCGGCCGGATCACGGCAGTCATGGTGCCGCCGTTACCGTTACAGGCTCCGTCGGTCACCAGAAACATCAAAGTGAGTCGTCCGCCGGCCGCGCGCGGTCCGTCCTACTCGGTTCTCTAACCTGTCGCTGTCCTTAGTGTGTGTGTGGTGTGAGTGGAGGTGACCGGCTCTGACGGCCAGTGACCGCCCCGCGAGTATCGCTACCGGCCCGTAGTAGGTACTCTTGTCACTAACACCGACACTGGTCTGAATGATTACTACCGCGGAGCACGAAACACTGACACTGACATCGTCATCACCGCTTCCCTCTGTAGTTACTCCTGAACACTGGCATTGACGTCGACACTCTGACACTTCCACTTCTCCGCTCTGTAAATATTTCAATCACCAGCGGACGCTGACACTGACACGCTTCCGCTCTGTAGATACACCTGGGATCCATGGACTCTTCAGGTTTTATGCTGGCTGACCAGTGACCACTGCTGACCACTCAGTTCATGACTGGTTCAGTCTGGTTCAGACTGGTGACTTACGACTGTGGCGTGCTAGCGCTATTTATTTAGCTGCGGCGTCTTCCCCAGCCCGGCCGCTCTTTGCGCCGCCAGATTGTGGGTAAATTCCTTTCCTCCGAACACGCCCATTATTGCCCATAGACTCACACGACCGCTGATGCGAACTACTGACCGTTGACTGTGACCATCAATCACATACATCTGCTGATCATTCCATTCAGGAAACTTTTCTGATGACCTTTTTCCCTATGATCCTTGATCGTTGACTGACTGGTTTTTGACAGTCATGAAAATGTTCCACCCCATACCTTACAAACAGACTGATCTCTGGCACTTTCCGGCGTTTTAGGCCTACTGCACAATGCCACCACACAATGACGCACTCATCAATTCTACCCTAACCCACTATAACCATTGACTACTAACCACTGACATCGCATGTGATACATTCAGCTCCTCCCATTACTCTTTATCTCTGCTATGAGTTCCACCCGGGCCTCCCCGTGTCACCACATTACTCGAACGCGACTGAGAGGGCCTGTGCGCTACTGTAGTTGGTGCTGCCTTTGGCGACCCGGCAGGATGCTAGAGCATGGTGGCTATGACAAGATGCAAGAGGATGGGACGGTCTGCAATTACTTCTGTGCCAGATTCGGCCCAACAGTAGCTTGTGCTGCTCGATGACCGACTAACTTTTTTAGCAGTTGAATAACCATGCGCCAAGACTGATTTGAAATATGAGTCACAACAGCCTTCCTTACTTGAGTAGGTAAATGAGTTAAAAAGGGGGAAAAATATCGATATTCAACGATGTCCACCATAGATTTAGAATGGCACTATTGCGTTCTAGCACTGTTTCCTTCTTGATTTTTCACCTGTCTTTTTTTGGCTTGTAATAATGGTGTTCTTTTTCCGTGAACTTGCATATTTCTCGGATTGTTAAGCATCAGTTGCCGCCTTTTAAACGGCGTTTTTAAAATAGTTTTTTGTTAGTCTTTTATATCTATAGCTTATAAGTCTTTGTTAGTCTTTTTATTGTCATTTATTTCGATTAGCGTGTAAATACACTTACGAAATCAAGCCTCTAGACCTAAAATCTGAGGAGCGCAATCCGGGGTAGTTTTCAACCAGTTGGGGTGGTAACAGAGACTTAGTTTTCTCCCTTTTAGTAGTTCGCTTTATTGGCACCAGTAGTATTTTATAGAAGCCACATTCGACGGCACTGGCAGCAACCAGCTCAAACTGCGCTGGCTTCGTAATTATGTAGTGTTGACTTGCACGCCTCACGATGCATATGTATAGCTGCACGATAACTAACTCATCCCACCCGGCGTGGTACTAAGGGCAGTATTTGTTGGTGTTCAGTATCATGTAACCAAACAATAATTGTTTTGTTTTTGCATTTTAGTACAGTGATGTAATAATGTTTATATTTTTATTCCATTTTATTTACGATGGGAACAAGAATTACGGCTGCAGATTTAATTCGTTCCATTGGTGAGCTTTAAAGACGACGAGTGTAATCGTGAGCTAAAAGTTGTTAGTATTTCATCCGTGAACTCTCTGTTGTGTAATTTTGTAGAGTTCCTTGAGTTAGAAGGTATGTTCTTGTGATGCTACAAGGCAGTTACTATTGACGACTCTAAACGTTATGAGAACGTTGGCCCTTGGCCACTTCAAGTACTACTTATTCCCTGATTAAGCCCCATCGATATCATAGCCTGATCTGGTAGTTTTCTTTTTCCACAGCTGTCAATTCTGACCCTTTCAGTCCAGTGCTCGCCGGTTCGACACCTAGCCGGTGACCCGGGCCCGGCGTGGGTTGAGCTGCCATCTGTCACATCCGAGGTCGTCGCCGTTCCCTTTACCGAGCTGCCAGACCCTCGTGTACTCCCTGGTGACCATGGTAACCTGTGGCTGCAATGGTGACCCATGGTGACCTGTGCTGACCTCTTATGACCGCTTACGTCCACAGGCGTCCAGCTCGGCCGGTAACCTGGGAGTGCTGATTCCCGTGCTGGCCACCCTAGTGCGCCGCTTGCCACCCATCCGGAACCCCCGGCCTCGTCTTCACAAACTCTTCAGGGACTTCTGGCTGTACTCGGTCGTCATGGGCTTCACCGTCCAGGACTCGCGTAAGTCGTTTAGTGGTGGTTCGATGCATGGTATCAGTCAATGGATGGGGGTAGGTATATTTTACCCACATCCATTGTACCCGGTACAATATACTACCGGGACCATCGTGTTACATATCTCAGTCTCGCTTTCTCTGTCCGTCCCATCCCGACCGTTTTTACTTTACCAACTGTACATACGTGCGGGGGAGGGTGGGGACACACGTGTGGGCGATGAGCGTGCGACCATCGCGGGACCGTACCAGGTGGGTAACAGGACCGCGTCTCTGGGCGGCCTGCGTCACTGCCACTGTGACCTCTGGCCCCATGGGGACCCATATCAGATGACGTCACAAAGAACGTTACATCACTCACTGGGAATGCCGAAATATGGCACACCGCATCCCTTGAAAAAAGAAAATATGGGGAGGATGCTGAAGCCAACGGGCAAAGTGTTTATCAATATGAGTCTCTACCTTAACTGTTGACCCCGTTATGACCTTTTATAACCTCTGAGTTCCGAATCGCTCATGGGGTCTGGTCGGTGACATTGTTCAAGTAACGCTCCTCACGTATTCTTCTGGCTATGACGCTGTATAACTCCCCCCCCCCTTGACTTTTGGGTGCGCCAGTGTGCATTAGTGTCCAATGTATGTAAGCAGATATGTCCCATGACCGGACGTTGTCCCTGTCCCCGACAGATATCTGACCGGTGAAGTGGTACGACCAGCATTCACTCTCTTCATGGACGTAACCTATACTTATGACCGTTGACGTGCGTGCCCAAGGCAGCCCTCTGGCCGGACGTGGAGTGGTACGACTAGTGTCCTGTCTCGCCTGCAGCCTGACGTGCCATGTGATGTGACCCATTCTGATCCCTGCCCGCCTCAGACATCTGGCCGGTCGAATGGTACGAGGGTGTGAAGGAGATCGCCATCAAGTCGCCGCTGCTCATCAGCTCACAGACCTCGCTGGCCTCCGAGATGCGCGAGCTGCAGCACACCTCGGCGCTGCGGAACGACGCCGTATCATTGGTGAGTGGTCGTGGTGGTGATGGGTGGTGAAGAGGGGGTGTGGTTGTTCATAAATGAGTTTGTTGTTTGGGTTTGACGGAAAACGGATATGTTCGATGAAAATGAAATTCGCATTCAGATAGGTTATGGTTGCATGGACCGGTGTTACTTGCAATTCTGGTGAATGGAGAAATCACGCTTGCTCTTGCTTTATCAGTTTTAGTTTCTCGTTCCAGGCAAATAGGTTTATTGGCCCCTGCGTCCCCCAAACGCTTTTCGTTTCGACTTAATCGTTTCAACTCTGCTGTTCCGGATACCAACTCTGCTAACACCCCTCCTTCTTCTTCGTCACTGTTAATGTTAATGTCCTGTAGCCTATCGTATTGTGTCCTTCGTCATCGCCACCAATATCCCTTTTTTTATTTATGCAGACGGAGCTCCAGGAGCTAAAGACTCAGATCCTCAACTACCTGGAGCAGCCGCAGGACGTGTCTGCCATCATCAGGCAGCTGTCGTTCGCCCAGTGCACCTACCTGCTGTCCGTCTACAAACTCGAGATGCTGCGGTGAGCTCAAACGCTGGAATGGGGATAGCTTTCGGTGGTGCAGTGTCGTGACTTGTTACCGACGATTGTGACTGGTGCATGTGAATGTTGTGATTTGGTGTTTGAGCACGCATATTTGCGTTTACCATCGTCATTTGGTATTTTCACTGGAACTTCAGCATTTTTTTTTTTTTAAGGACTTTTGTTGTGCTGTCTCTGTAAGTCCTGGTTGTATATAAGTTGTGTTTCGTGTTTCACAGAGTGCGGTTGTGTTTGACCTTCGGCGTCCTGTTGCCTTTCACAGAGTGCAGAACCAGGAGGAGACCAGTTTCCACGCCATGTTTGAGTACCTGAACGACCCAGCCATTCAGAGGGACAAGTACAACATGTGGGCCTGCATGAACAGGTGAGCAACTGAGCGCAGACCAATACTAGGGTGGAGTCGTTCCGAACAAATCTATGAACTTAACACACCTTTCCTTTTCCAGGTTTCGTTTCCTTCTTGCATCTGAGAACTGGTTGGATGCTATTGTACGACTCTTGTGTTTGTCATCTTTTTATTTATGTGTACGAAACAGGGTATGCGTTTTTGTATACTGAGTGTGGAGTTTTATCAGCTGACCCAATCGCACTGTGAACGCTGACTGGCAAAGCATCCATCTTGACTTGTCAACTTTCATATTGTTCGATATGTTCTTCACTTCTTCTCAACAACCCCTGTCATGACTATCCTGCGCTTAAACTGACCGTCCCCGAACCTGTCCTTCCGGCAGCGTCGGTGAGCGCGTGTTCGCCAGCTTCCTGGACGTGATGGCGCACAAGCCAAAGAACACTGCACGGGAGCGTGAGCTCGAGGGTCACGCCCAGTTCCTGCTGGTGCACTTCAACAGCCCGCACAAACAGATCCGGCGTGTGGCCGACAAGTTCCTCTCGCAGATGGTCGATAGGTGAGTGGGAACAGTTAATACAGTTAGGTAACACTTGTGTTTCATTGTGTATGTAAGGGTCACAAGGAAGACACGAGGCAGATTTGAGGTGTATTTTGATCAGTCCCCTGCCGTTTACTCATGTCGCACTGTATGTATAAATATTTGTACGCCAGTGTGAAGAAGCAAGCTAATTTGCAGTGTTCACTATAATTCTTTAAGACAACTCTGTGAACATATTTCATGTTCTTTTAAGCTCTACTAGTTGATTTGTTTTAAGCCCTGGAAGGATTTATATAAAGAACTACCGACACTCCTGTTCATCTGTCACCTGACCACACGCTGACACGTCTGTGTGTTCGGCAGGTTCCCGCACATCCTGTGGAACGCCACCGTGCTCACCACGATGCTGGACATCCTGCAGCTGCTCAGTGAGTCGCTGCAGCAGAACCCTAATGAAGTGTACCCCGACCTGCGGGTGCCCGGTACGCCGTACTGCCTGGTACTGCAGGACACCACCGAGGCGCGAGAGGTACGGACTACGCAGAGTGGTACTGAAGTACAGTGGGAGGTAAAGTTGTCCCTGAAACTCCAATTATCTCAGTGTATCATGGGATGAGAGTGGGCTGTTGGTGGATGACGATTAGGGTCTGTCGGCGGTAGGGGAGATATGACATATTTTGTGAGATAGCGTTAGCAGATTCGCCAAAATTTGATTCGATCAGTAATCATGCATGGGTTGGGTTGGTGATCGTAAGCTGGCTTTTTGAGGCTCTTGCGATAACATTAACCAGAGTGAACACTGAACATGCACTAAATGTGTTCTCTTCACATTCATTCTACCTCAGTTCCTTCCGTCTGAATTAATTTGACACAATGCCAGGCCTCCCTACCCTGACCTCCCTGACCTTTTCACCTCCAGACGACGGTGAAGGACTTCTCGGCGCGCTGCGAGGGCATCATTGAGGAGGCGATGAAGTGGGCGCCGGCCACGACGCGCTCCCATCTGGCCGAGTACCTGACGCGGCCGGCACCCGCGCACCACACGGGCCTGGCACTGGCGCTCGAGGCTGGACTACATTTCGCCGGCCCCAGCCCGCAGGCGGCCCCGCTGGCGGTCAGTGGATAAGGATGAGGGGAGGAGAGGGGATGCTGGGTTAGCGTGGTTAGAAAATAGAGCTTCCCACAGAATAGAAAAGGGCTGCATGCGGGTATCTGTCGTGATTGGTCAGTTGCTTTTGACAAGTGTTCAGTGGGAGTAGTTCCCCTTGGACTCTCCAACGCAACTCAATGTTCAGGAGTAAATATGCAGCTCCCAAGTCCCAACCCTTACAGACTGCTCTATAACAGCTACCTACTCACCACAATGCAAAGCGATTTGCCTCCCTGCTTACTATTCGGCTATTCTCCCCCTGTTACTCCACCCATACACTCTAACTCACCCTCTCCCCACCACGCTCCACCGGCAGGCGGCGACGCTCTCCAAGCTGCCCGAGTGTGTGAAGAGTAACAGCTCCGAGCTGGTGACGGCCGTGGCCCTGCGCTGTCTCTACTCTGGCGAGGTCCGAGGTCTGCAGGCGGCGGGGACTGACGGTCAGCTGGCGACTCAGCTGAAGGCTACGTGGACGCGGAAGGATGACGCTGCGCACAGTCCGGCGCTGCTGAGGGTTACCGCGCAGCTCATCAGCACTACGGGTGAGTGGGAGAGAGGGAAGAGGGGGCGAGAGGGGAGAGAGGGAAGAGGGGGCGAGAGGACAGAGTGAGGGGATGGGACGACGGACATTCGGGGTTTGACTAGGGAAGGAGGGTATCCCTTCTCCCCTCGAGAGGTGTCTTAGAAAGCACAGACGCTGTCTTGGTTGCCTACAGAGCTTTGGAGGCTAAGAATGATTACTGATAACTGGTCTAGTTTTGGAGAGATATTGACAGAAATGTTTTGTAAGTTTGACTTTGACGAAGATAACTTGAGCGTTCCTGTGTCTATCCGTCAGGTCTGGACCGGGAGCTGCTCCACCTGGTGGCCTGGTCTCCGGCCATCATGTTCACCGAACCGGCCATGCGTACCGGTATCCAGTGCTGGGAATGGGTGCTCTCGGCGCGGCCCGACCTGGAGATCAGCTTCCTGCGCGAAATGTGCGCCGCCTGGCAGGTCAGTGAAACGATGTGGGATATATGTCAATGACACGAATATACTTGATACTGTCCACGAATTGTTTCAGCTAAAGTATAATCCAAGTTACGTGTCTTCTTGCCTCGGTCTGATCTGACTGGATGGTCTGACTGCTTGGGATCTTTTCATCAAGTATACTGTTGACAAGCATCTCCCTCTGACGTTGCCCTCTGTGTTTCAGTACGCGATCGACAAGCTCCGGGTGTGACTGTAATGTAATAGTCTGACTGACTGTGATCTTTCTATTTCACTGTGTCTTCTTTGTTTCAGTACACGATCGACAAGCGCCTGGGTCTGTTCAGTGAGCAGGAGCCCGAGGTGAACCCGCTGGCCGTCTACGAGGGCTGCTCCATCGAGGCCAAGCCGCCGTTCGTGGCGCCGCACCACCTCTGGGTGCAGGTCAGTCTCAGCTGCCCTGATAAACAGTATGCTAACGCCTCCGGATGCAGGCCATCCCCACTTTTCAGTTCCCACCACCTCTGGGTCCAGGTCAGTCCCAGCTGTCCCCAGGCCCAGTCCCACCACCTCTGGGTCCAGGTCAGTTCCCACCACCTCGTGGGTGCAGGTCAGTGACAGCTGCCCTGACAAACACCACAGAGGCACCTCAGGGTGAAGGCCATCCCCCACTCCCCAGCTCGACCACCTCTGGGTTCGGGTCAGTTTCAACTGTCACCAGTCCCCAGCACCTTTGGGTGCAGCCCAGTCCCCAGCAACGCTAGGTCCAGATCAGTCATGTGTGTTTTATGCATTTTGAGCCACTTTTGCTCTAACCGCTCTGCAGCGATTGCTTTTTGGCACATCACTTGATTATCACCTTCAGCTGTCGTGCCCTTCCGGTCTGTCATTTCCCCGTTTTCCAAAAACCTCCACCTTGACGTATGACCAGTGGCCGTCTGTCCCCGCCTCAGTTTTTGCTGGAGCGTGTGGAGATCGCCCGGTACCGCAGCCGCGACCAGGTGGACCTGTTGTGCTCCCTGCTGCACAGCACACTGTCCTTCTCCGTGGGCGGAGAGCGGGGCGCCATGACGCGCCACGTGGCCGCCGTCGGCACCCGGGTCCGCCTGCTCACCTGTGGCCTCATACTGCTGCAGTCGGATGTGCTGCCAAAGTGAGTCAGACGGGGCTACCAAAGTGAGTCGGATAGGCGGTCAAAGCAAGTCGGACGGGATGGGTAAGTGAGTCAGACGTGCTAGGAAAGTGGACAGAATGTGCTGCCAAAGTTAGTCGGGTTACTCGCAAATTTAATTTAACTGCTGTCGTAACAAATGCTGCCACAAGCCATGAATCAGTCTGTCACTGTTTGGCAATGTCTAACGTCCGAAGTCATGTCCCCTTTTGAGCCTGCTTACAATTCGCACCACGGTCAAGCCGATTCATCTCCCCACGGTAGGACGCAGGGTAAGGTGGCGCTGCGCGAGCGGATCTACTACGCGTGCCTGGACTACTTCTGCGGCCGGCCGCGTTTCCCGTGCCCCGAACAGTCGGCCACCACTCTGCGAGAGGACATCACCGTGCTCATCCGCTTCTGGCAGAACATGCACTCGGACAAAAAGTACCTCAAGACCAGCATGATGGGAGGTGAGTGCCCTCTTCATGCTGATTGTAGCGTGGACCTGACTTAGTTGATGCAACGAAGCGTGATTACCCTGTTGCTAAGATCCGCAAACTGTGGTTTTTCAATGCGGTCTTTGAACGATGGAACAATTTTCATGCCATTGTGTTAGCCTGTGAACAAATTAACCGAGTGTTCCACCTCCTCGCCATTTCCCAATTGGTGAGTCTGACCGCTCCGACTTCGCTCGAGCAGGGTTCAACCAGTGGAACGTGGCCGGTACGCGCGAGGTGGCCTCCTCGGCGCGGCCGCCAGCCAGCGAGTTTAACCCGTCGGTGACGGGCTGGTTCAACACGGTGCCCCTCACCTCCAACAACTCGACACTGTCGCGCCGCTCGGCCAAACACCGGCTGGCTAACCCGGATGTCTACGTCAAAGACTACATCAAGAAGAGGAACCTGATCCTGGCGCTGCTGGTAGATGGATGGGATGTTTTAGGGGGTGGTGGGTGCTCCTGAGACTGGAGTTTGATGGGATGCGGTGCGGATGGCTGAGCGAAATCTGAGGAAAGTGGAGTGCAGGGGAATACGCTTGCGTTTTAAGGGTAGCCCGGTTTTCAATATTGCGATAAGTCTCATTGCTTAACTTCAATAGTACGTGTTATGTTTACTTAGCACTTCCTCAAGACACTCGCAAGGTACAAGGCACTGAAGAATGCATCGTACCGACTTCGACATGCGCCGTCTTTGTATTGCAGGCAACCACTCCCACCACTCTCCCTCGTGACCTCTCCCTCCCTCTCTGTCGACAGGCAGCCGAGATCGAGCGTCTGCTGACGTGGCACAACCCGCAGAACAGAGCCGAGCTGCACATGGCCGGCGAGGAGAACATGGCCGCCTGGCGCGCGCAGCCCATCTCGGAGAAACAGTGGCACGACCACGTCCGGCTGGCCTGGGACATCAGCCCCACGCTGGCCGTCATGCTGCCAGAGCGGTTCAAAGGTCAGCCGCCGAGAATGATACATTCACGTCTGACATTAATATTTACGAGTGGTCACTGATCGTACGTCAAATTTTTGCGATATATTTTTGCTATCATTTTGATTCCTCCATTTTTCTTCTGTTATGCTTATGCTGAAGGACATTGGTTGATTTTTCAGTCGGATGGACATGAGTGCTTCTAGAAAATACATTGGTGTTGAATCTACTGATCTGAATGTTTTTATTTTTATTCTTCCGGGTATGTTCCATTTCATCAGGTCCGCTGTCTTTCCGTTTCACTACCCCAACGAAAATCATTACCCTTCTGCCTCCCTGACCCACTCAGCCCGCGCTGCGCCGGTACCCCTCAGCCATTTGACACCCCTCCTCCCTCCCCTGCCGCCACCAGACGAGGTTATCACCCGCGAGGTGAGCCGTCAGGTGCGCAGTAAGCCGCTGGCCGTCTGCCGCGTCCCAGAGGCTCTCCAGTACCTGACCACGCCCGAGCATATCGTCAACGACATCATCGAGGTGAGTTTGGGGTCTGTAGATGCGTGTACACTGGATTGAGATAGAATATGAAATAAGTGGCCGTAAAAGTGGGTAGATGTATGGACCTCAGCCAGCCGATTGAGTGCACTAGCCGTAGCCGATAAGTCGATAAGTTCATGATTGATAAATGTCTGGTCTGGTATTTGAGTATTTAGGGCGCTGTTTTTAATCTCATGTCTCAAGTTGGATTTTAGAGGACGAGGAAGGTTCAGGGAAGGTCACCAAGATCCTGCGGAAGATGGAGGGTGCTGCACCGGACGTCTGCCCAGACCGGGCCATCAACGGGGACTGCGGGCAACTGCTCGCGGAGGACCGGGCCAAGGCCGAGGCGTTCGTCCGCACGTACGCCCACGTCAGTAGAAACGTGCGCCAACCCAAGCGCGACCGGATCGTCAAGACGGAGCTCCGCGGCCTCAAGGCTGCCCCGTGCTGCTGCAGGGGACAGCGCACCGACCAGTGTCAACCCTTCACCGAACAGGAAATGCACGACCAAATCCGACACCTCGGGACGAAGAAGGCGCCAGGACCGGACCAGGTATGCACCGAACACCTGCGGCACCTCGGACCGACGGCCTACCGGACCCTTCTGGCACTCATCAACAGATCGTGGTCCAACTTCGAGACGCCCGCCTCATGGCGACGGGCGACCATCATCCCCATCTTGAAGGCCGGCAAAGACCCCAAACAAGTGGGCAGCTACCGCCCGATCGCGCTCACGAGTCACATCGCCAAGCTAGCGGAGCGGATGATCGCGGCCCGGACGACCTACCTCATCGAGCGAGACCGACTGGTGCCCCCCGAACAGGTCGGGTTCCGCCGCGGGAGGTCGGCGGAGGACAGTCTGGCCCGCTTGGTCCAAACCGTTCAAGATGGCTGGAATCGCCCCAAGCCGAGACGAGGCCCGGAGGATGGCGTGACGGCGGACCGCTTTGTCCTCCTGGCGTTCGACTTCTCCCGTGCCTATGACACGATCGATCACCGGATGTTGCACCTGAAGCTCCTCAAGCTCCTCCCCAGATGTCTCGCGACCTGGATATTCCGGTTCCTTCGCGACAGGCGGGCCCGTGTAGAGGTCAACGGCGCGCACAGCAGCGAGCGCGTGTTCCGCGCGGGCCTGCCGCAGGGCTCGGTCCTGGCACCGACCATCTACACGCTCTGGGCGGCGGACCTTATCGAGACCCTGCGGAACGCCTCGGACCGCACGGACGTCCTGATGTATGCGGACGACACGGCCACACTGAGCGCTGGAGCCACCGTAGAGCTCGCGGTGGCTCGCGCCCAGAAGTCGGCCGACGCCCTGGCCCGATGGGCAAGGCACTGGAAGATGTCCATCGCCGGACAGAAGACCCAGGCGCTGCTGCTGACTCAGCGGAGCAGGGACGAGCGTGGCGTGCAACTCCTGGTGAACGGCACGCAGGTCACCGGTGGCACCAGCCTACATCTTCTGGGGGTGACCTTCGACAGACTTCTACACTTTAAAGACCACTGCGACTCTCTGCGGCGGAAGGTCCGGCCGCGGACGGCACAGCTGCGGAGGATGACCGGCCGGACCTGGGGTCTCCGCGAGGCGCAGCTCAGGACAGTCGCGAACGGGTATGTCCGGGGAGCCCTTGAATACGCGGCGGGTGCCTGGCTCCCGGCCGCGTCCCCGTCACACGTTCAGCTGGTGGAGCGCGAGCTGCTGGCGGCCGCCCGGGTGGTGACCGGATGCCCACGGTCCACCCCCAGGGATCCCCTGCTGGCCGAGGCAGGCATCCCTTCAGCATGGTCCACCAGGAATACGCTGGCCGCGCGAACGCTCTGCCGAGCGCTCGCCCTGCCGGAGGACGACCCTCTTCGCCGCGTCGCGGAGGCCGACCCACCCACCCGACTGCGGTCTACCACTGGCTGGCGACAACTGGGGCGATCGGCGCTGATCGAGGCGGGCGCCGAGGGAGTGACGGTGGAGCCGCGCCTCGAGGTTCCCCTCCTCCCGTGGACAACCTGCCGCCCGATCGCCTTCAATCTGGACGTGGGACCCGGCGGTCGTCGAGCCTCCTCCAACGAGACGCGACGAGAGGCCGCGCGGCAGCACCTGGCGGCGCTCCCAGCCCAGGCCACGTGGATTTGGTCCGACGGCTCTGCGGACGCTGGGGTCAGGCGAGGAGGAGGCGGCGCCGTCATCTTCACTGCGTCGGGGGAGACTCTCGAGGTGGAGGTGGCGGCGGGAGGCCTCTGCTCCAGCACCCGCGCGGAGCTGTTCGCCCTGAGGGCGGCGCTGGAGCGAGTCCGGGATGAGCCGTCCCCCGCCCCGCTGGTGGCGTGCTCTGACTCACGAGCCGCCCTGAGCCTCCTCAGCGCGGGAGCGGCCGCCCAGACCACCACTATCGGCGCGGCGATCTGGAGGACGCTGCTGGACATTGCCGAGCGCCGGCAGGTGACCCTGCAGTGGGTCCCTGCTCACTGCGGGCTGGCGGAGAACGAGCGCGCTGACGCCCTGGCCAAACAAGCGGCCACCCTGCCCCAGGGCGCCGTGCCCTCGGACGCTCGGTCCCTGACACGAGCAGTTCATCGGACGGCCACACGTCAGTGGCGCGAAAACTGGCCCGACTCCTTTTTTAAGACTATCTTCGGGAGCACCCTGCCGCTCCCCATCCCCGGAGAGGACCGAGAGGCCGCCATCTCGGTGCACCAGTTGAGGGCGGGCCACTGGGGCCGCTCGCTCCAATACCTGCACCGGATCGGCCGCCACCCCTCCGTGGCATGCCTGCAGTGCCCCGATAAGCGGTGCCCCGCGGCGCTCTGCGCCGTGTGCCGGGAGGAGGCGGACGTGCCGGAGCACGTCTTGCTTCTTCTTCTTCTTCTTCTGCATCCCGCCGCCAGCCCGCTCAGGGGGGCGGCGGCGCAGGCGGGTCGAGCGGCGGCTCGGTCCGCCCGACACCCTCGATGAAGTCGACGACCCTCGCCGCCGGGCCGCCGAGGACGTCGACCAGGCGAGGGTCGACACCCCAGCGGCGGCGGCGGGCCGCCTCATAGGCCGGACAATCGGTCAGCAGGTGCGTCACGCTGTCGGGCTCCCCGCACGCGGGGCATTCGTCGTTGGCTGCCAGGCCAATCTTGTAGAGCGTGTCGCGCGTCAGCGGTGATGTGCCGGTCCTCAGCTGGGACAGCGTCACCGACCCCCAGCGCGCCAGGGAGTCGTGGCCAGGCGTGTGGTCCGGGTGCGGGTGGGCAGCGGTTGTCCTCCGTCGCGACAGCTCCCGGACATGGCGCGTGACGGCGGCCCGCGCACTCGATAGGTCAATCGGTGCACTATCTTGGTCGCCCGCCGCGGCCTCGCCAGCCAGGCGGTCGGCGGTCTCGTTGCCGTCCAGCCCGGCATGGCCTGGCACCCACTGGAGCACCGTCTCGGTGCCGTTCTCGGCGAGGGTGTTCAGCAGCCTCCAGACCTCGGCGGCCAGAGCCATGGTCTGGCTAGCTGGGCCGCGGCCGAGTAGTTGTAGCCCAGACCTTGAGTCGGTGAGGAGGCGGACCGACTTGGTTGATGCCAGCTCCCCTTCCTCCAGGCCGGCCACAGCCGCGAGCGCCTCGCGCATGGCGGTCAGCTCTGCTCTCAAGCTGGAGCAGACCGCCCCTGCAGGAGCGCGCACGGTTTCTTCATTGTTGAGGTGGTGAAACTGGATCAGCGCGCCTGCGCCGCCCTGTTCCATCCCGCCGCGAGCCGAGCCGTCCGACCAGATAGTAATATCCGGTTGCGGGAGCTCTGCAATGGCTCGCAGGGCAGCTTCCCTGCGGACTGCAGGCGGGTCCGACCGGCGGGTGGCCACGGGCAGGTCTACCCTGAAGGTGGTGCCGCCGCGGTGGCCCAGCCATGGCGGGTCGCAGCTGTAGAACGCCATGGGCTCCACCGGGAGCTCCTCGATTCCTGCCTCCTCGGCGAGCCACTTGCCGACCCTCCTGAGGCACGGTCGGTGAGGGAGTGCTGCAGTTTCGTCTGGAGGCTTGGGCGGTGGTCTTCCCGCGGTGGTGGCGTCGTTGCATGTTCTTTGCCATGCCTTGTAGGCTCGGTGTTGGAGGCGCGGCTGTACCTCCCTTCGGAAGAGGGACTTGCCCGGGTCGCTCGGGGGCAGACGGATTACACGCTGGTACTCCGTGCCTGCCAGCTGTAGGGCCCGAAGCGAGAGTGTCGGGAGGCCAGCCTCGGCCAGGAGGGCGTCCTTCCGGGTCGCACGTAGGCAGCCGGTGATGACGCGGGCGCACTTGTTTTGCTCGGCTTCGAGGCGTCCTCTTACCGACGGGGCGGCGTATGTCCCGAAGACGGCGGCGCCGTAGTCGAATAGGGCCCGGATATAGCCGATGTAGGCCGCTCTGATGGTTCGGCGGTGGCTTCCCCAGGTCTTTCCGGCCAGTGCCTGTAGGCATCGCCTCCGTCGAGACATCTTGGCTTTCAGGTCGTCGATGTGGTCCGCGAAGGTGAGCTGGGGGTCAAACTTAATGCCCAGGAAGGTCGGGTTGCGGGAGTAGGGCAGCTCCTCTCCGCGCAGCGTCAGGTGCGGCTTGACCTTCCCTCCGCTCTCTCTTGGGTCGAGAGTGAACAGGGTGGCGGTGCACTTCGTCACGCTGGGCATGACTTTCCAGCGTCGCAGCCACGTGTCCACCGCGTCCAGGCAGGGCTGGAGGAGGGCGTCGCACTCTCTGGCAGTGGGGGCGCATGCCAGCAGCGCCACGTCGTCCGCGAACAGGGACCGCGAGACGTGCTCCGGCATTGCTACGTCGATATCATTGACGTAGACCAGCCATAGGAGCGGCGCCAGCACGCTGCCCTGGGGGAGGCCCTCCTGGAAGACCCTGAGGTCTGAGCGGGCAGCGCCCCAGCGGACGCGGGCGCGCCTGTCCGACAGGAAGGCCCTCAGCCACTTGATGAAGCAGCCGGGGACTCCCAGCCGAGCCATCTTGCAGAGCAGGGCGGCCCTCCAGACTCGGTCGTAGGCTCTCGCGAAGTCCAGCAGCACCATGACCGCCCGGTGAGGTTTCTTCTCCTCGAACGCGTCGAATATCTGTTGGGATATTCGGCCGAGCTGGTCCATGGTGGAGCGACCTCTGCGGAAACCGGCTTGGTTGGGGTTGAGCTTCCCTCTCGTCTCGAGCCAGTGTTGCAGCCGGGCCTGGATCATCCGCTCTGCGAGCTTGCTTGTGGTGGAGAGCAGGCTGATCGGGCGATAACTGGACAGCTCTGACGGCGGCTTGCCTTTCTTGGGGATGGCTACGATTTCTGCTGTTCTCCAGCTGGCTGGGACGTCCGCTGCTGTCCAGGACTTGTTGATCAGGGCCAGGAGGAGAGTCTTGCCTGTTGGGCTTATCTGCTTCAGCAGCTCGTTGGGTACGCCGTCCGGTCCCGGGCTCTTCCCGTTCTGGAGCTTGTTCAGGGCTGCGTCGAGTTCGGCGGGTGTGAATGGCGCGCACGGTCCACTGCGTTGGGCGTCGCATGCGCATGCACTCACTGCAGCGCGCGCCTCCAGCTTGATGTCGCGATCCTCATGTTTGTTGTGTGGGATCCGGGATACTGCCGCATATGCCTGGCATAGGGCGTTGGCCTTCTCCCTGTCTGTCACTGCTGGTCGAGCTGGGCGGCCAGGTGGGCCAGCGCGGTTGAGGGGCTCTGCTGGTTTCGCCGGTGGTTTGCGTCCGTCCAGGGTGCGGATGAGGCTCCAGAGGTCGGTGTTGGGCCCCAGTTCCGCGATGCGCTTGCGCAGGAAACTTGTCTTTTCCTCGCGCAGGACCGTGTCCGCGTTCTTCCTTGCTTGTTGGTATTCCCGGACGTCTTCGGCGGTATGGTTTGGCGCGGCCACCTTAGCGCGAGCTTCTTTCCTGATCGCGATTGCTTCGTCGCACGCCTCGCTCCAGAACGGCTCCCTGGTCCTTCCGCCGTTTCCGTGTGGGATGGTGCGGCGCGCGGCGCGGGTGATGGCTGCGGTGAGTCGTTTGTCGAGTTCGCTCGCCGTCAGGTCTCCGTGGTCGTTCCAGCGGCCTGTGATGTCGTCGAAGGTCCTGCGGTACTCCTGCCAGTCTGCCTTCCTCAGGGACAGGCGGCCTCTCCCTCGGCGCTGCGGCTTCGGTGGAGCTACAGGGATGCTCGTCGTGATCGGGAGGTGGTCCGATCCCATCGTCTCGCCGATCTCCCAGGTTGTTCCCCTCGCCACGGCAGCGGTCGCCAGGGTAACATCCGGCGTCGACAGGCCGCCCGTGGCTGGGTTGATGCGCGTGGCCGAGCCGTCGTTCAGGATGGTCAGTGAGGCGTCGATCGACCAGTCCTCGACTTCGTGGCCCATCGCGTCTTCTGGTTGGTGTGGGTCCCATACGTGGGCGTGAGCGTTGAGGTCGCCTGCGATGACGCATCTCGGGGGAAGGGAGATGCGGGCAGGCTGGAACGGTTGAGCTTGGGTGCCTTGCCCTGCCACCCACCTTGCTGGAGGTGAGTACAGGTTGACAACGGTTATTGACGGTGTTCCCTGCGGGTGGAGCTCTGTGGCCGTGATGTAGGTCTCTTCGTCTGGTTCAGTTGGCGCATACCGAGGCGTGGTCCGCGAGTACGGTAGTTGGTCCCGCACTAGGGTCATGACTCCTCCCTTACCCTTCACGCCGCGGGTCCCGTCGCTGCCGGTCGGGGGCTGGGGCTGGGTGGCCGTCTGCCCGGTCCCGCTCGCTGGTGGGGCGCGTGCCGTACACTTCTTACGGCTCTTGCAGCCCGCGCACCAGGAGTTGCGGTCCGACGGGCCGCGGCGCTTGCAGGTCCAGCTCGGTCCAGGCGGTGCTCCCTGCCCACTGTCGGCGGGGCGGGCTGCTCCGGTGGTTGACGGGCTCGGGTTTGCCTGGTGTGGCCTGTCTTGCCTCGCTGCTATGTTGTAGCCTGGGAAGCGTGGGTTTTCATCGCTTTCCAGGAGTCTGGTTTCTTGGAGTAGGATGACGTCGGGTTTCTCGTCTTCAATTCTCTTGTCCAGTTCGGTTTTCCTGGCCTTTAGACTGTTGCAGTTGAACTGCAGGATCTTGAGGAGGCCGCTGATGGCTGTGGGTCCTGTCTGGTTTGGGTTCCGCCCGGTGCGCGGGGTTCCCGGCGCCGGTCTCACAGCCCGCGGAGGAGCGGGCGGTGGCGGCACCGTGACAGGCGCAGGCGGGGCCGGCGGCGCCGACGGCGGCGTCCGAGGCGGCGGCGGCGGCGGCGGCGCGATGCAGCTCGGGCACCACCAGAGGTCGCGTGTGCGCGCGAGTCGGGTAATGTCCGTTGGCCTCAGTCCGGCGCATCGACCATGGTGCCAGAGGGCGCACCCGCCGCAGCGCACCGATGAGCCGCCGACTCCCCGGCCGCATACTCCGCACGGGTAGCGCGGAGGGGGGCCTGGATTCGACTCCACGTCCCCGGCCCGCATCAGTAGCAGGGCGAGGTGGGCCAGCCCTCGTCCCGCCGCCAAAAACCCGCCCGCGCCGGTCCGGCGAGGCAGGCGGTGGTAGTCGTCTTCTTCGAGGGTGTGGATGTGTGTCGGCGAACTTGGCTCCCGAGGGAGACGCCACCCCCACGTGAAGGGGTCGCCGATGGTGGCAGCACGTCTTGCTCCGCTGCCCGGCCCTCGCTGGCGCCCGCCTGCGGCTAACTGGCAGCATTTACGTCGACCCGTCGCGGCTGCGGGACGCCGTCCTGGTGGCTGCCTTGGAGGCCGGCTACCTTCGTCATAGGGAGCCTCTCGGCTATGGTCCTCCGTAAGGAGGGCCCAGGGGGAACAACAACAACAACAACAATCAAAACTAACTTACCACTAGTCAGCCTAACGTCTAACTGAATACCCTCGTACATGACCTGACTCGACCTCTGACCCGCTCCTGTTTCACAGCTATCTCACGCGCTGACGTGGGCCAAGCTGCCGCCAGTACGGGCGCTGGCGTACTTTTCGCGGCAGTACCCTCCGCACCCGATCACGGCCCAGTACGCGGTACGGGTACTCAGCTCGTACCCGTCCGATACGGTGCTGTTCTACATACCGCAGCTGGTGCAGGCCGTCCGCTATGACACGGTTAGTGAAGCAGTGGGGTCTGGGAAGGCACTCGGGGTTATGAGTAGTCACTTAACAGTGCTGTTCTACATACCACACTTGGTGCAAGCTGTCGGCTATGACACGGTTAATGGACGAAAGGGGAGGGGGCGGTGGTCGGATTTTATGGTGAGCTGAGTGTTGTGTTATCGGTGTTCAGCGAATGGGGAGTGTCACGTATTGCGTTATTTTGCTTATTTCTTACGATACTATAGCGGACGTAGCTGGGCTATCATTGTATAGCGTTAGTTAGCTATTTTGGCGCGACTAAAACTGTAAAAGCAGTTCGACTCAGTGGCAAAAAGTTTGCAATGTTCACTGCATTGACCATAGCAGGACATTCAGCGTATCTGTGTGCGTTTCCCCCAGATGGGATTCATCACCGAGTTCATAAAGCGGGCGTGCGCCAAGTCTCAGATCCTGGCGCACCACGTCATCTGGAACATCGAGACCAATAAGTTCCGCGACGAGGAAGGCCTCGTGAAAGACGGTACGTGTGACCGCAGTGGGCAGTGCGGGGAGGTACAGCTCGTAAAACGTAAGATAGAGTGGAGAGTGGCGAGAGGGACGAGCGATATGGTAAGGCCGTGTGAAGCTGGAAAACAGTCACGGGATAAAAAAACATGCAGTGTGTTTTATTAAAGGGACCCTCCCACCTTCAAAAAAGTTTATGAATTGGCATGAAAGTGATGTCGCTCGGTTCAGAAAGAGCGAAAATGAATATCTACCAAATTTCACCGAAAAATATTGACCGGTTTTCAAGATATTAGACTTTTACTTTTGTTTACTTTTTTGGGATCTCCGCTGTTTCTAGCGACTTTATTTTAGAAGTGCGGCGTTTGCGGCAGATGTTGCGCGCAAATAGCATATACCACCGCGTGCTACAAAACGTTTTAGTCAA
This sequence comes from Amphibalanus amphitrite, assembly GCF_019059575.1. NCBI lineage: Eukaryota > Metazoa > Arthropoda > Thecostraca > Balanomorpha > Balanidae > Amphibalanus > Amphibalanus amphitrite. Next base: position 394,949 of record NW_024881662.1, read on the forward strand.
ACATTTAAAAATCGTTAGATATTTGCGCTGACGTCACACATTCAGAGGGGTATTCCTAAGCATTAGCCCCTCTGAATCAAAATGCTGCAATTTTGAAATTCAATATTTCCGATTTAAGGCATTTCTCGATGTTGTGAGTGCCGAAACCGGTAATTGTGAGCCAGGGACCCCATTTTGGCTATCTCAACTCAAATCTAATGTTAAGGTGGGAGGGTCCCTTTAAGCTTTTCTGTCTCAACGAGTTATCGGATGGATACTTTCGTCAAGTGACCAGCACTGCACGACTCCCTTGAACTGATACATTTTCCATCAACTTGTGTGTGTTTTTTTTTTTGCTCTTCTGCTCATTGCCCTTCAAATGATTCATTGCTCCTAATGTTATCTAGTGTTAGCAGTTAAGATGGCCTGACATTGTCCATCAGTTGACCTAACCCGACCTCACGTCCCTCAGCTGATCTGTACGAGCCGTTGGAGAACATCCGAAACGCCATCGTCTCGGCGCTCTCTGGGCCGGCCAAGGCCTTCTACGAGCGAGAGTTCAGCTTCTTCGAGAAGATTACCAACGTGTCGGCTCAGATCAAACCGTTCCCGAAAGGTGAGCAGCAGCGGGAGTTTTCGTTAATTGTGTGCGAACTTGGCTCCGCTCAACAAAGCCTGATGAAGTATTGTCATGACACCTGATTATTTATTTTGTCATGGTAACGTCCAGTTGTCACATGCTGTTCCTTATCTTTAAGTATCCACTATCCGGCCTGTTACACCGTGATAACCTGTGTATTAAACCCCTGGCGTTGTATAATTGTGTGTGACTGTCCCGACTGTGATCCGTCAGGCCCGGCCCGGAAGGAGGCGTGTCTGAAGGAGCTGAGGAAGATCGAGGCGCAGGAGGGCTGCTACCTGCCCCCGATCCCCGACTGCCGAGTGCTGGCCATCGACTATAACAGCGGCACGCCCATGCAGAGGTCAGTAACGTCGGACGAACTGACCGTGTCAGCTAGCAAATGTCGCCTGGGACGGTATTCCGACCCAGCCAACCACTTCTCCCGGGGGACGGCTGTTTTGTACGTCTGGCCATGAGCTCTCCGAGATTTGTTTGGTGGTAGAGTGCTCTACGCCGTCCCGGTGTATGCGTAGGAGTGTCTGCGATGAAAGAAGTAACCACAAAAGTGGCTTTGTTGGCATAATTGATATCTGTATCGTGGCGCAGCATGTCATGGGCTAGCTTGAAACTTTAGTACCATCCTGCAACAGCTGTCCCCAGCGAACGTTTGCATCACCCACCGCTCACCTCCCTCCGTCCATCCCTTGCCTGCAGCGCGGCCAAGGCGCCCTACCTGGCCCGGTTCCGTGTGGAGCGATGTGGAATCAACGAGCTGGAGCAGCAGGTCATGCACGTGCTGGACGGGCCCGATGACGCGGCCGAAGAGAGACGACCCTCCATGGGCGTCGAGAAGTGGCAGGCCGCCATCTTCAAGGTAGGAGAGAGAGGGAAGGGTGGGGGAGGAGGTGATATTGAGAAGAGACTGGTGATACGACTCTGGAAGAAGGAATGGTGCTGAACTTAAGTTTGGTCGTCCGTCGCTGTGTTTGGCAAGTTAATATGGTGACGCAGCGATAACCGCGGGTTGTTTGACATAGACAAACACTATTCGTTAGAATTGTGTTTTTCTATTGAAAAATAACCGGAGCAGTCCTCACTGGGGTGTTTCCCATAGTTGGCAGCGAATCGAGACATCCTGACAGGGCCTAAGCGTTGGCTCCGTTTTTCGTAAAAAGTTCAGTATGGAGGACTGATTGACGCGAGGGCTTTTTGCATTGTGTGCTTCCCTGCATGTCTCGCTGCCATGTTTCGCATGATTGTAACTTGTAATTATCCGGTCCTGTAAGACTGAAACGTAAAGACTGTAGACCAAAACGAAAGTGAGGCTTAAATTTTGTCACTTGGAACGTGAAACTTTATGAGAATGAAGCTGTGAGGGTGCGCTCTCAAGTCTCATGATACAGCTGTATGTACATCATAGCAGCCGTCGCTCTGACGCCCTCCAAAGTATCCTTCCCGCCACGTGTCTCTGAACACGCTGTTACTGCACCCCGGTTATCTCCTGGACAGGTGGGAGACGACGTGCGTCAGGACATGCTGGCGCTTCAGGTGATCGAGCTGTTTCAGAACATCTTCAAGCAGGCCGGCCTGGACCTGTTCCTCTACCCGTACAGGGTGGTGGCTACATCTCCCGGAGTGAGTGACAGGTGGCCCCAACCGGCGCGAGGTAGCTCCACGTTTCACTCAACGACCTTGGAATGGGGATGGATTGGAAACGGTAGTTCGGTTATCATTTGAGCCTGCTTTTTTGAAGGTAGTCATTGAGGATATCTTTCGCTTTATTTTGTTATTAGTTTGGATTTGAAATGCATTTTCTGGGGTAGAATCTTCAGCTCAGTTATATTGAAAGTGATGTCTAGTGTTTTTCGGCTTTGTGGCCGTAGGATTTGTCGTGACTCTAACGTAGTTTCTCATATGAATCTGTCGATTGGCTTACCGCTGTTGTCCCAACCTGACCGCTTTCAGCTCCTAGCGCAGCGTGTGTCGTGGTAACGAACCACATGCGGCGTCTGTTTCCAGTCGGGCGTCATCCAGTGTGTACCAAAGGCCAAGTCACGCAGTGACCTCGGCAAGGAGACGGACTTTGGTCTGTTTGAGTACTTCCTCACCACCTACGGACACGCGTCCAGCGCCAAATTCCAGGTGAGTCTCACTTGACATTACTTAGAACGTCACAATATTCTGCTAGATATTTAGTAATTAAAATGTACATACCATGTTTGTAATGTATCGATAAGGTATCACATGTGCAGTGCGCATTTTGTGTACAGTATTGTAGTTGCTGTTTAGTTTTTTTTCGTTACTAATATCTGCGTCTTCCTTACCCTCATAACACGCGCTTACATTATGTCCAACCTCCGGCAGGACGCCCGCCGCAACTTTGTCAAGTCGATGGCGGCCTACTCGCTGGCACTCTTCCTGCTGCAGATCAAGGACAGGCACAACGGCAACATCATGCTGGACGAGGACGGCCACATCGTACACATCGGTAGGTTAAGTTTCACAAAGACCAGAAATGCCGAGGTGTTCGGCCTTGTAAGGACCCATTGACAGAGTCACGAAGGCGCGGTAGTAGACAGTTTTCTCTGTTCCCCTGCGTTTTATAATCATAACGTGATCTTCTAATGTCGTGACATGGGCGCCGATGACCACTGTAGTCCGGGCGCCCAAAAACCCCAATTCATCATCATCATCGACAGTTTTCTGAAATCAAGCGGAAGTTTATTGTGATTTGCGTTTTAATGTGATTATGAATTACGAACGGTGGTGGCAGTGGTCTCGCCATTTGTAAAGACTAGGAGCTTACTGGCGCACTAATCTGTAGCCAGCACCCTCACCACACCCTCCTGCCTTGCGCAGATTTCGGCTTCATGTTCGAGTCGTCTCCGGGCGGCAACATCGGCTTCGAGCCGGACATCAAGCTCACTGCCGAGATGGTGATGGTGATGGGGGGCCGGGTGGACGCCGAGCCGTTCAAGTGGTTCATGGAGCTGTGCGTCCAGGGGTACCTGGCAGTCAGGTGAGCTGGCCAGATCAGCTGGGGGATCTTACACCTAGACGCGCTTAGGGGGGCGAGCGATCTGCTATCTTAGACTCAAAATCTCTTCAGGTGTGTCTTATAGCGGTCAGGGTGAGTGAGTCGCGCAGAATTGAACCGTGCACACTTTAGGGGAGCGTGTAGCTAACCGTGCTGGTAACTCAACGAGTGGGAGGTCCCTTTAACCCGGTCCAGTCCGGTCTTGTGCACCAATGGTGTTCACCCAGAGCTAGTATCTGATAGCCAGCTCGTCAAGCTAGGCTCACCAGTCGCATCATTAGTTGTATCCATTTCTACACCTTTTGTCAGTTTATTTCGGTACGTGCGCGTCCATTTTAGACCTAGCGGATTCTTTGTAGACATACCGCAAGGCTATGTATCAGTATAGCATTGCATGTCGGCCGTTTATAGCGGTGCTCGGCATTAGAGCATTTAATTTCGGCGCAGCAGCAAAAGACGCCCGGTTTCGGCGTGTCCGCATTGTATTTCGGCGATGCTGTTGGAGATTGGAGACGGCCGCACGATATTCAGAACAGCAGCAACCAAATTCGGCGATATTCATTCAATTTCGGTGGCTATTTGGAAGCAAGCAGAGACTTCTTGCTTACAAAATTAGCTTGTTGGAGCATTGTTATTCAGTCAAACGTTTTTCAAGGTGTTTACTGTTGCCACTGTCTCATTGTCTGGACTTGAGTGCATGCCTCCAGCCCTCCACCCTCTCCGTTATGGCCGAATATTCCTTTCGCCATCGCCAGCGATGAGCATGATTTCATGTCCGTGCTTTCTGTGGGTTAAACAAAGCATTACAATGTGCCTATTAATTTCTATCAAGGAAGTACAAATAACATAAGTTTATAGGCACCTGCTTAAAACGAAGCTGGCGGAGAACAAAACCAGGCCGACGGGGTACGCGACTACTGAACTTTGACCCCGCCCATGCGCCAGAGACGCCCGTCGCCCGGTGTCGTCGCGCGGTTGTTGAAAGGATGCGCCGAGCGCCGGATGGACAGTCAGATGCTCAGGGAGGGGGGGGGGGGGAGAAAAATACACCTGCCGCAACTACGAGTCTTGTCCATGGGACGGGTTAGAATGTTGGCGCTAAGCCTCTGGGTCTGGTGGGGTGAGGGGAGGCGTGATGATACGATACGGAATGATTAATTTATTTTCGTGTCCTTCTGCACACAGTAGGTAAGGGATGTTTGATATTTCACGCTGGCAGTTGATTAATAGGAGATGATTACAGGAAGTGCAACGATAACCGATTGGTAGGACTTATTCTGGTATGGCTGAGCTAATTGTGTTATGTTTGATTGACGAGGTGATGGGTTGCTTTCAAAGTGAAGTAAAATAACAGGTCTTTTGATAAAATGGGTTCATGTTTTGGGCAAATACTTGGCACACAGTGACAACAGCACAGACGTGCTTCAATGAAAGAGAATCGGGGCTTGCCTCGAGTCCAACAACGATTGGCGTTTGCCTTGTCGATCGTCGTCCGCCATGTGCGGACAGGAGCGGGTACTGTAATACAAAAAAGAAACCAGCCCACCACAGATGTTATCTTTTTAGGATAAATAGTGCTAATTCAGTAAAGTTTATCAATTTTCACATCAGAATTCGAAACGGGAAACAGCGAAACGATCTTAGGTAGGTACTGTGACGCTAAACAAACAATGGCCTGCTTTTCTCCCCCTGAGAATATCTCAAAGCCACAAAGCTGTACGAGGATTCATTTGATGCTCAAGAAGCGTTCCTGAAAATATGAATCACCTGGGTGCCTCCGGTTACCCGCCGAAATTGAATGAACAGTGCCGAATTTGGTTGTTACTGTTGCTAAATAGCGTGCGCTACCTCTAAACCTGTGCTGGCGCAGCCGATTCTACTTGCGTTATCGCTGAAAATGGAGCGTTTTGCCGCTGTGCCGAAATTGAATGCTTTACCGCCGACTGCCTGACCTGCGCCGAGATATTATGTGATTCTTGTACATAATATTGCGGTGTGTCTACACACATTTCGTTAGTTCTAAAATGGACGATTACGCCCCGAAATAAACTGACAAAAGGTGTAGTTCATAGTAACCGTCGGGTAGACTGAATTCAGTGCTGCCACACCATGATACCATTGATTTTTTGTTGCTGTTTTTTCTATTTGCTGATGATTATGATTTCATGTGGTGATAGATAAGAACGAGTAATTCCTGCTGGTTCTTGGCCTGGTTAGCTCCCTGGCTGATTGTCACCGCCACCCTTCGTTGTTTCAGGCCATACTGTGAGGCCATCATCTCCCTGGTATCGCTGATGCTCGACACTGGACTGCCCTGTTTCCGCGGACAAACCATCAAACTGCTGCGAGCCAGGTAGGAGGGAGAGCAGGACAGGGTGGACAGGTGAGGTGGGGTCACGGTGGATACAGCGCTGCCCTGGTGCCGCGGACAGATCATCAAACTACTGAAGGCCAGGTAGGAAGAGAGGGGAAGATAGGGCAGCAGAGCGCACAGAACGCTGGGGTGGGGTGTAAATCAGAGCATCCCGGTCAACACGGCCCTTATTCAGTGCAGTGGGTCGCACCCAACTCGCCCTCCTAACCCTCTCATCTGCTGCAGGTTCGCGACCTCCTCCAGCGAGCGGGAGGCGGCCGCCTACATGACCAAGGTCATCAACAACTCGTGTCTGAGCTTCCGCAGTCGCACCTACGACATGCTGCAGTACTACCAGAACCAGATCCCCTACTGAGCGACTTCCGTCGGGCGCCCTCCGCTCCCAACAGACGGGCCCGTGAAGGGACCATTTCGGAGCTCTCCGACATACCGACGAACCCCGCGAGCGAAATCGATCCAAGCCGACACCATTTATCACTCACCACGGGCAGATGCCTGTGTTCTGTGTGGGATGTATGCGATCATTGCTTTACTTTCTGTAGAGCTGTCGAACACTCGGTCTCGTCCAGCTATCGCAGCTAGCGTCGTAGCATCTTCTTGGTGGCTAAGGTTGTGCAAGCTGCGGTGCTGTATAGCGGTGTTTGAAACTGCACTCCATTTGGCGACGCATGCATCGATTTTTTGCGGCATGGGTTCCGCGGAAGGACGCCAAGCTGAGCCAGTTTGCAGGAACCCTATCTATGTGTCCGGAGTGTGCTGTGCTTCACTAGCGGTACCTGTAGGCATACATGTTTATGAGAGCTGTTATGTTGTTGGCTGTTGTTGGTGTTACCTGAGAAAGAGCTAGATTGTCCGTTTGTGTGCGGGGCTGGAACCCAGTATGTAACACCCTGTGGGCTCCGCGGTGTCGGGCACGGGTGGTCATTGGTTAGCACTGTGAGCTTGGAGTAAGGAAATGTCTGGTGACACCCAGTCGTGCGCTCTGGTTGGGTTGGGCGTCGCGGTATGATTATTATTTCCGCTCTACGTGCCGTGACACGCTACACCGGACGCAGACAACAGAGAGCCCACGGTCGTCTAGTCGTGGTGAGAGGCTTGTGGGGACGTGTGATGTGATCTTATCGGTGATATCGGTCTACATCTATTATCTGTTACTTCAGATAGCCATATTTAGTCTCGCAAATATTTGTGAGTGATATGCCGGTAGCTTCTTAGAGAAAAGTCGAGGCATAAAAGCAGAGGAGTGACAATATCAGGGTGCAGTCCACGTAAGATTGATTTGTAACTTGCACCTAATTGTCAGTTCCCAACCGAGGCGAAATATGTTACTTCGAAGTTACGTTTTGATTTTTGGACGGTGCTAGGAAACCTGTGGAGTGTGGGGTGGGGATATGAGCCATGTTTGTTACCTACCGATGCGGGGTAGAATGTATCCCAATGATACGATTTATTACTCGTGATCATATAACATCGATCATTCCCGTGATCAGTCTACAGTCAAATAACTGGAGTAATTGTTGTCGCGATGTTGTAGACCATGTTATTCGTGTGTCGATACTCTATATCCCGCTGCGTGTTTAGTGTGAAGTAATTTTGTGCAGTGTCACTATCACGAATATATCGAAAAATAAACCGACTGCATGAGCTACTTGCTGGATGCAAGGACGCACACAGGGGGGGGGGGGGGGGCACACGGGCCCGTGTCCCCTCCCCTCCCATTCGGAAGGCCGCCTTTGGGGGGCCCAGTTTGCAGATCGTGCCACCCCCATAAAAAAAAAAATCATGTGTGCCGCGCGCCTGGCTGGATGCAACTAAGCCGGACTCCAAGATGCGTTTTCGCTTATTTTAGCGCACTTAAGCTGAAAAGGGCTGAACCTTGTAGGCATCTTGTCACCTTGTGAATACTTGGGTCCCCGGAATCCGATGGGGAGGGGAGGGGCACATGCGCTCTGCCCCTGGCTACGCCACTGGGTGGCGGGTGCAGATAGAGAATGCAATTGGCGGTGCGAGACACCATTGCAATCGTTCGTCCTCCCTTCGGAAGGTCGCCCATCCGACCCATGATTTTCAAGTTCAACCCTGGGGTGGGACCCAGGTCCGCAATGTGCCGACAAGGAAATTGGCTACAGGTTGTTGTAGTTACGTTTACGGTTTAGTATGTAATATTTAATAACCAACAACGACATAAGCGTAACTTTATATCTCTTTGTGGGTGCTCAAGCACCCCCAATCCTGAGCTCAGCACCCCCTGCCTCCCTAAAGCACCCCCTGCCTCCTTAAAGCACCCCCAGCCTCATCAAAACATTCCCAGCTGACTCAAGGCCCTCAATAATCAGTATTTTCTTCTCCAGTATTCTCCAGTAACAATAATTTTCTTCTGTAATGAGCTCAGTGAATCATGCAAATACTATGCTTACTCAATTCAGTGACTAAGAGAATATACATTGAACAAATTACCACAAATTAAGATGCATGATATTTGTGTTTACATTACATCTGATATTATGGTGCTTGGGACTAAGTAAGATCTCCAATCTAACATAAATGAAGGTTGGCAAACAATGTCAATGGCTGTAAAATTTATCGACATTCACAACACCATACTTAGTTCCTCTGTTTGGGTAAACCATACAAGCATGTATAAGCAGCCGCCAGCCTAACAATATCCAATTTTCTGTAATATTCTAAAAGTTCAGTACAACACAACCTGGGTCAATGAATCAAGTGGGACATGATGACAGAGAGATCCCATAGCTGCCCAGTGTTTGGGCGTACTGGAAAGCCTCACGCCGGAAGGACGTGGAAGGGTGGTAAAAGTCCACCGACGGACCTTGTGCCAAAAATTGATTGCACAACCGAGGAATATGCACAGAAAGACAGTTCTTTACGGTGTTCACTCTCCCGAAGGGCCCATGAAACAAGCCCGTGCGGCGGTTACGCCTCCCATGCACATTAACCCTCGCCGGCACAGGCCAATTTGCGTCCTTCGACGGCACAAGGGGGGGGGGTACGACCCCCCCTCGCGTTTGGCCCCTGATCGAGCTAGAGCTTCGAGGAAAAAACGAGCGTGCTGCCCGTCATGAGAGGAAGCCGATGATATCCAATTTTAAGGTCCTAGATCATCGGCCGACCTTTCAGGTCAGGTCAATGACCCAAAAGTCGGGAAAATCGGGACCTGTTAGAAAGTCGTAAAGTGTGGCTGCTATGGGGTTTTCTGGGGTGCTGATCACGAATATCGTGTTAGTTTTGATCAAAGATGATGTCTTTAAGCATGTAGACCAGGTCGGGTCAGGTCAGGTCAGGTCAACCGGTAGGGGTCGTGACGGGTATTCGTAGAACGTGTCAACCGCCTCTGACAGCTTCGGTAGCATTTTACGAAGGCACCAAAACTACTTCGTAAATGTTGAAATGGTTGATAAATTCGAGTTCAGCTAAAAAAAAAAAAACTAGCCTAGAAACATGTAAAACTCGAAAAAGTGAATCGAGGTCACCAAAGGTCAGTGACCTGACCTGACCATCAGGTGACCTTGACATCCACCATGCATGGGAGCAACATCAGATCACATGTTTGAACGTTTGAGACCACGAAAAGCTTGCAAACGCGCGGCTAATGCGAGCCGACATACGCCGAACCGCGATTCCGGCCAAACATGGTCTCGGAATGTAGGTCACAGGTCAAAGGTCATTTGGCTCAGGGTCATGAAATTTTAAGGATTGGTGTAAAATTGATCAATGCGAAGGTACTTAAAGTTTCGTCGCGATCGGCCGCTTTTTACGCGGGTTATTCGCGAAAAACCGAGGGGGGAAGGTCGCATCAACCCTCCCCCCGTGCTGGCGAGGGTTAAGGCCAAACATCGATACCACCTAAGCGCAGTCGGTACGGTGGTGAAGGAGTTGGTACAAGAACATGACATCGGTATGAATGAGGCGGGCTTTGATGGACTCAGTTTTAAAGGTTTGCAGTAGACTACGATAGTCCATGACAGCTTCTTAGCGTTTTAGCCCCTAGCCACATGAGAAAGCAGTGCTGTAGCCGCTCCAGCCGTACCAGGTGGGACTGGGCTGCACCGCTACAAATGACACTTCCGTGTTGGAGGACGGACCTAACATGAGCATTGAACGCGCATAGTATCGCCCTGTGCTCGAGACGCGCTGGAGGTGGACAAGCTGGCATCTCCATGCTCCTCATTTGGAGCCCCAGCATCCGGCAGCATATCTATGACTTTCGTTTATTGAAATCAATGTGCTATTTTTAAACATTTTTAATCAAGTTAAATCATTTTTGAGTAAATAAATGTAAATATAGCACGGCAAATATAGCGTTATTATTTAACCCTCGCCGGCACAGGAGTGGGGGGGGGGGGTTGATGCAACCCCCCTAAGGTTTTTTCGCGAATAACTCGCGTAAAAAGCGGCCGATCGCGACGAAACTTTCAGTACCCTCGCATTGATCAATTTTACACCTACTCTAAAAATTTCATGACCCTGACCGAAATGACCTTTGACCTGTAACCTACTTTCCGAGACCATGTTTGGCCGGAATCGCGATTCGGCGTATGCCGGCTAGCCTTAGCCGCGCTTTTGCAAGTTTTTCGTGGTTTCAAACGTTCAAACATGTGATTTGATGTTGCTCCCATGCATTAGGGTGGATGTCAAGGTCACCTGAAGATCAGGTCAGGTCATTTACCTTTGGTGACCTCGGTTCACTTTTTCGAGTTTTACATGTTTCTAGGCCAGTTTTTGGAGCTGAATTCGAATTTAGCAACCATATGAACATTTACGAAGTAGTTTTGGTGCCTTCGTAACATGTTACGAAGCTGTCAGAGGCGGTTGACACGTACTACAAATATCCGTCACGGCCCCTACCGGTAGACCTGACCTGACCTGACCCGACCTGGTCTAAATGCTTAAAGACATCATCTGTGATCAAAATTAACACGATATTCGTGATCAGCACCCCGGAAACCCCATAGCAGCCACAGTTTACGACTTTCCAACAGGTCACGATTTCCCCGATTTTTGGGTCACTGACCTGACCTGGAAGGTCAACCGATGACCTAGGACCTTAAAATTGGGTATCATCGGCTTTCTCTCGTGACGGGCAACACGCTCGTTTTTTTTTCCGCGAAGCTCTAGCTCGATTAGAGGTCAAACGCGAGGGGGGTCTTACCAACCCCCCCCCCTCCCTTGTGCCATCGAAGGACGCAAAATGGCCTGTGCCGGCGAGGTTTAAGTTCCAGGAACAAAATGCAATATTTCACGAGAACCATGTCCGGAGAGTACCTAACCATCGAGCCTGTCCCGTCAGGCGTCATGTTGGATAGCCCTCAATATATGCTCATTCGTGCAGAGCTATGCAGACCAGGCTGCCTAAGCACGGACCTACCAAAAGTCCGGTAGGGCCTGAATTTAAAATTTTAAACCCAGCGCATAGACCCGGGAACAGGGGGGGGGGGCAGCGGGGGCGCTTGCCCCCCCCCCCCCCCAACTTGAGAGCCGAGGGGGCGGTGCCCCCTCAACTTTGAGGCAGCGAGAAAGGATCTTTCCTCCCTTTTCCGGGCTTCTTTCCTTCTTGATTCCTTTATACATCTAAACATCAACTGCCATCCTGAATGGTTTCTGCTGATACAGTATCGATTTGACAACATCTGCTATGGTCATCCCTCTTGGGTTTGGCCCTGACCTTGGCCATAAGTTTGGCAGGCCAGATTTTATACTGGACCATTTTGAAACAACTTTGAGAAATACATAACGTACAACGGTGGTAAAATCGTTGCTATAGGTATAACACAGTTAACCCGCTCCGGGTGTGAGGGAGAGGTGTGGGGCAATGAGTGCATGTGACGTGACGCCCTCGGAAGGCCGGTATGGGATTAAAGCTCAGCGACACTAAGGGCTTGTGTGGTGCCTTCGGTTATCGGTAGCACCCTCAGAATCACCGGGGTAGGGCCCTCAGAGCCGCCGGTAAGGGGCCTTTAGAGACACTGGTGTGGGGCCGTCATGCAGGTGCCAGTGTGGGCGCTCAGAGCTGCTAGTGTGATTCTCTCAGAGGCACCGGTGAGGGTCCTTTATACAGGCGTTGCTGTGGGCCCTCATAGATGCTGGTGTGGAGCCGTTACAGACGGGTGTGGGGCCTTAAGAGCTGCTGACGCGAACCCTCTACCAGCCTGCAGGGGTTCTCAGTGACCGGCAAGGGGACCTTAGACCGGCAGAAGAAGTCCTGTGGGGTCCTTAGAGACCAGCATAGTACTGTCAGACACCGGTGGGGCCCTCAGAGTCACTGGTGTGGGGTCCTCAAAAGTCACCAGTGGGCATGGTCTTTAGATGCGCAGGTGTTGGCCAATGGCCTGGGTCCTCAGAGCCGCTGATATAGGGTTTATAGGCACCGGTGTAGGCACTCAGAGTTGGGGGTGTTAAACCCTCAGAGACACCGGTGTGGGCCCTCAAAGGCACCGATGAGCGAAGGCCCCCACAGTTGCCGTTATGGGACCCTCAGAAAAATAAGTGTGGGACCATCACAGGCGGCAAATGCCCCTAGAAGTGGCACTTCATAGGCCGATAAGAACTCCCAGAGGCCAGTCCCGGGCCTTTAGAGACCACCGAGGGGCCCTTAAAAGCCGTAAGAGGCCCTCAGATGCCGGCGTGGGGCCCTTATGGAGATCTTAGTGTGGCTATTTAGGGCCCCACGAGGTGCTCTAACAATCCCCATGGGGCCCTTCTGAGTCGAAATATGGCCATCCATAGACCTCTGTAAACATAGGCCATCCATAGACCTCTGTTTACAGAGGTCTATGGGCCATCGTTAACCCTCACCGGTTAAATGGCGCCGCAGGGCCCCTGGAACCCGAGGGTCCCTTTGAACCCGATGGGGGGGGGGGGGTACGTGTCACCTTAGGCCCCTAGCTACGCCACTGTTTCATATGCAGCATGTCAGGTATTTTGGGCTCGCCGCCCCAACTTGAAAATCGTTCCCGGGCCCCTGACCCAGCGTGTTCTGAAATATGTTCAAAAACTTCCGTGGTTATGAATGCATTGGGTGAGCCAAAATTGTTTTACAGTGGCGCTATTAAAACAAGCTCTCGAATCGATTTAACATCATTTCTTGCATGATGCCTGATACAGTAAAAAAGAACAGCTGAAAAAAAGTCCTACGAAAAATATGGCATGCCTTTCTGAAAGCTATTGAGCACCCCCAATGATTTTTGTTGTTGTTGTTGTTCTGGGTTAGGGCGCGTAGCAGCTTGGCTCTTGCGTCCAACCAATGATTTTTGGAAAACTACACCCATGAACAACGATATTGTGCCCAAGGCTATATAAACCAGGTAGAACGCTCCCGAAGAAAAAGTGGTGACAAGCAATATTTAGTTGCCGCGACCCTCACTTGTTCAAGACTATATCCGCAAGCAGCATTTACAAGCTAGCGGAAATCGACCAATCGGCGTTCGGCAATACTCAACGCTGATTGGCCCGATGCTCGTGACGAAATTGCGGGGGACTGCAGCTATTCCCCTATGGCGTTTCATTGACTTATGACTTTTGAAGGGGATTTGTATCAGTTTTTGTTGGGTTTGAGGCCATTTTTGAGCTTGGATATTCTTTCCGTGACCTTTGACTATATAATAACGACATTTTATCATGACATTTCTATATACTACCGGTGTCACATCGGCCAAAAAGACCGTAAGTACATGGGATAGACGGACCACTGCTAATGGGGCCACACATGCCGGCGTGTGGTCATCGGAGGCCCATGAGGGCTCGACATGGGCCCTTTATGGGTCGGTATAGGCCCATTGGGTCCAGTGCAGGCCTACCAGGGACCAGTGGTATATAATGTAAGGCTGTCTAGGGACGTTGAGGGCTCATGGGGGCCATATAGGACCATTAGGGACCACATAAGCCAATCAGGGGTCCATTTAGGCCAATAAAGGCGCTTCTGGGACTTGAAGAGGCCATTCAAGAGCCGTGGTGGGCCCATGAGGGGACGGCATTGGTCCATCAGGTGCAGTCAGGGGATGTTGTACGGGTTTCTCAGTGGCCCATTTGGGCATATCAGTGACCAATTTAGACCCAGCAGGGGGCTTTGTAGACCTATCAGGGGCTGGTGATGGTTTATCGGGGGCCAGCGTTAGTCCATCGGGGCACGGCATATGCCCATCAGAGGTGATTGCGGGCCCACGCTGAACAATGATGGCCCTTCAACAGCCCCTAATGGATCTAGATTGACCCATGTTCCATGATGTGTCATGTATGCCCCTATGGCAGGCCTACTCAGACCCCTGATGGATGTTCCCGGCCTCTGATGACCCTATACTGAATCCTGGTGGGGCTCTAAGAGTCTCCAATAACCCTTCGTCAGCCCATTATTACCATACGCTGTCACTAGAGGCCCCACATCAGCCGCAGGGCAGTCCGTGCCAAGACAGCATGTCTTTTCGGCCGATATTACATCGGTAATATTAATCAAAATCATGATTTTATGGTGTCATTATATAGCTAACAGTCATAAGAAATATATTTCAGCTCGAAAACAGCTCGAAACAGCATATAATCTTAAAGAAACCCCTCCGAAATCCAAAAGCCTATTCGGGTCCATAGAGAATAACTGCGGTCCCCCGCAATTTCGTCACGAGCGTCGGGCCAATCAGCGTCGAGCACTGCCGAGCGCTGATTGGTGGATTTTCCGCTAGCGCGTGAGTGCTGCTCGCGGAACAAGAGTTCGTCGACAATCCTCCACAAACGTCTGTCACCACTTTTCGTAATGCTAAACAGCCGGAGCGTACCCCCCTGATTGTGCCACACGTACCCGATGCTCGCACAGCTTTGGTCAGACGCCGCGTAGTCCACCAGTGACGTCACCCGGTCCATCGGATATTGTGGGATTATTCTAGCTCTATATTATACGGCCTTGAGCGGAAGTGCTTATTTACTGTAGTCGTACCCCGCGTTCAATGTCTCGCGGACGACGGAGATTCTACGCCGTCCGGCCAATCCCGTTCAAGGTCAGCGGGGGCTCGGCTGCGGTTATGGAACGTGATTGGCCGGACGACGAAGAATCTTCGTCGTCAGAGAGACATCGAACGCGGGAGTAGTCTTGAGCGGAAGTGGATGGCCGGTGCGTGAAAACCACGTGGGCGGCATTTTATGCAAGACAAGATTCTATGCAAGATACCCATGAGGTTTTATGTGTGCAGACAAGGTACGCGTTGCACGTCGGATGTGCGTGGCTACGAGCCTTTACGCTTTACCATGGATTATTTATATACACTTTGGTTTAGATGACTGTTTTGTTCTCTATACTGATAATGATACTGATACACAATGGCAGCTTAAAAATGGGTTTGGGAATCTCAGATTTTGGTGTGTGATAGTCCTGGGCACTGATGGGCGGCCGGCTAGCACTCTTGCCGGTGCTCACGTACTGGTTGTCCAGCTGCAACAGGCTATTAACCAATGAGAAGCGAGGAAAGTGCAACGTCTGATTTTTTCATATAGGTACCTCTGCCCTCCATAGCACGTTTCTCATTGGTCATTAGCCTGTTGCCAGGGCAACGTGCGTGTATGTGTGTGTGGGCTAGCGCGCTAGCCGGCCACTGAACAGCGCTCAGGCCTTTAAAAATTAGAGGTACTTATTTTTTTAGTCTTCAATGCTTAAGGCCATAAATAGGAATATGCCATGACTTTTTCAGTGCTGCTGAGTGCTAGATTAATGCAAAAATGTCCTTGATAGAAGATGGGCATTTCCTATAATGATCAGGTCTCAGGATCCTTATCCATGGACCACGAATACCATATTGTGTCCTACGGATGTCTGGGTGCCTGTTCCAGTGGCGGCGGAATAGGGGGTGCAGGGGGTGCAGCTGCACCCCCATCGAAAAACATGGGGGTGCAAACATATCTTTTTGCACCCCCAAAATCCGTACAAGGGGCCCGTCGCACCATCCAATACATTTTCTCCTGAAAACCAGTGATCGGGAAACGAACACTGATGTGGAATCACCCGGGATGTCCAATTATGGTCAGGAGCGCCCCATGCTAGTCTTTGGGGCCACCACACCGGCTAGAAGTATCCCGAGCCGCGTTTGGTGCCCCACGCGGCATCTGAGGGCCCCCACGACGACCTCAGAGGGCCCTTTTATGACGATCTCTGAGGGCTCCCACGGCGACCTTTGTCCTCTGGGGCCCTATAACGGCCACTAAGGGCCCTCATGACGACCGCCGAGAGTCCCACAGAGACTCCAGGGCCCCAAGGAGACTCCAGGGGCCACGCTGGCCTCTGAGGGACCCTATGACGGCCTCTGAGGGCCCTTACGATGATCTCTGAGGGCTCTCACGACGAACTCTGTCCCCTGGGGCCCTATAACGACCACTAAGGGCCCTCATGACCTTTGTCGACCAGAGGACGACCTTTGTCCTCTGGGGACCTACAACGGCCACTAAGGGCCCTCATGACGACCGCCGAGAGTCCCACAGAGACTCCAGGGCCCAAGGAGACTCCAGGGGCCACGCTGGCCTCTGAGGGACCCTATGACGGCCTCTGAGGGCCCTTACGATGATCTCTGAGGGCTCTCACGACGAACTCTGTCCCCTGGGGCCCTATAACGACCACTAAGGGCCCTCATGACGACCGCTGAGGCCTGAGGGTCCCACAGGACTCCAGGGGCCCCACTGGCCTCTGAGGGCCTCTACGACGGTCTCTGAGGGCCCTCGTGACGGCCCTAGACCCAACTCAAGTCTGAGGGCCCATCTGGCTTCAGACGGCCCAGCGACGGCCTCTGAGGGCCCAACACAACCAGCCTGCAGGGGCTATGCTGGCATCTGAGGGCCCTGCAACGGCCTATTGAGGGCCCTAACAACGATGGCCTCTAGCGGTCTTACCAAGGCCTCTTGAGAGCCCTGCAAAGGTATCTGAGGGCCCATGAAGACCATCAATATGGCCAAGGACCCTCATGAGTCATGACGACCTCTGATGATCCTCTCGAAGGCTTCTAAGGGCCCTCACAACAACTTCTGAGGACCCCAAGACGGTTCCTGAGGGGCTGAGGGCCCTGACAACGACCTCTCTGGGCCCTCACGATGGTCTCTAAGACCCAACGCAAGCTCCAAAGGCCCACACTGGCGTCTGAGGGCCCCATGACGGCCTCTGAGGGCCTCGACGCAGGCAGGCTCCAGGGGCCATGCTGACCTCTGAGGGCCCTCTTGACGGCTTCTAGGGCCTAACGAAGGCTTCAAGGGCCAACGCTGGCCTCTGAAGAACCCTACAACGGCCTCGGAGGGTCTCAACTCAACGCAGGCAGGTGCCAGGAGACATGCTGGCCTCTGAGGGTCCCGCTTAGTTCAGATTCAGAGGATCCAACGACCTTTGTGGACCTTACGAAATACGAAGGTCTCCGAGAGCTCACGCAGGCTCCTGGAATTCCACACTGATTCTCAGGCCCCATGTCGGCTTGTTGAGGCACTTTATCTGCTCTTGGTGCCCCGTCGCCGGCCTCTGAGAGTCTCAATGTCGGAACTTATGGGGTCATGGACCCTACACCGGCTTTTATGGCCCCTACATCGACTCTTGGGACTCATGACCCATGAAATGTGGGTCTAAGCGGCTTCTAAGAATGCCCATGCTGGTTCTAGTAGCCGCCAGCCGAATATTAGGGCTCACACGCGAGCTCCTGGGACCCCTTGCATACCCCAGGGGTCTACCTGCCTCTAAGACCCCACACATACTTTTGGGGCTCAAACGCTTGCCCCTGAAGGCCCCACTGAGACCCCTTTCCTCTATTCAGTCCTCCATACCGGCTCTTTCGGCTAAACATCGGCTCCTGTGGCCTCCATCCCGGCTTTGGAGGGCCTCCATACAGGCTTTTTGGGGTCCGATGCCGGTTTCTGAGAGCCCTCAAAAGACTTTCGAGCCTATACTGCCTTCTGAAACCTTTCAGCAGCTTTCAATGGACCGACCCTGATCGGAGGGCTCATTCAGTCTGGGTAGTCATGTAGGTCTCTGGAGGAGTCTCTATGTGGTCGGTTTCCAAGGGGCTTCTAAACACGGTCTTCTTGGAACTGTCTCGTAAGGCCCTCAATGGTCCACTGCGGATCCAGAAAAGTGGTTTGAGACGCTGTGGATGGTGGCTAGACTAAAAGATTAGCCGATAGAAAACTAGCTGCATTTGCTTCTTTATGCTTTCATTATTTGAGATAGGTATGTCGCCACGTGTCCTCTGGTATTTCACACGCCAACGACACTTATTTAGCCGGATGATAGACAAGGACTGTAGGAGAGCGATGGGTAGATCAGGATGGTGAGGAAGACGCCAGCCGCTGCCCGATTCCAGCCTCTCGATGGCGAGACCACTGTAATCGGACAGATCAACCGATACTCCGGCGCCTCGATGGCAAGGTTAGCCGGAGCCGACTGGTCGCACCCCTGTCTGAGCGGAGACCCCGCACCCGAGCCTCGATGGCAAGACCCGGGGAACGAGTTTAAGCTCAGTGACTCGATGGCGAGACACTGTGGCCGCCTCCCTCACACACCCCGGAAGAGGCCGTGTTATGAGTCCCGGATGAAAGGAAATGATCGGCTACTCGCACGCTATGAAGACTCGCTGCTGTTCACTGTCCCGTCCCCTTTTCCACTGGTCCAGCTCCTCTCCACACCAGTTAAGATATTTTCACTTGCTGTATTGTGCACCACCACCACACCACAGCCAGAGCACCACTTCCACCCACACAGCGAGCACTTCCCCGCCGAGCATCCAGAACGAACTACCCTCAACAACCGCGCGCTGACCCGAGGTCACCTCGCATGCGCCCCGAGGGCAGGAGCCCAAGCAGCCAATCACCGGGCTGCTTGCTATGGGGCCAGCTCAGTGCCGGCATAGCCCCAGGCGCCACGTGGTCGGCCGGCCGCCACATGGCCCGCTCGGTGGTCCGGGCGGCCCGGCCTGCAGCCGCCGGTGCTAACATCCCCCCGCACCGTGTTGCACTGCAGGGCAACACTCACGAAAGGTAACCGGCGTGCTGCCGTACACATCGCGTCGCTAACACATATAAACCATTTCACATTCCAACAAATACAATGCTATTTCTTGAAACACCAGCAAGTATAACATGAAACAGAAAAATAAAAACACTTCCACTTCGTTAAGCAAAGTTTAATGATGGGTATCAGTGGTATATCCCCACCGACGCACAAAGGCGACTGGCGACGTCGTCGCTGCTAGACGAATCGCTGCCGCCCAAGCAGAAACCGCCACATCCGAGGAAGCTACCGCCCGAGCTGATGTAGCCGAGGAGGTTGCCGCCGCCCGTGCTGAGGTGGCCGAGGAGGCCACCGCCGCCTGCGCCGAGGCCGCTGCAGCGCTCACGGAGACTAATGCCTCCCACGCTGGAGATGGAGAGACGCTGGAGAGCCTCCAGACTCAGAGGACCCTTGGTCCTCTAGCGCTTGATAGCGATGTGTCAGGATCGTGTAAACCCCGCTGGTTTATCTCACGGTTACGGAGATGCCTATGTTTTGTCTCTCCCAGCCCCTCGATGGCGAGGCCACTGGGAGCAGACGAAAGGGTCGATGGTTCGACCTCTCGTTGGCGAGTTGACCTGGGCGTCATTTGACTCCGACGCCAGCACGCGTTGCAGGTCAGCTCGTAAATCTCTGCAAGTCTGTTGGCCACGAAGGTCTTGAACCGTCGAGTTTCATTATCAAGGTACTGCTGGATGACCTTGCTGTCCGTCCAGCAGAAGATGTCATCCGGCGGCTGAGTGATCTCCCCGAGGACGGTAGCCACCAGACGCGCTCCAAGAACGGCTGCTTGCAGCTCCAGACGGACAACTGATAGTCGCTTCAGTGGAGCGACTCTGCACCTGCCGATCAGGAAGCGACAGTGGTGTAATCCATCGCTCGAAGTTGTCCTCCAGTATGCCACAGCGCCGAAAGCACTCTCTGACGCATCGCAGAACACATGAAGTTGGCGTCGCAGTGTCCCTGGGCCGCTGGGGTTCACGCAGCGTTGCATCACGACTTCGTTCAACTTCTCTGCTTCACTCAGCCACTCCAACCATTGGCTCAGCTCAGGTTCGGGTAGTGGCTCGTCCCACTCCAGATGTTTCCACCAGAGTCGCTGCATCATCATCTTTGCTCTCACGGTAACAGGAGCAGCAATCCCCAGAGGGTCAAAGATTGTTGACACTTTGCTGAGCACACCACGCTTGGTTGCACTCACTTCTTTGGCTTGGAGACGAAACCCCAATGTGTCCTCGTCTTCCTCCCATGCGATGCCCAGCGTCTTTTCCGCGGTGTGCGAGCTCCTGAGACATAGGCTCGCAAAGGCGCTGGCTCTCTCACTCTCTGGAACGCCTTTCAGCACAGCGGGGGAACTGCTTCTCCACTTCGTGAGGTGAAAACCTCCTCTCTCCAGTGCCTCCTTCACGTCAGCGTACAGCTGTTTGGCGGCGTCTTCCGTCATGCAAGAGAACAGGCAATCGTCCATGTAGAACGACTTTGCCAGTTGCTCGGGACTTCTGCTGAGAACCTTGTCTGTCTCCGCTCCATGGTCCAGAAGTGCTTTTCTCAGCACGTAGTTGGCCGTTGCCGGTGATGACTTCGCGCCAAAGATGACCACCTCCATCTGATAGACGTCAGGCTTGCGGTGTCGCTCCATATCTCGCCATAGAAAGCTCGATGCAGGCTGGTCTTCTGTCCTGATCCTCACCTGATGATACATCTGCTTGATGTCCGCTGTCACAGCGATCAGACCTTCCCTGAAGCGCATGATCACCCCAGGAAGGCTTTGTAGTAGATCTGGACCTGTGACGAGCTTCGAGTTCAGTGATACACCTTGGTATGTTGCCGCAGCGTCGAAGACGATTCTCAGCTTTCCTGGCTTGTTCGGGTTCACTACTGCGTGGTGTGGCAGATACCAACGCTTCTCCTTCGGTTCGTCCGCTTCTTCTGCTGAGAGCTTCCTTGCGTGACCATCCTTCACACATCCGTCGATGATGGCTTGGTACCTTGTAGCCAGTTCTGGCTGCTTGTCGAGTTTTCTCTCGATGGACTGAAGACGTCGGTACGCTTGGTTCCAGTTGTCCGGCAACATCGGTTCGTCTTCACCCCACAGAAGTCCAGCTTCATATCTGTCCCCCACCTTCCTGGTCTGCTGATCCAAGATTCGCATAGCTCTGAGATCTTCTTGAGATCGTGCATCAGAGCTGTTGATCATGGTGCCGAAGGCCTCGGTCGTCCACCAGTCTTGGACCAACTCTTGCAGACCCTCCAGAGCGTCTTCGGGAGCACGTTGACGCACGAACATGACTTGCCGCATTGTGCTTGGAATCAGGGTGGATATCGATCCCGTCAGGGTCCAGCCAAAGTCTGTCCGGATAGCGACGGGCATTCCGGGGCCTCCCACCCTGACCTCTCGCTGCAGCACAGCTTCCAGAATGTTGGCACCAAGTAGAAGCTCGACGTGTGCGCCGTTGTACTGCTGTAGGTCCAGGTCCTGCAAGTGCTTCCAGCTGCGAAGCTGCTTGCTACTCATGCTGGGTGGGGCCACGTTCAACCTTGGCACAGACCACACCTCGGGCACGACGATTCGATTTCTGCTGGTCGCTGTGCTCAGAGGACTAACCGTCAGCTGAACTCGAAGAGACGACTGTCTGGTACCGCTTCCTTCGATGTTCTGTAGCTGCAGATTCTCTCGGACTCCAGGGACCCCAACCTCTTCCAAGACATCTTCACAGCAGAGCGATGTCTGCGCTCCCGGGTCCAGCAGTGCTACTACGTCTCTCTCCCCGTTTGGGCCGTGAATCCGCACCGGCACCAACTGCAGCAGTGTGTCTGTCGTCTCTGTGAGAGCCGTGCCGACGATGCGACTTCCTTCTCGTGTCACTGTTTTTGGTTCTGTTTGGCTTTCTTCATTACAAGCGGCGCTTCTGTCCACATGTATGAGTCGGTGATGAGATGCATTACATCCATTCAAGTTGCATCGTCTTGCAGAGCGGCAATCCCTCATGAAGTGACCCTTGTTCAGGCAGCCCCAACACAGCCGTTCTTTGCTCACTACGACCAGCCTCTCCTCCACCGTCTTCGACTTGAACTCCGTGCAATCCTGAAGCTTGTGCTGTTCCTTGCACAGGACACAGAACCAGCGACGTCGGTTGTTTTCCGTCTGGGAAGACGTGGCCGACGTAGTCAGAGTTGTTCGTCGCGCCGAGGTCTCCCGTGCACTCGTGGATGGCCTTTTTCTTTCTGGATCGCGGTTATGGTTGGCCGAGTTTCTCAAGATGGCAGTCTCTGTCTCCAGCCACTTGCTGAAGATCTCCAGATCGGGCTGCTTGGGATGCATCTGATGCACTTCTCGTCCCCACTGGTAGGACAACTCCGCAGGAAGCTTCAATACCACTCGACGCAGATTCTCGATGGCTCTCAGATCATTGTAGTGGTTCAGAGCGCGCAGCGTCAGCACAGTGTTGCTGACAGCTGAACTGAACCTCTCCACTGAGGCGATGTTGTTGATTGAAGGAGCTGGGGTCGCAAACATGGAACTGAGATATGCTTGACTGATGTCGCCTTCTCGACCGAAACGCTCGTGCAGCCTTGCCAACGCCTGGTGATACATCTTGCCATCGAACAAGAATCCCTCGATGGCTTGATGGGCGACTCCATCTACTGCTTGCTGTAGATGCGCCATCCGCTCCGTGTCAGAGAGAGATGCCTGATCGTGAACCAGTGCTCTGAAGAGACTGATCCAGCGCGGCCACTCACTTGGTTCGCCTGTGAACCGCGGTAAATTAAGACGTGGAACACTGTTGGTAAAAGCTGACATCCCAGGAGGTGGATGCCCGTGCTTCTCCTGCCCTTTGCTGTTTGATGTCCAGTTGTCTGGGTTCAGAGATGAACCATCCACCTCCACTTCCGGAGCAGCTTTAGGTCCTTGTGGTCTTGGACCAGGCACATAGTCGGGTACGCTCGAGCGATGCGGTGGTTCGGCAGCTTGATCCACCCCCGCACCTTCAGCAGATGCCTTTCTTCCTTTGACAGCTGCTTCGTCGAAATCATGCCGACGATCCCAGTTCAATTCGTCTTCCGCAGCCTGATACATGTGCACCTTCCGAGCAGCTCTGTCGCGGGCCTCTTCAGCTATTCTGAGCTGTAGCACCCTGTCGCGTTCATCTAATTCCTGTCTCTCTTTCATGTTCCGACGACTCTCTTCCATTTGAGCTTGGAGGTCCCGCAGCTTGCGATCAGCGTCCTCCAGTTCCACAGCAGCCTCTCTGGATCGAACTGAAACTGCGGTGCCTGCTGACGTGTGTGACTTGGCACGACTTCGAGTGTGACGGGAAGTGGCAGCTGATGACTTGGCTTCATCCAACTCTTGAAGGTACAGCTGGATCTTCCCCCGAATAGCCGACTCTTCTTCTTCAAGATTATCAGCGTATCCCTGAGCTTCCTCCAGTTCTGCGTCATTGAGTTTGGTTTCATACTCCTGATGAACTTTTCTCAAATCAGAAAAAGCTTCTTTCAGCCTTCCGTTTACTTCCTGGATACAATCGCGGTTCCGATGTCTTGCTATCTCTGCCTCTAACACCTTGGACACCCTCGTCACGACAGCCCTCTTGATACCACGCAGTCGTCGCAGACCAGCAAGCTCTTGATCTCTAACATCCTTAAAAGCTCCATCTGCAGTGGGATCGGGCCGTTTGACATCCTTTGCCTCTTCTTTTTCTATCCCCATCTTCTCCTGTTCAGCTCACTGGGTCGCAATCCGGCCCGCGGAGGACCAGAAATGTCGCCACGTGTCCTCTGGTATTTCACACGCCAACGACACTTATTTAGCCGGATGATAGACAAGGACTGTAGGAGAGCGATGGGTAGATCAGGATGGTGAGGAAGACGCCAGCCGCTGCCCGATTCCAGCCTCTCGATGGCGAGACCACTGTAATCGGACAGATCAACCGATACTCCGGCGCCTCGATGGCAAGGTTAGCCGGAGCCGACTGGTCGCACCCCTGTCTGAGCGGAGACCCCGCACCCGAGCCTCGATGGCAAGACCCGGGGAACGAGTTTAAGCTCAGTGACTCGATGGCGAGACACTGTGGCCGCCTCCCTCACACACCCCGGAAGAGGCCGTGTTATGAGTCCCGGATGAAAGGAAATGATCGGCTACTCGCACGCTATGAAGACTCGCTGCTGTTCACTGTCCCGTCCCCTTTTCCACTGGTCCAGCTCCTCTCCACACCAGTTAAGATATTTTCACTTGCTGTATTGTGCACCACCACCACACCACAGCCAGAGCACCACTTCCACCCACACAGCGAGCACTTCCCCGCCGAGCATCCAGAACGAACTACCCTCAACAACCGCGCGCTGACCCGAGGTCACCTCGCATGCGCCCCGAGGGCAGGAGCCCAAGCAGCCAATCACCGGGCTGCTTGCTATGGGGCCAGCTCAGTGCCGGCATAGCCCCAGGCGCCACGTGGTCGGCCGGCCGCCACATGGCCCGCTCGGTGGTCCGGGCGGCCCGGCCTGCAGCCGCCGGTGCTAACAAGGTAGGAACACTGCAATTTCAAACCTTTTACAGAACTTGTGTGTATGGGGATAGTTTTCCAAAATCTTCGTTTTTCATAAATCAATAATAATCACTCAAAAAAAAAAACTGAAGGGGGCCCCAAACTTTCAGAGGGGCCCTTTGAGAAAACTTTGCACCCCCATCCAAAATTACCTTCCGCCGCCACTGGCCTGTTCAACAGACTGTTGGTAGTGTGTGATGGGACCTGTGACCAGATGATGCAATTTTGCAGACACAATGAAAGAGCCTGCTTACATATAGAAGAAGGTGTAACTGGGTCAAAACCTGCAATTGGAGCAAACTGTCTCCAATGTACAAGGTAAGGGTGAAAATCCCCTTCAGCATCCAGGGCTCTAAATTGAATATAAATCACACTAGGCAGGTATATTGGCACAAACAATACCAGGTGACCCAGAAAAAAAGGTATTCAAATTTAAGTTAATATTTCTGGAAAGGTGTTTGTAAGAATTCACAGCGTGCCTTTCCCAGATGTGCCACAGGCACGTGTCCACCCACTGGCCTTTATTTATCACTAGGCACTATCACACTTCCATCCACGCAGCGCGCAACCTCTAGAATCACCAGGCCGTCTCAGCCCCCCCCCCCCCACACACACACACCAAGGCCATCTCCCCCTCTCTCCCGTTCCCCTTTCCCTCTCGGCCCCAGCACGTACGGCCTCTGACACAGCACTCTGCCGCCCAATTCCCTGCCGACCGCCGACTGCCGCGCGCACCGTCTCCGACACGGCGCGCAGTAACACTCCCCCCTGACATCATAGTCATAAGTGAATGCATGGGTGGAACTTTTCCAGGGAAGTTGGTGGGGCAAGAAGTTGTCAAACCACAATGTCCGATTATAAAGTTGAATAAAATGCCACACTGAATCAATTCCTGTCATACGGATATTATATTTTGCATTAAACGAACATTCCATAGCTCTTCAATGCGAAAAAGATTAATTTGCAAAGCAACAAAGTCTTATAAATCAGCTTAAGTTGGTGGGGCAAAACGCTTTTTGGTGGGGCAAAATACCAAGTTGGTGGGGCGGCCGCCCTACCAACTGTATAGGAAGCTCCATCCCTGAGTGAATGTCGGCGGCTCATGCCCCTCACTGGGTCACATAATCGGCCAAATAGCCCGGCGGCCTGCGAGTCCTCTCCGGGCGCTCTGCACGCACTCCCGAGTCCCGGCTCTGCCACCGGCGGCGGGGGAGGCGCCTCCTCCGCCGGGAATCTGACCATGATTGGTCCGTCTCCGTCGCCGTCCGCGCCCGGGCTCGCGCCCCGCCCCGTCCCGTCTGCCCTGTCCGCCGGCGCAGGTCCCGCGTGTGGCGGGGCATGCTGTGATGTAGTATCCCCGAACGCTGAGTCTGGACATAGCTAACACACGGCACAACACGAGCGCACACGGACACGTCACGCCATGGTCGTCGCTCTTCGAAGCCGCCAGCTGAACCAGCTTCTCCCGCAGACCGGCTCGGCTTCCCAACACGCACCGATCGCACAGCTCGCGGTCCACCTCCGTGCCTGGGTAGCTGCACCGCACCACCTGTGCTCGCAGACGGCCTAGGAACTGCTCCAAGTCCTCCTCCGGCTCCATCTGCATCTGGTGGAACAGCGCCCTCTCCGCCACTGCATTCCGCACAGGCGACAGGTACGTTGTCAGCTTACTCTTCAGCTGTTCGAAGCTGTCATCTGTCCCGCTGTCCTCCGGCAGCGTCTCACTCAGGTCAGCGATGTCCGGTCCGACCAGGTGCAGCAGTATCGCGCACTTCCGGTCGGCCTCCACCACCCCGACTGCGCTGAGGTAGCGTTCCAGTCCTCGCAGCCACCGTTGTCCGCTTTATAACTCGGGCAAGCCCAGGCCAAAGCCGGCTGGGTCCCGATCGGTTATTTCCACCTGCCATGGGCGGGTGCAGCGTTCGTGTGCCATGGCCGGATGCAGGCAGGTATGCACAATGCACCACGCATTATCATAGTCATCCACTCGCCAACTGTCCTACAGACTTGTCCACTGTCATATTATGACGACCGGGTTCTAGCACGCCTCTCCAGTGAAACGGAAATAATCGCAACGGTATGTATTAAAAAATCACATCTGGGATGAGCAAGCTGCTCAGTACATCAGCTGAGTATCCGTCAGCAGGGAGCACCTGCCCCTCCGCAGGAGGTGCCAGGCCCAGTCCGGCCACCAGGACGTCCAGTTCTCGCTCCTCCGTATCAGCCTGCTGCTGCTGTGGCCGGAGTTTGCGGCAATTGGAGCGACATGAGAGCCCTCTAAGCCGACTAGTGATGTCAATTGTACAAAATCAGAATAGCGATACGAAACCAAATGCCAACCAAAACCGTGAGGAAGTGTCCTGCGCTGGTGAGTGCTCGCCGTAGCACGTCATGAAGGTTAGCGTGACGTGCGTGACGGACGTTGGTCTCTTGGCACAGGAGAGGCCGTGGTGTCCCAGTTGGTCAACAGGGCGATGACAGAGCTGATAACTTAATGTGGCTCACATACCGATCCCCCAAGACGCAGCGCCACCACTACCCGGACAGCCTCATTATCCAGGTGGAGCCGCAGACTGGTGACGGGGAGGGCTTGCGCCCAGGCGGCTGTGTGGGGCTCTGCGGCAGCAAGGAGACGTGCCCGGACCACCTGGTTTGCCCCGTCCAGCAGACGCTTCTGAGACATCTTGGAGAATGCTTCATACCAAGCGCGCTGTTTTCTCTCTTCTGATGGGGGCATTAGATGAGCGGCCTCGCCAAGCTTCGCGACGGCATCGGCCTTGACTCGCTGGAGTGCTCGAGTCGGCTGGCGAGGCTCGGTGGCGTGGAGGATCTCCTGCGCCAGTGGCAAGCAGGCGTGGAGTGATGCCATGACTGAATGGACTCCAAGTCCTCCGAAACGCAGCGGTAGGGACGCCTGTTCCCACGCTCCGTCGTCGATGGTGACGTTGGTGTCGGCGGCGAGCGTGACCCGTACTGTCTTGTCTACAGTCAGCAGCGGTCCCGGCTCGCGGTACAGCGGCACCGACCGCAGTGCCGCGAAACACGTTTTTATATTTTAGGCAGCCTACTTGAAGCCTACATCGAGCCCACTTGACAATGGAGTTAATAAACTATTTGTATCTAAGTCAAGCTTGTGCTAGACTTAACATCCACCTAAATGACTATGTAACTTATGTATGAATGTGGCAAAGAAAATAAAAATGACTCCATATAGGTCCCACGTGAAGTCCGTATAAGTACCCACATACATCCAGCCCACATGCCCACTTAAGCCCGCACATCCCGAATGTAGCCAACATGGGTCCCATATGGGTGTGCTGGCTAGGAAAGAGCGCGGACAGACACACAGGGAATGAGGTGTTTGTCATCTGAACCGCCTTGCGGATTATGCTGTCTTGGTCCGACGCCCGAGATAGGGTCGGCCAGTCGATCGGCTGCAGTCGACACCGGGCACATAGTTATGGACATCATCTTGGTGCAAAACACAAAACAGTGAGACGGAACAAACAAGCAAACTCAAACAGCACTTCAAAATGACGATGGGTGTTGGGTAGTGAGTACACACACACACAAACATCAGCACGTTTCAGCAGCATACACGCGCCGCGCCGCGCTGTCCGACAGTGCCATATGACTGAGGTCTAAACCAAACCACTGCGTGGGTTCCTAACATGCCGGCAAAAAAAAAGAACACGGGCTACCAGCAACCAACAGAGAGCAAGGGTCCATACAACCTAGTTACAAACACAGCAACCTCGTCCACTGCCGATGGTGCCAAGTGATGGGGTTCACCTCAGGCTTAGACTTGAGCGCCCCGTCGATCTCCTTGAGCGCCGCGAGGAGGAGGCGAACGATGAGGCCGGAGCCGCGGCCGGGCCAACGGGCGACGAAGACGTGGCCACAGGCCAAGTGCCGACAGGATAGCGCCGCCGCTGGCCAGCCGAAGTTGGGGATCGAGGTGGCGCTCGGCCCTAGTCGTGGCTGGCAGCGCACCAAAGGGGAGAGGGGAGTTGTAAAAAAAGGGAGTGATGTGACTGTGGGCGGGCAGATGGTGGTAACAGCTGCCCCAGTCAGCATTTTTACCAAAGCCCCACATGGGGCCAAGGTGGGTCCACTTTATTTTTCCCTGGTGGGGCCCACATGGGCTCAAGGTGGGTATACCATGTGGGCCATGGTGGGCCGTGGGGCCCACGTGGTCCAGCAGATGTGGGTCCTGGGTGGGCCCCATGCTGGCTCACTCCTCCCTAGCACCGTTCGCATAAATTAAGTTGAGCCCTATTCACCAAAGCTCATTTTAGCTCCCACCAGAACCTACAAGGAATTATAATGTACAGTCACCAGCACTTGCTACCCATCACCCCCGGACGGCGGGGGAGCAAGCTACCACCGCCCTTGCGAGACTAGCGCCGCCATGCGCCAAGAAGTGGAAACACCACGTGACTGAGGCCACGTGAGGGCAGGGTCACGTGATGGAGGGGCGGAGCATAGCAGCTTTTGCGCCCGACACTAACTGAAATGCGGCGCCGTGATTGGGCGCCTTAGCATGAATGAAGCCCCGGCGCCAGAATTTGTTTGTTTGTTTTGTTGGGTTAGGCCCTTTCGGTCGACAAGACCATTGCAGAGCCGGAAGGATGATAGGAATTAGGGGGAGACATTGGTCTGGGCAGGCACCCTAGAGAGTCGCCGGGGCTGAGCCCGTCCATAGGACAAGCCGACCAGCCCCCCAAGCACTCTCTGCACCCGGCTACGGGGTGCAGCTCTCTCGGGAGCAGCGGTGCCGCTCCAAGGGAGCAGCCCGCATGAGATAAAGTTGCCTGTCCAGCCCGGAAGGGGTTGTGGCGTGGAGGAGAAGGATTTCAGTATCCTGAGGATAGAAGCACGGATAGGTGCCGGCGCCAGAATCAGCCGTTCGCCTTATATGGAAGGTTAGCCTGTGCGCTTCACCGTTCTGTGTTGGTTTGAGAGCCACGGCACCATACGAATTGTGAGCCCCTTTGAACGGGTCACCGCCCGAGGCACTGAGGCGACGGCTGTGCGGGCTGTGCCGGGCAAAACCTAGCCTGGTGGGAGAGGTGGGCCAGGGAAAGTGCGATCGAGCAGCCACACTGGGACGTGGATTGGTATTATCTAACCGCGACAAACGATGTCAGCAGCCTCTTCTCGTTGACATAAAAGGTTTGACAGACAACGTGGGCAGTGCCCAATCAAAAGCTACTAAACGATTCAGCTAAGAATTTGGCGAGATAACCAGACCCAATAAAAAGTTTTTATTTCGATTTTGATTGACAAATGACACACAAGCCCGCTGTGATGGACAAAAAAGGAGCTGAACAGTTCATACAACTTCTAAAAAGCTCAACGGTAAATTTTTTTAAAGTCAAATGTTAAAATTCAGCCTGCATGTTTAAACTCGGGTCCGGCGCTGGCAGGAAGCTTATATTGCCACTTGCAATTCCACACTACGTTGTAATATAACAAGAGTTATGTGAGAGCAACAACTGAAAGCCTCGAGCCCCGTTGGGGGGGGGGGGGGAGGGGGGCGCGAAACAGCCCCCTCTCCTTTTCAGTCGATATCTCCTAAAGTGTAGCGCAGGTCGTCACCAAACTTTCAAGACCCCTCCGGGCATCATTTTTACACCTTGTGACCAAATTTTTCCAGAGCTCTTATAAAAGGTTAGTCACAAATGACGTCAGAATGACGTCATGTTCCGTCATTTTCGACCCAATAAAAGGTTTACCGGGAAGAGCTGTCACGCTTACAGTTTTGAAGATAACCAAAAATATTCAATATAAAAAAAGATGTAAAATAAACAGCACCACAAAACTGCTAACTCTGATTTCTAAACAAAAATTTAGTTCGACCATCAAAATTATAGAAGTATAACACACCGAAAATACCAACATTCAAAATTAAAGCTGAAATATATACATTGACAAATGTATATATAGTGTTGTAGCTGGAATACGTATGTTATAGAACTATCTGCTCTAGACATGCCAAACTTAACCCGCGCCCGGCTGGGGGTCCTGGATTTCCACGCCCTGCTGGGGGGGGGGGTGTTTGAACACCCCCCTTGTAACTCGGCTCCTGGGCCACGTAGCGATACGCGGAAGGCGGCGTTCGAAAGAGCGTCAAAAATAATGACGAAATCACTTCGGTCAATTTTTTGGTCAGGTCAAAGGTCAGGTCACCAGAGGTCATTGAAGGCAAAATTTCGCCGATTTCCAGGTCGAATGGCGAAAATTTCCAAGAAGCCAACGCATAACTCGGGAACCAATAGAGCTACAGCGCCGCGGAAAAGCGCATTCGATAGCCCTATTAACGCCCTTTCTGAGTAATTCTCTCAGATTTGACCTAACGTCAACGGTTTTGCCTGCAGGGGGCAAAAACTGCAAAAATAGCCGATTTTTTCGGAAACAGTTTTTCTGCAATAACTTTTGCCCCAAGCCCTGTACGAGCTTACTTTTACCGGCATCGTGTTCCTCTCGTCAAGACGCATCGAATGAACTATAACTTGACCTTGAAAGGTCAACTTGAAAATTTGACCTCAGGTCAAGGTCATGACCTGACCGGAAAGGGTCATGTTGCATATCAGTCGATCCGTATCGTCACGCTGAACACATCTAAGGCGTTTTCATCGCTCTAGCATGCCTCTATCAAAAGTTATTTGCGAAAAACTGTTAGATACCATTCGTGACCTAAGATGACCTCAGGGCATAAACAAGGGTCACGGACACCATTTTCATGTTCAGTGTGTCTAAACCACTTGTAATTCGGTGTTTGGGAGTGTTTATAATGTCTTTCGTCCAAAAGAGGCGCATTTCAATTTTCTCCCATTGACTTATAATGGGGAGGCCGCAAAATTGACCTGACCTTAGGTCATCGATATCAAAATTCTGAGATATACATTTTGTACATGCTATTGCTCTTAGCAATCGCTGAAAGTTTCAAAGCGATCGGTCACTTGGTGTAGCTATGACAGACATTGAAACTTTTTTATGAGGTGAGGTCACTTCAAGTGACCTGGTGACCTGACCTTGAATGACCTTGGCCTGAAATTTTCACAACATGTGTAGAATTGATGTATGATAAGGTGTACCAAATACGGCGGCGCTCCGCGCCGCCGTTTTTGAGATATTCGCGAAAAACCACAAGGGGGGGGTGTTCAAACACCCCCCCAGCAGGGCGCGGGTTAAACTCGATAGCTCCATTTTTAGCAAAGTTATGACAAAAAACACTACTCAAAATGTATTACGTAAAATTTTCAAACTCAATTCTTAGCCGTCACAGAACACACAGAGCAAGCCAAAGACCACCATTGGATTTCCCGTGATGAGCTGCATCGAATAGATACCCCTTTTATGCAAAATATAAAGTCTGAAATTTAACCTTTTTTGACCTGACCTTGACCTGACCTCCACCAGAACGCAATCTAAACCGGCCCCAATGGCCGTCTAGCCCACACCATTGAATTTTAAATGTAAAATTGACCATAAAACATGTATCACGTGACCCTAGCAATTAGCATAGTTGGGTTCATATTGTGACCCTTAGTGACCTGACCTCTGTGACCTGACCTGGCATCAGTGACCTCTTTAGGCAACATATGTATTGGGCAACCACGCTCCATCGATTTTTTTCGATAACATGCCTTTTATTTGATGTGTTAACTGACTGTAACGCATTCCTTAGACTAAATCGGTGAAAAAATGCAACATTTGACCTAACCTGTGACATCATGGGTTGCACCTAGGTCAACGAAACCTGGAAACAAGGTAGTTCCCTGGTGGGGCTATCGAACGTTCTTCGAATTTTCAAAATCGGTCGGTAACTTTCCGAGATCTCAGGTGGAGGACGAAACGGCTGCACCACCCCATCAGGTGGTAGGGTCCGCCAATAACACAACGGGGCGCGAATTATTTACTCATTCATACAGTGTCATCTATTTTGAGAACACCTTTCTCACGCCCTGACATGGTCCTCTCGTAATAGATCGAGATGAGGAGAGTGTTTTCACGCCTCCTTATGCACGGCTCTAGTGTCATTGAGCTATCAACTGTCAGCGGTTTTCGGACAATGAAGGAAGGCTTTTGGTCGTTTTTAGGTAAGGTCTTGGGTCAGATCATTTCAGTGGCGGATCCAGAGGGGGGGGCATGGGGGCCATTCTCCCCCCCCCCTTGGGTCTCCCGGGGCCCATCACGGAGTTTTTTTTTATTCATCACGGAGGTCACCGACGGGAGCTTTAACTCAGAGGTCTCCTAAGGAGGCACCATCCAGGTCTATCGGAATAGGGTACCGTTTTCGGGGTCTCCCGGAGGCCCATTTCTGTCCCTCGCCTCGGGTTTTTTAGTTAATTTTAGTTTTTTAGTTTTTAGTTTAGTATTGACCATTTATTTCCATCCCGAGGTCCGCGGGGCACCATCTCGAGTTCTCAGCTGGCACTATCCCGAGTTCTCCGCGAGCACCATCCCAAGGTCGGAGAGGGCACCATCTTGAGGGTCCGGGGCACCATCCCGAGGTCTCCAGCGGCACCATCGCGAGATCTGGGGGCACCATCTCGAAGTCTCCGGGGGCACCATTCCAAGTTTCCAGCGGCACTTTTCCGAAATCCGAGGTCTGAAGGAGCACTCTCCCCGGGTCTGAGGGGGCACTATCTCGAAGTCTCAGGGGCACCATCCCAAGGTCTCAGGGGCACCATCCCGAGGTCTCAGGGGCCGTTTGATCCGCGCCGTCCTGGGGGGAGTTTTTACGCCCCCGCCCCTAGATTTTACCTGTGCCCCCTTTGTGTACCCCTGAGGTCATCTCAGGTCATGAAAGGTCTTCAGCAGTTTTTTTTACAACAACTTTTGATTTGACAAAGACGTGCTAGAGCGGTGAAAACGCGGTTTAGTGAAAACTAAACCGTTGATCTGAGGTCAAATTTGAAGTCAATCAGAGCGGTGCCCTCTGGGGGCTAAACCGTTGATCTGAGGTCAAATTTGAGGATATGTTGGCGAAAGAGCGTTAAAAGAGCTATCGAATGCGCTTTTCCACGGCGCTGTAGCTCTATTGGTTCCAGAGTTAGTCGTCGGGTGTTTAAAATCGTTGAAATCGACAAAATTTGACCTTTGATGAACTCTAGTGACCTGACCTTTGCCCTGACCTTAAAATGACCGAGTGTTTTCCTTCTTATTTTGACGCTCTTTTGATTGCCGCTTACCGCGTGTCGCTACGTGGCCCAGGAGCCGAGTTAGACGGAGGGGCGTGAAACGTCCCCCCCCCCCCTCAGCACTCGACGGAAAGTTCATGCCACCAACACAGCTCGGGTGAATTGTTATGTTAGCTAGCTCCTGTTGTAAGCTGTGGACTGTGGAGTCGTGGAGCTGATCTTGAAGGAACTGGGCCTAACATTTTTATAGCAAACGTAAAAAATGTTTAATAGGTGATGCAAAAAATACCATCTCTTTTATGAAATACTTGCGAAACCCTCAACATCATCCCCATTATTGCCGAGCTGCCAACGACGACCATAAAAACGTCCCCATCCCGTCAGCGTTTGTTTATCATAAGGATGCTATGAGATTTAATTTCCAATCCGAAGCTGAAATAATGGAAAGCAAATTTATATTTTACATACGAAACAAGCTGACACATTTAAATATTTTCTCTCTCGCTCTCCCTCATTGATTTACCCATTACCCTATCTCTCATTTACCCTCCCTGGTTTTCCTTTTCTGTCTCTGTTTTCTCTCCTCCCGTCCTCTCTCGCTCTCTCTCGCTCTCTCTCTCTCGCTCTCTCTCTCTCTCGCTCTCTCGCTCTCTCGCTAGAGAGCGAGAGAGCTCCCCCTCTATCTCTCTCCCCCTCTATCTCTCTCCCCCCTCTATCTCTCTCCCCCCTCTATCTCTCCCTCTCTTCCTCCCTCTCTCGCTCTCCCTCCCTCTCTCCCTCTCCCACTCCCTCCCTCTCTCCCTCTCCCTCCCTCTCTCTCCCTCTCCCTCTCTCTCCCTCTCCCTCCCTCTTTCCCTCTCCCTCTTTCCCTCTCCCTCCCTCTCCCTCTCTCCCTCTCCCTCTCCCTCCCTCTCTCTCCCTCTCCCTCTCCCTCTCCCTCTCTCCCTCTCCCTCTCTCCCTCTCCCTCTCCCTCTCTCCCTCTCCCTCTCTCCCTCTCCCTCTCTCCCTTTCTCCTTCTCCCTCTCCCTCTCTCTCCTCTCTCTCTTTCTCTCTCTCTTTTCTCACAATATTCTCGACTGCCACAGCGCTGTAGAACTTGTTTCCAGACAGGTCCAGGCGCTCCCCACTCCGCAGGCCCCAGCCCACACGGCCCAACCGCCCAAAACCCTCCGGCGGATGACCTCTGACCTCGGCGACCTGACCCCAGCCGACCGATCGCGTCCCTCTCCACGCCTCCGCCCCGCTCCCCCACTACAACTGCGTAGTAATTGTAGCGTGTGCAAAGGTCACGTGA
The DNA here is from genome assembly GCF_019059575.1 of Amphibalanus amphitrite. Lineage (NCBI taxonomy): Eukaryota > Metazoa > Arthropoda > Thecostraca > Balanomorpha > Balanidae > Amphibalanus > Amphibalanus amphitrite. The sequence continues at coordinate 429,963 of NW_024881662.1, forward strand.
CATTATTTACTTCTGCGGTTTGTTCGGCTGACAAGAGATGGCACTAGTGGTCTGTGGATCAGAGGCGGGGCTAGGTTCTACGACTTCTTGGGGCAACTTAAGGGCAGAAAAGACGTTTTTTGGCTCCTCATCTCAAAATCCTTCGAACATACAAAAACAAGTTAGATATTCGAAAATCGGAGGACCAAACCGATCGTTTGACGTATCTTGCTCGACTGAGAATTGATCGGTCTTCAAACTACTGAACAAAAACGAGGTGATTAGTAGCAAGTGCTGGTGACTGTACGTAATTATAATACAATCGATGTCTGCTATTTAAACCACTTCCGCGAACCTCACTGCTGAACGCTCACCATAGCAGCAAAACAACTTGCCAGTGATCAAAATGTATTATCGATCCACACAAAAATGCTGCCCCCCAAACTCCAGGTCTCGTCTTCATCTCCGCTCAAACTCCAGCTGGTCTCATCTACTGGCGGCGCCCGGCGCGGTCCCTGGCCCCCGTACCGTAAACCACTTCCGTAGCGCCACCTCCAGCTGGCCTTTGTTGGTGTCCTGGGTAAGTCCGTTTCGCCACGCGGCTCCTGTAAAATAAGCACCAGGAAATGTAACATGTGACAGCACAAGCGAATTGTGTAATGTCTGTAGCCGCCGACTACGTTATGTTTTTGTTCCTTTCTTTCTTTTCGTTTCCTTTACCGTGCCCTATCCTTCCCTGCCCTGCTCTTTGGTTTCGGTCTGGCTCTTTGTTTGGGCGCTCTAGTTTAGTTTCTGTCTGTGACCTGAGGCTAGGTCACGTGGTGTCTGTGCCCGGGAGCGATTGGCCGGGTCTGTGTGGCGAGGGAGAGCGGCGGCGGCTCGTTAGCTTCTTCCATGCTGCTCTCATCCTCCACATGCTGTGCATCCGGTTGAGTGCAGAACTTGCCGATGTAGACTGACGTCTTCTTCTCCATTTCCTTGCATCTTTTGAGATGTAGGGGTTTCAAGCATCGTAACCGGCAACTTTTTATTGGTTCCCCCCATGTATATAAATTACGTTACACAAGTTAACCCTCGCATGTGTACTTGTAGGGGTGGGGGGGTCGGGTCGGATGGACCCCCCCCATGGTTTTTCGCGAATAACTCGCGTAAGAAGCGGCCGATCGCGACGAAACTTTCAGTACCCTCACATTGATCAATTTTACACCTACCCTGCAAATTTCATGACCCTGACCCAAATGACCTTTGACCTGTGACCTCTTTTCCGAGACCATGTTTGGCCGGAATCGCGATTCTGCGTATGTCGGCTCGCATTAGCCGCGCGTTTGCAAGCTTTTCGTGGTTTCAAACGTTCAAACATGTGATTTGATGTTGCTTCCATGCATTAGGGTGGCTGTCAAGGTCACCTGAAGGTCAGGTCAGGTCATTGACCTTTGGTGACCTCGGGTGACCTCGGTTCACTTTTTCGAGCTGTACATGTTTCTAGGCTAGTTTTTGGAGCTGAAATCGAATCTAGCAACCATTTGAACATTTACGAAGTAGTTTTGGTGCCTTCGTAACATGTTACGAAGCTGTCAGAGGCGGTTGACACGTACTACGAATACCCGTCACGACGCCTACTGGTTGACCTGACCTGACCTGACCTGACCTGGTCTAAATGCTTAAAGACATCATCTGTGATCAAAACTAACACGATATTCGTGATCAGCACCCCGAAAACCCTTTAGCAGCCACACTTTACGACTTTCTAACAGGTCCCGATTTTCCCGACTTTGGGTCATTGACCTGACCTGGAAGGTCAACCAATGACCTAGGACCTTAAAATTGGGTATCATCGGCTTCCTCTCGTCACGGGCAACACGCTCGTTTTTTCCGCGAAGCTCTAGCTCGATCAGGGGCCAAACGGCAAGGGGGGTCCAACCGACCCCCCCCCCCCCCTACACATTAGAAGCTGGCAAACGCCGCACACATGCGAGGGTTAATCTACAATGCCCGCCTGCCACCTGGGTGTATTAAACTAAGCGGCCCGTATGATTGTTCGTTCACGTTCACCGTGTATCAGCCCGGCATCTGTCTTTTACTCCCAAGAAAGATTTCGCTCACATTCCTCTTTGCTGTATTTTAGATCCGTGGGACATTCATAAATCATATGCTCACCTTCTTACGCTCACGCACTACTCACGTTACACACACTTACGCACACCCATACGTACATACCACGCGCCGCGCCGACGAATATAAATTTAGACGAGACCGTCCTGGATATAACGGGGGTGCCCACCGCTATTTGCGGCGGGTCGGAAAACCAAATAAACCAGGACATTTGTCGGGGACTTCCGCAGCGCCTGGGCGTTGCGGCATTAATTTAGGGGAGAGGGAAAATGTTCGCTAACCGAAAGATGTTGCCCCGACGACACCGCACAGGCAAATGCCTCGAGAGGCGGGCCCGCGAGTCCCAGGTGCCGGCCAGCCGCTGCCTTTCACCCGGCGGGCACGCCTTTCCCGCAGGAGGCAAACATACGGCGGACTGGCCTAACGCGCACTCTGGTTCTCCGGCCCGCCGCTCCACACACTCTCTGACACACTCAATTTTGCCCTTACATAATTATACTCCCTCCCACGAACGGTCAAAAAGGGGTCCCCTTACTCTCCAGGTGAAGCTTGCGCTATGATCTATACCAATAATTATCCTGCCTGATTCATTCATACCACATACATCCAACTTATATCAGTTCATTACACTCGATCGCCCAGCCCCAAGCTCCCTCTCAATGTTCGTCCGTGTCCGTTCTCCCACCAATCGCATCACACGCTTGCCGTATTGTTCGCCGCTCCAATCCGTAGCCCGCACTGATCCGCTCGCCCGCATCACCTCGAGTTCATTCGGCTCCTTCCTTTCCGCCCTGAGTTTATCCGCACTGCACAGGTCGCCTGGAACGGCGGCGCGCGATGCACAGCCGGGGGCGCACGCTGCCGCCCATGGCCGGTTGTAGCGGGCGGTGGACACCTTGATAGACGGCCGCCTTCTTGGGCGGCCGTACCTTTATCCCAGCGCCCCCGCCACAGTCCGGGACCTCCCGAGCTGCAGCTGCTGCCCCCGCTTGCAGGGTGCGTGCTCGCGCGCCGCTAGGTGTCGTGGTGACCGTCTCCTTCTGCCAAGCCCGTCTCAGAGTTGGACGGCTCCCGCTAGGCGTCCCGGGGTCGCGCCACCAGGGCCTCGTTTCATAAAGCGAGTCCGTAACTTACGCCGATTTTTGGTCTTGTATTGCAAGTGCATGTGAGGCGATAAAGTTATTCCCCCTTTCCCTTCTGTTCTTGCTTACAAGATAAATAAATTCAACGATTCAAACTATCGTCATCGCTTCACATGCACTTGCAATTCAAGACCAAAAACCGACGTAAGTTACGGACTTGCTTTATGAAACGAGGCACAGGTGGCGGTGGTGACGGCGGCGGCTCACGGACACGAGTGGTGCGTCCGCGTTACCGCCAGCATGGTGAGCGGCTGGTAGATGGCGCTGACCCCCGGGGCTGTCCTGTGGCGCCTCTGCACGGCCGGCACCCGAAGCTGCCGCCCGACCATATGCTGCCGCGGACACCCGGGCCGCTGGTTCTGGATCGGGCGGCTGTCGACAGGTGGTTCGGCTGTATCCCAGCCTGTGCAGAGTCGGCGGGACCGTCAGGTCGGCCGGCCCGGCTGCCGTCACACACTGTACCGCCACGGCCATTGGCACCGCGGTTTCCAGTGGGGCGGCCGCAGGCTGCTGACCGGCGCGTGGTGAGACGGGCCGAGCTCCACCGCCCGCCGTACTGCCGCGGGCTGGACGGGACGGCTGGCGGATAGCGCGGCCTGATGGCCGTATGAGCGCCGCCGCTCCCGTCCTGCCGCGGGCGTTATCGTCGCTGGAGGTGGGCGGGCGGAGGTCCGTGGGCGAGTGCCGCCGCCCCGAGCTGGCGCGGCAGTAGTAGCCGCGGGGATCGGCGGGGCAGCGGGCGTTTTGCGCAGCGAGATGGGCGTTAGAGCGTCGTCCCTCCCGCCGCGGCTCTTGAATGCTGCGGCGGACCGGGCGGCGGCGGTGATCCGTTCTCCAGCTCGCCGCACCGTTCGCCAGCCCCCTCGTTCGCGCCCGCAGTCAGTGTGTCGGCGGTACTCCTGGTGGGGGTCGGTGTTATCGGAATATGGCTGGCGCGCTGGCGGCTGTCAAGGAAAAGGGGGCCCCGTGAGCCCGAGTCCCGTCCCGGCAGTAGGGCCGCCGACATGTCAACTGAAATGGTGCCGTTGCGGCGAGTGACTGGACCAGCGGGTTCCACTCCCTTCCCTCTGCCTCCGACGAGACGGCCACTACCGGCTCCACCAGTCACCATACGAGAAATCGACTATGTCGGCACGGATGACGACGGGCCCCGGGAGACAACCTCAAGGCGGCCGCGCCGCTCCTCCCGCCCCCGTGCTCGTTAGCTCGATCACCCCAAGCGACTCAGCGAGATACACAGCGTTCCGGGGGGGGGGGGGGGCAGGTGTATTGACATACAACGCATTAATCACAAGCCAAGGGCCGGCACGCTAGCCCAGCGTCAGCGCCGCCTCGACCCGCTGAAGCACGCGGGCGGTCGTGTTGATGCGATCCATTATAGTTTCCAGCCGGGCCGATTCGGCGGCGATCCGCTGGATCTGCTGGTGCTGTTTTCCCAGCTCCGCCCGTAAGCCTCGGGTGGCATTGACCACGATCTCCATCTGTGAAGGTGAAATGAGGGGTCAATGACATCCGCCGTCCGAGCGGGCGAACAAAGGGCGAGGGGCAAACTGAAGTAAACACCGCGGCTCCGCCTGAAATTACCGAGGGCAAGGGACAGAGGATGGGCGTACATACGTACGGGCAAGAGTGATTGAGGGGAGGGAAGGCCCCTGCTCTCCCACAGGCATGTCGCCCGGTCCGCCGGCCGCCGACCAGGAGCCAGCGACGACCAAGACCTCGGCCGTACGGGCCGGGCGGCGGCGGTGATCCGTTATCCAACTCGCCGCACCGTTCGCCAGCCGCCCCGCCGCTCCCGGCGGCGACGACTGCCGCAGCAAGTCGGTGGCGGTGGGCGCGCGGCCGCCGACCTCGCCGTCCCGGCCGATGCACTATTTTTATGTAGGGGTTTCAAGCATCGGAACTGGCAACTTTTTATTGGTTCCCCCCATGTACATAAATTACGTTACACAAGTTAATCTACAATGCCCGCCTGCCGCCCGGGTGTATTAAACTAAGCGGCCCGTATGATTGTTCGTTCACGTTCACCGTGTATCAGCCCGGCATCTGCCTTTTACTCCCAAGAAAGATTTCGCTCACATTCCTCTTCGCTGTATTTTAGATCCGTGGGACATTCATAAATCATATGCTCACCTTCTTACGCTCACGCACTACTCACGTTACACACACTTACGCACACCCACCCACGCGCTGCGCCGACGAATATAAATTTAGACGAGACCGTCCTGGATATAACGGGGGTGCCCACCGCTATTTGCGGCGGGTCGGAAAACCAAATAAACCAGGACATATGTCGGGGACTTCCGCAGCGGCTGGGCGTTGCGGCATTAATTTAGGGGGGAGGGAAAATGTTCGCTTACCGAAAGATGTTGCCCCGACGACACCGCACAGGCAAATGCCTCGAGAGGCGGGCCCGCGAGTCCCAGGTGCCGGCCAGCCGCTGCCTTTCACCCGGCGGGCACGCCTTTCCCGCCGGAGGCAAACATACGGCGGACTGGCCTAACGCGCACTCTGGTTCTCCGGCCCGCCGCTCCACACACTCTCTGACACACTCAATTTTGCCCTTACAGAGAGACTCCTCTCCAACTTCCTCTTTCGGGGTGATGACACAAATGGGGAGAGCGAAGGCACATAAGCTGGGTGATGAGGATCATCACTTTTTTTCTCCTGACACAAATAAGGGCCATGGTTAACAGACTCCTTTAACTGAGAAGGGGTGGCAACTGACCATTTTGGGAATGACATCAGGTGAAAGCCTGACACAAAACTAGAGGAAAAGTGAAAACCACTAATACCTTTCTTAATGCTGGGCATAACGGGAAGGGTCAATAATATCGTGCCATGGTCTGCGACTGGCAAAATACTTTTTCTCATTTAAGGCTTATTATCTTATTCACCATGCTATTTGCTCTTAAAATCATCTAGCAAAGTTACCTAACAGCAAATTCAGTCCTCCCAAACACACCGTCTTGGACCCGCCAGTGTCAGTGAGCAGTGAGCGCACAATACCGATAACCGTCCACTTACCACCAACAAAGTGTGTTGCACATATGTAACTATGTATGTGTGGATGGTGTCCATGACACCAGGCGATTATCTGGGTCCATCCGCTTAATGGCATGGCACCATCGTTTCGTCCTCTCGGGGTCGGCCGGAAACCGGTAAAAGCGAACGCCTCCATCACTCTTCTTCCTAAATCTATTCGTGCAACCGATTGCACAGCAACTTTAAACCATTTTCAAAACTGTTTCCAAACGTGTCCCACACGACAAGAAGCAGATACTTCAAAATATTCCCAATAATCACCCTGGGCCGAGTACCGACCATAAATCTCACCCCACGCCCACCGCAATACATTGGGGATTACGCGCTCTCTTGCCACCCAAACAAACGTTGGCCATGTGTGTGACGTCATCTGAAAACCTCGATAAGAAAGCCTGCAGAGGGGAGGAGTCACCCTATCCCGCTTAGCAGCCCTCCACGTGCAAACAATCGGAGGGGGCCAACGTCATGTCATCATCAGCGTGCCTTTGGCGCGGCCGGCCGTCGGCGGCCTCAGCACTGGGGCACTCAGCACTGGGGCACCTGGAGCCAGCGCTGTTAACCCCACGCCGCCAGCGGCACCGCACGCTCCTTATACCACTGCTCCAGGCGTCGCAGCAAGCTCAGTGTCTTGCCCGGCATCTTTGTGCCGTGATCGATCCCAAGGATTCTTTGTACAAACGTGCCGACGCCATCGCTCTAGAATGCTCTATGTTAAGTACGCTATGAAGCATGACAATTCCCAGCGTGGCCTTTAGGACATCTTCCTAAACGGTTTTTCTTGCAGGATCTCGACGATGATGATGAAGATAGACTTCTGCGGGGATTCCGCGTCACCGATGAGTCAAAGTCGGTTTTTGTTGTGTTGACTTTCCTAACTTTTTTTCTAGAATAGCCTCCTCTTCTGAACTGAAGGCGGTTCGAGTCATAGGTAAGCCAGACACCGTACTTTCAGCTGCTTCGGTGTCCCCGGACTCTCCAGTGCGGTACAGCCCCTGCATTATTTTTTTCCGCGGTTTCGTGGCGTCGGTCGGCCTATTTTTTGCTGAATGCGCGCGAAATTGTGTTTCTGACCGTTGAGTCATGTGAGCAGCAAACTTGCGCCGTTCGTTGACATCCAGTTCATCATATGCGGCAGTAGAAGCCGCCTTGCGGAGGATCATTGGAGTCGACGTGAAGCCGACTTTGAAGGTTCTGAATCCTTCGGCTATGTCGTCTCGATGTAACAAACACACCAGTCGCTATCCAGCTTACCTTCAGCTGCCTCCACAACCAATGTATGTCCAGCGGGCAGTCCAGGTAGTCGTAGTCATTCACAACTGCATCCCAGCTGGCACGGTCTTAAAATCCTTGCATCAATAACCATGTGGGATCCACTACGTGTTTAATGGTAGTTCACCAGCAAGGACCTCAGACAAGCTTCTTTTTCGTCCTTGGGCACAGTTTGGTCTTCCTCTGCGCGTGGGTCAAATAACATACTACTTCCACTCCTTTGCTCCGGAGTGGCCCAAGGCGTCGCCAAGGCGACTACATGCAGAGGCAGATAGGGTGAGGCGACCGCCTCAGGTGCAACACGCACCTCTCTGGGCTGGCTCATGCCATTTTTTCCGTGACACTTTCGGACCAGAATTTGGCCTGCTTTGATGACGGGGTGGTTGAGGCAGCGTTGCCACACGTTTTTTTCGTTTTTTTTTCATTGTGATATCCAACACTGAATCTGGTGGCACATCAAGCACATTGGCGATGCACCTTTCCAGTTATTCAGCTTCACCATGGAATGTCTCAGTGCTGCGTTCCGAGCACCGAGCACGAGCGTGCGACTCTGCACAGTCGCACGCTTTCCTCGTAGGTCAGCATCACTGCATCATTGTAAAACTGGTACGTGAATGCCTGATCAGGCGGCCCAGACAGACGCCACCAGGCTAGCTTTGCGCCCGATGCTGGTTCGTTTCATACCTCGACGCAGGTCCTGTCCAGCCTGTGGCAGACTCGGAGGTCCCCGGTCTGGATGTCCAGGAGCTCCTCGAACGGGCGGCGGGACAGGAGGGTCTTGGATCCGCGGTCGTTCGGGATGAGGAGTCCGCCGTCGGGGTCCATCACATGGGTGCGAATGAGCTTCACGAGGTGTGGAGGATCGGCGAATACCCACAGTCGCCTAGGAAAGTAAGGTTGTACCAAAGTTGGACAATGATTCAGGAATGCAGTAATGTCTTCTAGGCAGGTACATCGGAGATATGGAAGGTTGACAAAACAGACTATCAAGTTTTGCTGATGAAACTGTTCAATAAATGTTATGACTCTGATAAAAATGGACATTTTGAAGGAAGACTGCCACCTTTTTTTACACAAAACGGTTTTCACCTATGACCTACCCTGAAGTCCGTTTCCCGAAATTCGTCCTAGTTTTCAAGATATCCGCAAAAGTGTGAGAGATATTACCATGTTAAAATCCTATCTCCCACACTTTTTGTGATGGCATCAGTCTGAAGTTCGAATGCGGATATCTCGAAAACTGGGACGAATTTCGGGAAACGGACTTCAGGGTAGGTCATAGGTGGGTCAGGTCTACTGAAAACCGTAGAACCGTCTTCCTTTAAAGGAAAATATACACCAGTGTCAGTTGTTAATCAGACTTGCCGTCGTTTTTAAGGAACTAAATTATAGTGTTTACCAAATGTTACGCCGGATTGAGAAATTAAGCCCGTTCCCAAAAATCTCACCTAGCACTGTCCGCCGGGTGGGTGATCCAGCTCTTGGCTCCTCGGACGCCGGCCTTGCGCCACATCGTTTCATTTTCCGCCGCCATGTCGCTGACGCAGGCGACCACCACGAGTCCCAGCTGGTGCAGACGCTTGATGATGTTCCCCAAGATTTCAATGGTCATGCCGCAATCAAAGTCGAAAAAGACCGGCTGTTTCCATGGGACCATGAGGCACACAAGCCACGCGCCATGGCCAGCTGCAGTTTGCTGGCCTGCCGCACCTGGTCAGTGCCCTGGTCATAGCAGAACCGGCCGTCCAGGGACACTTCGTCGAAGCACAGCACACACAGTTTTTCGATTGGTGCCATGGTCCGGACAGCAGCGTCGAGCACCGTGGCCGACGCCTCGATGAAACCCGGGAGGACCTGGAATGCCCGGGTCCAGCGGGAGAGCGTCCTGATACAGGGAAGTGGGATGGCCATCTTCTCCCGCACGTACCCGTAGGCCTTCCGGCTGACACACCTGAGGCCGAGTGCACCCGCCACGTCCTTGGGCTTCCAGCGCAGACGCTTCTTGGGGATCTTGAGGCGTTTCAGCTGCCCGGCGCTCAGGACGCCCGATTCTTCCACACTGTCGGCGGTGGCAGCTCGGCCGCTCAGGGCGCGCACCTGGCGCTGTAGGGCCGCCTTCTCCTGGCGCCAGCGCAGCTGTCGCTGGCGATGTTTGGCAGCGATCGACCGCAGCTGCTGCTCCAGGAGCTGGACACGCTTCTGAAGTTGATCGATCAGTCTGGAGGGCTCACTCGCTGCCTGCAGGTCTTCTGTCTCTGTCTCCCTAAAGGCAAAGAAATGTACAAGTTTAGGCACATTGACCAGGAGAGCCCATTTCTGGAAATACATGGGGCAGGTCTCAGACAACAATCTACCTGTAGTCTTCAGGCCACTGTCCAGTTCCACCACATGTCACACAACTAGTCCAGCAAATGCCTGCAGTTCACACTGCCCACAACTGCTTTACAGTTCGGAATTAAGGCTGAAAGTTTTAATTATCATAAACATCTCAAAATTGTGAATGACAGAGAACAAGATTGATTCAGACTTGGGTTCAAAATCAACAAGATAAATCATAGATGATCACATGAATCAATAACCCTAGAGCACTATTCACCCCTCCCCTCCCCAACAGACCAGTCTGCAAAAGGTGGTGAGTTTTAATGATATCTCGTCAGGGCAAACATCACAGATCAGGGCAGAAACAGGAAAATCTGGGACAGAAGTTAAATATTGGGACAGCAGTGAGTTGCTCAGCTTCCCATCATATATTCCATATCATAATATCATGTAGGTATATCAGTCATCATTAAGGGCCAAAATTGGGCTGCCCTGTCCCGAGGGTCTTGACATACTGATTCGGGGCAGGATTTTGTCTCCCCAAAAATATTGTTGAGCTCCCGGGCACATTTGCAGACTGGCCAACAAAGATATGCTAGAACAAGCTCTGTGAAATGACCAACTGAACTGTATATAGTTTCAACTTACATAGCACTAATTTCCTCCTCCTGTGACTGTGGCACCAGAAGTTGTTTGATTTCTTGTGCAGTCTCTCGCTGCTGCAGCCGCAAGGTTCGTGGAGTAGCACCGGACTCAGCTCTGAAAACAGAAAAAAAAAACTGATTAAAGACCACAATAACTATTATCTGAGCCTGGTTAGCAAACATTAATATGTAACAAATTTATGTTGCCTATTTTGACTAGCTGAACAAATAAGTTGCCAGCATCATTGCTTTACTAATCAGATAAATAATACATCCACACAGATGACCATTTTATATAGGTATTCATCACACAATTTCAATTGAATCTTTTTGACAGGAAGTACCAAATCCATCAAAATAATAAAACAGAAACCTGCCACTGACATGCTCATAACTGTCTTACCCAGCACTGGAGGTCGACAGGAAAAGGTTCCCTTCAGCTGTGACTTTACGAACGTGCCAGGCATCAACAACATCTTCATCATGTAAGATGGGTCATAGTCTGAATCTTGAAAGTGCCGGCCACATACCCTTGCTGTATCTACATTAAATCTATCATCCCTCGCACATCTGTGAACCCAAATAGCTCTCCTCTCAGGATCATTAGGGAACGAAAAGAAAGCCAGCTTGGACCCATCAGCAGAGAGCTGTCCCCCACGGCTGTCACAGGACGCTACAGCACAATTAGCTGGCATCTCGATCAAGATAAGGTTCTCAAAGATCAATCATAATATCGTAGATGAGGTCAAAAGATAGAAACCAGCCTTAACACTACAATCCGTGACACTACCAAGTTCAATATCACTGAACTCTATAAATAAAGTTCAACATTCAAACAATTGGACAAAAGCTGATTGGTTTCATCATTGGTCCTCAATTGACATCACCGAGAGCAGCGTGCGCAGGAAAATCCCGCCCTATGGCCAAAACACTAGTGTCTCACCCCTGGTGGAGCTCGGACAAGCTTCAGTCAGGATCCCCAGGTACTGCTCCTCTTCCTCACTGGTCAGTGGTTTTGTTTTGTACTGGTTTTCTGGTACATGACATGTCCGAGAGTGTCATGTACCAGAAGCGAGCCTCCGGAGACTGGAGGTCGGCCAGGAAGACGTCGGCCGACTCTCCGTACTGCAGACGGCGGTTGGCGAAGGCATCATACGCCGTGAATGGGAGTCTGGCGCAAACGCTCTGTCGGAGCCACGGTCGGCGACGGGCAGCTGCGACCAAACGGCGAATGCGCTGCCGGTCAATCGCAGGGGCAGGGTGGCTGCCAGAGACGCGCCCCTTAGCTCGCACGGCATCTGGGCGCGCATGTGCCACTGCACCACGTCACCTGCGCCGTCGAACTCCGGAATGAGCCAGGCATCAAATTCCCCACCAGCGCCGCTCACCGCTCCCGAGTTGCTTCCGTTCTCCATCGTGCCGAAATAGCTTGTCATCAGTCAGTCAGTCAGTCAGTCAGTCAGTTTTATTGAGAACTCCATAAAACGCTGACGGTGCTTTGCGACAAAGTTCTGCACGAACCTCAGTACCCAGGCCACCGTTCTCCTGTACCTTGTCCACAATGAAGATCTTGAGGCGTCCGGAAGCACTGTCGCATTAGAAGCATGCCTAATGGTGAGCATGACGGACTCCATCCTCAAACTCCATAAAACTCCATCCTCATGTCGTAAGTTTATTGCACGGAACGTACCGAGACACTACAGTTTTTGCTCACGAGACCAGCTGCTCTTGCTGTGGCTTCAGACACCAGTGTGCGCTCACTACCACAATCTAAAACTCCCTTTACAGCACGTCCATTCAGCTCAATGTCCAGTGACAGTGTTTTGCCCACAGTTACTCTTCTGGTTGAAGCACAGTTTTTGGCAATGTGCCCAGTTCTCTTGCATTTGTGACATGTTGTACGACAATGCTCTTCACTGTGTCCGTGCAGAGTACACTTTCCACATCTCTGAGCTGAGGTATCACCTCTACAGTCCCTGGCTAGGTGTCCTGGTTTCCGACACTTGTAGCACCTGCGCTCAGACACTCTCCGAGATGCCACCTGGTTGCTAACTGGCTGGCTGTTCACTTGAAGTAAAGTCATGTGCTGCACAAGTTGATCCACAGATTTGAAATCCTCATCACCTAGCTTGTGAGCCCAAGCCTGCGGAGCACCCTTGATTGCCTGAACAATCAGAAGTCTAGTCAAAAAAATCTTTAGACAAGTCTGGCAAAGCCTGCTTTAGTTGACCTCTCAAGCTTTCGACATACTCTCGAGGGGTCTCACCTTGTTTCAGCTTCCGCCCCTCTAGACTTTGGAGCACATGTGTCTTGAGCACGTCGGGTTGAAGAAGTCTCATTACCAGCGCTTCAGACTTGCTGACCGTGTCCTTCAGATCCACTCCTGCCAGCTCAGACTCCAACTCTGTCGCAATCCAAGCAGCTTTTGGACATTCGCCAATCACAAAGAGCAACAACTCACGCTGAGCAACACCTGCGAGTCCAGAAATTACAGGGTGCGTACAAAGTTGTGGCCCTTTTAAGCATTTTCACAAACAAATACAATTGGAGCGAATGTATTCAACATCAACATCAAGCGGTAGGTGGCTACGACTAGCTACACACTTTCACACGTCTCTCACTCGATGTAGCCGCCGTTAGCCCTGATGACGCCCTCCACACGGCGGCGGAAAGACTGGCACGTCTTGACGATGTAGGAAGGCTCCATCGCCTCCCATACCTCCGTGATGTGCGCCTTCAGGGCTTCCAGATTGGGATGGGATGATCCCTGAACCTTGTCCTGCAGAACGCTCCAGATGCTATAGTCGAGCGGATTGAGGTCCGGCGACTGGGGAGGCCACATCTCTTTGCGCCAGAAATGCGGCGCTCCGCCGAGTTCCTCCGTCAACTTCCGCTGGATAGAACCCGCAGTGTGCGCGGGCGCGCCGTCCTGCTGGAACACGAATTGCCCATCAGGATAGGTCCGCAGGATCCAGGGGATGACGTGCCTGTCCAGCAGACGCTCGTACACCGCCTTGCTTATCTTTTCATTCGCGTCAACGAAGATGATTGGACACCTTTGTCCATCGGAACCGACCACGCCGAGAACCATCACCTTCTGTGGGTGCTTGTTGACTGGGTTAAACTTGATCTTCGGATCAACTTCTTCGACAGGCTTGTCGGAGAGGTATCGTGAGTTCCTCCTGTTGAGTTGCGCATCCACATGAAACAGCTTTTTATCGGAGAAGATTCTGATGAAGTTGCCGGTCCTGCGGCTCTTCATGAAGTTGAGAAGGTGCTGGCATCTCTCCAATCGCCGCAGACGGATGGTTTCGGTCAGACGTGGTCGGTCCTGGATTGACCGCGACGTCATCTTCAGGTCTTCATGGACCAGCTTCCGCATGGACGACTCGTGGCATCCGAACTTCTTGGCGAGTTTCCTGATGGACTGTCGTGGGTTGTTCTCAACTTCCAGAGACACAGCAGTCACATTCTGTGGAGTCCTGACAGATCGCGGTCGGCCTGACCTGGGGGCATCTTCCAGAGACACCCCTGCTCGTATCCTGGCCTTGATCCTCTTCACAGTTCGCAGTGGGACATCACATTGTTCAGAAACCTGCCTGTCAGTCATACCGGTTTCGGCCGCGGCGCGCAGGCATCCAGCGACATGGTGACGCTTCGCTTGTTTATACATGTCTGAGAGGCATTGGACGGCCCTGTTGCTACCCCCATTGCGTGACCGGGTCACCAAGGTCACGCCTACGGCTATTTCCCGCCTGGCAACCAGCCACAGCGCACGTAAGAAAGCTTACCGTAAAAGGGCCAAAACTTTGTACGCACGCTGTATACAGAACCTCTTGAATTGTGCAAAAAAGTGACTCGGTTCCTCATACACAAAGGTTGGTGGCTTTAATGACATTGCCATCTTGATCTTCAGATTAGCACTTGAAAATTCCGCGATACAAATCTGGCGCACTCAGCTTCTGATAACTTGGCTTCTTAGGTCTTTATATCCCACCGCTGATTGTTATACTCTGGGCTTAAAACTCCTGTGCCCAATCTTACCAAATGCCGTGAATGCGCATTCACGGCATTTGAGTCACGGCACAGGAGTTTTAAGCCCAGAGTATAACAATCAGCGGTGGGATATAAAGACCTAAGAAGCCAAGTTATCAGAAGCTGAGTGCGCCAGATTTGTATCGCGGAATTTTCAAGTGCTAATCTGAAGATCAAGATGGCAATGTCATTAAAGCCACCAACCTTTGTGTATGAGGAACCGAGTCACTTTTTTGCACAATTCAAGAGGTTCTGTATAATTTCTGGACTCGCAGGTGTTGCTCAGCGTGAGTTGTTGCTCTTTGTGATTGGCGAATGTCCAAAAGCTGCTTGGATTGCGACAGAGTTGGAGTCTGAGCTGGCAGGAGTGGATCTGAAGGACACGGTCAGCAAGTCTGAAGCGCTGGTAATGAGAAATGGTAATGACAAGCCTGTGTGGCATCAGGGCCCAAGCTTACCAATGCCGTGAATAGGAGTTGGCAGCACTGGCCGGAGTTCACGGCACTGATATCAAAGATGTCCTTTTTATTTACCTCCGGGTAATCTTGTCCACTGATTTTGATAGCGTGAATGATTATGAATGTCGCCAGAACGAATGGATAAGTGAATATGGAATAGTTCTGAATGTTACCAACAGGCTATGCCACACAGGCTTGTCACACAGTATTCCCACACAGTGCCACACAGGCTGCTCTTCAAAAGATAACAAAATGTATTGTAGCCCACTCGGTTACATTTCAGAACAAAGATTGACCACAACGCAGAAAACCACGCTGCGCCAGGCTCGCGCAAACAACACCGAAAGTGACGCCCACGCGAGCACTAAACAGCTGCATAATCCTAACAAATTGATTTAATTAAAATATGATTGAATACAAGTGGTTTCTATGCTACCTATTATCGGTCGTGTTGCAATTGAGCTTTCCAAACCACCCAGGGCCTAGGCCCTGGTTTGTTAGTTGGGGTTTTAGGGCGCATGCCGCCGTGGACGACGAGGTCGTTTGGCGCCCATGACCGTGTACTTGGCAGTTGGCAGACCGGGCGAAGCTGGCGCCATCGGATAAGGACACGCTCTGGGTGTGTCGTGCCCCCTAAGGAAGGCAGAACACCAGGAGGTCTCGATCCCGTGCATAGCCAGTTTTGAAGAAAAAGATTGTTGTCGATAACATCAAAACATTTGCTTAGGTCGAGGAGGCACAGCGCTGAAAGTTCTCCCCTATCGGAGACGGCGAGGATTTGGTCTGTGACTGACAATAGAGCGGTCTCTGTGAAGTGTCGGGGGCGAAAACCGTGCTGCGAACAGACAAGAAGATTGTTATGCGAGCGGCGGTGCTATAGCTGTTCATGAACAAGGCGCTCCGCAACCTTGATGATCACGGGGATCAATTAGATTGGCCGGAAGTTGGTCCCAGCCAGCATTTATGCAGTCGGGCAGCGCGACTGGGCATCCTGACTGGGCCCCAGGTGGCGTCTGCACCAAGAAAACGCTGGGCCTCGACAGGGGCCCGACTGGGCTTGGGCCGACTACCGACTGGGCGGCCCCGTCAACCATTCCGCCACGGCGATAGCGAGCCAGGCCCCCGCAGGGTCCAAACTGGGCAGGCGCGTCTGCCGCGCAGACGATGCGGACCCTACTGGGCACCGACTGGGCGCACGCGTCTCCCGCACAACGGCCGATTGGGCTCCTGCTGGGTACAGACGTCAGACTGGGCTGACATGTTTCCGCTCGGTAGGTTGGCGATATTTAAAATTAGCGATAAAATAATTACGATTACGCCAACATAACCGCCGTCGTTCCGGTTGCTTGCGTAAACACTGGCAGCCTTTTTATGCATCATTTATTATAAATCAGCTGCGGCTCTACACTCTACAGGACAGCGTAGTCGAGCACCTCTCCTTCGTGCTCCCCCTGGACGACCTGCGGCTGGGGCTGACCGTTAACCACTGCAGCCGGAAGGGCCCGTCGGCTTTCTAATACCCGGTTCAACCGCCGACCGTCGCGGTCTCGTGTGCCATGCAGCCAACTGGCGATGGCTGTATATTGCCATCTGTTGATGCTCGAGGCGCTCCACAACCTTCATGATCACGGGGATCAATGCGATTGGTCGGAAGTTGGTGGGAAGGGGAGAGTGTCCGAGAGACTGCCAGATTTGAAGATAGGGTGGACTGTGGGGAGTTTCCAGGAATCGGAGATATGGGAGTTGATGATACATGTATTGATTGTGTAAACTGTAAAGGATGACGCGGCCAATAGCTGAGAAACCGGAGTTAATATGTGAATGCAAATGCCATTGGTGGCTGTTGCCACTGGCACCTGAGTTGCGTACGCCGAAGATCTTGTGTCTGTGCTTGCCGAGACTGACCGCGTGGAGCTGAAACATATGCCCACCAAAATCACGTTCTAGTTTCCTACATATGAGTATGCATTGATCATCACAGCATGATTGTGGCACATCAGATATTGTTGCATATCATCGCAGCTGATAGTTGACCAGGCCGCTCGCCTGTATGGATGTCCAGTGCCCGTATGAAGTAACTGCGAATTCGAGCGACGATGGCGCAATCTTGAAATAGCATAAAATTCCACCTTCGCTCTAATACATGGCTGATGTCTGATTCTTAACATGAAGCAATGTTGTGGCTGATTACACTCAACGCAGTCCCTTTTATCAATTCACTAAAGAAGATACACTGAGGACTCCGCAAATCAGCGGCACTAACCTATATGGCTCCGATTCTACGCGGACTTCTTGTACCATGAACATCAGTTTCAAATAAGTTGACGATACCATACAAAACACCACATACCTCACGTCAACCCTCCTGCTCCACAACGACCCAAGTCAGAGAATAAAACCCATCAATGCTGATAAGTCGTTTGAGGGCTGTTCCAGCACACTGTCCTCAACTCTCTCCCAGAGTCCAGACTGTCGCCGCACTTCCCTGCTTCGTGCCACTGGGTGACTGCCGGCTGGCCTGCAATAAGGAACATGTGATGTTGGGAGTAAAATATAATTTATGTGGCTTCCACAGTGTGCAATGTGCCTCATCCTGCCACCGGGTTCGAAGTTGTTGCGCGATTTATTTAGAAGCAATTCGCATTTGAAACAATGCAATGCAATGGATCGTGCTTTACCTGGCCGAAGGCGCTGCCAGCTGATTCTTCTTCTGTCGGAGAGTGCCCGACGTCGGCCAGCAGCGGCAGCAGACGTCTGGCAGCCGGCCTGCACTGTAGTCGCCTGCAGAGCACCGCCATCCGGGGGCGCCCGAGAGACGTGCGGACTGATGATGTTCTGACCAAAACATTTTTAGAAAATTGAAATTGCATAACAAACCACTGAGCTTCAACTATTGAACGATGATACGAGCGGGAGAAGGAGAGCATGTGCTCGCTGTCAAATCTGGAGGAGGTTCGAGGATTATGAATGTATCCCTCGTGTTCGCGAGAATCGTTCAGTTCATCCGATCGATACGTTATCCAGCCGGAATGACCAGAAATGTTCGTGCGTGTTCGTGATCGTTTCTCTCGTTCTCACTCGTTCTCTTTCGTCACCCAGAGGACCATAAAGTTATTGCTCATATAAGCAAAAGTCTATTCTTGATTGGTAGCGAAACGGTTGATTTCTTCGTAGGTCCCAGTCCGGAAGTGCGGTGAGGGCCGCACTCCAACCGCGGTGACCGACCACTGTATACAACTGGAGGCGGTCGGACAGGAATTGACGGTCCTGTCGGTTGGTGGGCGGACGCTCCACGGCCAGCGGCAGAGTTCGGAGTTCCTCACGATCTCGTTTGGAGTAATTTATGTTGACGAGGCGTTGCTCAGCGAGGTAATCAATCCAAGTCGGATTGAGTGTTGGCAGCGGCTCTTCGGCGATGAGCGCGGCTCCAGGCTCCGTAACAACGGGCCGGGGAGGGGCCGGCTCCGCAGGTGGCGGTGCTGACATCAGCCCTGGTGTGTGCGGAGACACCTGGGGCTGCGCTGGCGACGGCTGCTGCCTGAGAAGGCTGGCAACTTGGTGTGCGATAAGATTAATTTGTGATGATGTCAAATTTACCGTTTCCTCGTCACTTTCCAGGTTGTCGGCTGGTTCCGTGAAGAGGGACCGCCGAGTAGCGGATGTGGACCGTTCCGGTTGGTCCGCCGGCGCTGGTTGGAGCTGTTGAGGCTGCCGTTGCGGTGTCGCCGCTGGGCGCTTAGACGGCGTCTTTTTGGGCATGAAGAGCCGGAGACTGCACTAGTGGCACCGAAAGTGAGCCCGGAGGGGTAGGCCGACTGGCGTCCCCAATCCGGGCGAGACACAAAAGTATTTGTCTCACTGGGTAGACACTATGCTCACTCAGGGCACACACACAACGGCAATCGGTCGGGCCACGTCTGTATGCGACGGGCCTCGGCAACCGAATGAGGCTGCCTCCACCGTCGGACCCGCTCGCAGGCGGGGAGGCTCAGCCTCTGATTGGCGGAGATCAGTGACGTGTTCGCGCGCTTATGACGTCACACAGCAAAACGGGTAAAAGACGTTGGTCACAGATGTAGCGCAATTCGTCGTTCTCGGCACGTCGTTCACGTCAGGCTGAACACTGGGCACGTACACTGGGCCGTCGCACGTACACTGGGCCGTCGCGCATCGGCGGAGTCCCGTCCAAGACTCCATGTCCAACGCCAACCGTCCAAGACGTCCATGACTGCGGGACTCCGCCAAGACGGCGGAGTCCCCGTCCGATCTCGGCCCTCGTGGTACACAACATGTGGGCATGGGAACCAGACAGGGGCCAGATGACACATGTGCGCGGCGCGGCGCGGCGGACCGACCGCCGCGCTCCGAACGCCGGCCGTCTGCGAAGATATCTAAAGCAACGTATTTGCTCGCTAACACCTCCTTTACTCAGGAAAACATTTCCATGCGATAGTCTCCTGTCATCCTTGTGCCTGCTTCCCTGTTTTTGCATCTTGCTTTTCGAGGAGCTGGAAACGTTATTTGGCACACGTTGGTGGCCGCTGCAGCCCACACCATATGATCTTGACCTATAGCTCATTGCGTTCAGATATACAATGACGCAGTATGGGAGACGGAGCTCTTTCGTTCCGCTTTCAAGAACTACCTCGATAATTTGCCAAGTGAAGTGGTGTTTTCCACAGTTTTGTGTGCAGTGTGAGAGCTATAAGGCTGGGTTTTTGAGTCCCATGAGGCCTACTACCTGTCTAAGCAACGGAGTCCACATGATTTTGAACAGCGCTTTTGCAATGGTCATTTCGATGCGACCGGGGCAGAGCATGACCCAGCGAAGAACTGATATGTCTGGATGTTCAGTGTTCAGCTACATTACGTGCCAACAAGTCGTCAGCATCCATCACAGAATCACAGTATCGGCAAACAGTTGTTTCACTGATGAAGTCGCAATTGGCGAGTCACGCACGCGGCCGGGCGGCCTTTGGTGTGACTTGTTGCGGGGCGACCTCCGTATGTTTTGTTACACCGCGAGCCACAGCGTCGGAAACCTATGCGGGTGTTCTTTCCCGGCACTACACTTAAAGTGCTTTCCTGTCAGTCTTAATACGCGTCAGTCTTACAAGCCTGCTCAGCTTCCAGCATTTTGCAGAGCACATGTAGCTACATTCTCTCTTAGCGGCGAGCATCGCGCACAGTTACTGCTACACAGCAAAGCCTCACAGTACTCGTCACTACCGACATCACTTGGCTCCCTGGTCTGTCGATGCACTGTGTCTTGCCATGCTCCATCTGCCGACGTTGTATCTGGCCATTCTCATGATGTGTCCACTGTCCATGCTGGATCCAACCAAATTGAATTGAAGAACGTTGGATATGGCGATGCTGCATCATTCGATGCTGCAGGGAACTTGACTGCGATCGCTGCTTTGCTCCCTTCGGTGCTGTTGGGTGGTTCGCTGTCAGCTCTTTCTTTCGCTTGAGATATCTTCACTGCTTTTAGATTCCAAACGTTAAGGACGCGTCTGAAACGGAAAATAAGCATCGGTAAAAAAGACATCACTTTGCTCACAAAGCCGGAACGGGGCGTGAGTGATGGCACGATGCTCTGGGTCACACAGTAAGTCACCTGGTATGCTGTATTTTTCCTTACCATGCTCTTCGTACTGAATTTGAGTACCTGTCGGTACTTTGACAAAACAGCTGACTGCGTCGCTCCGTCGTGAAAAGTTCCCCTTTCAGATATTTTGGGAACATAATCTAGAGGGTCCACATCATTCACGCCAATTCCCCCCTCGTTGATGGATGAGTTTTTTTTAGAGAACCCCCCAACCACAACTGCTACCTTTAAGAACAAACTGCAAGGTGTTCATGCAAGAAGTGGTTGAATTTAGCCCCAGTGGATGCGATACCACTCACAAAAGTCTCTGTGTCTGCTTCTGAAGCTGTCATCAACAGCTCAGAAACCAAGTTCTAGACTAAAACATGTTGCTGCCACACAGCTTGAACGTAAAACAATCACACAATTGCTGACGTACAGCTTGAACAAGTGCTGTCAAACAGCTTGAACTTCCTTAACACGATCTCCGTCGTCCTGGTCCTGTGGGCGAGCTCCTTAGGAGGGTCCTGGCTTGCCATCCTTCGGATCGCTCTTTTTCTGGGCTGGAGCTCCGATCCCTGCCACGAAGCCTTTCACGACCTTCCAGGCGTCGAACTCCACCTGACCAACATCGCCCTCCTTTCGGAACTCAAGGGCAGCTTCCAGATCTCGCAGTAGTTTGCGCCTGCCCTCCTCAGTGAACTTGCTCGTTCGCAGTGCAAACGATGCGTAGCGGCTGGGGTCACTGTCCTTTGGCACGCGACCCTCGTTGAACCGCTTGCTTAGGAGTTCCTGCATCTTTAGATACTCACTCCAGTGAGCGGCCTCATCCTTGAGCAGGTACGGAAGTGCATTTGTGCCGTAGAACCACTCTTCGGGTGGCTTCTCTTTGGAGCAGATCAGTAGCTGCTCCGTGACCCGCAAGGAGATCGCCGGAAAGCTGATCCTGATCCTGGGGAGTGTCACAGCAGTTCGCGAGCCTCGAGGCTTCTCTGTGACCTTGTAGATGGTGATCAGTTCGATCATGACTTGGTGGATTTGGCTGTCGTGGTATCGTCCAGTGGCCGCATCTCCAAGTTTCCGTGTGTTTGCGCCTCGAGCATGGAACAAGGTCAGAAGACTCACGAGGTCCTTGACCAGGTCTCGCTTAGCGGCGTTTGCACTCTCCACCATGATCTCACGGATCACTTCAGGACTAAACCCCTCGTACGCCACTTTCATTGACAAGAGTGGGACACACCTTTTAGTGCTTTATTTAGGGCCTGAACCTGAGGCCCTTCCAGATCGACAGCAAAACAGTTATCTGCCCAAACTTTGTTGTTAGAGTGAGCCATTTTTCTTGGACTTTTCCCGATTCTCACTGGTAGTCTCGAACCTGAACCCTTCTCCTCACTTCTCCTCTTATTTTTGTCTGTGTCTCTTTTTCGGACTGGGTGTTCTCTCCTTCTGCTTTTTGGTCAACTCCTCTATCTTCTCTTTCAAAAGTCCCTTTTCTATTTGACTCCTTCCGTAACTCTTTTCCATCCAGTCGTTAAATCACTTGTTACTGCTAATCTACTTGGTAATGCTAGAGATTGGATGGGGGGAACTTTGTGTGACGGAAAAAAAGGTTGAAGTGAGGATGGGCACGACATTCAAGCCGCACCTTGAACGGAAGCGTATGCCTCAGTCAAATCATGCAGCAAATGGCCCTTATTTATTGCGGTGCTTCTACACGTGTGGTAGCATTCGTTCAGTGGCATTTACCTACAAACAGGTCCTTATTAGCATGTTTATTTTAAAAGTACATGGAAAGTAATGTTGATCTATCTTGGTTCGCTCTTCTGTAGAGGCTAACGTTGTAGCCAAAATAATTGGCCTACATGTACATTATGTGCTACCTCCAGGACATGTAGAGCCGGTACGACTGTCACCGAAGCGGCCGCGTGAAGGCGCCCGGCTCGTCTCGCCGCTGCTGCTCCGTTGGCGGCTCTCCAATTTTGTCGCCATGCTGTAGCATGCTTGCGGCGACCGCCCCGTGGTTGCCAACGATTAGCTTGAAGTTAAGTCGGCTCACAAAGTATATGAATATGTATGTACAAGTACACAGAACGGTGTTGCTGGAGAGCAGCTCGGAGATTAGAATACTTACTACAAATGACTGAAAACGCACGGACGTTGCCGATTGTGTCGTAGAGCTGGTTCGGACTACGCGCATACTCGTGATCTGAAAGAGGAGACAGTTCGAAGAACGGTCGTTCCTGATCGAGCCGGACTGGTCTGGAGCCGGAATCAGGACGAGGGGGAGTGCAAGGGACTGTAGGAGGCACGGTTGAGGCACTGTAGGAGGCACATTTTTCGCAGCCTGTCACTCAATCCCCACTCGTCACACCGTCCGTCGCCTCTGAGCGCGCGTCTCGGACTGTTCGACCACGTGGTGTTTGCTTCTTTCCCCGGGTCTGTCCCACCACCCCTCCCTCCCTCTGTTTACTGCGCGTGCCTTATCTGGGGTCAGCCTCCTCCCCTCTGCCTCGGGTCGTGTTTCCGCCAGACCAGCCCCTGCCCCACATGCCCACGACGCCCATGTTGTCGGAGTATATACGCACCCGTCGCCCCTGCCAACACTCGCCCCACACCAAGCAAGCGATCATAACGGGTACAAGTTCTAGCCACGTCATCGATGGGGAGTTGCACTGTTTGAGTTCCTCTGGCCATTCCACCTTCCACCATTCATCACCCAGACACGCCTCCATGCCCCACCGGGAGCTGTCTGTGTGAAGAATAATTGAAGCACTCGCCGTCTCTGCTGGATTAATTATGGGGAACGTACCGCTCCATAGCGGCAGGTATTGCCGCCACCAGTCCAAGTCCGCCCGTACTGACGCCGTGACTCGGATTCGTCGCCGCAGTCCCTGCAGTGCGTCCAACAAGCGCCAGTTGAAAGCACGCCCCGGCGGCGCACATTTGCTGGCATGCATAAGTTTACCCACGATAGCTAACAGCTCCCGTTGGCCGTTGCGTGCACTTGCGACGGTAGGAGGCACGGTTGCAACCCTCCGGACAGTGGGGACAAACACGGCAGCTGGTTGGCACCCAATGATTGGCGAGATGAAACGCCCGATGACCGGCGATACGTGCGAGTCTGCCGCACTGTTGTTGGCTGGGTCAGGATCTGGATAACGGACGGAAAGATCTTGGCGGAACGTGGGGTGCTCCTGCGAAAAGTCCAGGTCATCAGGCATGACACCAATTGGCTCAACAGTCTCAGCGCCTGCCGAAGAGAGCCATGCAGGCTGCTGTAGCTACCGCCAGTGCACTCTGCCCCGCAGGTGCGATGAGTTGCGTGGTGGTACGTAGCTCCATGAACCGCTCAGACTGGGTTCTAGGGCGTTCTCGGTGAGGCAGGCTGCGTTGGCCCGCATGCTGGGATGGTGGCGCTGGCAGGACCTGAGCCTGTAGTGGTCGGGACAGGTAAGACAGCCGCCATTTATCCGGGTTAGTATCATCCGAGAATAAAGATGTGACCGTTTGTGCGCGTGTGTACGCCTTCCCATGGTGATAGGCAGAATGTACTTTGGCCAAGTTACAAGTGAACTGATCGGTGATCACACTGGCTACAGCTGGCATCATTCTCGCCATGATTAGCCATCTCCAGCTGCTGCTCTTTGACCAGCTCAAAAGCGCCGTTTATTACAAGTCTCTGAAGGTCCCCGAGGTCACTGGTGACTGGTTTAGTTCCGCTCGGTAGCGGAACGGTCAGACGAGTCGAGCAGCAGTGCCAGATATATATATATATATATATATATATATATATATATATATATATATATATATATATATATATATATATATATATATATATATATGTGTGTTACAGGCCGTATGAAAACTCAGTCCGTTTGCAAACGGCCTGGCCGGATTCAGGCCGTTTGCAAACGGCCTGGACAGCCCAGTCAGTATGCAAACGGACTGAAAAGTCAGGCCGTTTGAATACGGGCTGAAATTCCAGGCTGTATGCAAACCGCCTGAAATTTCAGGCCGTTTGCAAACCGTCTAGGCCGTATGACAACTTTCCAGACACCAGGCCGTTTGCAAACGGTCTAGGCATTTTGAAAACAATCTGGTCTGCATAAAGTTACAGCTGGACAATGTTAAGTTTGTTGAAGCACGACCGTTTCATGACATTACATGGCACCATAAAATCCTGAGGTGCATTTGGCATCCGGAAAAATATTGTCACTTGGATATTCTCCGTCGGAAAATTATTATTGAGCGCCTATCTTCAGCATGTCTCGTTATCGCGATACCGTTCGTGATCCCCGATGATTCTCGCTAGTTCCGGAAAATTCTCCCTGATTTTCCCGATGACGAATGCAGGCCTGGTCAGGAAGAGATTAGCAGAACTGAGACCCGGCCCGTATAGCGCCCGGTCGACCTGGGCTCCCCCGACTTCAAAGTTTCGCCTTCCACCGCAATGGTCAAGTATTGCCGGCGTACGCCACCGGCCAGCCGCCGGCGGTCGACCGGGCGCGGTGAGGACTCTAATGTGAACCAGTGGCGCGGGAACTCCTTCCAGACTAGGGGGGGGGGGGCTGAACCATAATAGAGATCATCCTAGGGTACCCCCAAATCTAGTTTTCTCACCGGTTTTAGGCCACTTATTTTTCAGACCTTGACCTTTTCAACAAAAAAAAACGAAAATATTTGCAAAAAAAGTCAGGTATTCCGTCTCAGCTGTGTGAAGAAACTACCGTTTTGGCAGCCTGGAATAAAGGTTTTAATCTGCCAAATGAGTTGCCGAGCCAGTGGAAGAGGTGGATTTTTCACTTACATGCTTTCTTCCCTTGTGACCCACAACCCCTAATTTGGGGAGGACAAGCTGCCCCAACGGTTCCTGACCTCATGAAAAGTTGTGGGGCACCGCCCCCACGGCCCCAGAGCTGTGGGAGCAAGCTTCCCCCACTGCCCCCTCCCCCGGTTCCCGCGCCTATGTATGAATCTATGAAATTATGTTGGTAGATTTCCGATTTCGATTCCTTCAGCTGGGGGGGGGGGGGCTCAAATACATTACGAGCCCCCCTCCAGCCGAAAAGTTGGAGGGGTTCAGCCCCACTAGCCCCCTCCCCCCCCCCCCCCGGTTCCCGCGCCACTGATGTGAACTCTGATGTCCATTGCGCGCTCCGGCGGTTTATGCCGCAAAATAATCGGTGAGTCTTGTAGTGATACGTTTCACCAGACCTCACCACACCAGTAGTGGCTTCACCAGGCTCCATCAACTGGATGGCCGTACACAGGCGGACCGTGAACTTGTATAATTAGTAATATTGTCGAAAAACGGCCGGGCCGAGCATCAACACAGTAAGAAAATGTTCGACGTATGTAGACGAGTCATTCGTCATGGAATGCGCAAGCATTCACATGGATGCAACCTGATCATCGACCAACCTGGATCCATTAAGTTCAATCTTCAGAGGCTGTTGTACTTCGCCAGACCGTTTGAAAACTGACTAGGCCGTTTTCAAACTGTCTAGGCCGTTTCAAACTGCCTAGGCCGTTTTCATACGGCCTGATATTTCAGGCGGTTTGCAAACGGCCGGCTTTTTCAGGCCGTTTTCAAACGGCCTGACTGGGCCAGGCCGTTTGCAAACGGACTGGGTTTTCATACGGTCTGTAACATATATGTTGCGGGCCAAGTGCGAAGGCTAGTCCATTCGCGAATTGCCTAGTCCAAGTGCGATAACGCACTTGGACTAGGCCGTTTGCGAATGGACTAGTCCATGTGCGTTATTGCAGTTGGCCTAGGCCGTTTGCGAATGGACGGGCGTTTATGCTCCCAGTCCAAGTGCGAAGTCAGGCCAAGTGCGAAATATCCAGCAAAGTGACGTCAACTTGGCAAGTCAACTTGGCATGTGCAAAGTCCCGTGTGAAATCATGCGTGCAAAGTATTGGTAACTCAACCGGAAAATGTTTACACAGTCATGCTGAGGTCGCCCCTTCTTTACCTCACACCATCCTTGCGTTCACCCCTTGGAAACATTGTCTGACGATGAATTTCATGAGCCTTGCAATGTAATGGTGAAGTGAAACAAACTCAAATCAAGAACACACTGATCCAGTGCGACACTTATTTACCCGTACTCACGGAACCCATGTTTTTAAGTGGATTAGGGTTCGAATGGCTCTGTTTTATCGGCTGAGAATAAAGAAGTATCGGAAATTACGGTAAGCAGGCTGTAATTGCACTAATCCTTTATTTCACTGATCGGATCAGTGAAATAAAGGATTAGTGCGATTACAGCCTGCTTTCCGTAATTTCCGATACTTTTTTATTCTCAGCCGATAAAACGAAGGCATTTCGAACCCTAATCCACTTAAAAACATGGGTTCCGTGAGTACGGGTCGGAATTACAACCCTAATCCTCCCGTAATCCGCTATGTCTCAAAGTGCCCATGGAAACCGGGTCAGTGTCACCCTTACTACATCCTGAAAGTTTCATATCGATTGCTCAACAGCTGTAGCTTTGGTGCAAGTGCAAACTTTTTCGGAGGTGGCGTCACTTAACCTGGCCTGGTGACCTGACCTTAGGTCATCTGGAGTCAGCATTTTCACACAATGTGCGCAGAATATGGGAGAAAAGGTATACAAAATTTGGCTTTGCTGGGCGCCGCCGTTTTCTCGTGATCTGTGAAAAACCACAGGGGGTTGAAAGCAACCCCCCCTGCAGTGCGCGTATTGTTAAATGCAATGCAACACAACAGTTTTTCGAACACTCACCGCACCGCACTCACCACACACAAGCCGCACCGTCCCGGTACACCACACCAGAGCAGAATGAATCGAGCGCCACAAACTCGACCAAGGTCAGGTCGGGTCATCAGCGGGGAGCCCGGAGCACGGTACTAACGGTCTCCGCACACCACGCGACTCTCCGCTGTTCGAAGGTCACGGGGATATTTGACCTCCCCAGATCCAGATCGGTGGCCGAAGCCTGGCCAGCGGCAACACGTTGCTATAATTTCCGCGTTGTGCAGGGTTCAGCGGAAAGTCGCATCCCGAATGGACAAGGTGTGTGGAGACCTTAACCCAGAGTTGCGCCAGATGAGCTCGCAGATCTGCTCCGGAGAACAAACTAAACATATAGACGCAGTGGCGTCGCCACGGATTTTCGACTAGGGAATCAGGTCGGACGGTCAGTCAAAGTAATCCCCACCAAATACTGAAAACTCCTCGGATTTAGACAATTTTATTTTGAGAATGCACCAAAATCGTTTTTGAAATATTTTATTTTATTCTTGATCGATTTTCGTGGCCAAAAGTGTGTGTGGGGGGAGGGGGGCGTCGGACCGGCATATTTTCAAGAATGTGTGTGTGGGGGGGGTCCGGACCCCTCCGACCCCCCCCCCCGTCGGCGACGCCCCTGCATCGACCAGCGGTCCCCCATTCATTCGGAATCGTTCTCCAATCCGAGGATCCATGCTTCCGGCGGCTAAGTGCAACGCCACAAACCCGTCCGTTCGCAAACGGCCTAGGCCATTCGCGAATGGCCGGCCATTCGCAAACGGACTAGTCCGTTTGCAAACGGACCGCCATTCGCAAACGGCCTAGTCCATTCGCGAATGGACTAGTCCGTTCGCAAACAGACTAGCCTTCGCACTTGGCCCGTAACATATATATCAGACTGGATCCGGCTCCGCAGTGCCGGTGCCATCGCCGATGTATCGTCACATAGGTCGATGTCTATTGTCTACCCCCAAGCTGGCGGCTGTACCTGGTGGAGGTGGCGGAGGGCCGGTCGTAGGCAACGCGGGCGGCAACGGTAGAGGCGGCGGCTGCACTCGCAGCGGCGGCGGTGGCGGTGACGGCGACGGTGTCGTCGGAGGCAGTGGAGCCTGAAGTGTGTCGGGGGCGGCGGCCGAACTGCTCGCGGCGGGATCGGCAGCAGGTGTAATTGATCGGCGCCAGCAGCAATAGTTCCGAGCGCCACTTCCCTAAAGAGCTCCATGAGTTCGCGAGGGCTAAACGGGTTGGAGGCGATGTCGTTGCCGCCAACAACCAACAGGACCCGCGTGGGACGGAGCCGCTGCACAGTTGCAATGGCCCAGCGCCGAAACTCGCCGTCGGCAATACGGCTCCCGCGCCAGTCAGCCGTGAGCCGTATTGCCGTACTCAGTGCGGGAGCGGCAGCCACTTATACCGCTGTAGGGTCCGTATGCAACGCCCCCTCACAACGCGCATGCGTGACGAACCGTACCCGCCTACGCATGCCCGCGGTACGGTGAATATTTTACGTTGTTACACGATACGGTAAATTGTCACGCTGTTACTCGTGTCGCCGCACGATTGACCGATAAATGTTTTCCAGGTGCCAGGGCCCCTGAAAGCTCATTTTTTCGGAACGATTCACGAGTCTTGCGGACAGACTTGAGCTTCGCATGGAGCGACTCAGATGGTTGTTCGTGAACACGCCTGTCGTGCTTCCCACAGCTAAGCCTTTGGTCCACTCGCTGCGGATACCATCCCAGTTATCTTTCAGGTACTGATCTACCCTTCCCGACCCCAGTTGTCAACGAATTGGAAGGTACTGATCCTCCGAATCAGCGTAGGCGAGTTTCTCCAGGGTGCTGAGAAGATTGTCCCAATGCTCGCGGGTACGGTCTTGCATCAGGGGCTGGGGCTCTCGCCGGAAGGACTGCAGCACATGGAATGTGCATATGCACGAAGTTTTCGACGTGAATACGGGCCGAATATGTACTTGGAAACAGTGTTGATGGAAAGCAGCTCGAAGATGAAAAGACTTGCCACAAATGACTGAAAACACAAGGACGTTGCCGACAGCAGGCTTCCCGTTCTTGTCTGTCAGCTACAGTTGACTCGACCCCGCCGCCGACCAGCTGTCACATCACAATCTGTACTTTCTTTGCCAGGGTGCTAGTAGTTGAGCACCAGATCTTCGGAAGATCCTTTTATGAATAAGAAGTGCACAGTTTCGTCGCCTTCGGTTTTACTTTGCTAACGTTCAAACCATATCACACAACGGTGTATGCGATGGGTGAATACGTAAAACGCAGGACCTTTTCTAATGTATCAGAAAGGTTTTTACCAGCAAAGCTGCCCAGCGCTGTTTTAAAACGTCACGCTTTCCCCTTGTCCTCTATAAATAGCAGCTCAGCCACACATCACTGGAAAAGTTGAACGCCAAACAATAATTACCAGCAAATCAACAATCTTGTCGTCTGTAGTGCCCGGATCAGTTCTGCCATAGGGACTGATCAAGTGCATTGCACTTTAACAACTAGCAGTTGCTGAGATCTAACCCTGATGGGCCGGTTCGCTCAAGCTAAGATTTTCCGTAAAAAATGAAAATACTTGCCTTGCTCTTCGCACTCGCTCGTAATCACAGATGACAGGGCAGAATGCTAAAAAAGTAGACTCTGCGAACAGCTCCCAACCCTGACCCACCCACACGCCCAACCCCCTTCCCTCTCACCATCACGCCCGCTCCAGGATGGTGCAATAGCCAGTGTACCTACCGGCCGTTGGGGTCCGGCCACTTGCGTCGGATGGCTGTCACGGCGCACGGCGGCACTGGCTGGCGTTTGCCGCGCCCCATGAAGCCGCACATTGAACGGAGGCGGATGCCTCTAGTCAACTCATATAGTCAAATGACCCATTTTTATTGCGATGCTTCCATACATGTGGTAACATTCTTCCAGTAGCATATACCCACAAACAAGTCCTTATTAGCATGTTTATTTTAAAAGTACATGGGGAAAGTAATGTTGATCTATCCTGGTTCGCTCTTCTGTAGAGGCTAACGTTGTAGCCAAAATACTTGGCCTACATGATTATGTGCTACCTCCAGGACATGTAGAGCCGGTACGCCTGCCACCGAAGCGGCTGCGTGAAGGCGCCCGGCTCGTCCCGCCGCTGCTGCTCCGTTGGCGGCTCTCCGATTGTGTCGCCATGCTCGATCATACTTGCGGCGACCGCCATGTGGTTTACTACGATTAGCTTGAAGTTCTGTCGGCTCATTAAGGACAGGAGTATGTACTTGCAACAGTGTTAATAGAAGGCAGGTTTAAACACTTTCCACAAATGATTCTAGGAGGGATCCCGTTCTCTTTCAGTTACAGTGGAATCGACTTGCTTCTTCACCACACCAGCATCGACGTTGGGTACTTTATCCGCTTAGCTGCTCCTCGCGTCGGTCGGCCGTGTCACTCCAGACCACAGCACGGGTCAATGGTACCTTCTGTATAGCTCGTCCGGACGGGACTCCACAGTGCCGGCTGTCGGCCACAACCACTCGTCGTCGTTCACCGTGCGGCCGCCGCGCCGGCCCACGCACGGACGATCCCAGCGGCGGCCAGGGGGGGGGGGGGGGTGGCGGCTCGGGATACCACAGGTACTTCAGCCTAAGAACTCAGGGAGCCGCCTGACGACACCTGGGCCACGATCGATGTCTTTCCCGTGCATGGTGCAAAACACAACATTAAATGTTTGTACTTGCTGAAATCATTTGTCTGAGGGTACATACAGACCTCCGCTGCTCAGCTCAAGTAGCCATTAACAGTCGGGACCAGCTCCGCCCGGCTGGGCACGTTGCTTAGGTTGCTCAGTGCTGTCCACAGAGTGGAGCTTGAAGGCCAGGTATCCAGCCACGTATACCAGCCCCTCCTTACTGAAAGTGGAATCGGTTGTCTCGAATGAATCGAGTGTCCCGCCTTGGTGGGCTTCTGCGGCCTCCAGGAGGCGGCTGATGTCCTGCAGGTTCGCGTCCGGGGGCCGGGCTCCGCCGGCTCCTCCGCTTCCCCTAGCTCTCGGAGACACCGGGAGCTCAGATACACCGGCGAGTCGTCGTCCATGGCTACCAAGCACCCGAGGTGGATGGCCGGGTCCTAAAATCGACAACAACCGCCGGCGGAGCGCCGAGCAGGAGCAACCAAACTCAAGTCTTGAACTCCGTTGGCGTGGGGTTGATATTTGTTCCACCCATGCCGCGTTCCACCCTATCAAGGAACTTTGGGTTTGGCGACTGTGGACATTGGTGACCGATGCTCACGTGCACAAAGAAAGGTAAGGAAAAGCACACATGTGTGAAAGCATCATCACTGCCTTCGTCCTCATAGCAAATGAACATATTAGGCTGATTAGCACGGCATGTGCACCCGATAGTTTGCTCTGAATTTTGTGTTGGACCATGCGGGAACCTCATCTTTCCAGGATCTACTGGTACGCAGAATCTTGGAACGCCCACGCCCTGCTCTTGGCAAGATGGAGGCAAGATAAGCAAACATGTGACTACCAGCCACACGTCCACTTACTGAAGGAAGGCGAGATTTAGTAGCCAGTTTGAGACATACAACGCGCGGTCGGCGGCATTGATGAACTTGGCCTCCTCTCTGTACTCCTCGCCGAAGTTGTGCAGGAGGGTGCGACCCACGGTCTCGCCGAGTGTCTGTTCCCCCAGCGACACCCGCTGACGCTCTTGGCTTTTTGCCGTCACGTGCCGCATCGCCGGCATGTTGCACAGAATGAACTCGGCGTTGTCGATACTGAACACTGAACAATGAACAGCTTGCGAACATGCTCCTGTTCAGCACAGCTCCGCGCCAGAAGTTGGCGTCGTGGTCCATGATGTGGTTTTGCAGGAACTTCAACCTGTGAGGGATATCCTCGAACGGGTAAATCTTCCGAGAGGGATGACACGGATGCGTGAACTAGCCGTCTTCCGGCTTCATGTTGAGCCATCGGTCGGAGTACAGGAACCCACGGTTTGTTGGCGACAGGTCACAGATCATGGCCACGACCTGAAATCCGGCGTCCTCCTCGACGGCAATGGCTGAGAACATGATGTTGTGGGTCATCTGATGGTCGAAGTCGGAAGTACACTAGCTGTTTCCAGTGACTGCTAAGGCCGAGAACCATGTTGAGATTCGCCTCCCACCGCCGTGCTCCAACACCAACAGGTCACCGGTGCTGATGTATTGGTCTCACACGCTCTGCACCGCGCCGCTCCGTCGTCGGTCAGGGCCCACGCCTGACTGCCCGCCCGGCCGCCCGCTCCGCTGACCCGGGCTGGGTCGCTCGCCGGCCCGCCGCCAGGCGGCAGCACCGGACGGGAGCGGCGGCGGCGCGGCGGCCGGTCACCACGCGGATACATATTTATACGAAATCCCGACACTCCTCCCCCCTTATCAGGAGAGCGGCGCGGATTATGAAATAGAACGATAACAAACAAAATAACATTTACCAGCTAACACAAATGCACTTGCTTCTCGGGCAGTGCGCGATCGGCACCACCACGTCGCGCAACGTCACCAACGATGTCCCGATCACCGTCTCGCGCGCGGTCCTCGATTCGCTCCTCGTCCTCGTCCTCGATCCTCTGGGCATCTTCAGGCTTCAGCCAGCCGCAGCCACGCCGGCCAGCCAGCCTTCGCCGCGACTCGTGCGCACCCCGCCGGCGACAGGTGCACGCCATCGTCGTCGTAATGGAGCAGCGCGGCACGGGACAGCACATACGCCGACACCTTACGCCCCTGGCGCCGCCGCTCCAACACGTATCGTCCTACGGACACGTGCTTGATGCGCATGTCGCTCTCGAGCGGTTCCCCCAGCCACCGGGTATAAGCGCCTGGACTTGTTTGCACGGAACGTAGACCCCGTCTCCCGTCGAGTCGTAGCAGACAGTACACTTTGGTCCGCCACCATCTCGTCGAAAGACAACACCATGAACTGTTCGATGCCCTCTTCGGCCCATTATTCCTTGTTCTTGTTTCACAACCGGAACTGGCCGGCTTAGGATTATAATGCCACAAATCACCTGCAGGATGCTATCTATGTTAAGAATGAGCGTCCACTGGAGTTTACTGTTCAAAATCTTGAACTTCTTCGTGCGACCAATCACTTCCTCTACATGCACACGCGCCGCCGCGATCTCGGCGTTCATGTCAGCCTCTGCCATTGAAAACTGACTTCTGCCAAAGGAACGGGGACTAGAGACCGAAGGGAGACTGAGACTGAAGGTCCATCTCCACATGTATATGAAAACCCTTGTCCACTTTGACACCACTTTGATCACTTCTTAGGCCTGAAGTATCTGACTGTAGTCTATTTAGATGAATGCCTCCTCTGGAGGCTCATAGAAGCAAGGGTCCACAGGAGAAAGGGCAAACGACATCCTGATCACCATGTATTTGCTCCAGGCACGTCATGCATGCATACACGTCACGCATGTCGACATGGGTAAATGACTCTACGGACGACCTCTTCGCCCCAAGGCTGAGGGCAAATGGAGCCTACCTGAAACACCAAACATTTTATTGAGCATAAGACATTGTCAACCCTGGAGTGGATTAAAGACTGACTTTTTGTAAGGTTGACCTCCCGCTCAACGGTGCACGTAGATGTTAGAAATCAGCAGCTAGCAGTATGAGTTGGCACGGTCAAACATTTCAGGGGCTACGCTGAATGATTTGGCCTCCATCATGTGGCGGCGTGGACGACAGGCCATCCACGAGCAGGCACGCAGCTTGAATATGCTTGCACATTAACTTATGGCCCGTCCAGTTCGGATAGCTGCATCGCAGGTGGTGGACGCAGGTCCGGCACTCCTGACACCGCTGCTGGCAGCCGATCTGCGGGCACTGGCGGTGTTCCTGCTCCACCCGGTAGGAGCGGCTGGAGTCGTCTGCACCGCACCGAACCTCCCACGCCGGCAGGAGGCTGTCCGTCACCGGGGAGACCGCCGCCTGTTGGCTCCGGACGAGTTCGGCGGCGGTGGCGTGGCGTTGGCGATTTCCTCGCCGTGGAGGCTTCGAGCCTGCCAGAGCTGCCTCCGGGCCATCGTCACCGTCTGGTCGTCGGCGAACTTCAGCAGAGCTGCGATGCACCTGTAACAAATGGATTTCAGTTCAACAACGTGCTATCGCGGGAGAGGGCCAGATCGTGATAGTGAACATCTCTTCGTCGCTCACGTCGTGGAGGGTGTAGCAGTTTATGACTCCTCTGCTCGAGTGTTTGCTCCGGTGCGGCTCCACCGTCAGCGGTAAGGAGACGAGCCTCCGACCGGAGGCCCTTCCCTCGGAGTACACGAATAAAGGCTTTCATCGCTTCCTCGCTACTGCGGAACTCGACCTCGATGGCTCCATCGCGCATGCGGTCGCAGCGGACAATTGAGCCGAAACGGTCACAGCCGTCTCTTCGCTGGGAGGGGGACAACGCACTCAAAGGCTTGTCATCGCTCCGGAGGATAAGGATTTTAGGGTTTCTGGGTCCCTTGTCGTGCGTCGTTCGCCCGTCGGCCAAGGTCAACGGCGACTGCGACTGCGCACATCGCGTGCCTCTCTTGTCGCAGCGCCCTGGCAGAGGCCAGCCGGCGGCGCCCCTGAGCAGCCTCCTCTCGCGCAGCTGTCCCGGTCTGCTGCAGCTGCTCTAACTGCTGCCGGAGTCTCTCTTCCTTCCAGCGACTGCCTCGCGCAGCAGGCGGTGACATTCGCTAGTTTGTCGGTAACAGCGAATAGGTAGTCTGTATATGAATACCTCCACAGGAGGCTCATAGAAGGGCCCACGATAAAAAGGGCAAGCGGCCCCTCATCTCCATGTATCTGCCTCAGGCATGTCATGCATGCATTGCATACGCATGTCGACATTGGTATATGACTCCACGGACGACTTCTGCGCCCCAAGGCTGCAGTCACATGGAGCATTCCTGAAACTCCAAACATTTTACTTCGCATGAAACACTGTCAACTCTTGAGTGGATATGCTAACACGTGCAGGGTTGGCCCTCCGCCCAACGGCCCAACGGGCCAGCACTCACTTCAATGGCTTTGTCAGTTTTTTATGCACATCTGTTGTGCAGGGCTGGCGCTAAGTAATACAAATGTTAGGCAAAGACGGCGCTGCTTCCCGTGCGGCCACTTGTTCCGGCTGCTTCAGGCTTCTCCAGGCTGCGACCGGCTCCTCCGAGTGAACGGTCGTGCGCGTGCGGCGGGTGCGGCGGTGAAGGACCCTCAGCATGCCCGGCTTCTGCGAACAAATTGTGCGGTGGCATCATATGTTCACATGATAGCACAACTCAAAGCAAAATGAAAAAAAATAACCTCAACAAGTCATTCATCTTGTACTTTAAGTATGTATCACTCGGCCGTAAACGACGAGGTTACGGGAGCGGGTCCCAGGGTCATCAGCTTACCTTCATTAGATTAGAACATGCCGTGCAGTTTGTTTATCACTCGGTCATAGCCCTTGGGGCTCAAAGTCCTACCGACCGCTCCAATGTTAGGCAAAGACGGCGTTGCTTCTCGTGTGTTTTGTATTCGTCCGCGTCCGGCAGCAGCTCACTTAACAATGTCTGGCACCGCCACCCGGCTGACCGCCGGCCGGTCATCGCGCATGCGCCCTGCTGTTTAGACAGTGGCCGCCTGGCAGAGGGGCGGAGCCGCCCACCGCGATTCCCGACACCGAGGGGCACACAAAACAAGTTTCTCCGAACGAGCTTTTTTGAGCCCGTATACGCTTGAGAAGGGGGACAACGGTTTGTCATGTTCAGTTATCTTTTTTTTTTGCTTGTCCGGACTCATCGGTATTTTATTGAATCACTGAATAATTGAATCATGTGCATATCCAGTAAGTAGTAATTTCCAGTATACAGACACACGTGTACTTTTTGGTGGCACTATCAAACAGGGATGGTTTGGAAAATGATTCACAAGTTAGTGTTGTAAGAAACAAGACGGCGAAACAGTTAGAAAGACGGTTACAAACATACACCAGCTTTTCTCTATTTTCACGTTAGTGGGACGGCCCACGTTCTTACTTGGCGTGTTTTACTTCGTACCTTCCATTGTCCTCGCGACTGTTGAATTTTGTTGTTTTCCTTTATCACTGTATTGAACAGCTTGCGAAGCATTTCTGCCATCGTTCTGGTATAATGGTAGGGAGTGAATGATTGCTATAGCGCACAGGTTACGCCGGGATATATCTATCACAGCTCTACCTCCTCATCTTTGAACTTTGTTAGCTTTGGGATCAACTGCAGCGAATTGACGCTTGGAAACGTTTGCCTGCTCGGTTGCCAAACCGCAACTGCTTGTGCTTGCCAACCCGCTGATCACGACGTGGTCTGCCGGCATACCTCATTCGAGCCACAAGCACACCTTTGGATAAGCGATTTTCTCGTGCCGCGATATGACAGTTCCTTTCCATGCCTGCCCGATGGACGAAGTCCGTCTGACACACCTGGACGTATCCCAGCCAGCTAGGTTTTGCTGGATGTTTTCGAACGATGGTCACATTGCGCAATCGTTCAAGTTGGTTGCTTTTGCTTTACACCAGTATGTTGAATGTTTGATTACGAGCTGTACGCACATTTTCACATGGGGAGCCGTTCAAGATGAGTAGTAGTTGCTTCATGTTTACCTACGCCCCGGGGTTTGGGCTGGGGACTCCAAAGCATAGCCGCTTCTGACTGTGCTGGAGTCGGAACTCTTGGTTCTCAGACGGCGCAGAACAGGCTACGGAAGTAGATGCGACTTATCTGTGCACGGAGAGCGGATGTGTCAAGACAGCAAAAACAAAAACATCACAATTATTTCACCATAGACCATTGTACCTATGATTACCACTTCAACTAAAAGTTTGCAACTTCTCTTAGTAAAAAGGTCAACCGTCCTCGTCATAGTAAGTCACGCCATGCCCGCTCTATCATGACTACTTCAGTCACGACTCCGCCTGCAGCTTCACAGCCGCATCTGACTTTCGTTTATCGCCGAGACCAAAGACTTAGGCCCGCAGGATTCAGTTGGTGTTCTTGCTCTTCTGCGTGGTTTTGATATTGAAGATGTAAAACGCCGAACACCAGAGCAGGAGCATGGCCTGCTTATATTCCTTGGCGACGGGGGTGCCCTCCCTCACGTGCAGTGTCGCCACTTCTCCGTCCTCCAGGACGGGCATGGACGTCATTGGCCGTCCGTCCCCCTCCTTCATCATCAGGTGCTCTTCGCCCATCAGACGAAGCAGGGTGTCGACTGCCAAACCTGTAGGTACCAGAAAGCCAGTTATATCCAGGAAGTCACGAAACTGGCATCCAGGTTGGCATTGCAACGGTTAAGTTTGGTGATCCCTAAAACTCCCTTTACAGCTTCATGGTATACCTCTAGTTACTCCCCATGAACCTCCCTGAAACTCCCCATAACCCCGCTCCAAATCCCCCCGAAAAAAAAAATATTGGACTAATAGCGTAATAACCTTAAGCCCGTGAACCAAGCACAGATAAAACAGATTTCAAGAAATGTGTATTCATAGTCCGGGGCGGTGTTAGGCTCAAAGAATTGGCAAGACACCCCGCCGCGGCACGCTCTCTGGGATCTCACTCCATTTGCTTCACGGTCGCGATGACCGCTGCTGCTGGCGACTCATCGGCCTTCAGTCCACCGAACACTTTGGTTGCCAGAAACCGATTCAGATTGGCCATGTGTTTCGGAGTTTTGAGGTTAAACATCCATTCCAAAAGGCGGCCTGCCACAGCCTAGGAATGCTTGGTCTGGGCGGGGGGGGGGGGGAGGGGCACTTCCACCTTCCGGGCCTCAACGAATACCGCGTCTTCCCCGCCCGGCTCTCCTTTCACGATGGTGGGATGGATATTTTGCGGACCTCCGTTGGCTTCCGTTGTCTCTTGGGGGACGCGCTGCAGGTTCTCCAGCTCAACCGCAAAATGTTCATAACCATGAAATTATAGGTACACTTAACATTGCGTGGGAGGAAATCCACTTTGTCCACGGAGGAGGCCGGCAGACGCGTCACCTCCCGGCCCTCCACCATCACCAACACCATTCGGTGGTTCCAGAACAGGCTGGGATTGTCTATCTCGTCGCCTTCAGAACGAATTTATCTGTTATCATCGGACCAAACTCTACTTTAGGCTAAGGTGGAACTTCTTGACAAATGCCCGATAGAGCGGAGAAGAGAGGGGGAGTAAATTTCGCCCTTCCTACCTCTTTTTCTTAGCACCGCTATTTTCGTGAAACATGAAATACTGTCTGACAATAGAATCACATCTGGGGACAAAATTCAACTTGGGTCACGCCAGGTCCGATCACCAGGTCAGGTCAAAAAGTATTTTTGCACAATAATCACCCTAGCTTTGATTCAGCGTGAGATTTAACAAAAAGCTGAACTAGCCGCGGACTGACTAAGCTCAGGCCCAGAGCCGATGCTTGACCGGAGGGCGTGGTAAAATGGGTGGCTGTCCTGTATTTAATACAGGATAATGTGTTTAATATTTAGTAATTATTAAAATACAGAGCGCCTCATCGCGGATAAAAGTTTCTATAAGTCGACCACGAGTGCCACTGCCAGCGCCGACCACGAGTCTCAACTCCACGCCAAGCTATGGGCGTTGAAATCGCCGACTACGAGGACCGGAGTTGGGAGCTCATCGACAAGTCGATGCAGCTCATCCACCGGGAGTGCTATACCTGGTGGAAGGTATAAAAAAAGAGACTGTCAGCTCTCGGTGTTTGAAATCAACTGTGACTAGACTAAGTCCTCTACTTCCGAAGAGGCGCCCCCCCCCCCCCCCGTAGCGGATACGGGAGATCCCCGAGCCCTCTCGGTGGAGCAGTCTGCCTTCTGCGGAAACAGATCGGACGTGGATTGAGCACTTTTCGCCCGAGGGGCGTCGCCCTCCGAGGACAACCAGCTTGGGGGCGTTTGCCGTTTGACAAGGCGCCCTGGAGCCGCGGGGGGAGCTCCTGCTGCCCCAACGGTGATGTCGGGGCAGCAGCCTGAGACCTTGACGAAGGTGTTTCAGGCAGCAACGGCGGAGGCCGCCGCTGCGAGGGTGGAGGAGGGGTGGGGACCCATGGTGGGCCGGGTCCCCACCTGAGGTGTCTCTGGGGTGTCAGCGGCGACGGCTAGACCGCGCTGATTCATTGCACTTATCGCTCTGAAAATTGTTTCCTTAGACTCAGGTCCTCTCCGTCGATAAGAGAAGTGATGTATTTGAAGGAGACCTGAGTGACACCTTCTCCTCCTGATCACTGAGTCATTGTATTAGGGGGATCAGAGTAGCAATCAAGAACTCATTATCGCGGCACCAGCGTAGCCCACCTCGAGCCAGTCAGCAGCGGAGGGAGACTGGCAGATTCATAGTAATAGATGATAAAACACGATTGATAACTGGGCCCGAGCCTTGCAGCCAACGCCAATGGCGAGCCGGGGGGCCTAAGCGTGCAGCCGGCGGTCCGTGGGGCCGGTGTGAGCGGCTGGCGAGCCTGTGGGGTCTGCGCGTGCAGCCGGTGGTCCGTAGGACCATTACCTACTGACGTGCGGCTGGCGAGCCCGGGAGCTGCGTGCAGCCGGTATGACATTTTCACGCCTAGAAATATACCCGGGGCCTTATAACAGCCAACGGGTGAGACGCGTATGGGTCTCCTAAACGCAGCTGGTGACGGTGACGGAGTCCTAGCGGGCCGCGACGTACCGTGGGGTGTTGTCATAACGCGGGGCTTTCCTAGGAAAGGCTTCATGTCCAGGCTGATGGACGCTGGTATTCTCTTTACTCCTCGCCTCACCACCGAGTATCTCCAGTCCGCGCCTCACCACTGCGCACTACTTCCTCTCGCCCCTCCACGGTGACTAACTAACTATTCCTCTGACCCCAGAGCAAGTGTATTGCTGCAGGTAGCCCGTCTGTGTATACAGGGTGTCCCAAAATTAATATCACACCGTCCCACAACCTTTATTTTGCCTTTTTCGGCGCAATATCAATATTCACCTTGAAACTGACGCCTTTTGTGAAAGACTGCTCTTTCATGCACAACATTCTGGTGGGGCTTAAAATACTTATCAAATTCAGATACCACCCTTGCAAACTTCAGTTGTGCATCTGCCGTCAGAGAGAAAGAATTCATAATCCTCTGACTTTCAGGCATTCCCATGACATAGAGCAAGTGGTGTACACGATACTTGGGATCTTCTTTTTCCAGTTTAGCTAGAACATCGTACATGAGGTATGTATCCCTCCAATCCAACCACCTCTTTGGGTCGTGGAAGGAAAATCTTTCAGGCGGTTTGATCCCCATGGCAAAACTGAAACGTTTCTACGCGCCACGAATGCCGCACTTCGTAGATAAATCTTCGTAGGCCCCCTATCGGTTCAATTGATAGAAAACACTCGGGATTCAAATCAATTTCAGCCTATTCAAAATCAACACATCGGTTTCGGCACCATGTTTCGTGATATTTCAAGTTCGTTCGTTCCGGTCCCAGAAATCGGCACACACCATGTCACCGAGCCAACAAGAATGTTTATTTCAAGGTCGGGCGAATTCAAGGTGCGAATATCGGGCGCAGTCAGCTGTTGCCTTTTATCCAAACGGGTGAAGCCGAGAGATCGTCTATGTGGCTGACCCGTTCGTTCACGTTCAGGCAAAGATCACTCCGGCGGGCTTCCATCCTGTGACCTTCACCCTTCAAGGTGTCGATCTTATCTTTTGTGTGTGGTAGGTATATGCATGGACAGATCATGCACCAAGCGTTTTTTTCGGAGATTTGGCTTCTCCCCGTTTGCTGCTCCCCTTGTGATCTGCCCGGTTACACAATCCTCTAGCGATACCGATGTGCCGGTGAGCTCCTCATATCTGATTAGAAGCCTCGACAGCCTGTTGCTCTCATCGTGTCTTAGACGTCGAAGGCGAGCGCGGGCTTTCGATGTGTCGGCGTTGCGGCTGATTTTTATTTTTGTATTTGCCTTGATGCTGGCGCTGAGGAGCTCTATCGAATCACGAAGCTGTTGGACGTTGACTTCGGAGGACGTCACACTGCTCTCGAGAGACCTTGCCAGAGGTTGAAGCGCCCCAACGTATCGGCTAAAAGACTCGCGGTCGATCGTGAATCGGGCTAGGGCACCCTCCAGCTCCTCTTCGAAATCCCTCGCCTACTTCTCCATTCGCCGGAGTCGTTCGGGAGCTCCCGCGAAAGTCGCTCTCGCCTCCGTTCATTCCAGTAGAGGATCTTACCGGTTAATTCGTCGACCCTCTGATCCCTCGACATGTGCTTTGTGGTGTTGCCTGTTCTACTGAGGTGGGCGTTGGCGATCTCTGTGGTCTCCATTACCGACCATCCAGATTCCAGAGCCCTCTTGCCAGAAGCCACCGTGAGTGATTTGGAATATAAGATGCAGTTGTAACATATACATATCATATCCATCCACTACCCATGACCGCACCAAAGAACGTCAACTGAGAAAGTGACTGCTACTACCGTTCCCAAAACGCTGGCACTTGTAGCAGCGAAGTATTTGTATTTGTATTTACGTCAGCAGACATTCCACAAAAGGGTGGCTAGGGGCCAACGTAGGGTGGGGGTGGGCAGTGAGGGGCCAAGGAGTGGGATAGTGGGGAAAGCTGGGATGAGATGAGTTGATGTGCGCGAAGGAAGAGCTCAAACAAACCCGTGAAATGCCAGCCGCAGTAGCGAGTCAACGATCACCTTAGCCTGCAGCGGTATGCCGGGAATGGGCCTTTTGTTACTGGACTGCCGCCACCTCGTCCCGCAAAGCGACTGACACCTCTCTCGGATGATGCGTCGCTAATTGGTTATTTTTCGAGGACCCCGTCCCCACCCCGTCACCGAACCCGAGATCCGCCCCTTCCCTAAACCGCAGCACCGGCGTTGTTCTTTCCGCGTTGATTCCCACACATGTCTTCCAGGACGTCTGC
The DNA here is from genome assembly GCF_019059575.1 of Amphibalanus amphitrite. Lineage (NCBI taxonomy): Eukaryota > Metazoa > Arthropoda > Thecostraca > Balanomorpha > Balanidae > Amphibalanus > Amphibalanus amphitrite. The sequence goes on from NW_024881662.1 coordinate 472,264, forward strand.
GCGCACTGGGGTCGGTGCCATTCGAGTCGCCGTTGCCGCCGTCTCGTATGGCCTTCTGAATTTTCATTTTGCTGTTCTCGGCGCATTTTGCAGCTCAGTCGCATCGTCTAAGCCTGTATGACACTTCCTGATATGTAGCGTTCGCGGGGGTAGGTATAGTCAATATGTGGACGCTGCCGGCCCCCCGCTGCCAGCAAGCCTTAAGACAGCTCTTCGAATTGAACAGCTAATGAACGTTACTGACGTGGGATGTGCAACATCGTAGCCGCCAACGATCAGGACGCGCGTTGGACGGGTATTGATGGCCGTGGCGATAGTCCAGCTAAGGCATTAGTCGTCTGAAAGCCCCGACTTTCGACGCATGCACAAAAAAATATGACACCCGTTTATGGTTTTTAGGACACGTAAAAAAAACACCATTTGGGGGGCCAAAAAAGCCCTTAATTATGGTGTCCTGATATCATATTCTGGAGTCTTGACAGCAGTAGCACTATCGGGTTTGAAAGGGGATTCGGGTGCCTATAAATGCAGTGTCAATACATGCCCAGTTTGGGGAGCCAAGGAGTCCCGAAATCACCTGGCACCTTTTTGAGTGGTGCCAGACACCCTCCAAATACCTAATACCCAAAATGGTGCTAGGATACCCTTAAACTGCAGGTACCAAAATGCCCCAAGCTCCCCTAGGATGGCACCTATTTCTGATATTCCAACCAGTATTGATACCTTATTTTGGTACTTCAGCAAGGTGCTCAATACCGGACTCCTTTCCACAACACCCAATAATGGTGCTCACAACTATATTTCGCAAGCTGCATTTATGATTCAAACTATGCTTAACACAAAGCAAAAGTGCCATTCAATTCTTCAAGTTTTCAAGCTCTTTGCACCATAAGTCATGGACACATGAAGCGTCATAAGCACTTTCTTCAATACCATGAGCCCATGACACAAACACACGGCTCCCCTCACTTTGAGCTTCACTTCAGCGAACTCAGTAGGCCTACTTTTGCCACCCGGGCTGCCTCTTGCTGCAAAACCGCACACGTGATTGTAGATTATGGTGCCATGATACGTTCCAGCTTGGGTTGAGATGGGCGGCCAGGTGATATGCGAAACTGTCTCCTATAATCAGCAGCATTTTGCTTGATCCAGATATGGGTATCACCGACGGTTCCCCGTCCGTTCGTCCCTGGACCCCGCGCGGCAGGCGACTCGGCCTGCCGCGCGGCACTGCGTGAGCAGCGCGCCAGAAAGGTATGCTGTGCCGCCGGGCAGCTAACAGCACCGAACAGAGAGCTATTGCCCTTGGCAATGCATTCGTCTATGTGTCCGGATAAGGAGATATGGTTGATATGATATGAAACGAGGATAGGTATGATTGTTATTTTCACAGCGTGTCGAAGCTACCGTGTGCTGTTTACAATTGTTGTTCACATCTCCCCCTCTCGATGGCTAATCCCTTCCGAAGTGCTGGTGCATATCAAGTTGGTATCGTGACATTCTTTTCTGGAGGACATACTAGGCCCACATACTTGCTCTTTGCTCACAGATGTTGCTCTTTGTCAGCTGACTGATGACTCTTTGGTATATTATCACCATCCATGTAACGAACTGGTCTGTACTGGCTCACCAAGCACACTGCCGGCCCGCGGCCCAAACCGGCCCGCGGCCGACCCCACAGTGCCCCAGGGCAGACGCGGCGGCAGTACGTTCACATACGCGCTGACGTCACGGGCAAGCCGTGACCTCAGCGAGGCAGAGCAATACACCACAATCCAGTACAAAGGTGTGAATCCTGGCTGGTTTGTATCGATGCCATTTCTTATCATTTTCCTGGATTGCCGTTTTGGTTTCTTGCCGATACTGCAGTGACCACCCGTTTTCTGTGACGTTTTTCACGTTATTATGCACTTTTGTGTCATTTTTCTTTTGAATTGGCTGGTGAACTGCTTTCTTTTGCTTTGGCTGGTGAACTGCATTTACCTATGAATGTATTGGGCCTTTGTTAGTGGACGTTTGCTCGTATTGCTATCGTTTTGGATCGAACATTGGATCGAACATCGAATCATTAAATGTATGCGTTCACCAGTTTCTCAGACGTTCTCTGCCGTTTTCACTTTTCTGTGACGAAGGCTCAATGATTGCAACGGCTTGCATTGCACAAATTGAACAGCATCATCGTTTTCCAGCCGACCTGATTGTGTTTCTCATGCCGCTTTTTATCGTTTGCACTTACGATACCAACGGTTGTCGTTTGCACTTGCCTTTTCCAACAGAATCTGCATTTTTCTTGTGCGTTTTTGATTGCCAGGTATGGTGGAGAATGGAGATCCGTTGCAACTGAGGACCATTACACCACCGTACGCAATAGTGTCCACGGTTTGGTCCCTGCGAGACTGCAGCTGAGTCTCAGGGCATGGTGGAACAGTTAGTGTTAGCGCTACATGGCGCTGCTGAAGTGATGGTTTTTGGTGGCGAAGCGACTCCCCCGTTGTTACCCGTGGCCGTAGCTGAAATGGATTATCTTCTTTGTCTCTGGACTCGCGTGTTTACTGCTGATTGATATATTTCACATTCTTCGGTTCTGGTAGCGAGCCTCTATATTATCCACTCAAACACATCACCGCCGTTCAACATCACCAACCTCATGTTCATGTCCCACCTCAAGCCACATCACCACTCCCCCTCTTCACGTCCCCCGCACACCGCATCTTGGCGAGGAGAGGCACGGTCCCCACGAATAACATTATCTTAACCTTTGACTCCACCGACATGCCGAGCGAGGTTCGCGTGGGGTACGTGAGGGTTCGTGTGCGACCTTACGTCCCGGCACCCATGCGTTGTTTCCGCTGTCAACGTTTTGGTCATACGAAGGACAACTGCCGAGGCAAACCCGTGTGCTCCAAGTGTGCTTCCCAGGACCACACTGACGACACGTGCAGCTCGGAAACCCCTCGATGCGTCAACTGCGGAGAGGGGCAGACACCGCACTCCGCGTATGACAGGTCCTGCCCTACATACGTCAAAGAGAAGGAGATAAATACCATCAAGGCTACCAGAAATCTGTCGTTTAAAGAGGCCCGGGAGGTGTATAACCAAACTCACCCGAAGACCTCGTATGCCCAAAAGGTGAGAGTGACAAACTCAACCGATGCCTCCCAGATGAGTGTTGCACAGCTTGTGCAGCTCCTCAAGCGATTCGGCCTCACTGTCGTAGCCACTGATGGCTCAGCGGACCCCCCGGCGCCTCGTGCGCCGCCGAGCGACACGGAGCAGGCTGCTCAGGAGTCAGTGTGGGGTCCACCCAGTCCGGCTCCAGCCGCGAGTGGAGACGAGTGGACCGTCGTCCAGCGCCGACAGGGTGGTCGGCGCCCCCCGGCGCAGGGTAAGGCGCCACCCACCCCGCCCCGCCCCCGACCGTCTACGGCGGTGCAGGAGGCTCTGCGGCGGGGGGAGGAGGAGAGGAGGGCACGTGAGGCGAGGAGGGCTCGCCTCGTACAGAAGGCCCTCGAGGCTAAAGAAGCCTCGTCTGCCGACTCCGCCTCCGGGAGTGCCAACGCGGCCGCCGCCGCTGACACCCCGGAGACACCTGAGGCGGGGACTCGGCCCATCATGGGTCCCCCGCCGCCTCCTCCACCTCCGCAGCGGCGGCCACCACCGCCGCTGCCAGAGACGCCTGTGTCGAGGACACAGGCCGCCGCCTCGACATCTCCGTCGGGGCGGCAACAGTCCTCCGCGGCTCCAGGGCGCCTCGCCAAGCGGCAGACGCCCCCGAGCTGGTCGCCCTCGGAGGGTGACGCCCCTCGGGCGAAAAAGCCCCAGCAGGGCTCGAGCCACGCCCGATCTGCCTCCGCTGAAGGGAGGCTTCACCGAGAGGGCTCGGGGCACCCCCGCATCCGTTACGGGGGGAGCGCCTCCTCGGAGTTAGAGGACCTAGTCTAGTCTTTCAGTCTAGTCATTTCCTCTTTTATCCTTTTATCTTTTTCGCGCTATTGCGCTTTTTTACCAGGTGCATTTCTCTCGGTGTTTTTTACCTTTTTTGTGGTCAGTCAGGTATCTGCGTGCGCCTTTGCCTCATGTTATACGCGCCCTTTTTGCGCCTTTTTAACCACGCCTTTTATTCTACAGTGGAACTGTAGAGGCCTCCGGGCCAACTACCAGGACCTACAGTCTCTTATCCGTTGGCGCACACCCCTTGTTTTAGGTCTCCAGGAGACCAAGCTTGCGCCAAATGTCACCCTTGCCATCAAGGGCTACTCTGTTTTTAGGAGAGACCTGGACACCCCTACCATTGCCCATGGAGGTGTGCTTCTGGCGGTTCACCACAGCGTACCTGCGCGCCAGGTGCCGCTGCAGACTCCCCTGCAGGCGGTGGCCGCCAGAGTTGATTTCAACCACCGGGAACTGACTGTGTGCTCCTTATACCTTCCACCAGGTATAGCGCTCCCGGTGGTTGAGCTTCATCGACTTGTCGATGAGCTTCCACCTCCGGTCCTGGTAGTCGGCGATTTTAACGCCCATAGCCTGGCGTGGGGATGCGACACGACTGGCACTCGTGGTCGACTTTTAGAATCTTTTATCCGCGATGAGGCGCTGTGTATTTTAAATACAGGACAGCGCACCCATTTTACAACACCCTCCGGTCAAACATCGGCTCTGGACCTGAGCTTAGTCAGTCCGCGGCTAGCTCAGCTTTTTACCTGGTCCGTCCATGACGACCCACTCGGGAGCGACCACTTCCCAGTGTGGCTGGAGCACCAGGAGTCCCCAGTGTCGGGCAACCGTCCACCTAGGTGGAATGTTCGGAAAGCCGACTGGGGCGAATTCCAGGCCGCTGTAGAGGCCTCTGTTTTAGCCAGAGCCGACGCCTCTGTGATGTCTACAGAGGATTTTACATGTTTACTCAATGACTCCGCAAACGGGTGCATACCCAAGACGTCGAGTCAGCCTCGTCGTCCTCCGGTCCCGTGGTGGACCAAGGAATGCGGAGATGCGATTCGTGCCAGGAAACGCGCTTTTAGAAAGTTTGACCGGAGTAGTACTACTGAGAACCTCATCGCTTTTAAGAGAGCGCGGGCTTTTGCCCGACGCGTTTTAAAGGAGGCAAAGGCTGTTTCATGGCGCACTTATGTAAGTTCCTTAAACCGTTTTACTCCTACGACCCAAATATGGGCACGCATGAAGCGCATTGAAGGCCGGTTCAGCTCTGTTCCGCTTCCGGTTTTAAGAGTGAACAACACGGACATATCTCACCCTTCAGACGTCGCAGAGACGATAGGTCGTGCACTCTATCAGCGCTGCCGAGGAGAGCCGTCCTCACGACCTGCACCAGCCGCCGTGGACTTCAGCACAGCTGAAAATTTGGTGTACAACGAGCCTTTCTCTATGGCTGAGCTCACGTCTGCCATCAGCTCGTTGCGCAGCGTCTCAGAAGGTCCGGATGCTGTCCACAACGACATGCTCCGTCATCTCCCAGCAGTTGCCCTCGAGGCGCTGCTAGCAACCTTCAATTCGCTTTGGGAGACTGGCACTTTCCCTGAGACCTGGCGGGAAGCCACTATCATTCCTATCTTGAAGGCTGGCAAGTCGGGACATGACCCTCTCCATTATCGGCCCATCTCTCTCACATCATCGCTATCAAAGCTGATGGAGAAGATGGTCAATGTGCGTTTTAGCTGGTTTCTGGAACATCATGGTGTTTTTACAAACGCCCAGTGCGGTTTTAGAAAGCACCGCAGCCCTGTTGACCACATTTTAGCCCTTGACACCGAGATACGCACCTGTTTTACTGAAAGGAAGCACCTTGGAGCACTGTTCTTTGATATTGAGGCGGCCTATGATACAGTCTTACGACACAGCATACTTTTCAAAGTGTATAAGTACGGCATACGCGGCCGGATGGGCCTCTTTATCGAGAACTTTTTATCGGGTCGTCGGTTTAAAGTCCGAGTCGGTAACCAGTTGTCTAGCAGTTTTATCCAAGAGAATGGAGTCCCTCAGGGAGGGGTGCTTAGTGTGGCGTTATTCGCAGTGGCGATTAACGATATCGCCGATGATCTCCCGGTCTCTATCGGCAGATCGCTTTTTGTTGACGATTTTGCCATCTGGTTCGCCGCTTCCAGCGCTCGGCACATGGCCAGACAACTGCAGCTTGCAGTCAGACGGCTTGAGAGATGGAGCCGTGACAATGGTCTCCGTTTTTCAACGAGGAAGACTGTTGCCATGCATTTCTGTCGCCGCCGCTGCGCCGACCCTACATTGGGTATCCGTCTGTACGGACAGACGATCCCCACGCAGCCGGTGGCGAAGTTTCTTGGTATGACGTTTGACGGACGTTTGACGTATAAAGAACATTTTAGAACGCTTCGGGAACGATGTTTTAAATCCCTGAACGTTTTAAAGTGTGTTGCCCGCACATCATACGGTGCGGATCGCAAAACTCTGCTCCTCTTGTACCGGTCGATCATCCGATCGAAGCTGGACTACGCGTGTTTTGTTTATGATTCTGCAAGTGAGTCCAGCAAGAAGTCCCTGGACGCAGTACATCACGCTGCGCTCCGCGTTGCCACCGGGGCTTTCCGCACTTCTCCAAAGAGTAGTCTTCTGGCTGAAACGAATGAGCCACCTCTAGCTATTCGTCGCCAGATGCTGGGGATGCGTTACACTTTGAAACTTCGCCAATACCCAACGCATCCGACGTACCCGTACGTCTTTTCACGTCACGCTACTCGATCTGACGGGAGGGTACGACCGTCGTTTGGAGAACGCATGGGAGGTCTTTTTTCAGCTGCTAACATATCCTTGCGTGGCGTTCGGCGTACCTGGGACACGCCCCCTCCACCCTGGAAAAACGCCAATCCGCAAGTGGACCTCTCACTATCGACTGTTAAGAAGGACAACTTGTTGCCTGCTGAGGCGCGAGCCAGAGCCTTAGAGCACATTGCCGTTTATGATGGTTTTATCACGGTTTATACAGACGGCTCGAAGACAACCGAGGGAGCGGGCTGCTCTTTTGTCGCTGGTCGTGACACCCGCTCGTTTTCTCTGCCACCTTCCGCCTCGGTGTTTTCTTCAGAGCTAGTCGCTATAGAGAAGGCTTTGTGTTTCATCGAGGTTTCTGGCAGTCCCTTTTACTTGATTTTATCTGATTCTCTTAGCAGCTTATTGGCCTTACGTACTTTTAACTCAGTTGACCCCATCGTGCGGGACATTTTAACTCGGCTTACGTCGGTGGAGCAATCTGGAAAATCAGTCCGTTTCTGCTGGATTCCCAGTCACGTCGGCATTGAAGGCAATGAGCTTGCTGATGCTGCTGCCAGACGCGCCGCCGCAGCACCCTGCACTCGGCGCTTGCCTCTGCCTGCCCGGGATTTTTATCCGCTGGTGCGACCCTTCATGCTTTCAAAGTGGCAGGCAGATTGGGATTTGTGTGTAAGGAACAAGCTGAGAGAGTTGAAACCAACTCTAGAGCCTTGGCAGTCTTGCCTGCAAGGCAATCGTTTCCAGGAAGTGGTCCTCTGCAGACTCCGTATTGGTCACACATACGCGACGCACAGCTATCTCCTTTCAGGAGGTGAGCAGCCTTTGTGCAACAGGTGTTCCGTGCCTCTAACCGTCGCTCACGTTCTTTTATCTTGCCCACTCTTTGAACGGAACCGGACACGCTACCTGGGCTGTATTGCTCCTGGTACCACTATCCGCCACCTACTGGGTGACGAGTCACCCTGGGTTTTATCCGGCAATATTTTTTCCTTTATCCGTTCGGTCAACTTCCAGGTGATTTACTCAACCTGACCCAATTCCTCTCTAGTCTACTTGTCTAGTCAGTTGACTGTTACGACGCTCTTGCGTTGTTCTATCTTACCTTGCCGTTTTTATCAAGTCTTTTACTTTCTTAGCCTTGGTATATAGAAGGTCTCTTGTTTTGAAACACTTGTTTTATTAGAGTGACGTTATGGGCGCAAAATGACCTTCGCAGTCGGCGCGCCCTAAAGCCCCAATAAACAAACAAACAAACCTCTTCACGTCCCCCCGCGTCCTCCAACAACCCACGCTACGACAGTTCTGGCGCAGCCGCGCCATTCACCCTGGCGAGAACAGGTAAGTCACCGCAACCAAATTATACAACCCGCTACAATAGTTTCCGCTGAAGTTTCCGCCCCGGAAACAACAACAAAAGTTACCTACATATCTGGTTCGGAGAATATTGTGCGGGGCGACTCTACAAGATGGGTTCAAACGGTTCTTCCACTTACAAGCCATTTACACAAGTGTATCCGAGCGACATTTTGGGCCCTAAAATATCACACAGATGCACCAATGTAAAGTAACCAACACTTCCCCAAGCCACGAACCCACGGCAGAGCGACGCGACAACAATGATATCCTAACCATGGACATTGAAACAGGCAACTTAAACTATAACGCAAACCCTATCGACGCACCACCCGGCAGTCAACATCATACACCGTCAGCCCACTACAAAGTCTGTCAGTTTGGTAGGGGTACGACTTACTCGGCCGGAACGTGTACGTTTCTCGGGAGCCGTTTCCTGGTCCCCTGCAGAACCCACCATGCCTTCGTCTGCATGGATGGTGGGCCGCCCCGTGTCCTCGTCAGTGTGTGTACAGGGACCCGCAGTTGCTACTGTACACATATATTACCGATTTAGAATTGCGCTATTATTTGCTAAGTGCTGGCCATTGGAGAAAGGAGATGTAGTGCAAAGTATGGAGGAATAACACATGTTTGCTCCGAGGACGTATGTTTTGTATAATTCCTCTTACCGCAACAGATATTCTTCCAAAACTACAATCGTGCTATTTTTCCGCGCCGGTTGCCTCCCCAGAGCCCGTCCTTGGTATCGCCTATAGCTTCCGTTCCCGCTACGTGAATGAAAGTCACGTGACTACTACAGGTTTGCGCTCAGTACTAACACACCTAGCCCGAGGGCCGGTCCGTAGCGGGGAGGGGTAGAACGCCAGAGCTCCAGCGCAGTGGAGGTGGTGGTGGCCCGTATCACAAAGAGGCAACCGTAAGCAGAAGTACAATTGCCGCAGTATAAGATTATGATCAAGTTTTCTTTAGATGTATTGATTGACAAGAAAGTGCAATGCTTATCCGATATAATAAAACGGTGTCCAAGGCCTTGGAAGAACTATAAAACATATTCAGCAACGTATAAATTTCTGATACAGGCCATGACCTTTCACCTTGCCTCCGGGGAGGACCGCTCAGGAAGCCACATACCGAACGAATCGAGGCCTCGCAGCGCGGCGGCAGAGGAGGTGGATAAACCATCGCCAGATCTTTCGGTTACTTATGTTGAAGAAGGGAGGGAGTTGAAGGTGTAGGGTGAGGGCTGTTTTCAACCCACTCACCAATCTTTCCTTATCAACTTATAGCTTACCGAAAAATGCAACACAATGGTGGCCGTCACGAGATGTAGCGAAGAAGTGCCTCAGCCACACCGGTTTTGAGTAAACTTTAAGCATTGGAATTCAGGCCAGTGATCCTGAAGCATTATTTTATTTTTGTCGTGCATAAGCTGGGATGACGTGGGTCAAGTTAATTGCGAAGAAACGGTTTTAGTTTCAGATCATTTATGAGGCTAGTCGCGCCAAATAGTATACGTTTGTTGCAAAATGTCAAATAGAATGTTGACGTGCTATCCAGATGATGGAATTTATTTGACACAAGAAGTCAAAAAGTGGCATCGTTAGTCATCCTGCATACCTATAAATCGATTCGTCAAATCGTCACCTTGGTTCGAGCTCAATAGTTCTTTTCGCGGATGATCGGTTTCGTTTTCTTTCTTTTTTTGGGGGGGGGACAGATTATGAGCCAGTAACCACCCTCCCCAGTCCCCCAAACAACAATTGTTGACAAATACTGTGATGGCCTAAAAAATGCCCTCAATTATGTTACGTAGGGGAGAATGAGGTAAGTTGAGTCGCTTTTTGTTTTTCTTAAGCTACAGGCTAACTTACTAATCATTTTTCTGCGTTTACGGGTTGGACGGACAGAGTGGTGATTTGCGCATGTAATGGTGGCCAGAAATGTTTCATACCGCTTATTTTTGTACTGAAAAGGCTACGTCAAAAATCATCTTGCACGTTGCTCATCTTACCCCATGGGCGGGGTAAGTTGAGACACGTCGTGGGGAAAATTGAGCATGGATAGAAAAACGAACCTTTTCTTTTCGCTGGCGCGGCGAAGAGTGGGCTCTTTTATTTACTCCATGGCATAGATACTTATGGCAAGGTTTTTTCCTCCATCAAAAAAGTGACTGTTTTAAGCCTTCCAATAGCTCGTCAAGTTTTCTATCACGGAAGAAATCATTTTATCCTTCAGATAATCTGCAAATCACTTACAACTTGTGTAATCAACAAAGAAAAACAATTTCCTACCATTTTATTCAGCAGGAGCAAGCGCAGCTCAGTTTGGTTTTCGACAGCGGAGACAACAATGGCTTACCCGGCTCATTTTCCCCAGGTGAAAATGGGTCATCTTGCCCCACCCGTGGCCATTTTCGATTAATGACACCCGCTAAGGAAAATAACCATACACCGCAGATAACAACCATCTCATTTTAAAGGCAAAACATGTCTTAGTTATCAGGGGCGATACCACATGTTACCGGGTGCTGAGCGTGAGAACGTTGCCGTCTCACGTGAAAGACTGCAACATCGTAAGCGAACGGCACATGGAAGCTCAAGTCAATTAGCGCCATAGGAGCTGAGAAACATGGGGTGGCTAAACTTGCCCCTTGGCTCATCTTACCTCACTCTCCCCTATTTGGGGCTCTCAACTTTGATTTGTTAAAGTTTTTTTGTCTGTTCATTATAAAAGATGTCAAATTTGCCGTATCATTAACCCGCGCCCCACTGGGGTCTGTGTATAACACGCCCTACTGGGGGGGGGGGGCTATTCATAGCCCCCCTTCTAACTCCGAAACTACTGGGCCGATCGTCAAAATTCAAACGGCGTCTGATAGCCCCGGAAAAACTGTCGAGCGAAACCTAATTTCATTGACCTCGAGGTCACCGATGACGTCACAGGTCAGGTCAAAGTAAAAATTATTAGCATTTTGGCTTGTTCACATTTTGGGCTCTGGCCGCCGTCTTACAAGTCAGATCATGCTCATTTTTGGTTTCCACACTCGTGAACAGATGCTTTAGATATCTTGAGGGTACCAAACTTGTACTTTGATTTTCAGGTCAGGGTCAGGTCATCACAGGTCACGGAAATATTATATCATACGTCGGTCACGTGACACATGTTTTATGGTCCATTTAGGCCATAGATTTCGAATTTGATGTTGTCTGTGTCATTTGAGGTCATTTTGAGTCGAATTTAGCTTAGGTCAGGTCACTTTCAGGTCAAAAAAGGTCAAATTTTGAAGTTAAAATTTTTCAACAAAAAAGGTGTCTATTGGATGCAGTTTGAGCTCAGGAACACGATGGTGCCATTTATATTGGTGTACGATGTCAAATACGTACTGAAAAATTGATTTGAAAAATTAATAATTGTGAATTTTTTGCAATAATGCGTATAACTTGGCCATTTTTGAAGATATTTAGCTAAAACTTGCTAGAGTTAGTCATAATCATGCGTTCTGTCACATATATTCCGGTTTTTTTCGAAAAGTCAAAAACTTTTTGAAAAAAAATACAAAAATATAAATTTTGAATATTATTATATAAAATTTTCGAAATTTTCAAAAGTTTGAAAATCCGAGATAGCAATTTGATAGCGCGGTCAATTCTGAGTCCTTTCATGCAAAGAAATTGGATCTAGCTTAAAAACTGAGCTCTTGGGAGCGATTGCCGTGGTTCAATGTTTTGCGTCGAAATCGGACGAACATGACGTCACTCTGACGTCATTTCCGGCCGACCTATGGTAGCTACGAAGTTCAAATTTTGACACAAGGTGTCAAATTAATGCAGCTAAAGGTACCGAAAGTTTGGCGACGATCCGTCAAGCGATTTGAAAGTTATTGCGGAAAAACGGGAGGGGGGGCTATAAATAGCCCCCCCCCAGTGGGGCGCGGGTTAAACTTTTATTGAGTTTGTATTTCACACTTATCTAAAATGAACAATTTTGTCACTGGCTTCTTTTATGAATGGAATTGGATGGTCGCATGAATGAACGAATGAATAGCTCCATTTGAGCATCAGCTGAAATCAATCCTAAAATTTAATCTACCAGTCTGCAACGAAAAGGTTTAAAAAACAGTGCAAGTTAGGTGCAGTTTCTAATATATGCCGTTTTTTATTATGAGTGTCTCATAGCTCCTTAATCTTGAGCCGCTTCTCTTACGATTCATTTTATGTGGTGCTTACATTGTTCAAGAAGTTATAGTATTCGAGCTCGTTGGTCTTAAAAACTGCTATCGAAGTAAATTAAAGTGCTTCGGGCTTCGGCACTTAAAAACCAATCGATATTTAACCCTCACCCACTTAGGCATGTCTTTTCAGCGTCTTACATGTAGCGGAGGGGCGTAGAAACCCTCAGCCATTCGGCCCTTGATAAATATAGCCAGAGCTTCGCTGAAAAATAAAAAAGAGCGAGCTGCTCGTGACGAGAGAAATCCGATGATTTGAGGGTCCTGGTCATCGCTGACGAGAGAAAGCCAATTATTTTCATGTCCTGGTCAATGCTGAGATCCTAGGTTACTGGTTGACCTCCCAGATCAGGTTAATAACCCAAAAGCACGGAAATTGGGTCCCGCTAGAATTTCTACAAGTGAAGTTTGCTGGGACTTGGCTTGTTTCTGACTCCGAATTTGCACTTGCTTTGATCAAAGATGATGTATCAAAGCATTTGGGGTAGGACGGGTCACGCCAGATCACCCATTAGGCGTTCTGCCGGCTATCCATAGAATGTTAACCAGCACTTACAGCCTTGCACCATATTGTATAACTGATACCTAAGTATGCCTAGTTTTCAAATGCTAAAATGAGTGCTAAATTTCAAACCAACACTTCCTAAAAACCACAGTAAAAAGGTGTAAATTTAAGGAAGTTAACCGAAATCATTTCAAGTAAATGACCTTAACCTGAGTTTCACGTGACCTTGGCACCCACAACAATCAATGAGACAAACATTAGATAGTTTGGATGCTTCCGTGATGCTTCCGTGATGTGCTTAAAAGACTGCTGAAAATATATCTTTAAAAAATAAAGATAACTACTTCATCGATTTTAGCGAAAGAAAACATGTATGCCTAATTACTTATTTCTTGCCACTGACGGAGGCACTTTTTTGTGCGAAACGTCTGGTTTTATTCGTATTGTTATTGTATTGTCATTCCCTGTGAGAAAAAAGGATAACTCTTCAGTTAGTAACCAGAACAGCGAAACGGCTCAATGTAACACAATTCACTGTGTTTACGAAACCTATAACTGTCCCTAAAAATAATCCTATTTACAACTTTTAAAAAGATACAGCCTATACAGCTTAGGCATACAATTTTTTTCTGCATTAAGATAAAATTCATTTATCTCCACAGAATACGGTAAATTAGTGCTGCTGAAGTTCGCTTTCGAAGCGTCTCCTCCAAGCATTCCACAGCTCTCGTGCCATTTTGGATCACGGAACATGGCTGGGCGCAGGACAGGCCGTCTGCGAGCTTGGACGGACCACGTGACCACCTCCTCCCCTCCCCCTCACTCCCGTCCCCTTCCCCAGCAGGGCGTCCGCCGTCCGATCTAACCGCGCCCCAGGCAGTCGGCTCGGTCCGACCCTCCCCTGGTCGAGCCACGGCCGCCTGAGTTTGTGCCGAGTGCAAAACTGGAGCAGTAACTAGCGCCGGAACTAGTAGTCAGCACGACCATCGTCAGATGGCAGGAGTAAATGGAATAAGCGGTTCCAGGTTTCAGAAGGAATGGGGCAGGAAGAAGCGCTGAAAACAATGTTTTGCTGATATAGCCATAAAAAGTTCACTGAATTAGGAGAGCAGCACATCAGTTTAAAGCCCTTCAGATGGTGGTTTTAATAAGCACACAATCATTTCCCAATTCGCCTCCAACGGTGTCACAGGCAAAGAATACGCTGAAATACTAGTGTGTACAGAAGCAACTGCGGGTCCCTGTACCTGCTGTGTCGCTGCTTGGAGGCCCCTCACGGTCCCAGTCGGACTCGCCGCTCGCAGAGGGTCGGTCCTGGGCACGGCTAGTGGGTTGGCCACGCCTTGACTGGTCCCATCCCTCAACCGGGTTGGGTCTCAAGGGGTGTCTCTGGACACAGGCAGAGGGGTGCCTTGACTGGGTTGCCCCTGGCTGTCTCACCGTCGTCCCGAGTGCAGCGGGTTGTGCCCGGGACGGATTCAGACCACCTGTCACCGGCGGCCTGGAAGCCGCTCTGAGGGGAACTGGTGCCGTCCGGATGTTTGAAGGGGCAGTTCACTCTTATGTGATCCATCAGACCGCAAACATAACAGTTCATGATTGATTTTTCTCCACTGTCACAGTCCTTTGGTGCCACTACTCTGTGAACACCAGCACCAGTGTGGTCTCCCAGTGCCCTCTCAGCTCTCTCTCTATTCCTGCCACTGTCTTGGCAGCTGTGTCAAGTGTTGTCACTCCCATCTTGACCAGCTCATGTTTACCGGAGGGTGGGAGTAGTTACATCAGATGCAGCAGAGACATCTGATCTCTGTCGGCTTTGTTCATGAGAGTTGGGTATGCAGCAGGTATCAGTGCCTGTATTTGTAGCGGGTGCGCCTCACGTTACCCAGATATCCAAGGCTTGTCAAGCTCCTGCACGGCACTCACCGGATCCAAAGCTCCTCCCAAGAAGCTGGACACCTCTGACTCGAGGTCACCGAGTTCTTTCGGCAGATTCTCACTGCACAGCTGCCTCACACAGTCTTTGACTTCACCAGTTACAAAAATCTCAAGTTAGCCACCAGCTTTTCCTCACTCCACTTCTTCAGTCCACCAAAAATGCGGTAGTCCTCCAACCACACCACCCATTCTTTGGCGCTTGTGCCACTTAACTTTTCGAGTCCAATATCTTTCTCAGCCATTATCTAGTCCGTTACTTTACTTAGATCAAACAATCAATCAAAAACACCGCACCAGAGACCCCACCGACTGCCACCATTGAAATGGATTCTATTCTTTGTCTCTGGACTCGCGTGTTTACTGCTGATTGATATATTTCACATAAGGATTGAGGCACTTGGGGTTAATAGCTGGACAATCATGCGCACAGTTAGTTCAGGCACACGCCACACAGTGTCAACATTTCACGATGGTCCTCTAAAAAACACGTTGTACTCTCCGCCTTATCTTTACAACCCGGATCACTCCAAAAACTGACCTGCTGAGCCTGGTCCTGGGCACGCACATTGCACTTGTAGTTCTGTCGTGTGGTTTACTGCCTGTTCCAGGAACCTACTGAGCCTGCATCTCGCCAGTCACCGTGGGAAGTCGTATACCGGAGCGCCTTTTCGCCCTCGATCGAGGTGAGCGTAGGCTGTTAGCTTAAAGGTAGTGTGCCACCTTTGAAATATTTCCCATTTTTTTCCTAGGATAAGAAGCTTCTGTTTTTACCTAATATCGCAAAAAAAAAATCAAAAATGGGCCTGGAATAGTGCCTTTTTCGCCTAAAAGTGTATCGGTTTTTCGATATGTATAACAACTGTAGTGGGCTGGCCTGCAAACAGGCGTCGGCAACAATCGCGAATGCGGCGCACATGTGACAATAAGCAAAGGTCATTATAGAGGTGCGACGTACGGGAATGAGTTATCAGCTGTCTAATCGTAGACAACACAATGTCGAGCCTTAAACTGTAAGCCTGTATTGGTATTGTTTCTTTTATTTGGCTGTCGAACATTATTTATGGTTTGAAATATGATTTTATGTAAAATAATTGATATGAAAAAGCCGTCTCTTAAGTTATGACCCCATTTCATCGCACGCAAGTGGCAGAAATGACAATGATCAGCTGACGCATTTTTCTTGGCCGAAGTCAGAGCGCGCGGCCCGACGCACCACCACCGCACCACAAAGTATGAGCAGAAGCCGCGCCCAAAGCCAGGGCCCCGGTAACGTGAGGTAGCCGAGTCGCGGCAGCGTGCGCTGACCCAAGCCGGGGCCGCAGCTTTGAGCGCGGTCTACCGCATCCCCGCGGGCAGCCCCGGGCTATCACATGACACCGGGAGGACGCGCGGCCCCGGCTTGGGTCAGCGCACGCTGCCCCGACTCGGCTACCTCACGTTACCGGGGCCCTGGCTTTGGGCGCGGTCTACCGCACCACCTAACAGGCGTGTTCGAAACCGCAGGAGATGATGATGAACGGGTTTATCGAAACTTGATTGGATGAGCATATCGGTAATAGCGATTTCAGTGTGTGCATTTATTGTTCATAGTGGTGTGAAATTTGGTTGGGGTACGACCGACAACCCGTCGGGGCGAATTTCGCACTGGGGTACTCAAAATTTGAAGAATTTAAGACGTTTCCATGAGTTTTGAAGGTATGGATAAGTTCTAAAAATCCGGTTCTCCTTATCTGGGCCATTAACTCCATACGGTACAGGAAAGCTGGCACACTACCTTTAATCTCTACTGCGGTTGCGGATGTAAAGTGTATGGAGAGAAGAGTCAGATGTTGGAAATGATTATCATCTTAGTTCCTAATCGCCCTTATTGTCATTTTCGAAGGCCGGTAAAACGTCTAGCCCGCGCTCTGTCGAACTGGTTCATCTGAGGCGCTTCAGGATCGGAGGTGTTATCGGATGTCGCTGTGGTCAGGCTCTTACGGAAAATTGATTAATATTCTGTCAAGTGGTCCTCAACAGCGAAATAACCTAGACAGTATATTTAGCTGTTTTCGCTTATTTCACAAGGGAGCACACATCGCAGAGCTGTGGTGTGTGCGCCCTCGTGAACTTCTAATGAGTTGACTCCAGCTAATCGCTCGCGGTGTCAAGTTGTTTCTGTCCTGCCGCACTGATGAAGTCAAGACCATCTCGCACTGGTGTTCTCTGCCCGCAGCCATGATGAGGCAGATTAAGGCGGTGCTGATAGATCTCAGCGGCACACTGCATATCGACAACACCAAGATTCCGGGCGCCGTCGAGGCTCTCGAGAAGTAAGTAAGCAGTCAATCGCCAACTGCTGACTTCATTGACTTTGTGGTTTCAAATTGCAAAAGGACTAGCCGATCGTCTCTCAGCGAATCCCTGTCTTGCTCCACCACTACAAAGCTCCCTGCCCCGCTAACCGATCGCCCGCCGCTGTCGGTCGGCAGGCTGCGCACGTGCGGCGTGCCGCTGCGGTTCGTCACTAACACCACCAAGGAGTCGCTGTCGGTGCTGCACGGCCGGCTGACGGCGCTCGGCTTCCGTCTGGAGCGCCGCGAAGTGTTCAGCTCTCTGGCGGCCGCCCGCCGGCTGGTGGAGCAACGCCAGCTGCGACCGCTGCTGCTGCTCCAGCCCGAGGCACTGGAGGACTTTGACGGTGTGAACACGGAGAAGCCGGACGCGGTGCTGGTCGGCCTGGCACCGGATAAATTCAACTACGAAACGCTTACCGAGGCATTCAGGTGAGTGGTGGGATGGAGGGCGCTTGGGCAAGGCTGATGGGAGGCTGGAACTGGGAGAGAGATGCTGCGTTTGTTAGGGGTCCGAGACTCGCGGAGACCATCCGGGCCCTGTCCGGCTCGCAATCTGGCCGTATTGTGGTTTGCCGACCCAGCTGAGCCTTCGTGCCCACTATACTTCCAACCATCCCACGGTTGGTTTGCCGTCCACCCGTCCTGCTGCCGCCCCGATTGACCCGCCATATCCGCCCGTCCCGTCGCCGCCTCTCCGTCTGACCCGCCGTCCGCCCCATTTGACCCCCGGTCCCGTGTTCCCTCAGACTGGTACTGGACGGCGCAGCGCTGATTGCCGTCCACAAGGCCCGCTACTACCGCCGCCCGGACGGCCTGGCGCTCGGGCCCGGCCCGTTCGTGGCCGCCCTGGAGTACGCCACCGGACGTCGCGCCGAGGCCGTCGGCAAACCGGAGCGGGAGTTCTTCCACTCGGCGCTGGCCGAGCTCGGCTGTCGGCCGGAGGAGGCCGTCATGATTGGAGATGTGAGGAATTGGACGATGGGGAGGGGGTGTAGGGAGGTCAGTTTGGTTAACGGCCCGAGGACGAGGTCATGATCGGATATACAAGGAATTGGGAGGCGGTCGGGGGAAAATCGGGTGGTCAGCGACACAGTCGCATTATAGGCTATGCTTTTCTTCACTTGCCCCACTCGATTTTCAGACTAGCCATAATCCCCACACTTTTGTTAAATTATTGTTTGTCCCCAGTTATGTTTAAGCTAATAATAGCAGATGGGGTACGTGTTTCACGCCCCTGCACCATATCGGTGGCTCCTTTTCGCCCACACCTGACCAATGTTGCCCCGTTGTCGGCCAGGACGTGCAGCAGGACGTGGGCGGCGCGCAGGAGGCCGGTCTGGCCGGACTCCTGGTCCGCACCGGAAAGTACCAGCCCGGAGACGAGGCCACCATTTCTCCTCCGCCGTGGCACGTGGCCGACGCCTTCCCGGAGGCAGTGGAGCACGTGCTGCGGCAGCTGGAGCTGCAGCGGAGTGGGTCCGCGGATGGAGCGGAGGGGAGACCCGGTGCCGACCAGTGAGGGGTAGAGGCGGAGAGGGACACGTAGTGGATTTGTTAGTTTGTGGTGAAGGGAAGATGTTACCATTGCGGCCTGTGGTTAGCGATGTCAGGTGTGTATGATGCTGGTTATGTGGAATAAATGATAGCGGTGACATGGATCGTGTTAAGCGATATTGATGTAAGGGGTATTCATTTACAGCAAAACTTCCACTGTTGCGACCAGGCTGGTGGCCTCAAAATAATGTTGGGTGGCTCCTCTCGCGACAGGGTTATCGTAAGAAATTCGCAGCTTTTGCCGAATACTTGTTGCTACTGCTATGTGCTATTTGCCGATTTGTTAGAAAATAAGGACGCTAATGAAATTCGTTTTTGTTTTTGGTCATTGTTCGGGACGGATGCTATCGGAACTGCATGGATCTGGAGTTTCGCCGTATATCGTCTCATTGTCCGCATATCTCATTGTTTTGTGAACAATATTGAATTGTTTCGTGAAAGAGGCCGAAAGGAAACCTGTCGCGAACCGACTGGTTTCTCTTGTTTCACTCTTACTTTCGGAATGCCGCTGTAAGGATTGCAATGCCGTTATCCACCACGCTATGCTAGACTGTATCCGGTATAGCAACGTTTTGCCCTGATGTACGCAATACAGATGCAAATAATGCAACGCTACCTTTTTGCGTCGAAATCCAAAACGAAACGAAACTGGATATTGTCACCTTCGTTTTAAATATATCCGTTAGTTGGCAATTTCACCGGGCTGCCCGTCTCTGGGTACGATTGATGCCTGTCGACGATATGTGAGGGGTATTTGAGCTATGTATGCCGGTTGCGAGGAAAATGCCAGGTAAAACACTATCAAAAGGCTAGCAAACATCACATTGCTTCGACAATCAGCTTTTAATTGAGCCATATGCGGCGGCCGGCGAGTACCTTCATAGCAGCGGGAGTGAGGTCAGGCCAGACATTTCTTGGTCAAGCCCGGTTTCTTGACTGATGACTCCCCATTCATCCTCTATCTTTATGCCTACATCTGTAATTGATTACTCAATAAAGACCTCATAAAGACATAGAGGCACCGATTGCGATAAATAAATCGCCCAGCGTGCCGAGGTGCGCCGTACCGCCGTACCTTAGCCGCGCAGTCGGACTGAATGTCAAACATTGAACAAAGCTGCCACGGAATACGGATTCGCAAAATGCCTGGCTGCAGGAAACGGGCGATCGTGAGAGGAACATGATCGATGAGTGTTTGTTTTATTCAGATAGAGCGTAACATTTTTGGACATTTAGCGAAACAGCTTGAAACATAGGCGTCGCCAGAGATTTTCGGTTGGGGGGGCAAAATCAACTTTTGTGTTAAATCTTGCCTTTTCCCAGTCGTTACTCACTCGTTTTACATATCATTCAACGCACAATGGTGCGAGGAATCCGATGGTGACAAAGTTTTCCTTCTATCTATGACATGTCATTTTTTTTTACAGAAAAAAATTGAAATTTTGAAATTTCTCGACAAGAACGACCGGTAGAATTACAGTGGCTGCGATTGCCGACGCAATGCAGAGGGTCCCTGTGCATACTCGTCGCTCATGATCATTATCCAGAAAAAGGTGAAAAACGCTCCATT
Source organism: Amphibalanus amphitrite (assembly GCF_019059575.1). NCBI lineage: Eukaryota > Metazoa > Arthropoda > Thecostraca > Balanomorpha > Balanidae > Amphibalanus > Amphibalanus amphitrite. Next base: position 492,513 of record NW_024881662.1, read on the forward strand.
TAATCGCATCACCCTGCTAAAACCTCCATTCACGCATGCATGCAGAGGTTTTACGTGAAATGCATAGGGCTTATCCCTGCCGCCGATTGTAGCTAAGCTGGGCAGTGGGCATTAGGCGGAGACTGAGAGTGAATGTCGGAAATGTGAATCAGAAGTTATCCATTTTTGCTCCAATGAGAGGAAGTGTTTTGTTCACTCGAGTGTGAACAAAAAGTTTCTCGTTATTCGCGTGAAGGGAAGCGCTGTAAACGGGAACAAAAATGTTTAACGGAACTAAAAGTTACGCACGGCATAGCGGCAAGGGATCCTTTAGAAATAGGCTCGGGACTTCCAGGCCATTTCAGGCCACTCATGGTCAGTGTGGAATGTGGATTCTCAAAAGCCTGCTTAGGATCCCGGAGATCGGCGTGGGTCACCCCAAATATTTACGAGTATGTGGTGCTTTAGGGCTTTCCGAGCCCAAGGTGGAGCCCTAAGAAGCCAGTGTGGGCGGCGGGCGCTTAGAGATTAGGCCCAGGGTGAGCCTGGAGCCCTCGGATAACGTATGCACCATCGGGGTCTGTGTGAAATCCCTAAGGACCCTATGTAGGGACATAAGAAACATTTGTTGCGGCCCTCAGAGGGACACGTGAGTTGTGACCCCTCAGATGCCGGCTTGGGGTTAGCAAAGTCTACCTCCTCAAAGGTTCAGCTGAACTATCAGATGCCAGTTAAGGTTCTCAGACATTTTCGAAGGCATCCTCAAAGATTCGTGTGGCCCTTCAGAGGTATAAGGTATAAGGTGTATAAGGTCCTCAAAAATCACTGTATGGGCCCTCAGAGAACATAGACACCAGTGGGGCTCTCAGAGGCCGGTCTGGGCCCTCTGAATACCTCTTAGAGCTCAGAGGAGCTCCTTAGGAGCTTGTGTGATAAGCAAGTTCATGAGCCCTGCGGCATTTGAACGGTGCTTGAGCCTGTCGCACACATTTGACAAGAGTTGAGAAAGGCGCCGAAGATTTCGTGTCAAGCTTTGAACGAAAATTATGCGTCAGCAATCCAAAACTGATGAAAATCAGCTATAACATGTAATAAAGAACCAACTAGGAACATGGAATGAATCACAGCATTGACATTTCCGAGTCTGGAGTCGGAGTCTTGAAGATTTTGGGGACTGCGACTCTGACTCTGGTTTGAACTGCACGCTCCAACCGAGTCTGACCTCACAGGCATTCTCAAAAAGGTACCCCCATTTTTTCCCGACTCCAAAATCTCATCGGATCTGTATCGATCTCAGGGGGTGCCCGGTCCGAGGTTGGGGGGGCAAGCTGCCCCGCTTGCCCCCCCGTAGCGACGCTAATGGCTTGAAAACGGGGTTGATACTGATATTATCCGCGTCCAAATCTGCCGATGACCACCTACTCAGTTTCATCATCTACTGCCTTTGGTGTTTAGGTACTATCCCGATACTTTTCCATCATATAAATGAAGTATCATTAATTTAAGCATAATTTTTTGAATAATGAAGAACAAAACGACCATCAACACAGAAGTATCAGTTTTCCGCAAATCAGCAATTTGCGTGCATGCTCAGTAAACTTAATTTAGCGGTCGTGTATTTTGACGTCCCATCATCTGCGCCGAATTGAGTTTTGTGCTTTGTTTGCTTTCGTGTGTGATGGAGTTTGCTGCGTAGGATGTGTGTGGGAATTTAGCGATTACTGCTTTAATTAGGTTGCAAAACCGTTGATATCGCTGCATTTACATCAAGAGTGTACTAGGCATTCATTCAAAATGAGTTTTGGCATATTTGTTTCGAGGTTGTGGGTTATTTCGGGGCATGAAGCAGCGTAGTGAATTTGGCCATTGTCGTCCCAGCCTTCAGACAAGACCACAAATATGTCGCGAAGGGCTGCATTATCATTGCCATCAGATAGCTTTTCTCAGTGCCCAAATGATCCCTTGAGGGAGATGTTTGAGGCATGCCGGGTTGGAGAGGTCTCAAAGGTAAAAAAGCTGGTGACAAATCAAACTGTCAATGCGAGAGACAGCGCTGGACGGAAGTCATCTCCACTTCACATTGCTGCAGGTATGTATGTTCTCAACATTTTTTTCAGCTGATATTGGTCAGTATTTTATGACACCACTTATACAACTTGTTAAAGCACTCATTGTAAATGTTACATGTTGGTTTGTTTATGAACAAAGTTGCAAATGCGTATGAATCATGGAGTGATTGAAAAACTTTGAACATATGCATATGTGCTCAAAATCAATGTACATTAAATGTGCATTCCAAATACCAATACAGAAAAAGCTGAAAAGGATGTCTCTGCCTTCATCGGAATTAATGTTATTTAGGTACAGTATAGCATAAACTGCTTGTTTGGTCATTGGTGTACTGTTCATCTTGACTCTTAGAATTGTACTTGTGTGCTGCATCTGCCCTTTTGACCAAATGTTGAGCATTCCTTTATAAGAGTATGTGTCCAAAATTTTAAAATAATCAGTTTTTAAAACTAAATGTACTAAACAAAATGACACAAATGATGCTGATAAATGTTTGTTGTATGTAGCAGATGTAAATTTCTTCTTTCGATTTTAACTTATAGCATTGATTTGTCTTCTGAAGTTGTCATATATTTTTTTACACTATGCCTATGAATGTTTAAAGGTAGTGTGCCAGCTTTCCTGGACCATATGGAGTTAATGGCCCAGATAAGGAGAACCAGATTTTTAGAACTTATCCATACCTTCAAAACTCATGGAAACGTCTTAAATTCTTCAAATTTTGAGTACCCCAGTGCGAAATTCGCCCCGACGGGTTGTCGGTCGTACCCCAACCACATTTCACACCACTATGAACAATAAATGCACACACTGAAATCGCTATTACCGATATGCTCATCCAATCAAGTTTCGATAAACCCGTTCATCATCATCTCCTGCGGTTTCGAACACGCCTGTTAGTTGGTGCGGTAGACCGCGCCCAAAGCCAGGGCCCCGGTAACGTGAGGTAGCCGAGTCGGGGCAGCGTGCGCTGACCCAAGCCGGGGCCGCGCGTCCTCCCGGTGTCATGTGATAGCCCGGGGCTGCCCGCGGGGATGCGGTAGACCGCGCCCAAAGCTGCGGCCCCGGCTTGGGTCAGCGCACGCTGCCCCGACTCGGCTACCTCACGTTACCGGGGCCCTGGCTTTGGGCGCGGCTTCTGCTCATACTTTGTGGTGCGGTGGTGGTGCGTCGGGCCGCGTGCTCTGACTTCGGCCAAGAAAAATGCGTCAGCTGATCATTGTCATTTCTGCCACTTGCGTGTGGTGAAATGGGGTCATAACTTAAGAGACGGCTTTTTCATATCAATTATTTTACATAAAATCATATTTCAAACCATAAATAATGTTCGACAGCCAAATAAAAGAAACAATACCAATACAGGCTTACAGTTTAAGGCTCGACATTGTGTTGTCTACAATTAGACAGCTGATAACTCATTCCCGTATGTCGTAACTCTATAATGACCTTTGCTTATTGTCACATGTGCGCCGCATTCGCGATTGTTGCCGACGCCTGTTTGCAGTTCAGCCCACTACAGTTGTTATACATATCGAAAAACCGATAAACTTTTAGGCGAAAAAGGCACTATTCCAGGCCCATTTTTGATTTCTTTTGCGATATTAGGTACAAACAGAAGCTTCTTATCCTAGGAAAAATAAAATGGGAAATCTTTCAAAGGTGGCACACTACCTTTAATGAAGCTTAACTAATGAGTTGTTTTCCATAATATTTAATGCAGCTGCATCTCATATTTTTCATCCACAGTTTTTAACTGCCTTCATCTTATTTCCATTTGCAGGTAATCAGAAAGGCACCATATTATATTATGATAAGGCTCAACATATTTTTTAACTTATTTCTAGGCCATTTGGATCGTGGATGTCACCCAGGTTTATGTGTAGAGTAGAGGGTGGTTTGATTGATTCCATTCCAGTTGAAATTGAATGTATTGCTGAATAATAGATACCTTCAATCACCTTTTATTGGACATTAATGTGTAGTTGTCATCAAGACCAAATTGTTTGGGAGACCAATCTCTAGTCATGTGGACTTATGATCACCAAACTCACTTTGTGCAATGCAATTAAGTTGGGATGACATTTATGGCCACCTATCATTTCTTGTTGACTGTAGACATCAAAGATGTCACAATAAGTCTTCTTAGACCTAAAGGTAGTTTAATTTTCATGAATATAATGTTTTCTTGTTAAAAAGATCTGGGCCCAGTTTCTGTGGATTAGCCTTTTTTAGATGAAGGTACTAATAGGGCATCATAGCTGATCATTCCAGCTCAGTTGTTTTTCAAGTCTATTGTGCACACCACACTTTTAGAGAAAATAGTTGGGAATTTTCTGGATAAAACTAAAAGGTAGGAGTGGTCATTATTTAGACATGTTGGTAGACATTCAGAACATACTTTTCCATAAAGATACAATTTGAAGTTTGACTTGAAGTTTGAATCTCTCCCCACTGGAGAATGGCTGTCTCTGTAGGTGTGGCATACATATTTTTGTGCATGAACTCCTACCCTCAGGTTATGGCCAATAGTCATTTGGGTACCAGTAGAGTTATGTATGTGTACTGTGTAATCCTGTTCCGCTCTCAGGCTAGGGCTGCCGTTGGGTGTTGGTATCTCCCAGTGTATCACCAGTCACCACCTCCCCCTCTTGCCCAGGTTACGGCCGCCGGGAGGTGGTGGAGCACCTACTGCAGCTGGGCGCCAGTGTGCACGCGCGCGACGACGGCGGCCTGATCCCGCTGCACAACGCCGGCTCGTTCGGCCACGCCGAGGTGGTGGCGCTGCTGCTACGCGCCGGCGCCGACCCGAACGCGCGCGACAACTGGAACTACACGCCGCTACACGAGGCCGCCATCAAGGGCAAGACGGACGTCTGCATAGGTGGGTGCTGGGGCGCGTAGGGACAGACCGAGGCGTCGGTCTGGTCGGGTGTGATGGGCCTGGAGTGAGACGACAAAGTGTCTTATGGTAAATGGTTACCCCGTGAATTGGGTGGCGACGCTCGGTCGACTTTTGTTGAAAGGCTCAGTGTCTGACCTAGTGTCAGCATAGTGAAGTTACAAATCGTGATCTGCACTCTGCAGTCTGCAGAAGTAAGTTTTCTGCACAGGTCTAGCATGTCACACCTGTTTCAATTGGTGTCCGTTTGCGATTGAATGTTGTCATAAACCTGCGATCAAAATGTAATCGTTCATTTCGTATGTCTTGTAAGCTCTGGGTCATGCATGTCGAGCCCTTCATTGCCACGTCCATGAGTACAATGCTGGGGCATTACCAGCCACCTGCATAGTTTTATCGTCGCTAGCCGCTAACCTTATCTCACAGATCGTTGCTGACACTGGTCTCCCACTTTCCAGTGCTGTTGCAGCATGGTGCTGATCCCAACATTCGTAACACGGACGGGAAGACGGCACTGGAGCTGTCTGACGTATCCACACGAGCCGTGCTCACCGGTACGTGTCTGGAGGGTAGTCGGGCACCCGCCAGGTAGAGAGGGGAGGGGAGCCAGATGTTCGTTGGATAGAGGGTGGAGAGGGAGTCATCCGCCATGGCTTTGATCATGATTGGTAATTGGACCATGCCGGGCGGTGCAAGGTGCACGGCCGATCTCTGGTTTTACGCGCTGCTAAGACGATTCGGTTGATGTGAAGGAACCATAAAAAATGATATTTCTGTGCGAAAATGTGTTGCATTTTATGCATGTTGAGGACTGTATCAGATCCATAGAAGCTCGTAATGTTCGATCAGCTGGATGGCCGAACTCAGAAAATCTATAAATATTTTCCGGACTCGCATGGCAGTGATACACTGCAGCATGGAAGTGCCATGTCGCAGCGGGCGCTGGCCGTCTCTCACATGATGTGAGTCACACCCCCGCCCGCCCATCCTCAGGTGAGTACAAGAAGGACGAGCTGCTGGAGGCGGCCCGATCCGGGAACGAGGAGCGTCTGCTGTCGCTGTTGACGCCGCTCAACGTCAACTGCCACGCCTCGGACGGCAGGAAGTCGACGCCGCTGCACCTGGCGTCCGGCTACAACCGGACTCGCATCGTCAACATCCTGCTGCAGAACGGCGCCGACGTGCACGCCAAGGACAAGGGGTCAGTCGGCTGGCCGACGGCCGATGGAGAGGAAGGGTCGGGCTAGATGTGATGTTATTTTTGGTTTATAGTTTGCTTTAGTCATTGGCTACAATCGTAAATCTTTTGCGTTACATTATAAGATTCTTCGATCGTAAAATGAAGTATGCCGTTTTTAGTGGTAATACTGAAAGATGCAGCATTTAGCTGTCCTGCTCCCAGTCGTATAACATCTTGCGGCTGGTATCTTGTCGATCCTTCACTGGCTGCTTGTTGACAATCTACTCTCATTCTCCCATGGTTCGCTGATTGACACCATCGCCCCATTCCGCTCCCACAGTGGCCTGGTGCCGCTGCACAACGCCTGCTCGTACGGCCACTACGAGGTGACGGAGCTGCTGGTGAAACACGGCGCGCACGTGAACGCCACCGACCTGTGGCAGTTCACGCCGCTGCACGAAGCCGCCAGTAAAATGCGCCTGGAGGTGTGCTCACTACTGCTCTGCCACGGGGCTGACCCGACGCTGCTCAACTGCCACTCCAAGACGGCCATGGACGCGGCGCCCACTCGCGAGCTGCAACATCGGCTGGCCTGTGAGTGCGGGTGGGGGAGACGCAGGGTGGTATGGCTTGGGGAAGCTGGAGGATGGGGGTCGTTTGACGATCTTGTGCTCAAACTAGAATTTGTATTGTTGAACAATGCGCACATCATGGCACAGCATACTAGAATGTCGTTGCTTTTTCAGGTGTGGGGTTGATTACTGTCAATAGGTTTTGTGCTATCATTATTACCTATGACTCTTGGGTGCGATTGTGCACTGCGCAGTGAAAAAGGCGATACTCAGTTGGCCAGATTGGTCATGATCAGAGCTGTCACCGTTTGTGTTTTCAGACGAGTTCAAAGGCCACAGTCTGCTGGAGGCCAGCAGGCAGGCGGACCCGGCGCGCGTCAAGAAGTTCCTCTCGAGCGACTCGGTCAACTTTAAACACCCACACACGGGTGATACGCCACTGGTGAGATGTCGGGTCTGCGGGAACGGGACTGACGGAGGCGTCCGGCGTGGGCCTAGTCCAAATGGAGCTTCCTTTTGCATTGTATTAGTGTGCTGAGCGCTTTAGTTGCCTGAAGGAAATATAATTTGGCAGTCATATTTCCTTTTATGAATTGTGACGATATAATTGGGTATTGCGTCATAATTGCTAATCCTATCAAGCTAAGACTTTCCCGTTTTCAATCACGATGCTAACTGTGCTCCTGGCTCTATGGCTTGATGTTTTCCTGGTTCGTGCGTTCATTCTTAGCGGTGAACAGCTGGGGCATTAATTTATGAGTGGTCACATTGGCAATCCATAATTGGCCAGTGCTCATCTTGTAGTTCATATCTTGGGATCATCTCGTCGTTCATAGCTCCGCCAGATTCACCACACCCTCATGCGTGCTCCCCCGTGCCCCTCAGTGCACTGTCGGTGTTGCTCCCCGCCGCTCTGACACCCCTCCCTCTCTTCCCCTCCTCCCCCAGCACGCGGCCGTCAGCTCACCGTTCGTGAAGCGGAAGGCGGTGGCCGACCTTCTGGTGCGGCGCGGCGCGGCCCTCAATGAGAAGAACAAGGAGCTGCTGACGCCGCTACATGTGGCCACCGACTGTAACCACGCCGATGCCGTGGAACTGCTGCTCAAACACGGGGCCAAGGTCAACGCGCTGGATAGCCACGGACAGACCGGTGAGTGGTATGAGGAGGCGTGAATGAAGGAGGGGACGGTATGGTGGGTCTTAGAGGCGGGATTACTGTTCCGTATCGCGGCGTCTAATGATATTGGGCTCACTTTGATGTTGGTCGATCCATCTCACTAGACAAAGACTCGCCGTAAATTTGGGAATCAGTGGAGCGGTATTCGACCTTGCAGAGTATCCTGATGTAAATCGCCTTCTGACAGGGTCACAGACCGCCACTTGTGACCTAACTGGGCATCAGTTACATGTGTCGTTGCCCTGCAAACCTGACCTGCCCTGACTGCCTGTTCGCAGCGCTGCACCGGGCCGCACAGGACGGCTGCGTGGCCATGTGTCGGCTGCTGCTGTCGTACGGCATCGACGCCACCATCGTGTCACTGCAGGGATGTACGGCCGCCCAGGTCGCCACCGAGCCCGTCCAGAAGATGCTGCTCGGTAGGTGACGTCCTTCAGACTAGGGAGTGGGGTCAATGGTGGTTGGTGGGTGGCCAAGTATGGGCGGCTGGTGTTCTAGGATCTGGCAGAGGAGGTTATTGGTAAAGATGGATGAGTGAGTGGTGGGCTTATGCCGAGGATGGGAGGTGGCTGCTGATTTATTTAATGCTCCTAGTTGTCTGGCATTTTTGGGCCGGTAGGCCTATGCTATCCATTTACGCGACTCGGCCGCCCGAGGAAGAGTGTGATGCTTACTCAAATCTAACTAAATTGCTCCAAAGCTGGACGATTTCTTATCGAAATTAGCATCTGGTGCCATCTTTTTCACTAGGTGTAATGTTGTATCGGTGGTCAAACATCTCTGCAGCTGAACTCATCATGCCCAGCCTAATTACGTACACACAACTGTGCTGGTCGTCAGCTGCGGCATAGCGCTTTTTGGGTCCCTCTTCGTCATAAACGTCACATCGACAGTTATCCATAGCGGGTCCTCTCAGCCACCACACGGCTCACTGACTGTTTTCGTTCGCTGCTCATTGTCGTTTTCGCTTTCATTCAGTGATGTGTCCACGGCTCGCTCTGTGCACAGATGAGCCCGGCGTGGCCAGCACCAGCCTCGAGTACCAGCTGCTCGAGTCGTCCAAGGCTGGAGATCTGGATGTGGTGCGACGTCTGGTTACGGCGCATCCCCATCTGGTCAACTGCCGGGATCTGGACGGAAGGTAGGTGACCCCTGACCTGGCCTGGTCAACTGTCTAGACCTGGACGGAATGTTACCTGCTGTGACCCGGAAGGAATGTGACCCGTGACCTGTCGCCTGACCCGGGCAAATGCCGTGACCCTCGACCTGACCGGTTGAACTCCCCGGACTTATGTAATTGACGGTAGATGAGAGACGTTCAATCTTCCTGGTTGTCGCGCATTCTCGCCTCTAGTCCATTGTCACGACCCCTGATCTCAGCTGGTCATCTGCCATGGCCTGGACGGAAGGTCATTGTCTCCTTAGTCCTTACTCAACTGTCGACTGACTTTAACCTGACTGGCTGGCCTTAAACCGCCACATACCTTTATTGCTGATCTTCCCAGCAACCTTCTACGACCAGAGCAAAGTGCGACATTTGACCTCACTCGGCCAACTGACCTTACCCAAGCCTTCACCTGTCGGGCTGTTGTGCCCTGTTGATTATAGCTCTGCCGGTGGCGCCGGTCTGACTTCACGTCCATGTGGCAGGCACTCGACGCCGCTACACTTTGCCGCTGGCTACAACCGTGTGCCGGTGGTAGACTTTCTGCTCGATCACGGCGCCGATGTGCACGCCAAGGACAAGGGGTGAGTGGGGGCCCTGTGCTGGTCACATGGGGATAATGTCAGGAGGTGGGGGAGGGACTGTTGCGGGGGTAGGGAGGGGTAAAGAACAGTTGTCACTGAGGCTGGTGGGGGAGGGGGGAGGGTTGATATTGAAGACTGCTAGTCTGGTCGTCTATTTCCGGTGATGTGTTTGGCTGTCGTAAAACATCTTATTCTTATCGACTTATGCCGGTTTGTCCAGGGACATATCACAGGCTTGGCTTGAACAAAACACGTGCCAGTAGTCAGCAGGATGCGCCCTGGTATTTACTACCTGTTCGTTTTCGGAGTATCCTCACTCACAGCACCTCCTCCTTTCCATAACGTCGCTGACTGTGCTCTGCCTCTTCTCTCCTTGCCATCACAGTGGCCTGGTGCCGCTGCACAACGCCTGCTCGTACGGCCACTACGAGGTGACGGAGCTGCTGGTTAAGCACGGCGCTAACGTCAACGTGGCCGACCTGTGGAAGTTCACACCGCTGCACGAGGCTGCCGCCAAGGGCAAATACGAGATCGTCAAGCTGCTGCTCAAGGTAGGGGCATCGAGACAGAGGGGCCTTTGCCCAGTGGAGACGTGGGTTTTGATGCCCAGTGGGTGTCCAGTTGCTGTATGTATCTAGATAATGAGGGCGAAGGTTATCCACGACACGGATCTCAGCTGTCTGTGTTCTGCTCACGATCGGTGGGATAGTTGTTTGAAATATCATCCCGTGTGACCCGCTTACTCGTCAGTCTATGATACGTTTGTCCCTGGCCATCTGTTTTGACCCACCTAACCATCCGTCCATCTCCCCACAGCACGGTGCCGACCCGAGCAAGAAGAACCGCGACTGCCACACGCCTCTGGACCTGGTGAAGGAGTCAGATCAGGAGGTGGCGGACCTGCTCCTCGGTGACGCCGCTCTGCTGGACGCCGCCAAGAAGGGCAACCTGGCGCGGCTACAGCGACTGCTGACGGCAGAGAACATCAACTGCCGCGACTCGCAGGGACGCAACAGCACGCCGCTCCACTTAGCGGGTAGGTGGGAGAGGTCACAGGGGTCACAGGGACGGAACAGCACGCCGCTGCACCTGGGGGGGTAGGTGGGAGAGGTCACATAAGGGGTCACAGGGACGGAACAGCACGCCGCTCCACTTAGCGGGTAGGTGGGAGAGGTCACGGGGCGGGAGAGGTCACAGGGCCGGAACGGCATGCCGCTACACCCGGCTGGTCAGTGGGACTGAGAGCAGCACAGGGAAGTCATGGGGGCAGGGGGCAGATCACAGGGAGGCCACTGGGATGTCAGGTCTGAGCAGCACACCGCTGCATCTGTCAGGTCAGTGGTAGGTTGGACGAGATTGACTATGCGGGGATGTATGCGTGAGACAAGGTGTGATGGCGCTGGTGGGAGGGCGTAATGAGTGTGCAGTTTCGTGAACGATTTGCGTGTTTGGCTTGTGAGATTAGCTTAGAGGAGACTAATTTGGGAAACGTTTTATTTATTGTTGTTCGGTTGCGGTCGAGCTTATGACATTCGGCTTCACCTTTTATGTTGGATAGTAAATCTGAAGGCTGGTTAATCTATTATTTGTCTAGACATCCAGGTTAGTGTGCAATTGAATTGGTGTTTAAAACCGTCAGTGTGTCACCACTTATGAATGTCTCATATTGCAGACCCCAGCAATTACCGGCCCGTATCAATTTTGCCGACCGTCGCGAAGCTGGTAGAGAGTGTTGTCTGTCTCCAACTGATGTCGTATCTACTGTCACACAACATACTCTGCGATGAACAGCATGGGTTCCGGCCGGGCCGATCCACGGAGTCGGCGATGCTGGACGCTGTTGGGTATTTAATGGACGGCATGGACCGTGGGTTCATTGGCTGCCTTACCACGGCCGATACGTCCAAGGCGTTCGACAGCGTTCGGCATCCCCGGCTCCTGGAGAAGCTCGGCTGGTACGGGATTGATACCCACTGGTTTGTGAACTGGCTCGGCGGGCGCAGACAGGCTGTGAGAGGTGGTGCAGGTGACACGCTGCCCATTACGCATGGCGTGGTGCAGGGGTCCCTGATCGGCCCAGTGTTATTTTTAATTTTTACAAACGATTTAGTGTCCTACATAGACACAGAGGAGTCCAAAATAGTCATGTACGCCGATGATGTCCAGTTTTTGCACCGGAGTAGACCCGACGATCTGTCTCAACTGAAAGCGAGTGTTGAGCGCACCGTAGCCACCGCGCACAGTTGGTTTAACGAAAACAGTCTAAAAATTAACCCCACTAAAACGGATCTTATTCTTATCAAGTCAAACAGGAGGTTGTTAACCTCTGAATTTTCTGTTCAACTTGGCGATGCTTCAATCAGACCGTCTTCAACGGTGAAAGTGCTGGGGATGGATGTAGACGCAGGGCTGACTTTTGAGAAGCATGTGTCTGGCACAGTCAGACGCTGCTATGCCACACTCGGAGGCCTATCAAAAATGGCTGGCAAATTGCCGGAGTCTGTAAAGAAAATGATTGTAGAAATGCTCATCTTTCCACATCTCGCCTACTGCTCTACTGTATGGGCTGGTTGCAACGCCACCCAGCGCCATCGGCTACAGAAAGTGGTAAACCACTGTGCGCAGGTGGTGAAGGGGGCGAGGAGACGCGACCATGTCACGCCGTTGTTAGCGAAACTGGAGTGGCCGTCACTCGACAACCTTGTGGCCGAGCGCGACGCATCGCAAATGCACTACTTGCTCAATAACGACCAAGCGCCAACCGGCCTCACGGCCCAAATCGCACACCGCAGTGACGTCTCCACCAGGGACACGAGGGGCTCTCTAGCCGGCTCGCTGCAGATCCCTCGAGTGCGCAGTGAACACGCACGGAAGTCGTTCTTTTGTCGTGCTGTCTCACTCTGGAACCGCGCTCCTGCGGAAGTGAGAGAGTCCCGCTCTGCCAGAGTCTGTCGGAGAAGGGCGAGAAAGTGGCTGACGACCTCCACCTAAATAGGACACTGATATTTTTTTTTTAAATGGTGTTGATAACTTTTAGGCGTGTTTCATGTGTATTTTAATATTTTTAGTGTAGGGTGCAATCTTACTTTTATGCTGCATATTTTACTTTTAATAGATACCTGATTTTATGTAAACCTGACACTTGTTCCGAAAAGCCATCGAATGTGGACGAACATAAGAATACATGATGATGATGATGATGATTGTTGTATTTCAGCCGGCTACAACAATGTGGAGGTGGCCGAGTACCTGTTGGAGAATAACGCTGACGTGAACGCCCAGGACAAGGGCGGCCTGATCCCGCTCCATAACGCCTCCTCGTACGGTGAGCACTGAGCAGGGGCTGGGGTGAGACGAGAGGTGCAGGCAGGCTGGGTGCTCCGTCGGGGTGAGATAGGAGTGCCGTCAGATGTGGCACTTCAGGTACAGGCTGGACTACAGGCCACGAACGGAGCCTCTTGGAGAGACCGGAGGAGGACCTAGGTCGTGTAAAACACACATGTGACTGCCATCCAGTACCTGTTCTGTTCCGATACCCACTTTTGGTGGAAATGCTACTCGACGGTGTTTCTCGTTCACCTTCCCACCTTATTGTGCTTCCATAGCCATGTATGTGCCCACCTGCGTTTGTTCGACTTATATCAATAACAACCCCGTTTATCAATCACCCTCCAGGTCACCTGGACATCGCGGCTCTGCTCATCAAGTACAACACTGTGGTGAACGCCATGGACCGGTGGGGATTCTCCCCGCTACACGAGGCCGCCCAGAAGGGTCGCACGCAGCTGTGCGCGCTGCTACTGGCGCACGGCGCGGACCCGTGCCTCACCAACCAAGAGGGCCAGACGCCGCTCGACCTGGCCACTGCCGAGGACGTCAAGTGTCTGCTGCAGGACGCCATGCCGCACCTGGCCGGCGCCGCCAATACGGTGGCTGTGCCGGCCGCCGCCAGCGCTGCCGCGGCCGCTGCTCCTGCCCCCGCCAGGAAGGCCGGTAAGTGGTGTAGATGTGGAAAGGAGGGGGGGGGGGGATAACGACGATGGATGGAGACGCATAAGCCGGGTTCCGTCCTCATTATTTCATATGTTAGTTTTGGCGATATAATAATATTACGTCCAATAGCTTAGAATTTTCCTTACCTTGATTACTACTGGCACAACTGGTGGATCACCTACCTGATCAATATCTGTCTCACGCCCACACCGTGTTGTGTCCCTCCTACGGACCCCGACGAAGCATTAACTCCTCCCCTTTCTCTCGTTTCCCTCAGGCACGGCGTCCGGAGAGCTGGTGATGATGCCCTCGGGCAACTCTCTACTCATCACCTGTCCGCTGGCGCCGCCTGCTGCGTTCAGCGGCGACGGCAGCGCGTGTGTGCCCGATGTGCAGGTGGACGAGGAGCCCACAGACGCCAACGCGTCGATCGCCGCCTTCCTCAGCGGGTCAGTGGATGGGATGGAGGACGGGGAGCGGGGAGGACAAATTGTCACTGGTCGTCAGGGATATGTTTGTGGGGAAAAGAGATGTATTGTAGGCGGGCTGTCTTCCGAGTGAGAGGAGGGCAGTGACTTTTAGTCGCGAATGTTGAAAATTTGGTACGTTGAACTTGCTCCATGGAATTCAAGTCTGAGTGTTTTGGATGGCGGATTTTCATTACCATTGGTCGGGGTACGGCTGGTATTCGGCTGGTATGTCGTATACGGGCTGTTTTTTTTTTTTTACTGTGATGTCATTTTCCGTTTAAAGTACAAAGTTTACGAGTTTAGCCTGTCGACATAGGTCAGATTTGTCCTTTGCCTCTCTCCGTTCACCGGCGCACTTTACCAAATCTCTCCCTGTCCGTGTGTTCCAGTCTCGGCCTGGAGCACTTGCGTGACATCTTCGAGCGGGAGCAGATCACGATGGACATTCTCTCTGAGATGGGGCACGAGGAGCTCAAACAGATCGGCGTCAACGCCTACGGACACCGGCACAAACTCATCAAAGGTCGGTCGGCGCTGAACTTTGATAGCATGTCAGCTGGATGGATTGGAGATGATCATGGAGGGACCGTGATCGTGGATCAGACATGTGCTAAGGAGATATTATCGGGAAAGCACAGATCTTGTACGGGGATACCAGTAACGTGTACAACTACGTCAGGTTAACTTTTTAAGTGATGGCTCAGGCTCATGTTCATCATATATTCTGTCCATCGCGTGACTGGGCTCGCTGCCGATTCTCGCGCTCTCCCGCGTCCCGAATCACCTGGTCATCCGCTGACCTCCCTCCCCGCACCCCCTCCTCCAGCGGTGGGCTGGCACAGCAGTCAGTCGGCGGGCACCACGCTCGTCGATCTGGCCGTCGAGGATAAGGAGTACCAGGCGGTGGAGCACGAGATGCAGTCGACCATTATGGAGCACAAGGACAGCGGCCAGGCCGGCGGAGTCTTCAGCCGGTACAGGGTCATCAAGGTAGGCGGCGCGCTGGGGGGCTCGTCACGTTGGCGCGGCGAGGATGGGGAGCGGGGAGGGATGTGTGATAGATTTGGGACAGGCCGGGTCTGCTTATGACGTGATGCGCGCTTTTTGAACGGGCTTACTGTCTACTGTTTTATCTTTTCTATTTTTTCTAATATGGAGCAAATTCCCTGACGTCAAAACATATAACGGAATCATCCTCTCGTTTCGATCGTTCCTGTCCCGGTAGTGTATGTGTCACACTTGCCACAACACCACTGACCTCTGAAGCCACTCTACATCACTCCACCAGCCCTTGACACTTGTCTTCACGCCTCAGATTCAGAAGGTGCAGAACCGCCGGCTGTGGGAGCGCTACGTCCACCGACGGAAGGAGGTGGCCGAGGAGAACGGCAACCAGGCCTGCGAGCGCATCCTCTTCCACGGATCGCCCTTCATCAACGCCATTGTGCACAAGGGCTTCGACGAGCGACACGCCTACATCGGCGGCATGTTCGGTGCCGGTGAGTGGCCGGATGGATGGAGGTGATGGGCGCGGAAAGGTGGCAATGCCTTTGTTGGCTTGTGTTGTACGAGTTGCAGCGGTAATGGTTGTGGCGTTGAGGCGTTTTACCCTTGT
This sequence comes from Amphibalanus amphitrite, assembly GCF_019059575.1. Taxonomy (NCBI): domain Eukaryota; kingdom Metazoa; phylum Arthropoda; class Thecostraca; order Balanomorpha; family Balanidae; genus Amphibalanus; species Amphibalanus amphitrite. The sequence goes on from NW_024881662.1 coordinate 508,217, forward strand.
GTTGTAACTTGTCAGTTTGTATTGGTTTGTGTTGTTATGTGAGCAAGTGCTTTGTTTTAAGAGATGTGTTCCGTTTCAGGTATCTATTTCGCCGAGAACTCGTCGAAGAGTAACCAGTACGTGCACGGCATTGGTGGCGGCACGGGCTGTCCGACCCACAAGGACCGCTCCTGCTACGTCTGCCACAGGTGTGTGAAAAGAACGGGGAATATTTGTTTCTGGTCCCTAAAAAGCTGTTTCTGGCACCTAATTGCTGATCAGCCCCAAAATGCTTATTCGACCCTAATATCTGAATCTGGCACCTAATTGCTTCCACACAGCCTTAAGTTGCCAGATCGTCTAGTTGAACCCCGTATTTGCTGTTTGCTGATTCAGCACCAAAACCAAAACATCCAGCACCTATTTTATTCCACGTTTGCCTACCTAATTCGCGTAATCTTCCTGATTTTATGTATCCTAACAACATGAACGTTGCATTCGGTGATGTCAAGTGCCATTTTCGCCAGTGGAGATAATGATTAATACCATTTCTAGCCAAAAGAGAATCACTAGCCAGCTATGGTGCAGCATAGCAAGACGCTCCTATACCAGCCCGCTATGTAGAGACTAGAGATTACTGCACCCTCAGCCATTTTAACGTGAAAAGTTTGGATCCGTCACTTCCAGCCAGGCTCTCAGGTCATAAACTGGAGTAAAGCAAAATGTCAACTCTGAACAGACATGCCACGCAACCGGCCCTCTTTTCAATATTATTAGCTTTCTGCAATCATCGTCTGACTCCATCTCGATCAAACGCAGCATCCGGTTTCTACAGGGGCGTTTGACTGACCGGCCACACAATAACCAAAAACAAAATCCAAGCTTCATGCACACATATGACATAAGTAAGAAACGGATGAAAAAGGGACAACCACGGCACAACTCTGCGCGGCAAACAACGGACACAATGTCCCACGCAAGATCCCGCGTTTCTTCAGCGGCCTTGAACGGAATGAAAACATTACATTTCTTTTTTGGAGCTATTTGATGACGTCAAAAAATACAATACCCGTTTTAATGGTCAAAACCGAGACAATTACTCACAAAAATGTTTCCCTTTAAGCATTACAAATAAATACTTTTAAATATTTAAATGACATTGTTTTTTTTCAAACAAATCAATATTATTTGCTTACTTAAACGTCATATACAATGCTGAGATCACTACGGGGCTGTCTTAGAGTGTAGCTGCACTGGCAACCTTTAGGCTAGACTCCAGGGGTCATTATACCAGAACAACATGATTCTACCAGCCAGTAGTTCATTTTTCTGCTAGATTGGTGCTACGCTCAGCATTTAGGTGCCAGATTCAGAAAAAAGAGTAAGGCGTACCGATGAATAGGTGCCAGAAACAGCTAATTAAGGTTATTTTCCATGATTGGTGCTGGTATCCACCAAATAGGTGCTGAGGACCAATTTTGGGGCGAGTCAGCTTTTAGGTGCCAGTAATAGCTTTTCTGGGACGCAATTAAATGGCGTCCGAAAGGAACCCAAGCAAGGCTGGCTGTCTCGTTTTCAAAGCTGGACATAGTTAAAGAATTATTCGCAACAAATCAGGGAGTTATGTTAAATTATTTGCATAGATCTAGATCTAGGTGCCAGGATGTTGATAAAACCGGCCAGATTTGCGACTTTTTTCATTACTCTTTAACGACATATAATTTCTCAACCGTCGACGTTACCCCGACCCACTTTTACTGGCTGTTTTTTGTTCCATCATTGCCACCACACGCCAAACTGCTATATCTGGCGTGCTGTGTACGGGCGGCTGGTTCACAGAACTGTGCCGCACCGCGACTGCAACTAACTCCGTTTACTGACGCCTGGTTTACAGGCAGCTGCTCATGTGCCGCACCACGCTCGGAAAGTCGTTCCTGCAGTTCTCCGCCATGAAGATGGCGCACGCGCCGCCCGGCCACCACAGTGTGGTGGGTCGGCCCAGCGCCGGCGGTCTCTCCTTCCCCGAATACGTCGTCTATAGGGGCGAGCAGGTGAGACCCGCAGGGGCGCACCGCGATCGTTACAGTACGGCTGATTGTCTGTAGCAGTTGTTTGGTCGGTTGTCGGGGTGTACGGCCTTAAACCAACTTAATCACGTGTGTCGCGTGCTGCTTTGTGCGCGACTTGTCTGATGAATTGAGTCCCGGAAGTAATTAAAATATAATGTCCTACTTTATAGACTTGCTTTGTAGACTTGCTTGCCGCGGGGACTGTACGAACAAGTCTGGATTCCTGTGTGTGATGCAATGTCGCCTGATGCAATGCAATGCAACGTGAGTCGCCTGGTGCCGTTTCTTTCGTGCGCCGCTCACCGCCGTTTGGCGCCTCCCTCAGGCGTACCCGGAGTACCTTATCACGTACCAGATCTGTCGGCCGGACGAAGCGCACGCCGTCGAGCCTCCGGCCGTCTGAGGCAGGCGCCCAGATTAGGAGCCGGCACTGGGGGGCGACAGAAGGCACCGGCGGTCTCGAACGGGCTTCTGAATCGTCTGACAGGTATCAGTGCGATGAGTGCGTCAGGGCATCTCTGGTTTGGGCCTGGGATCACCTCCCTGGGTGGCTCCCGACTGGCAGTCGGTCTCGGTGTCCCGCTGACGGCAGTCAGGACGGCCCGAGTGGCTCTGCGCTGGGGTCTCGTAAGGACCGAGTTCTCCGCGCCCGACACAGGTGCCGGTCTGGGCGTCTGGCGGCGAGACCGCGAGGGCAGGCGTTGAATCGACTAGCGTCCCGGGTGGTACGTGTACCGGTACATGATCTCTTTAGTCGGTGGCCTGTCAAATTCCTGTCTTGCACCGCGTGTCGCCCGTTTTTTCTACACTACTCCCGAGTCGGATCTTCTGCGCGCGATCGCCGAGAGGGCCCTGCGACTGCGGCGGGCGGCGGCGGCTCGCCACACTGCCACTTGTGCCGTGTCCGTTCCGTGTCCGTGCGGCGTCCGTTCCGTGTCCGTGCTGCTCTGGTCGTGACGGGCCGTGTCACAGGTGATGGTAACTCTCACGTCACGCGCGCGTACACCGGTCCACTCAAAGGGCACTGCCGCGGAGGGCCCGTCGCGGCGGGCACGGGACGGCGCGCTGCGTGAGACTCAGCTCGTGGCGGAGCGGTCAGGCCGGCTGTCGCTCGGACTAAGGGCTGGCGCCTGGAAAATCGGCGGAGGCATCGACGTCTATCGGTGTATGTGTGTGCGCGTGCGGCAGTGAGTCGGCCGTTTGGAAGATATGTATACACTAGTGGATAGGAACATCTACATCTGTGATAAGAATGGCGTCGCGCGTGCCGACGCGGTCGGTGGAGCGCGGCGTATGGAAGAGGTCGGCGGAGGGTGGTCACCGGCGCGACCCCGGCACCACTCCCCCGCGCCGTCCGCTGCGATGTTTTATGGAGAGAAATATATCTGGAGAGTGAACACGGTAGTCTGAATGGGATCTGCTATAGATATAGAGTGGTCTAGGGATTAGCCAAAATTAACCCCCGGGGACGGTAGCTTACGACTCAAATGTCCAATGGTTATCCTTATCCTGAGTAAAATTTCCTGATATATTCAACCCTAGTATAGCATTATACAAGTGCTGGTGTACTTGTCTGCTCGCGCAGTAAGGCATAGGTACTGATGACCAGGGACAACCATGTAATTATGTACACTGTGGCGTCAAAGGTATGCATCCGATCCATATTCCATATGACATTGTTTGACTAATTCAACGGGAAGTCGGCCCCCAGTTACATAATACCCACGTGGTGCAAAGCCCCTATGCTATCACGCAAACATGACCTGCGGCATTGCTAATTAGTAATTACCATGTGTCTTGACAGCGAGCCTCATCGCATTGCTAGTTCCTTCCATACATAGAAATCTTCCATACCAGGCACAGTAGACCCCCGTGGCATAACTAAATACCAATAAATTGATTTGAGTAAGAGAAGATAAGGAGCGGCATCTTATTACGAGCGAGCACGAAGCGAGTCTTTTCAATAGGGTAGCCTAGTCATGCGCGGGTCAACGCAATCAATACTTCTCTTGGAGGTGGGGGACAGACGACGCATAGCTGTTGTCAAGGCGGTGACCTGAAAACGACGGCTAATATGTGGTCCCAGAAAGACTGGGGTCGCATCAAAGCTATCTGATTCATTCAAAGCTATCTGATATCAGGCCTAACAAAAGATTCACCTGTGTTAGAATATCTAACAACAGTATATCCGCTATCTTTTCAAATGCTAAGTTATTAAACGTTGTTGGGCACGGAACCGGACATTGATGCTTAATTAGTAACGTTGACAGCTTTGCAAGCTATGTTACATCCTGATTAGTACAGGAATAATTTACTTGTGCCTACATGCTCCTTTAAATGATGTTTCTATGAAATGATTCCGTGTTTCCAGACATGTTTCCAGTAACTAACGGAAACCGATTTGCAATAATTAATGGCCGCACGTCACTTTGCAGTTCATAAGACGGAGCAGCAGTCACTCCTCCATTTTGGGCCGCTAGTAACGGTGACTGAGACGTGGCTGCCAACCAGCCAGGGGTCCCTCCAACAGCCGACTGCCTCTGGGAGACGGGACGGACTGCCTGATCTGCCCACGAGTTCCCTCGCAGAGACGGTGAGCTCCGAACTGAACCGAGCTCAGAAATCGGCAGTGTTGGCTCTCGACTGTGATCTCCTGAACTGGGATTAGGAAGAACACGGCAAAGGCCTTTTGCCGGGCAGCGGCCAGGTAAGAAGAGCTGCGAAGGCAAAGAAGCGCATAATCATTGAAAGGATCACTAGAAGTTGCGCCAGGTGCTGAAGGCAACCCACAATAATTTCATCCGTCGCCATGCAGCGTTTCTGCTGGGGTTTGGCGGCGCTGCTGGCGGCCGTCGGTCTCTCTGCGGCCGTGCAGTTCGGACTGGTGACCGGCCGCCACCCGAGCTCCCCGCTGCTGGAGGTGCCCGGCTCCAGCCGAGTCCTGTGCGCCATACGCTGTCTGAGAGACACCAGCTGCGTGTCCTGGGAGGTCACCGGCTCGGGCTGCTCCCTGTACCGGGGCGTGACCTCTGACCCGACGGCGGCCACCAGCAGCGGTCCGCTGTGGGCCGACCTCTGGATCCCGGACGGCTACCAAATGGTGCCGGGCACCAACAGGGCCTTCAGAGCGCACCTTGAGATTATATCTGCAGCCTGGAACATTCCGGACGTCTGCGTTCAAGATCACCCCAAAGCTGCCCCGGCGTTTTTGGAAAACGAAGAGCAAGTGCGCTTCGCTCAAGGTCTGATTTACGACACGGTCTGGACAGGCGTCAAGAAAATCAGTCCCGACACCTACGGCGATTTTGCGGGCTCCAGAACGGTCACCTTGATGAGCGAATGGTTTGCGCCAGCCTTTGGCTTCAGCTTTGGAGACCCGTGTCTTCGTTTGAGAACGGGCGGTTTGGATCTAAACGGTTGTAGCGATGAGCACGGCCACCTTTGTGAATACGAACTGTTCGGTTAGGCACGGTGTCATAAAATGTTGCTGTTTCCTAAACCCTCGCGGACCCGGGGGTCGTTCCGCCGCCCCTAGACGAATATTTGCGATAGCTCCCGAACGCCTAGCGATAGAAGCGCGAAACTTTCAGTGCCTTTCCTCCCCTCAATATATAATCAATTTGACATCTTTTGAAGTGAAACTTTTGGACATAGCCCTCTTGGGGTGAGGTCAACTTAAGTAGTTGACCTCAGGTCAAATTCAGGTCAGAGCTCCTCAGGTCACGAAGTTAGACGGAGAAGATCACATCGTATATTAGTCGATTCGGAAGGTCGTCCACATGCGATGGACCCCCCCCCCCCCCCCATGGTTTTTCGCGAATAACCCGCGCAAAAAGCGGCCGATCGCGACGAAACTTTCAGCACCCTCGCATTGATCAATTTTACAGATAGGTACTCTGAAAATATCATGACCCTGACCCAAGTGATCTTTGGCCTGTGACCTATTTCTCGAGGCCATATTTGGGCGGAATCGCGAGTCGGCGTATGTCGGCTCGCATTAGCCGCGCGTTTGCAAGCTTTTCGTGGTTTCAAACGTTCAAACGTTTGATTTGATGTTGCTCCCATGCATTAGGGTGGATGTCAAGGTCACCTGAAGGTCAGGTCAGGTCATTGACCTTTGGTGACCTCGGTTCATTTTGTCGAGTTTTACATGTTTTTAGGCCTGTTTTTGGAGCTGAATTCGAATTTAGAAACCATTTGAACATATACGAAGTAGTTTTGGTGCCTTCGCAACATGTTCCGAAGCTGTCAGAGGCGGTTGTCACGTACTACGAATACCCGTCACGATCCCTACTGGTTGACCTGACCTGACCTGACCCGACCTGGTCTAAATGCTTAAAGACATCATCTGTGATCAAAACTTACACGATATTCGTGATCAGCACCCCGAAAACCTCATAGCAGCCACACTTTACGACTTCTAACAGGTACCGATTTTCCCGACTTTTAGGTCATTGACCTAACCTGGAAGGTCAACCAATGACCTAGGACCTTAAAATTGGGTACCATCGGCTACCTCTCGTGACGGGCAACATGCTCGTTTTTTCCGCGAAGCTCTAGCTCGATCACGGGCCAAACGGCAAGGGGGGTCCAACCGACTCCCCCCCCCCCCCTACACGTTTGGAGCTGGAAAACGCCGCACACATGCGAGGGTTATATGATTGATGGGATTTGTCTGGAAAATGTAGAAACCATCCGGGATTTGGGTGTTATATTGGATGCCAAAGTTGACTTTCAGCAAACATATAGACACAACAGTATCAAAAGCTAATAAAATCATGGGTCTTATCATGAGATCGATGCAAACTGGTTACAGGGTCAAGACGTTTAGCTGGAAGTCCATTTTAACATTATTATGGTATTATTATTATTATGGTAACGTTAGAGCAGTTCTCGAGTATTGTTGTGCTATTTGGGGAGGAGCCGCAACAACTGACCTGGACCGAATCGAAAGGGTGCAACAGCGTTTCTTATATTGGTTATATTGTTATGCTCGATGTCAATACCTATCACCAGCTATTGATTACAGTGAATTGCCGCAATTATTTGGTGTTGCATGTTTAGAGAATAAGCGTCGACAATATGCATAACCGTACCCCCTTTGATTTTGGCATTTCAACATTAGCCCAATGGGTGTTGCATTGCATGGAAAGAATGGGACCAAAAGTCGGCAGTGCCCTCCCCCTTCATTGAAGGTGTTCCGCCGCTACTGACAATATGACATTATGTTTGTCGCCAAATTGTATAGAAATCATACTGATCGTGCTCCCCTCTTAGCCCATTTCCTTCTATTTATCGCAACAAGGGCAACGAGAAACACCGAACAAGCACGTGGTGTCTTTCATGTTCCATTTGCGAGAGTAGACGCGGTGCAAAGATCACTTTTTGTTAGAGCACCATCGTTTGTTAATAAACTTTTGTTTCAGTGTAGGGGAGAGTGGGGTGGGTTGTATCAGTTTTTACTCCGAGGCCCCTAACCTCGTAACTATCCGTGATAAACTCATTATTTCCATACTATCTCCTTCCTTGATTCTTCTGCTTTTTTGTGCAAAGTAACTTTTCCGCTACCTCTACCAGTTTTTCTTCTACGGTCTGCCGAATAGAACAATGTTTTTGATACAACTTGCCCCATGGCTTGGGTGAGTTGTATCACATGGTGGGGTAATTTGTATCACTATTTCACGTTTCAGGGAGTGTGCTGGCTACTGGTTTTGAACATAACAACAACATTAAATGGGATTAATACAATGTATATGCTCAAAGGCTTCACTTTTATTAGACCAAACTTAGGTCAATCCGAACGAAACATCGAAACGAGCGAAACATCAACAGACTAGACGCAAAAGTGGCCCGTTAAGAGCAAAGAAGCCAACACACTGTGCCGAAATGGAGCGAGTATTGACTAGCTACCTACAAACGCGAGCCAGGGCTTAGCTTTCGCGATCAAAAGCAACATACCCATACATACATACATACATGTTACAACATACCCCACCCGGCTCTGATACAACATGTACGGTTCTCCAGTAAAAGTCTTGTTGGTTTTGCTTTTTCGGACATATCTGGTCCTATATAATGTTCAAATGCATAAGTATCAACCCGAATTATGTGTATGCACATTTACCACGAGACTGTGAACTTGCATCGTTGTATGCCAAATACTTTTCGAGATATTCACCAAAAACCTCATTTTCTGCCGTTTGGGGCATTCTGGCCGCAATCTTCCTGGGGTCGCCTATGACATCAGTAGAGCCATCTAACGAGAGGAACGTGGAAACACAGAATCATGAATGAATCGAGTGCGTAGTAAACGGTGTATGAAAGGGAGACTCGGCAGAGGCTATCCGGGTGGCCGGCGCGCGGCGCGCCCTTAGGCATCGGCCGACCCTTCGGACCGCGTGGGGTCAGAGGTCGCGCTCGGGAAGTCTCGGCTCTGGGTTTTAGCGCTGTGCAGTCAGGAAGGGAGCATAGGATAGCGCTAGCCCGACTGACTAGTATCTCGGCTGATTCGTGTGGGGTGAAGGGAGCACAGAACGGGATGGTGGCTAGTGGTGGATGATGGGATGGTGGTTAGGTTAGTGCGTACTGCGTAGAACGTAGCTGAACATGCATTTTTTTCATCGCAAACAACATGCAGCATAATGTGCGGGATTATGCCAGAACTCATACAAAAAGGAAATAGCATTTCGGCCGAGGGAGTGGATGAGTGCCGTGACAAAGCATGACGATGCTGCCAAAATCGGGATGCTTTTTTGCCCCCATTTTTTTTTTACCCCTAACATGCAGCGCTTGATCCGAACTTAGAGGTCTCCGACTGACCTTAGACCTTAAAATCGCACCCGGCCGGTGCGCCACCTTTTCTTCAGGGGCGCTCTTCTTGGTTGTATCTGTTCTTACCAATAACTAAAGCAAATCGAATGTATAATAAAAAAGGCATACCTCAAACACAGTTTTATTCACATCCCCTCGTGTGCATACTTGTTTTGAACTATACCTTCTCGCATCATAATATATCACTTCAGTGCCTAATCCTCAACGGAATTTTGGTTTTTCTGCATATACCCCAGCCGAGGGGGGGGGGGGCGATTACGACCCCTCTCCGTCTTTTTGCCCCTAATTGAGCTAGCGCCTTGCGGATGAAACTGAGCGGGTGCGTCGTATGAAATGCAGCAACTGGTACCCGAGTTGAAGGTCTCAGGTCAACCGATTAACTCTGAGGTCAGTATTAGTGCTGGCCAAGTCGCGGGATCGGTTTTTGGTAAACAACTTTACCATAAGTGGTTACAGAGCCAAGACAATGGCACCATCGAGTTTTGCATGCTCAAGCGCGTCGAATATAGTATACGCTTTGTTTTTGTTGAGGTCAATTTAAGGTGTTCACCTCAGGTCATGTCAGGGCAGAGCCACTCAGGCCACGAGGCTGGTTCAAGGAGGTCATATCGCTTCTTCGATTCGGTAGGTCCTCACAAGTCCACTGGTGGCTTCACGACTCGCTGGCTCAATTTGATCGAGACTTTCTGGTGAAAACTCCTGTGACCTTAGTGACGTCATAAATGAAGTCGCCTAACTTTAAGAATGGAAAAGTGAATGCTGGGGCTTGCTAAGATTGTATAAAATCGCGAATTAATGCGCTTGCGACAGCCTTAGATGGCTCCCGGCGCCAAAATAACAGCTTTCATATTTCCCAATTGACTAATAATCGTGAGGTTGCGTGACCGACCTGACTTCAGGTGACTCTTAAGAAAAATACGAGATAGCTACATACAAGTTGTGAGGCCTCTGGGAGATAGTGCTAGATCATAGCTTCATTCCCCGTTGGAAAGTCCCCTGGCACGAGCCACGAAGGGTGCTGCGACGTCGCGACATTTTGGGACCTTACAGAGGTTCACTTTTGACGTCATTGGTCAACGGCCTGACCTTAACCTTCGCACTTGTAGGAGGGTGTCGAACAGACCTCCTACCCTCAGTTTTTCTCAAATAACTCGCGCAAAAAGCGGCTGATTGCGACGAAACTTTCAGTACCCTCGAGTTAATCAATATTACCCTATAATTTGTATGACCCTGGCTCAAAAGACCTTTGACTTGTGACCTGTTTTCCGAGACCATGTTTGGCCGGAATCGCGTTTTGGCGTATTTCGAGTAGAGCGCGTTTTATTGTCTTTTTGTGGCTTTAAGCGATCAAACATGTCAAAGGATGTTGATCCCATGGATTCTAGTGGGTATCAAGGTCACGTGAAGGTCAGTCAGGTCACTGACCTTTGATGACCTTTGTTCACTCTTTCGAGTTCTACATGTTTCTGGGGTAGATTTTGGAGTTGATTTCGCATTTAGAAACCGTTTGAACTTTTAAGAAGTAGTTTTGGTTCCCTCGTAACATGTGACCTGACCTGACCTGACCTAGCCTAAATGCACGAAAACATCATCTGTGATAAAACTAACTTGAAATTCGTGATCAGCACCCCGCAAAACCCTACAACAGCTTCACTTTACGAAGCTCTAACAGGTCCCGATTCCCCGACTTTTGAGTTGTTGAACTGTCAACTTTGACAACTTTGTCAACTTAGACTTTTAACCTGTCAACCAATGACCTAGGATATTAAAATTGGGTATCATCGGCCTCCTCTCGTCACGGGCAGCACGCACATTTTCCGCGAAGCTCTAGCTCGATCAGGGGTTTAACGGCAAAGGGGTCCAGCGGACCCTCCTCCCCCTTTACGATAGACGCTGGCAAAACACCAATATGGGCGAGGGTGAAAATACAGCTGCTGTCATAAAGATTCAGCTTGAATCAAAGGTTTCAGCTTGAATCAAAGGCTTGCCAAATTTCAGCTCTCGCAGCTATCAACAAAAATAAATGTGCGGAGGCGGCACCCGCCTCCCCCCCCCCCCTCTCGGCCACTGCCAGCGAGGTTTTAAGCGTATCATAGACGTTACAAAGCATCATATCAAGATGACACACCCCAGCAGCCATATGCACTGAACAAAAACTTATTACGCACGCTAGTCTATCGGCACCATAGCACATGGTCGAGACTGTCGTCAGCCACGGACGCGCACTCGACCAACCCTCTGAGCCCGTTGACTGCGGGTGACCTTGACATGTCAAGCCTGATCGGCGGCCGGCCGCTGTCGTGCGGTCGTTACACGCGGAGGGGAGGGAGACACAAAGCTCTACGTTATAGCCGACCTCTGACCTTTCCCTGCGCCCTGGTCACTGACCCCGCTCCATGTCGCTGGGCGGTGCATTGGTGGTGGAAACCGGTTCTAGCCTCTACACATGCCACCATTCTAACCCTCCCCTCCCCACGCTACTACGCGGCGTGGAGTACGCTCGTGCGTAACTGGGCGGAGCAAGGGGTCACGCGATACAGGGGCGGAACTGGTTGCCCTCCCGCCCGCCGAGCGACCAACGACTAATACCCTGGAGAACCGTACCTCGCCGCCATTTTGGAAAAAACATCCTCGTGCTCAAAAACAGCGGACAGCTGGAGAAATCCATTTTCACTCACGCAGCCTTAGAAGCTACCCTCACCACCGATACGGATATCTTTCAAATTCGTGCACATCTAAATGCCCAAAACACACATTTTCTCAAAACTTATTTTTTTAGAATGACATTAAAAAAGCATAAAATCGGCTCTCACCTCGAGACGCGTCCACCCAGCCACACGACAGAACAGGGAAAGATGGCGCCCGGAAAACCTCGTCGGCTGGTCGTGTCACGAGCGCAATCAGTTGGATAAGTTTGGCACAATTCGCCCTGATACAACTTAAACATGATGAACTCTCTCTGAAAAACATGAACTCTCCCCGCTCTCCCCTACTGATGCTGATGTATTCCACGACTCTTTAAGGGAACTTAGGGCCAATGTGTCAACATACACATTAGGCACACATATAGAAGCCTAGTAAAATTGTATCGTAGTTGCAATTGTCCTGTCACAGTGCTTGTATGTAACATTTGGGTGAGTTTGAGTGCTTGGACATTAAATGGGCCCATGTATGCCTGTTGCCCTTGACCCCAAATAAATAAATAAATAAATTAACCCTCGCCCCGTTGGGGGGGCCATTTTGGCCCCCCCCCCTGTGGTTTTTCCTGAATAGCAAGAAAACGGCGGCGCGCAGCGCCGCCAAATTTTCAGTACCTTCCCGGGCATCAATTTGACACCTTCACACCAAATTTCAAGTCTTAGGTCACCTTAGGTCAGGAGTTATTGAGGTCAAACTGAGGTCATGTTCGAGCAAAAATGAGCAAAAAACATGCAATCTTGAAACGCTCACCAAATCTACAGTTATCAAGCAATTTCAAAGTTCTTTATATGGTCTAGTAGACAAAAAGCGGCGCTACAAAACTGCTATCTCGGATTTTCAAAATTTTTGGTTTTTGACCAAACAAAATTCAAAAAATTGATTTTTTTAGAAAAAACTTTGAAAAAATCCAAAAATTTTCCGAATTTCGAAAAAACCGGAATATATGTGATAGTCCCAGCGCTCTTCTATATACATACCAAATTTCAGATCGATATCTCGTTTTTTGGCCAAGTTATAGCGAAAAAACTGTTCAAAAATGATGACGTCAAATTTTTGAACTCAATTTTTAGCAATTCTAGACCACGTACGGCAAAACAAAGACCACCATTGAACTCCCCGTGACGAGCTGCATCGATTCGATACCCATTTAATGCAAAAATATTAACTTTGAAATTTGACCTAATTTGACCTGACCTTGACCTGACCTTGACCTGACCTTGACCAAAACGTGATCTAAGCTGGCCCCAAAGGCTGCCTGACCCATATAATCGCATTTGTCATGTAAAATGGACCATAAAACATGTATCACACGACACTTTCATATTGTGACCCCCCCCCCCGTGACCTGACCTCTGTGACCTGACCTGGTATCAGTGACCTCAAATAGCAAAATATGTGTTTGAAGAACATTTCCCCATCGATGATTTTCAATGAAATGCATTTTACTCGATTTTACAACGCATTTCTTGAAGTGCCTGTAAACGGTGAAAATTGGACCTTTGACCTGACCTGTGACGTCATCGGTTTGACCTAGGTCAATAAAATTGGGTCACAAGGTAGTTCCCCGTTGGGGCTATCCAACGCCGTTTACCGCTTGTCGCTATGTTGCGTGGTTCTCGAGATCTTAGGGGGGGGGGGGCCAAAATGGCCCCCCCAACCGGGCGCGTTGCTCGGCAGAGCCCAACGGGGCGCGGGTTAATAAATAAATAAATAAGTAAATAAATAAATAAATAGATAAAAAAAATACACACTAAATGAAAAATTGCACCTGTGAACCCTCTGTGTGCCCCTGAGGTCATCTCAGGTCATGAAAGGTCACCAGCAGTATTTTGACTGCAACTTTTGATAGAGACGTGCTTGAGCGGTGAAAAACACGTTCAGATGTGTTAAGCTCGACTATACGGATCGACTTGATATGTGACATGGCCTTTTCCGGTCAGGTCATGGCCTTGACCTGAGGTCAACTTTTCAAAATGACCTTTCAAGGTCAACTTATATTCACTCGATGCGTCTCGTTGAGAGGAACACGATGCTGGCAAAGTAATATCGCGGCTCTCTTGAGTCAAAAGTTAGTACCCAAAACATTGTTTCGTGAAAACTGCTATTTTTAGAGTTTTTGCCCTCTGGAGGCTAAAACGTTGACCTGAGGTCAAATCTGAGAACAATAATCAGAAAGGTCTGTTAAAGGTAGTGTGCCAGCTTTCTTGGACCGTATGGAGTTAATGGCCCAGATAAGGAGAACCGGATTTTTAGAACTTATCCATACCTTCAAAACTCATGGAAACGTCTTAAATTCTTCAAATTTTGAGTACCCCAGTGCGAAATTCGCCCCGACGGGTTGTCGGTCGTACCCCAACCACATTTCACACCACTATGAACAATAAATGCACACACTGAAATCGCTATTACCGATATGCTCATCCAATCAAGTTTCGATAAACCCGTTCATCATCATCTCCTGCGGTTTCGAACACGCCTGTTAGGTGGCTTCTGATGCTCGTCGAGGTCGGAATTTCCAAATACGCGTGGTGCGTCGGGCCGCGCGCTCTGACTTCGGCCAAGAAAAATGCGTCAGCTGATCATTGTCATTTCTGCCACTTGCGTGGGGTGAAATGGGGTCATAACTTATAAGACGGCTTTTTCATATCAATTATTTTACATAAAATCATATTTCAAACCATAAATAATGTTCGACAGCCAAATAAAAGAAACAATACCAATACGGGCTTACAGTTTAAGGCTCGACATTGTGTTGTCTACGATTAGACAGCTGATAACTCATTCCCGTACGTCGTATGGTCGTAACACTATAATGACCTTTGCTTATTGTCACAAGTGCGCTGCATTCGCGATTGTTGCCCGACGCCTGTTTGCAGGTGAGCCCACTACAGTTGTTATACATATCTAAAAACCGAAAAACTTTTAGGCGAAAAAGGCACTATTCCAGGCCCATTTTTGATTTTTTTTTGCGATATTAGGTAAAAACAGAAGCTTCTTATCCTATAGGAAAAATAAAATGGGAAATCTTTCAAAGGTGGCACACTACCTTTAAAGGGCTATCGAATGCACTTTTCCGCGGCGCTATAGCTCTATTGGTTCCCCAGTTAGCCGTCGGGTGTTTCGAGAATTGTTTTAAATAGACAAAATTTGACCTTTGATGACCTCTGGTGACCTGACCTTTGACCTGATCTTAAATATGACTGAATTATTTCCGCCATAATTTTTGACACTCTTTCGATTGCCGCTTATCGTGTGTCGCTACATGGCCCAGCAGCCGAGTTAGATAGGGGGGCGTGAAAACGCCCCCCCCCCCCCCAGCACGACACAGAAAACTTAGGCCACCAGCACGGCGCGGGTTAGCAATGATCCAAATGCTTTAACCCGCGCCCTGGTGGGGGGGGGGCTATTTTTTGCCCCCCCCTCCAGACTTTTCGATATATCTCCAGAACCACTGCGCCGATCGTCACCAAACTTTCAGTACCCTCCCGGACATCAATTTTACACATTGTGACCAAAAATTTTTCCAAAGGCTATGATAGGTTGGCCGGAAATGACGTCAGAGTGACGTCATGTTCTGCCGTTTTCGACCCAAAAAAGGGTTTCGCGGGAAGAGCTGTCAGGCCTATAGCTTTGCAAATACAGAAAAATGATACAGACATAAAAGCTGTAGAATGGACAGGGCTACAAAACTGCTATCTCGGATTTTTGAAATTTTTTGATTTTGACCCCCAAAAATCAAAAAATAGATTTTTTGAATATAATAGCCAAAAAATCCAAAAAGTTTTTTGAGTTTCGAAAAAACCGGAATATATGTGATAGTGCTTACCGCCTTCTATCAACATACCAAATTTGAGATCGATACCTCTTTTTTTGGCGAAGTTATAGCGAAAAAACTGTTCAAAATTGATGACGTCAAATTTTCAAACTCGATTTTCAGCAATTCTAGACCTCGTAGCGCAAAACAAAGACCACCATTAGACTCCCCGTGACGAGCTGCATCGAATCAATACCCATTTTATGCAAAAATATCAACTTTGAAATTTGACCTTTTTTGACCTGACCTTGACCTGACCTCCACCAGAAAGTGACCTAAACCGTACCTGATGGTCTTATAACCAACACCATTGAGTTGGAAATGAAAAACTGGCCATAAAACATGCATCGCATAACCTTAGTAAAGTTGGGTTCATGTGGTGACCCTTGATGACCTTTGGTGACCTGACCTGTGACCTGACCTGGTATGACCAGTGACCTCTAACAGCAACATATCTACTAGGCAACTGACGCCCTATCGCTGATTCCCGACAAAATGCGTTTTCCTCGGTGTTATAGCGCATTCCCTAGAAGACCCGTGAACGGTGAAACATTTCATCTTTGACCTGACCTGTGACGTCATCGGTGACCCCGAGGTCAATAAAATTTGGTTTCCCTCGACAAATTTGACAGGCCTTTCGAACGTCGTTTGAATTTTTCGGATCCGTCCAGTAGTTTCGGAGATACGAGGGGGGGCAAAAAATAGCCCCCCCCCCCACCAGGTCGCGTTATAAACAGACCCCACCAGGGCGCGGGTTAAAAAATAAAAGTTAAAAAATGGATCCCAAAGGCCAAAAATGCAAATGAAAGAAAAGTCGAGGCGTCATGTATCAACACTAGTTTGTTTTTCAAAATTTCAAAATGCACAGGCATTAATTTTTATTTCATTGCAAGTTCAATGCCGTAAAGCATTTGACATTTGGATAATCTGTCTTAGCCCGCGCCCCGTAGCGCTACCGGCGGACCCTACCACCCGTAGGGGGGGGGCCGTTTCGCCCCCCCCCCCTAAGATCTCGGAAAGTTACCGGCCGATTTTCAAAATTCAAACGGCGTTCGATAGCCCCACCCGGGAACTACCTTGTGAGCAAATGTCATTGACCTAGGTCAAACCGATGACGTCACAGGTCAGGTCAAAGGTCAGATTTTCACCGCTCACAGGCATTTCAAGAAATGTGTTGTGAAATCGAGTAAATTGGTATGTTATTGTAAATCATCGGTGGATAATTGTCGTAGACTATATATTCCGTGATATAACTATTTGCTAAGCAGCGTCAAATCTATCGTCAAATACAGCATCAAATTCAAAATCGCTTAACATCGCTAAGTACTGTTAATTAGGGGAAGCCGTCCACGAATATTATGACATTTTAATAGCTCCCCTTTAGGAAGGTATCACTTTTTGAAGGGGCGCAGCAAAGATACTGAAGACTTTGTGTAATGGCCAAAACAGTGGTCGCGGTCGATTTTTGGATCAATTCTAGCCACAGCCTTGTGTACCTACCTCAGTTGTGGCAATTATATTATTACCTCTTACCTCTTTTTTACCCATTATAAGAAGGTGCGCGGCGCGCTAAAAATGTCTGAAGGCTTCTTACTATCTAAAAACATTGGCCACGTTGAGCGCATTCGATTCCTCGGGTCAATACCTAGCCGCACCGCCTCAGGTACCTAATCCCGAGTTTATCCGCTAGGTCACATACACTGTAAAAAATATTGACGAGCTATGTGTCAAAACAAAAGTCTCGAAACAGTCACCAGGTTGTCAATGCTTCCGGTACCTACCACTTGACTAGTTACCGCTTAGTTAGCTTACAGGCTGAGAACTATCCAGATCGTTATGATCCGGTATTGTTATGATACCGTAGGTGTACCTTTGTTTTGAAGTGCTGAATTAACTATCAAG
This sequence comes from Amphibalanus amphitrite, assembly GCF_019059575.1. Lineage (NCBI taxonomy): Eukaryota > Metazoa > Arthropoda > Thecostraca > Balanomorpha > Balanidae > Amphibalanus > Amphibalanus amphitrite. The sequence continues at coordinate 525,512 of NW_024881662.1, forward strand.
GTTGTTTGACGTTTGTTTTCGCCTCAATCCGAAACGAGGAAGACCCTCATCAAATTATTAGGTGAAAGCCAGCCTCAGGATGATCAAAATACTAGGGGTAGTTTTGTCATAGATAGTAATCTGTGAAGGGTGAGGAACAAGCCGTAGCAAGGCACTCGTCACTAAACCAGCCTGAGATTATTCGCCAGGTAGCTGCTGCGTTTCCCTACTTGCTGAATCATGTTTGCAACTTTCCATTTCCAGACACTTTTTACGGCAAATAAATTGTTGGGTTATTTGGAAGGTGAATGACAATTTTATTACTATAAGTCATAGACCTCTGTATACACAGGTCTATGTATAAGTCAATGCATTTGTATTTCCGATTGCCCTAAAACTTTTTTTAATCGTTTGCGGTAGGTTTTTATTGTTCGCAATAAAGTTGCGCACCTGTGAATCCTTCACTTAAAGGGACACTCCCACCTTAACATTAGTTTTGAGTTGAGATAGCCAAATTGGTGGCCATGGCCTGCAAATACCGGTTTGGGCACTCACAACATCGAAAAATGCTTTAATTCGAAGATATGGAATTTCAAACTTGCAGTTTTCGGATTCTAAGGGGCTAATGCATTGGAATGCCCCCTTAGAATTTGTGACGTCAGCGAAGATCTAACGATTTTTAAATCTTAGACTAAAGCCATCGTTAACACGTGGTGGTATACGCTGCTTTGCGCGCAACGTCTGCCGCACTTTTAGGCTGCCAAATTATTGCTTCCAAATAAAGTCGCTAGTAACAGGGGAGATCCCAAAAAGTAAACAAAAGTAAAAGCCTAATATCTTGAAAACCAGTGAATATTTTTCGGTGAAATTTGGTAGATATTCATTTTCACTCTTGCTGAACCAAGGGACATCACTTTCATGCCAATTCATTAACTTTTTTGAAGGTGGGAGGGTCCCTTTAATGCGTTCCCGGCTTCCCGGCGCCAGTTGCGCTGTGCCGTGCCGCGTTCGGTCGGGGGTGCGCGCGTCTGTGAAGTGCGAGTGTTTATCACTGGGCAAACCTGTATCGTTTCCATTTGTGCAGTGTCTAGTTATGAAGAATTGTTTGCCGATATATGACCTGCAGTGATCGACGTTCTGATTCAATAACTTGCCAATTGCCATAAGCCATTATTCTCAACCAAATCGCGCAGAGACGTTTGCAAAGTTGTCGAGGGGGGGGGGGGGGAACAAGAGCGATTTTAAATGAATTGCTCTCCATGCAGTGCAATAGGATTTAGGTTTAATTTTTCGAAAGTTGTGGAGCCGCCCCCGGTGTCCGGCCTGGCCAACTCTCTCAAGAACCGACAGCTAACGGAACACTGAAGTTTCACTACGACGATTTCCGCCAAAGTTATGAAGAAAAGGCAAGTGCAAGAAGTACAAAACTTCTCTTGGTAATCAAAACTTAGGTTTGGCAAATTCCAAACCCTAACTCACTACAACTGTGGATATAAATAAGCTGGTTATTGACGGCCAAGCTCTGGCCAATCTGAAGTTCAGACCTATCATCAAGTTCATGAGGCAGCTGCGGTTGGGCGGCTCACGGGCTCCACTGCATAGGCTCAGACAGGTACTCTACAAAATGTCTTCTGTGTTCTTAGGTTCAGATCGATCGATAGGTATGTGCATGCTTCTGATTCGATTGATAACTGTAAACGGGCGCTGGAAGTGAAAGGTTCGCTTGATATACGAAAGGTGCATTGCAAGAAAGCAAATTATTTCAGACATACACTTTCATTTTATCTTGAGCGTTTTTGGAATGGGCCGGATGAATTCGTCATCAAACTGGTAAGGGATTTCGTTTGAAGACCACCGATATTCAATAATATGATGGTCTTCAAACGAATTCGCTGGCAAATTCGATGACTGGATTGTTGGGCGGCGTAGGATCTGCTGGTCATCTGACTATGGGTTGATTAGGGCCTAGTTGGGCCCCTAGTTTTGACCTAGTTTGAGCTTCATTCGTTAAGTAGGAACAAGACGATGCTTCTTTTGAACATCGTCACTAAACAAGCCGCCCTCGTTTTGACATTGTTTTTCGTTATTATTGTTACTAGGTACTTTGTTATCATACACAGCATTAACGAGGACCTGCTTCCAAAACAAGGCAGAAACGCTCCAGCTATTTTTGGGACGTGGTAAAAACTAACCGACACCTGGTAACTGTCATCTGACGAACACAATACAAGCCAGGGGCTCGCAGCGTGTGTCAAAAGTAGGATGCAAAACTAGTCTGTACCCCCGACATTTAGCGTTGAGAATCATTTGACGAGGGGCTAGTCAATATTTTTTACAGTGTAACCTTACCTGTCTCCCGGTTTGTTGTGATATGGTGTAACCAGGTAATCGTCGGACGATGCACCTCGAGGGCCAATTCCTGTAAAACAGCCACATTAGTGCCTAGTGGAAAATGACGCTTTGACACTTACGTGATGGATTTCGGGCGAAATAACACGGCCCGCGGTAGGTACCAGTTCAATGTTGGAAGCCGCAAGGGTCGGTCGCTTCTGGTGCTTCCGCAATGGCTTCAGCATCAGTGAAACTGACTGACAGCTAACTGGATATAACCAGAGCAAGTTTGCACTGGGTTTTCGGCAGCGTATGATTCAATGTTTCAACGGCTTTCATAGATAAATGGGGTCTCGAAAGGAAAGCTGAAAAGCCTCTGGTGCAGAACTACCTCCCGCTGCAAGCGAACAGTGCACATTCGTACAGTCAGCCGCAATACGACAAACTATCTTCACGCCTGTGGTTTCTGCTGAACCAGGGACGGGTGAAAATCAGTCGCGATGCTGCGTTTCTGCTGGAGTTTGGCGGCGCTGCTGGCGGCCGTCGGTCTCTCTGCGGCCGTGCAGTTCGGACTGGTGACCGGCCGCCACCCGAGCTTCCCGCTGCTGGAGGTGCCCGGCTCCAGCCGAGTCCTGTGCGCCATACGCTGTCTGAGAGACACCAGCTGCGTGTCCTGGGAGGTCACCGGCTCGGGCTGCTCCCTGTACCGGGGCGTGACCTCTGACCCGACGGCGGCCACCAGCAGCGGTCCGCTGTGGGCCGACCTCTGGATCCCGGACGGCTACCAAATGGTGCCGGGCACCAACAGGGCCTTCATAGCCCACACTGAAGTCAGAGCTGGAGCTTTGAACATTCCGAATATCTGCGTCCAAGATCATCCCAAAGCTGCCCCGGCGTTCTTGGAAAACGAAGAGCAAGTGCGCTTTGCTCAAGGTCTGATCGATACCACTGTTTGGACGGGCGTCAAAGAAATCAGTCCCGACACCTACGGCGATTTTCCAGGCACCAGAATGGTCACGTTGATGAGTGGATGGTTTGCGCCAGGCTATGGTTTCAGCGTTGGATTACCGTGTCTTCGTTTAATACCGAGCGGCTTAGATCTAAACACTTGTAACGATAACCACGGCTACCTTTGTGAGTACGAGCTACTCGGTTAGACTTGATTATACCACCATGGTCTTACTTTTAACTTTTCCAATGACACTTGCAGGAAAAGCACGCATGAGTCATGACGTCGAGATCAGCAGAAATCACAAGTCCTGCCTCGTTAACTGCATGCACTGTGAGTTGTGACGCATGGCACGGCGCAGTAGACTTCTTTTCCGCAAGGTCCGGACTCCCACCTTCCTCACCCTGGACAAGCAGGTTAAGGAAGTCAACCATGCGTCGTGATGTCCGAAATACATTGCTAGCCGGGTGGAAAGCAGGGACCGGCCTTCCGCAACATGCAGCATGTAATCGGGGACAGTGAGTATACTCAAGTGAGTCGTACCCCAGGCCACCCATGAGAGTTTACTGAATAAGGGAGAGTGGGGAAAGATGCCCAGGGTTTTACTTTGTCATATATCATTCGAAAATGACGATCGGAAAGCAAAAACTTGGAGTTTCAACGATAGCCGACATCATTTTTCTCCCAAAAATAACACCCTTTCCTGTCTGAAATATGATAGCTTTTATGCTATTAAGAATTTTCCTGAAGAAGTGAAAGGGGGCATCTTACCCAACAGGGTGGGAAAGACGCCCCCTGGCGTTGGGGAAGATGCCCCCTGCACTATAAGTGACATAAATGGGCACGTGAATCGCCTGAACGAATCAGTAGTCCCTTCGAGCCTGCAATAGACACCAAACGTCATCGTAAGGGCCCTCAAAAGTAGTCGTAAGGGGCTTCAGAGGTCATCTTTAGGGCCATCATAGTTCAGCGCGGCTAGAGATTGCAATCCCGGGATCGGGATCCCGGGATCCCGGCGGGATTTTAATCCCGATCCCGATCCCGAAATTCCGCCAATCCCGGGATCCCGAAAAGAATCAGTTTTCACCTTAAGAAGAATGCAGCCGCTGCACGAGTCTTGTTTACACTGTTTATTGTGCTGCGTGACATAAAGCAGATTGGCACCCCGTATTGGCCGTCCACAATCGACCGTATTGGTAGCTCTCGGGTATCACCCACAGCGGTTAAGCCGCTTAAATACGTACGAAAAAAGGTCCCGAAAGCCAAAAAAAAAAAAATGCAGCATCAGCGCTGCAACATCTTTATCAGGATCACAGATCGTTCAGCGATTCTGACTTGCCCGTCCGTGGCCGGAACAAAGGAGGTCATCAAGACAGTCTTTGAGCTCGTGTCGCAGAAAGATGTCACAGATGTCACGCAAGTGACGGCAGAGCTCACTGATTCCGACGTTGAAGACGGTAGAGTGGAGCTCTCCCAGTCAGTGATTCTGCTCGCAAAGCGACTTTCGAGCAAATTCTGAGAGACATTAATGATGAAAGCGGAACCGGAAGGAGGTAAAGTGACCAAGCGACGTTTTGAAAACACTGTGAAATAGGGAGCTGCCAAAGTTGGCGTACACTGGTTGCGAGTTTTTAAGTAGACCAACATGGCAATTGCTTAAAACTGTCGCGCTAACTACGAGTAGCGTAGACGAAGAGTGAGTGAGGCGTGGATGTGCTGGAACCTGTCTAGTAAACGATCTGGTCGACGCACAGTTTTATGAAGGCCAATTGGGAATAAATGCTAATGCTAATCAAATCGAAACGTTTTATTCGCAAATTCAATCGTTTTCAATGCAAATGACATGGTCTAAGGATGGCTTTTGGTTGCCTCTTTGTTTGTGGTAAGCTTAAAGACACAAAATATGTCAGTAGGAAATCACTCTTACGACATTTAGTGACAAGGCCGGGATCCCGGGATCCCGGGATCCCGAAATAAAAACTTTCGGGATCCCGGGATTGGCAAAACGTTCCGGGATTGCAATCTCTAAGCGCGGCCAAACAAGCCTCCGTGGTGGCGTTCGGAGACCGCTGTGGGGCCCTTATAGGTCTTCATGATGCTTGAGGGCCCTCGAGCTCATCGTGGGGACCTCAGATGCCAGCACGGCCCGTGGAGCCAACGTGGGAGCCCTCAAAAGATGTCGTGAGGGGCCTTGGAGCCAATAATGGGGCCCACAGAGGCCGTCATGGGGGCTCTCAGAGTCATATGCCTCCCAAAAAGTCGTTATGTGGGCCGAGAGACCGGCATGTGGAGCACCCGACCGTACCGGACTCTCAATAGTCCCAGATCGGCTTTTGTTTCTCATCACAAGTATGTAATAAATGATTTGACGGGTTCCTTGAAGGCCAGCATACGGATTTAGGGGGGCGTCTTTCCCCATCAGGGCAGGGGGCATCTTACCCCTAGGTACCGAATTAACATTAAATCAGTACAATTTGTTAGCCATAAAACTACACCCTGAAACAAACTGTTAATTGGGACACAGTACACGCATGTTAATGTATCACGACTATAGCAAGGGACGCAAAAATTATCTACTTTCTTTGATATTTACAATGTTTTGACCTCAAAATATTTTTTGAAAGCAGCAAATAAAAAACATGCAACCACCAGCCAGCCGTTGCCCAACTGAGCTCCGCAAATTTTTGCGCAGTTAACAAGGCAGGCTTCCGCTTTACGCTAAGAACATTCATTTCCAGGTTCGAGTCTTTGTTTCGCCGCTAGAGGGGGTGGGGCGTCTTTCCCACCCTGGGCATCTTACCCCACTCTCCCCTACCTACTTTATGGGGATTGAAGTTAGGGTCGCGACTGGGGTCCAGGGCGGATTAGCTTGCCCGTTCTTCCTTTCTGAACAATACCTACATCAGTGCGTTTTCGCTACAGCCTATCTCTACTTTCGCTCCTTTTAGCGTGTCCTTTTTTCATTGAAAAACCTTTCTCCTGGCTCCGACGGGTCAGGGTCCGATTGCCTCGGCTCCGTTTGATGCAATCGCCGGTGACGCCTTTTTTATCAACACCTGTTTCCTAACCTGTGAATGTTCCGCGCTCGCCAACTTATCCCATCACATCACCTCATCTTTGCCACCGGCCCACCGAAGGTCGGAACTCACTCTCCCGGCTCCATCTTTTGAAGGAAATAGTTCACTTTTAACATGGGGTTTTGAACTGAAATAGGAGTTTCGTAGCTGGAGCTAAGACTAGCACAAATCAGGAGCTATTACGACCCTACGATCACCCTAGACGAAGATATTCAATTTCTCGTGCCGTACCTAAAGAGTGCCTTGCAGAAGAATGAGTGTCCTGCTGAGGAATCCAGCGACGTCATCGTCAGCCAATCAGCATGCTGCTCACAGCCAATGCAGCATGCGTAGGCAGGTTTGAACAGGAACTACGCGATATGATTGGTCAACGCGTATAAAGCTTCCGCGTCAAATAACATTTTATATAGAATAGAGTTTTTCGTATATTAAAATATGTACAATATTTTTTGTTATAAAAAGGTTTTAGTTCATTTTCTTATCATTTTAAGCACACAAAAAATCATAAATCCATTGCAAAACACTAATTTGAGGAAAGTCAACTATCCCCTTTAAATGCTTCGGTTTTATCGACCATTCAGAGCTTTTTCAAAGCCTCGCTGAAGCCTTCTTATCTATCCGGCTTGGCTTTCCTTGTAGCTCCGTGACAATTGAATGCAGTCAGTCTGTGGGTATGTAGGTACAACTGAGGGTCGAGGAAACAACTCTTCTGGAATCTCCTGCCCAATGCTATCGACTTCTTACGAAGGATTCTCGCTGGGCCTGCTTCTTTTCCAAACATTTGACAATTAGGTACCTACTTCCTGTTCGATTCTGGGACACACGTGGCACTGGCGCAACGTGCTATTAGGTGTATCCAGACTTTAAATTTTATGCAAAAGATAATTTATTCGAACTGATCTTGTTCGGCTCTCCTCAAACTTGCCGTAGCCTACATCCGTGCGCGTCTGGCTACCTAATAAACGGCTAGATATCTTTGAACACCGCTTGTTTACCTACATTTGCGGTTTGTCGGTGTTACGCGGCGTTGCTAACAACGCGTTAATCAATGAGCCTCGACGGCGGATATTAGTTTGTAGAATGGTAGCGCGACACAATGCCCTCATTGTCGTGGGCAGGCGGGGCACCCCGTGGCTCGAGGGTTCAGCGCTGCTGCATCCGGTCGCTACCGTTGACGTAGGTAAGGCACCTAGTTCTTCGCTAGGCAGTTTGTACAATTACAGATAGCAGCATATCCAGTCTGGATATCAATATCATCACACTTGAAAACGCCGAAGCACGTTGAAACCAAACTGTGTCTGCCAATGAAGTAAAAGGGAAGTATGATGGGAACACTCGGAGAAGTTGTTGGGAATTTCCCGGCACTTAACTAGAAGACAAGAGAAATTAAGGCGATTGTGGACGCTGAGAACAGTGAAGCCGCTACCTACAGGAAGAGAAGTTAGATACACCTGCGGCTGCTGAAGAAGGTAACCCACAATACAGTTTCATCCGTCGCGATGCTGCGTTTCTGCTGGGGTTTGGCGGCGCTGCTGGCGGCCGTCGGTCTCTCTGCGGCCGTGCAGTTCGGACTGGTGACCGGCCGCCACCCGAGCTCCCCGCTGCTGGAGGTGCCCGGCTCCAGCCGAGTCCTGTGCGCCATACGCTGTCTGAGAGACACCAGCTGCGTGTCCTGGGAGGTCACAGGCTCGGGCTGCTCCCTGTACCGGGGCGTGACCTCTGACCCGACGGCGGCCACCAGCAGCGGTCCGCTGTGGGCCGACCTCTGGATCCCGGACGGCTACCAAATGGTGCCGGGCACCAGCAGGGCCTTCAGAGCGCACAACGAGCGTAAAATAGCGGGCACGTCCCGCCTTCCTGCCGAGTGTGCCGTCGACCACCGCCGGGCTGCTCCAGCCTTCCTCGAGAACGAAGACCAGGTGAACCTCGCTAAAAGTATGATCACAACAACTGTCTGGACGGGCATCAAGCAAATACAGGACACCATCTACGGAGACTATTCCAACACCCGAACGGTGGAATTGTCTCCCGCTTGGATTGCTCCCGGCTACAGCTTTGCAGTGGGCCTTCCCTGTTTGCGCCTGTTTCCTGCTGGTCTAGATTTCAATACTTGCGGCGATATTCACGGTTACATTTGTGAGTATGAGCTGTTGTAAAAAGTAGATTTAGGAGCTGGCTGGTTGTTTCTAAAAAAACGTGCTGCAAATGCTGATCGCAGGAACAATAAGCAGACCAAGGCAAGACATTTCAGAGGTCGCGGAAATGAAATAGCATTGCTAAAGAACATTCAATGAGATTGCTTCTCTGCGTGGAATCAACAATGCCCTCGGCCTGTTCATAAATTTGCTTGACCTAGCAGTCGAGATAGAGGGGGATGCTCTTGCAGATGGCGTGGAGACCCACAGGACTCGCACCAGGGCGTGAGTGAGGACTTCCCCACAGGCAACTATGCACTTGATAAAATGGGATTGGGCACATGATGCTGTTTCTTCTACCACATAAATAAAACTCACACTGCCGATCAACTTCATTCGAGACAAATGTTTGTTTGGTTTAGTAAAATATAGTTAATAAGTAATGATATTGTTATTACTTATATGCTTTTGTTGTTGTTATCATAATTAAAGTACATAGATTTTACCTCTACCTACGCTATAGGAACAAGCATGATTTTCAACAGAAACTTGGCTAATCTAAAAAGTCCGTTATAAGCTAACTTGTAAGAACTGAGAGTACATCCTCGAAAAGGCGCAATATTACACAATAGTTAGTATAGTCGACTACAGAATGATGTTCCACTCCTCAGAAGCTATCAGTTGACCGGAGCGCTAAGTTGTGCCGTTTATTAAGCGTGTCGATTGTGAGCATTGGGACAAAGCTATAATTTGTGAACCCAGCCCGTGTGATGCGGCACAGCCTAGCACTCCAGGCAAATAATTGCCTGTGAAAAGTGGAACATTATTCTGTAGTCGACTATACAGCAAGGACTTTTGTTTGTCTCCTAGCACTGCAAAATTATTTCAGGAGCCTCACCATCTCTCATAGTTCAAGGAAACATTCAAATACAACGTTTACGCGGTTCATCTAAGCACACTAAAATATTTTCTGACAATTATCTAACGACGACAATGCTGGGCAATGCCTTCCAGATTTTTTGAATCAGTGTTCTTGCATAAACCAGGCACAAAGCACAAACCGCCCAAAGTAATCTTACAAACCGCCCACCGCGCCCGAGCGTCGCCCGTTTCCATGGTAGCCAGCCAGCCGCGTTTTCCACACACAGACGGTCGTAAAACGTGCTACGGTGCGAGCTGCGGAAACGACAGCAGAGCGTACACGGTACTACAACACCCAGGAGTATAAGGCGACTGCTGCCAGGGAAGGGCATGGAAACTGAACCACATCTATAAAGACACGCAGACATTCGCTCGCCCCCCCCCCCCCCCCACACTGCTAGGGCGACGAAGGTCGTATACAGGATACGGTCGCCGCGACTGATGGCTCGCACCTTATCGCAATGCGCGGGCGTTCATGCAAGGTGTTCGAACAGCATGGCGCAACGTTGGTCAGCCGCTAAAATAATGTGTGATAGCGTCAAGCGTGGCTATGTTTTGTGCGTTAGAAACCAAGGCCGGATAACTGAAAATGCTATATACACAAAGCTTAGCTTGGCAGATTGACATATTTTGGATAAATTACGGCAAGCTATGATTAATTTTGGAATTACTTAGTTTCTTAAGTACCTACGATACCAAGAAGTCTCGGAGCCCTCCCAGTAAACATGTCGACGTCGGTCCGACGTCGGCCGACGTCGGGGTGACGTCGGCAACTCGGCATCGGCATGCCGACGTCGGTCCAACCTCGGCACGACGTCGGCTGGATGTCGGATATGCCCGCATGTACCGACGTCCAGCCGAGGTCCAGCCGACGTCGGGCCGACGTCGGACCGAGATCAATTGCTGAGTCCAGTCGACGTCGGGCCGACGTCGGACCGACATCGGCCGCTGTTTTGACCGTTAAAATAATATAAAATACATGTTTCATGTTTCATAAAGAGCTTCTGTATTCAAAATATCCTCAGGAAACTCAAATCTTCCTCCACGCCGCAACCCCCTGATCCGGACTGGACGGGAAACTTTATCCCATTTGGGATTGCCCGTAAGCCGAGCTCGCCCGTAGCCGGGTGCGGTGAGTGCTTGGGGGCTGCTCGGCCTATCCTTTGGTCAGGCTCAGCCCCGGCAACTCACCAGGGCCGGGCCCAGTTCATATAGAAAGGCCAGTCGGCAAGTGTCACTTTGCCAAAGTGCCACCTATCAAAGGGACACTTTGGGAAACGTTGGTGCAGGTGTGTAAGAGTGGCTATATGAATCCATTGTGGGGTCGCCCTTTCCAATAAGTGTCACGTAACAGCAATGGGACCAGGGACTCTATATGGACTGGACCCAGGGTGCTCGCCAAGAAGACCAATGTCTCCATCCTATCATCCTTCCGGCTCTGAAATGGTCTTGTCAGACCGAAAGGGCATAACCCAACAAAACAAACCGGCGATATCTGGCCGCGTGGTGTAGTGGTTAGCTCACTAACCTCGCGTTCAAATGATGCGGGGTTCGAATCCCATCGCCTGCTGATGCTTTTGGCGTGTTGTCCCAGTAAACATGCCGACGTCGGCGACTGGGGGGCTCGAATCCCGCCGCCGGTTGATATTTTTGGCGCGTTGTCCCAATAAACATGCCGACGTCGGCCCCGTCGGTCCAACGACAAACGATCTCGTCAACCTCGGCAAACGACCTCGGCCCGACGTCGGCTCGACGTCGGCTGGACTTCGGCTGGACGTCGGAACATGCGGGCATATCCGACGTCCAGCCGATGTCGGGCCGAGGTTGAACCGACGTCAGGCCGACGTCGGCATGTTAACTGGGCTCTTCACCAATAACTTCACTAAGGCAGAGCTTTTGTTTGTTTTGTTGGGTTAGGGTCTTTCGGTCTGACGAGACCATTTCAGAGCTCGAAGGATGATAGGAATTAGCGGGAGACATTGGTCTGGGCGGGCACCCTGGTGACCCGTTGGAGTTGAGCTGTGAATAGCAGTGGACGTGGACAGGCCATCCAGCCCCGCTAGCGGTCATGGCACCCGGCCATGGGCCGCTGGCGGTCATCGCACCCGGCCATGGGCCGCTGGCGATCATGGCACCCGGCCATGGGCCGCTGGCGGTCATGGCACCCGGCCATGGGCCGCTGGCGGTCATGGCACCCGGCCATGGGCCGCTGGCGGTCATCGCAGCCGGCCATGGGCCGCTGGCGGTCATGGCACCCGGCCGTGGGCCGCTAGCGGTCATCGCAGCCGGCCATGGGCCGCTGGCGGTCATCGCAGCCGGCCATGGGCCGCTGGCGGTCATCGCACCCGTCCCGGGGCGTGCTCCTGGGGTGGAGCTACCCATGTGGAATTAAGGTGATCGTCCAGCCTGGAACAGGGGGTGCGGATGAGAAGGATTTGTTTATCTTGGGGATGGAAACGACGGAACGGAGGGAGGAAGAGCTCTCGCATGAAAATACCCAATGCATGAATACATATTCAATGACTTTTCGAAAAGTCTAGCGTATGTTTTAACATACATACGAATACGCTGAACACGTGACAAAACAAACGAAGGCAAAAATTAGAAATGAACACCAAAGACAACGTTATGTAAACCCTTGATTTCAAGGCTAATCGACAATAACGTTTTATGACAAGGCTAGCACGTTTTATGTTTAACAAGCACCCCAAATCATAAAAAAAGAGTTCACCTTTGCACGCCAATCGACGGCATTGCAAAAACCATCGCAAAGCGGCAAAGCGTTCATGGTGGCAACGATGGAGCTATTTTTTAAAGGATTTATAATAATGCAGATGGATTCCAACTCGTAGAAGAACCTACCACCGGGACTACACGGACAGACGAATGTCCCAATCGTTGAAGCCGTCATGCGGCGACTGTCTGGATACCCATGGCCTGGACTGCACCACTCGTCTTTTACTGCTTCCGACTACCCATACGTCCGACTGCGCCACTTTTTCTGACGATCGACTACCTTATGTAAGCTGGAAATACAGACACGAGTGAACACACTTTATGCCGAAAGGCACCTTAGACATATAGTTTCCAGCTTTCTTGATGACTGTGCAGCAAAGTGACTGGCCGATAGTGGTCGGAGTCCGGTGCACTCACATATTCTTCTACGCATTTTATCGGTTCCCCGACATACACGTGGGCGTCGGCCGTCGTTCCCAGCATACGTTAAATATTGATAAGTCATTAACGAGAGTCGATACCCACGGTGTTCCTCATGTATGACAGACAATGTGCGTTGTATTCTATCGTGACGCTTTATCCAGCACTCCTGCAGTATCCAGCAGACGATTTTGAAGAATGAATATTAGTTCTGTATCAATCTACTCTTGCATTCCATTGTACCTACACTTTTGCATTCCATTGATACAGAATTACAAACAATTGAATTATTGCTTTGGGACTATATTGAATGCAAAGCACGCATAATCAAATTTCAACCTATCACAAACAGTACAAAAATACACACGCGGCAGTATACAAATGGCAACAAACCCCTGACCTGTCCAAGACCAACTCGACCTGGAACGGGCGAGCTAGGCCAATCGAGACCCACCCGGTCCGCACACGGTACGCCGAGGGCCACATCGGAGAACAATTGTACAAGATAGGAGAGTAACAACGAGCAGACGACGGCAGGAAGACACTCCGTCCCTGAACGAACTCGGTAGCACGTCCGAGCAGCTAATCGACAACGCAACTGCACCGAGCGATTTGAAAACGCTCCTACCAGGGTATGCTGTTTAATCGAAATCGGCTAAGGCACGTCAGGTGTGAAAATCGAAGACCAATGCTATCACTGTGTTTTGTACCAACGGTCACACCCAAAGTGGATCAACTGCTGTCTGTTTAACTTTTACTGCAAATCTAAGCCTAAAATAAGTGAGGAAAACTTGCTCAGGGATGGCACTAAGAAGTTAAAGACGTCTAAATTAACAGTAAGAGCCAAACGCAGTATAAAAAAATGCATGACCGATGTCAGCGCATGGCAAAACCAACTCATAATTAAATGAACCACCAATATCGGAAGGATGGCCTTGTTTAGACATGTAGCCTTTTCGTCTGTACAATTCACAAGACATGCAGTCATTCAACCAAATGCCACACAACAAAAACAGAATCTAAGAACACAAAAGAACACATCACCACTGCTACCCTTGAAATCAGCCAGCGAGCCTCCCACAGTAACCAGGCATGCCAATCAAATGACATGAGCGCCGGCTATAAAGGTCACGTCACCGGCAGGACAATCGGCGAAGCACGCTAGACGGAATGCAGCAGCCTTTATGATCAGCCGCAAAGAGGAATAACACCACCAGCATAGAGGAATAACACCACCAGCACCACTCCGAAAAAAAAAATGATCCATGTTATAAATTACCATTCCCCACAAAACCGAGGCGGAATGACCAGGGATATCCGAAAATGAGCACCTAACGCCGAATGCGCGGTTCACGAATGTCTGCTAATTCAGCAGGAATAAATGAGGTTACAGCCACTTGGAAATCACTAGCCAACATCAATTCCACCATCCCTTCGGTACCGGCACTCCCGCTTCGTCTCGTACTTGTTTACTTTTTAATGTAATCAGCTGTTAAAAGAGATAACTTGTGCAAGAGAAATAAGCTGAACTTTTGATGACGTCACCCATTAATAGTGCGAGTCACGACTCAACCTTCAATCAAATGTAGGATATTTAGCCGTCACTCGAGATTAAGTCCTGCTTCCGTTACTTATTCATTACTCGCGATTGTGTCTTGTCAACGGCAGGGAACATGAAAGGGATTTCGGCCAAGGGATGAACAAAATATTCCAGGGTAAGCCATTTTGTAGCTTGTTGCAGACTGAAGGCCTGAGGCCCATTACATAATGAACTTGCCTTAAATTCATTTTTGTTTTTCATCACTAAACTTTTCTATACCAGCTATGCAGCCTGCAGGCCAGATTGGCCGTGTGTTTTGCTGTATCTATAGCATTTTCAGAGTTTTTATGAATGCATATGATCATTTCACGATTTCTGAGCACATGATAATAAATTCCGAATTTAGCATGTTTAACCGCCGGCCGGCCGGTCACCGGCAAGGAATATCCTCAACAATCACTTTCGAACACCATCCCATGGTGTCACTCATGACTGACATGTCACCATGACTGATCACAGGTCGGAGCCCACAGCCACCTCCTGACCGGTCACAGGTCGGCCCACAGTCACCCTCTGACCGGTCACAGGTCAGAGCCGTCACCCTCTGACCGGTCACAGGTCGGAGCCCACTGTCCCCCTCTGACCGGTCACAGGTCAGACGCCACCCCTGATCCCCCTCTGACCGGTCACAGGTCGGCCCACAGTCACCCTCTGACCGGTCACAGGTCGGACCAACGTCACCCTCTGACCGGTCACAGGTCGGCCCACAGTCACCCTCTGACCGGTCACAGATCGAACAGTCCCCCCTCTGACCGGTCACAGGTCGGGCATCTCCTGCACCGCGTACGACACGTCGTCCACGCTGATGTTGAGCCTCAGCCGGGTCTCGAGGTCATGTCTGGCGTGTTGGGCGTGCAGCAGACGGACCGCAGTCAGCTGACTGACCAGAGCGAACACCTCGGAGAGAGTGGGAGGCGAGACGCCTGACGGAGAGAGGGACCTGTCAGTGGCGAGGGAAGACGAGGTGGGGCACCGGTCTGAGGCGGGGACAGCGACATTAGTCGGACAGAACGACATAGGTCCGTTCTGGGGGACGGAAACATTGGTCATACACGGCGGCATCGGTCAGCTGCGAGGGCAGGGCACTGGTCAGGCAGGGGCACAGGGGAGGAGAGCGGTCAGAGACGGACACACAGCACAACGGTCAGCGGCAGGGACAGGGGCTTGGTCAGGTAGAACAACACCGATCAATGCAGGGGGGCACAGCAATGGACAGCGGTCAGAGACGAACACAGGGCGACAACGGTCAGCGGCGGAAGAACGCAGAGGACTGGACCTGCGCCAGGACTGCAAGAGTGCAACAGACAGCAAAGTACATAGCGTTGTGGCCTGTGGGGGTGAGGAAGTGTCACATACGACAAAGGCTTTAACGGGGGCTTCTGAAAAAGTAAAAGCGTTACAGGGGCGCAACCGGGAATGCTGAATCGGTGACATTGGTTGAAAGGTTTCTTGCGAGGTAGCAACAGTTTCCCAGGGATACGCTAAGTATGCACTCTGTCCAGAACGAAAGACAGAACAGACGGTTGTCATTACAATTCACATCGCACAAGGACACAAAAAAATGGCTGCAACAGCGCACACGCAAAGGTTGACGCATGACCTTAGAGTCTGCCGTGTAGAAGTTCTTATCGACAAGACCTACAGCAAAACGACGTTAAATCTGCTATGCATCAAACTAACTAATCGAATGTCACTGATTATCACTATGGGGATCATTAAATGTAAAGAAAGCAGCGTGTGTCAACCGACTCCATTAATAGCCAATGCATGGATGTTTGATGGTTATGCGTTATCTGCATGTAAGCAACAATGTAAAGCTAACGATTAAAAAACCTAAGACATTATGAAAATGGTGCAGGGACATATCCAGGTTTATGCGCTACAAGCGCTGCTGAGGATGTAAAGGCTCATCTTATTCACACGCTACTGCTGAGTTTTCACTAACGAGTGTATAACCAATGCTAAAGTACCTACTGTTTTAATTCCGGATATAACTCATTATTCATTACAAACACCCAAGTGTTCAAAGACATTAAGGATAAGCACTTAAATGCGACGTTGCTCTATTCACTCTTTCGTTTATAACATTCGTGCAATTACGCTCCCACGCGGCCATGCCCCATTTCACAATATTGCATGCCACATAAATATTAAAGTGGCCTTTTTGTCGCGACAGAGGCACGTGCAAGGCAGTCTCATTATAATCGGTTCAGGCATAAAGTGCAACCCTAAAGACCGTGTCCTAGCACGCCGCAGTCACGGTGCTGGCACGTGACCGGTTATTTTCGGTCATGAGACTCCCAAATCACCTCAGCCGGCGTAGTTACCACCAGCGACTGCATATCAAAGCGCAGTCGATCGACAGCGCACAGACGTTCTAGTCATTCACCAGGACGATAGAAATGGGGAGCGGGAACTTTAGTATGCGTGCGTCACATATACACGGTAGACGTAGTTGAAGCTACGCTTGGTGCAAGTTTTTACGTCGACAACTTTTAGATGCATTTATGATTAAGCTTTTTAAGCCGAAATTATCCGCTTCACTTGTTCCTTTACACTTAGACTGATTCCCTTCATTAGGCTGATGAGGTCATATGGCTGAAGCGAACATATGGTTACACTCGCACCGAATAAACTGAAACAAGCTGGGTGTATAACAAAATGGGTAAGCGCTGCTCATCACTGTGGATGTTGCAGCACGTTCCTCGAACATATCTCTCTGTCATCACAAAATCATGAACTTCTTTGGAATGTAGTGCACGTATCTGATAATGCTCAAGTACATTGCATAAGGTACTCTATCAAATTCCTAAAAGACGCCTCGCTCCCGCCCAGCCCTGTACGAGCGTACCTTCGAACCGGCAGGCGGCAGCCATCTGTTCATATACACGACCCAGCCGGGCCTCCTCCAAGCCGGTGCGCTGAAACTCGGACACCACAGCCTGCAGCAGGGAGCGCGCCTGTGCCGGACACGACCTGAAACAGAGACAGAGGAACTGAAACAGAGACAGAGGGACTAAAACTCGGACACCACAGCCTGCAGCAGGGAGCGCGCCTCAGCCGGACACGACCTGAAACAGAGACACTCGGCTCAAAGCCACCTACTCAACCCTTCAGACAAATTTTATAAAAGTTTTTTATTAAATGTACCTACTTGCAAAACACCTTCTTTATAGGCTCAAAATAAACAAAGTGTGATTTTCCGCGTAGTGGAGCCTGGGTTTAATGACAACAATGTCACGTGCTTCAGGATGACAAGCAAAAAACGATATCACGCAGAAACCGACAAATTGCAAAACCGATTTCACGCAAAAACCGATGTCTCGGATAAAACGCGCGTAAAAAAACGCGTAGTGGAGCCCGGCCTTGAGCCTCTCAAAAGCGTTACAACCCGGGCCGGGCCGCTCATACTGCATTTTGTTTCCGCTATATTGAAAAGACTTCGCTTCGCTCGGTCGTAACAAAATGAAACAACGAAACTGAATGTCATGCCACGGTGCAAAACAAGTAATAAGCTAGATCGGGCATCCGTTTTAAAAACCTTCAGTAATGTTGAATACAGAAAATGGGTCAAGTCACGCGGTTTTCCAACACGCAAAAACAAAGGGCGGCCATTTGTTGGAAATGCTAAGGTCAGAAATACAAGTCTCAGGGCGGGAAAACACGGTGTGGGCACGTGACGTGTTCACTGTCCACCACGACAGGGACGGAGCACGCACCTCGCGCGTGCAGGACCGGCATGGCGACACAAGGAACGATACGGAAATAACCATCCAATGGATGTGAGGCAGGACCCGCGCAGTAACAGCAAATCACCGCAAAGGCTTGTCCAAGTAAACAAGCTAATGATAGCTTCCCAGACTAGATCATTTACAGGAATAATTAAGTACCTATGTACTGATTTACCCAAATGTCGGCTCTATTTTTCACCGTTGCTATAAAGTAGGTAATTCCTTTGACTGGACACATCGGGCACGTTTCCAGCTCCGTTATCAATGCAGCAGAAAATGGTGACGCTATGTCACAGTGACCGGGTGAGGACGGTAGTGGCGTGCATCTGCAGTTTTTTTCTCGCATACTGCTTCTACTGCTCCGCAAATAGTTAGGGGCTACTGTGAACTTCTATGGTACAAAAACATTGATGCTTGGATGTAAACAAAGGTCCAATAAACCGTTTTGTAACAGCAGTCAGACAGGTTGCGAACATTTTCAAGGTCGCTCAAATGGACTCGATCAAATAATCTCGAATATGACTAGCCAGATAATATCCCGCTTGTTTGCTAAAGGGGCTGGATTAGAAAGCAACAACTTCACCCATTGGACACCATTCCCGATCCCGAATAATCAGATAGAAGCAGCATCATTTTTTTTTTTTTTGTTAGGCCCTTTCGGTCTGACAAGATCATTTCAGAGCCAGGAGGATGATAGGATTTGGGGGAGACATTGGTCTGGGCAGACACCCTACAGAGTCACCGGGGCTGAGCCCGTCCGAATGGACAGGCCACCCAGCCCCAAGGCACTCACTGCACCCAGCTACGGGGTGTGCTCCCTCGGGAGCTGCAGCGGTGTCGCTCCAATGGAGCAGCCCGCATGAGATAAAGGTGCCGGTCCAGCTCGGAATGGGGGTTGCGGCGTGGAGAAGGATTTCAGTATCCTGAGGATGGAAACGACGGAACGGAGGAGAAACACCTTTATATCTGACGGGCATCTAATTGCAACCGAACCCGCACTTCACGGCACATTTCGCTCGGCAATGCTCTGCACCATTCCTCATACATGGTTCTGGTAGCTTCTCAATACTCACCGAATGGCGACAATTTTTGGCGAGGCGAACATCTCCTGGATGGCGGCGTTGACGTGCTCCATAGCCACCAGCGCCGAGGTCTTGGCCTTCCTGGGTGACATGTGGCGCCGCTCAGCGGCCGGACCGCGCTCCGCTAGTTCGGTAGCCCGCCGACAGATGTCGAGCGCGCGGCGGGCGTCACCAGACACGGCAGCCACCTTCCTGAAGTCACGGAGTGCAGACCGTGTCGGTCAACATCAACCTCATCCGTCAGCAAATGTAACGCAAGGAGTTTAATAACATGATGGAGACATTACTGAATTCTGCGTATCTACTATACTATTTGTGAAATGAAACTCTGTCTGTAGGTATGTGTTTCTGTCTGTTTGCACCGTGCAGAGGGGTGCTTTGACGCCGTGCACAGGTCAAACGGTGCGGTCGATGGGGCTGAAATTTTCGCAGGGTGTTGATGACGTCACGCGCACGTGCAGTGTCGAGGTTCGAGTCCCGGGGGGTGGATGGGTCGCACGTGGCACGCGCTGGAAAAAGGTGTTTTTTCTCCAAATTTTGCTCGGCTCTCAAGCTTGCTTCAAGGCATCGGCAGCCGGGTTCAATCGCCTTTGACAATAAAATGCATGACGATCGGCGGCGGGTGCCTCTCATTTGCAGATTGGCCAAGTTATTTATTTTGATAAACAGAGGCGAATGAAGGTGTCGATTTTCGGTAAATAAAGACAGTTTTCAATGCGCTTAACCGAATGCACCGCGTTTGCCGCAGTGCGCCACATTTGTCCACATGCGCTATTTTTGCCGCAAATCGCAAAACTTTGTCAAATATGGTCCGATAAAGGTGCAATTCGGTGGAAGGATGCATGGCAAAACGACAGGAATAAATGCACCACTTTTGTCGCAATGCGCCACATTTGTCACTAGGCGCCATTTCAACCAAATACGATTAAGAATAATGGAATGACACGAGTAGGAGAAGGGTTAGGAACTCTTTTTTAGTTAATCAGTTAATCTGATAGTTTGTGACCTCACATGACCCAGTGGTAGTGGTAGGTGTAGGTGTTGTGGTAGTGGTAGTGGTAGTAGTATTGGTAGGGGTAGTGGTAGGGGTAGTGGTAGTAGTATGGGTATTAGTAGGGGTAGTGGTAGTTGTAGGGTAGGGGTAGTGGTAGGGGTAGTGGTAGGGGTAGTGGTAGGGGTAGTGGTAGGGGTAGTAGTAGGGGTAGTAGTAGGGTATTGGTAGGGGTAGTAGTAGTAGTGGTAGGGGTAGTAGTAGTGGTATGGGTAGTAGTAGGGGTAGTAGTAGTGGTAGGGGTAGTGGTAGGGGTAGTGTTAGGGGTAGTGGTAGAGGTAGTGGTAGGGTAGGGGTAGTGGTAGGGGTAGTGTTAGGGGTAGTGGTAGAGGTAGTGGTAGGGGTTGTGGTAGGGGTAGGGGTAGGGGTTGGGGTAGTGGTAGGGGTAGGGGTAGCGGTAGGGGTAGTGGTAGGGGTAGTGGTAGGGATAGTGGTAGGAGTAGTGGTAGGGGTAGTGGTAGGAGTAGTGGTATGAGTAGAAGTAGTAGAAGTGTGGTATAGGCCGATCCAATGTGACGTGGTGACCTATACGACCTGGCCTCACCGAAGGTGACCTGGCCTAACCCAGTGTGACCAGGGATAACCAGCTTGACCTGAATTGACCCCGTATGATCCAAATTTCATCCACCTAAGCCCTCAGAATAATTATTATGTTCAAAATTTTCCTCTGCACGTTTCCGTCCACAGCTCTGCTTCCAGACGACAGATCAATTTAAATCAAACACCATTCGGAAGCAAATTGGCTGCTGCCGCATTTTCTGGCTACGCCGCGAAGCAAGTGGCGCAGCCGCTTGTCTATATTACTATTTGTGGTGACGTAGTTTCTGTCTATTACGAAGGTCGCGACATGGTGCTACGTAGCGCGGGTTACAGGTCACACCGTTGCACCTACCGCGCTGAAGTTTGCGCAACTCATAGAACAAGGATGGACAACGTGCCTTTGATGGGTCTCAGCTCGATCGGATCGATAGCGAGCGCGTGGCGCGTGCCCAAAAAGTGCAAATTCGCGTCATAGACTTTACATGTATTAATCGGCTGGCAAAAACGGGCGAAAACAGCCAAATTTGCCCGACACGGGTCCGGTCCCGGTGCAATATCTCGGTAACCGTGGGCCCGACCGGTACGGGGAAAACAGCATCGTGTAGAGAATCGAACGGGCTATCGAATGGTGTGCGGTGCAGGGGTTGGCACGTGCCACGTGCACATGTGAGGGCACTTCTGTTTGAAAGATCGACGTTTCGGACGAATTTTGAATTTTATTTTATTTTCACGTGACCGTCAGACTGAGGGAGTTAAAACAATGCCTATTGGCAAAAGAAATGTACCGCTTCTCCTGGAAAAATTGTGAAAAGTTAATTGATCAAAAACAAGGTGGAACAAATCGCTGGAGAAAATGGCATTTGTCCAAAATGTGCCACTTAATAATTACACGGGTTTTGCTGCATAACCCGATGCGATTTGCAATTGAAAATGCTATCATTAGAAAGAGCATTCAATTCTCTTCAAGATCCAATCATCACGTTTGAATGACCAGCAACAGTATTCTTAAAAATATAATTGTTTCAAACCTCTGCAAAACCATTTTTAGCGAAAATTATCTACGCCTCTCATTGGTCATAAAACTACGCACCTAAATTATAAAACACATTTGACAGATTCTGAAGTAGAAAGCATGCTTATCAGACACGGGCACCTCGATGCGATGGATATTCTTTCCAAACCAAATCATTTAGCCATCAAAAAGCAATCGACCGAAATGGAAAGATAACCCAACCGACACAAGAACAACCAAACACCCGCCGATCGCAAATACCCCTTATCGCGTTGCGGAGCACGCGGGTCACCCTAGTCTCACTCTAAAACACCGCTCGATCGTCGCAGCCCGCCGAGACATGTGCCACAAAGCCTTACATCTTCCCTCTCTGTGCTCCCTGTTTCCCACCTCCCCCGTGTCTTCCTTGACAGCTCACCTGGCCACCAGCTGGATGGCGTCGGGATCGAAGGCGTCCAGACCGCTCAGTCGGCTGGAGACAATCTCCTGGAGCTGTTTGAACGTGTACGGCTGGAAGGTCATCCGCGTCAGACCCTGACGGAAGAGACGGCGAGGTCAGATAGGTCACACAGATACACGAAATGGTGTCATATAGGTGACACGTACCAATCAGTGTTCCATTTTTCAGACTTTTTAGTGGCAAATCACACCTGATGGGGAAAATATTTTCATCCCTAAAATATGAATGACTGACTTTACTTCATCTCTGAAAAAGGTTTCATGCATTCGAACAGCCAGTTTACATGTCACTTGACAGTTGATGCACCCACATCCTTTTGTTTCACACCCTGTCAAGATCCTGACATGAAATCCTGGTTTTAGTTGGCATAAAAATTAGCATTAGGTACACCATTTAGCAAAAATGCTTCAGTTATTTACTTTCTTTTTTCTCATCCTTTCTTCGTCAGCACACCCAACCAAAATCCAATTTTAGAACACTGGTACCAATTGGTCGGAGCGGATTACATAGCGAGATGGGACGGGTCATCGGCAGATCCAGTGAGGTCATGCGGATCATACAAGGTTCGGGTTCTCTGGGACCAGGCACTACCGTTGCACACAACGTGATCAGAAATATCAGCCGGATCGGTAACAGGAGTGACTTATCTCAATCACAACCACCTAATTTAGCGTCACCAGATAATGCATGCACATTAACTGAGATTCGATAAACAAGAAATGTCGAGTATCCACATAGTAATCTGTGAACAGACATGATGATAATGACGTTCGGCTTTTGGGCGCACGACGGCCGACACCATTGGTTGGCTGACACCACAGATAAATGAAAACTGTGCTCCTTTACCACCTGTCTGCAGCAATGAATCCAAATCACTGCTCCTCCTCCCGTCCCCTCCACGGTCCGCCTCTCACCAGTCGACTGGAGACGCGGTTCATCATGATCCTCTCCGGCAGGTCCATCGTGTTGGCGATAGCGACGACGATCAGCCGCGCGTGCGGCCGGCTCGGCCAGTCGAACAGGTTGTACAGCACGTTCTGCTTCCTCGTCCACAGCAGGTCCAGCTACCCATGGGGGGGGGGGGGGGGCGGAGTGAGGGTGACGGCGCGCTCGGGGTCAGTATTTTTAGAGGCATCATTAGCGGGGGAACTGAGGGATCTAACAGCTGACGTGGTAGAATTTGCAGTAAACGTGGGACGTGAAAGATAGCCAAAATGACATACGCAAGGTGTGATTGGAATATCAGTACGATCGCGATGTCGGGATGAAATACGCAAACGTGGGGCGACTTAAATGCAGCCTAGCAATAAGTGCTAAACTCCCACTTTTCAATCATCAGCATTACAGCATCATTCTCCCCAAAACACCCGCTGTTTTCCATGCCCTCGCCTCACCTCGTCGACCATCAGCAGCAGCGGCTGGCGTCGTCCGGCCGGCTGTGAGAACCGCTTGTCGAGCATCTGGGCGGCGTGCTCGGGTACGGCCTTGGTGCCGGTCAGTTCGGATAGGATCTGACAGTAGGCGCGCTGCGGCTCCGTCAGCCGCATGCCGTTCACCTCGATAAACTGGGGTGGAAGAAGAGGAGAGAGGTGGTGTTAGGCGGCCAGTTGTGGGACTGACAAGTACTCAATGCAAAAACAGTCAGTTGTCGATGACGCTAATTGAGTTATACTTATTTTCCTAAAAGAAGTGGGTAGTACTAAGTCCATTTATAAGAATGCGCAGGCTTTATGGTCCAAAGTAAGTATACACCAGCTACGCCGTACGAAAAAAAGATAACAAAGTACAGTATGTACCGTAAAATCAGTGATTCATAAAGTTGCCGCTTTTTAACTTGCATTCGTAGCCGAGCATTTAAAGTATGGTATAGCAGCGGTTAGTTCCCCGACTTCCCCGAATCCACTGTAGCGCCGCGTTTGTCTACCTGGAAGGCGGGCAGGTCGCCGGTCTGGACTGCTTCCTGTAGACTGCGCACCACCTCCCTCATGGTAGCCGTCTTCCCCGTGCCCGGCACGCCGCTCACGTACATGCACCTGGCAAGAAATGACGTAGTGTAGAAGTGCAATGACGTATGAAACAATGTATAAGCCAGTTACCAACCGATCAATATAAAAGAAATGGATGACTATACAAAAATGTTCCTCGCTAATTACCACCATACTTTCAAGTTTCAAGTTCACACAAGTCAAGACAACTGGAGCACCACTGTAAAGTAGTACCGCATATCATCCTTTCGATTAGATCAATAAATTCGATCATTGATATAGCTATCACTAACCCACTCGCTCAACTATTGCCTCGCCCACCACGTTGTCCTCCCCATTGTCAGCCAAACTGAGCTCACCCGCCAGTACCATCCAGTAGTCGGGCCTCCACGAAGGTGTAGATGTCGAGGAACTCATTCTCCCGGCAGGGCAGCGCCTCGGGTACCGCAGCCACGTGCAGTCGACTGCGGGCCCGCTCCAGCGGTGTACCGGGTGTATCCAGACAGCCGGCCGACCGGCCGGGTACCAGAGGTGTGCCGCCAACCTGACAGGGGAGCGACAGGCATATAGCTGGGTGGGCCACAAATCACAATCACTTGGCGGTCAGTGCAGCAGCGAAAAGAATGAAGAGCGAAGATTGATAAGTAAGCGGATGTAAAAATGTAACCATATTGGTATCTTGGGTCTCGGAAATATTCAAGTTAAATCACGATGATAAGCAATAATATAGTGATATCTGATGCTACATCACACACATTTCTGTACCCCAAAAGCGTGTGTATATTTTTCTAAATTCCGAGATAAGCACAGGAGGAAGGCAGGAAGTCCGATGGCACTGACAGCTCACCTTCGGGGTCCTGGGGGAGGCCGTGACGGACCGCCCGCCGCGCCCCCTGCCCCGGCCGCGGGACGGTGTCGCCGGGGACGCGGCCGCACGGCCCATTCGCCGTTTGACGGGCGTCCCCTCCTCCTCCGGGGAACCCTCCTCCGGGAGTTCCTCGGTGCGCCGGGCACTGGCGGCGCGGCGACGTCCTCCACCGCGGCGCGGAGCGACCTCCTCTTCCTCCTCCTCGTCCTCTGAGTCCACGGCCAACGACAGACGGCGTCTCTTGGCGCCGCCGGCGTCCGCGGCGAACAGGCGCCGCGCCGGCGGCGGGTCGCTGGGGCGGGCGCTGGCGGCGCCGGGGGATCGCTCCTCGGTCACCGTAGCCAGACTCGGTTGGCGGCAGAGCGAGCGACGCGCCGATCGCGGCGTGCTGCGGCCGGCCGTCGGAGACGCCGAGTCCCGTCCCGCCGAGCGAGGTGTGCCCCGGCCCGCCGACCGCGCGCCGCCAGAGGACGGAGTGCTGGCACGGGACGCGTCCCGCTTCACAGGCGTGGCACCCCGCGAACGGGACGGTTCAGGCTTTGACGGAGTGCTGGCACGGGACGCGTCCCGCTTCACGGGCGTGGCACCCCGGGAACGGGACGGTTCAGGTTTGGCTCGTGCGGGACTGTCTGTCTTAGACTGAGATGCTGTCCGCTTCAAGCCGCGCGCCGGGGTGGTTTCTCTGGACGCACGTGGCGTTTTCTTTTTGACGGGGACAGGCGTGCTTCGACCGCTATCCGGGAGAGACGAATCACTCTGTGGATCAGTCATAGTAGAAATTAACGTTTTATCTCACACCAGCACATAACCAACTGCACCAGACTGATTAGTGAGTACCTACCAGAAGTAATATCAGGTCAAATACCTGTCCAGCCACTATATCACCCACTTGTCAGTTTGTAAACTTTTTAGTCCATTCACTCTTTTAATAATATGTACTTACATCATCATCTTCCAAGAGCATCTGTCGAATTTTGCTGTCGGTGAGTCGACTCATTTTCATGACCATTTTGTTAGGTGACGTGTAGCTTATGGTGATGTCATCTTCATCCTCCCAGCTCGTCTGAAAAACAAAAGCGAGTCATACCTGTGCCGGAGACAGATCAAAGATAAGCATCTCCTGTAACACAGTAGGAGTGCCTATTTAATGTGCTGAAGATTTGGATGAACTTTGTAGAAACATAAACAGGATACGAGCGATTATACAAAAGTGGATCGTAAGGTAAGAAAAAGAGCCCTTACCGTTGCGGCCTGTGAGGACGCTCGAGAGGACCTGGTGCGATAGGACACTCCGGAAGGACAGGACGCCCGACTGAGGCGAACGGAAGGCGAGGACGAGGACAGGACAGAGCCCGCGCCAGCAGTGATACCGGGGGCCTGAAACGTTCACCGGGGACTGGTCTGATCCAACAATAAACCCTAATAGGGGAGAGTGGGGCAAAGCGGCCACCCTAACGTTCCTAACGATGCCGACGCTTGATTTTTAAACTTGGAAAGATTCTTTCTATACCATTGTGATCCCTATTAAATTGTCTTTTATTCCAACTGCGTTTCATTTACAAAGGCGTTCACATATGGGAGATATTGACAAAACTTTAAACCTATAGCATATTGGCCACTTTGCCCCATCCCTGAGGCAAAGCGGCCACTGGCGACTTCTCAAGTCCCGATATGAGAAACAGAATAGTTGCCTCATGCACGACTAGGGTATTTGATGGTGACAAGGTTTAAGGGAAGATGGATGTTTACTTTGTTATCTTCCCACCTATTGCTAAACAAAGAAATAATTTTCTTGGAAAAACATTTAATTGCATAATTTGGTAACTCATGTAACCGAAAAGTGGCCAAGATGAATGCATGACGACACATTTGAATATAAATAATGTTTTTATCCAGATGGAAACAACTTATGGCCAATTGGGGGCTGGCCACTTTGCCCCGGCCGCTTTGCCCCGCGCATACCGTCCGAGACAAAAATATTCCAGCTCAGCTATTAGTGGGGTAAAAAGCATTAAAATTGGTAGAAGGCATGTACGATAACCACGCAATGCATGGACAAAAACGCTTATAAAAATTCCAAACGGTTATGGAATAAAATAACATTTAAAAATTGTAAACATAATTGGTAACCTGGCAAGAAATGCTTTTCCGTGTTTCACAGAACAATGGCGATGGGCCTGAAACCCCGGTCTGGCTCATTCGAACGACCGCAAAGAGAAGTATAATTGGAAATCATAAATTGGAACTGACGCCAGCTGTGGAGGGCTAAAACGATGGATGGCCGCTTTGCCCCGGGTGGCCGCTTTGCCCCACTCTCCCCTATAGCCTGAGAAAACTAATGCATCAAACAAATAAACTAAACGAAGGACGCTTACCCATACATCTTTAATCGTAAAACGAATTAGTAGTAGCTCATCATAACCCTTCATAGGCACTATAAAGACCGCGCTAAGCGATCCTAAGCTCTTGCATAGCTACAATGCCTATCTCCATTGCCACTGTTGTCTTAAACCTCGGCTTTGAAGCCCCGCACACCCGCCTCACCCTGACCGGCACAGAGCCCGCCACGGTCACCCACCTTGCCCTCCACGAGGTCACGGTAGCTGCGCTCCTTACGACGCCGGCCCGAACGGGACAGGCCCTCTTTGGAAGGCGGCTGCTGCGACGGCGTGGTTGGCGCATCTGTCAGCAAACAGCGGAATTACTACAAATGCTTACACATGCTAACAGCCACCAAAAATGCTAGCATCTGCTGAGTGTCAAAGAGTAATGAACCCTTAGACTATATACCTAGTCTCCATGTGGAATGCATTCGGCAATCCACCAAAGCAATTCGCAATTTGTCCCAGCATACCACAAATAAGTTAGAAAACGTTTTTTTTTTTACAACCCAACCCACACGATCCCCACTCGACAAAGCTGACGTTTATACCAAAGCACCTGCTCTCAAACGCAATTAACCCTGACTCACTATTCTCCTTTCCCGTCGATCGTGTCCTTCGTTCAGCAGTGGGCGTTTCACCGGGAGCCTCGCTGCCCGCTGTCTTCTGTTTCCCTGGAGTTTCACTGCTCGCTCTCTTCTGTTTTGCCGGGGTCTCGCCGCCTGTTTTCTTCTGTTTACCGGGGGTTTTACTTCCCTCCCTTGTTTGTCTCCCGGGAGTCTCACTTCTTTCCCTCGTCCGTTTTCCTGGGGTTTCACTGCCTGCCTTCTTCTGTCTTCCAGGAGTTTCACTTCCCTCCCTCTTTCGCCTTCTGGGGGTTTCACTTGTCTCCCTCCTGCGTCTACCAGGAGTTTCACTTCTTTCCCTTCTCCGTCTTTCCGGGGTTTTACTGCCCGCTCTCTTCTGTCTTCCCGGAGTTTCACTTCCTTCCCTCTTTCGCCTCCCGCGGGGTTCATCGCCTGTTTTCTCCCGTCTTTCGGGAGTCTCGCTACCCTGCCTCGACCTCCCACCAGTCTTCTGAGGTGTTTTTGTTCTCTTTCTCTTCCCATCATCCTCAAAACCTAAGTCCAGACCGCTGATAGATACCAGCTTCAGCGGCTTGGTCTGCAGCTGGAACCGGGTGACGAACAGCTCTAGGGTGCCGCGGGTGCTCCGCTCGACCGCTGGGTCCTCGTATGGCTGCAGCACGCGCACCTGATGGGGACAGGGACGGTCAGTAGAGGTGGGCCGGCTGAGCGCAATGTTAGCCTCGTAAAGACGCTGGGCACGTGTGTCACCACTTTTGTGATGCATCGACTATGGGACACAAACACTGGTTTTTAGCAATGCAAATGCTAAAAGCGTTGTTACACTACAAGCCATCTGCAGTAAGAGGATCTGTTAACAAAAAAGCGCGACATCGATTCCGACCGATCTTGCCAATGCCCAACAATCATTCCTACCACACTGACTCTTTGCAGAACAGCTGACAGCTCCACACTCACCTCACACTTGTCCCAGACAGTGCTGATGAGCACCTCTGGACTGAACGGCCGCCCATCCAGTACCACCTCCCGGGTCGGGTGCGGCTGTGGCAGGCCGACCGGCAGCTTCTTGCGCACCGTCGGCGGCAGAAGGTCCCAGCGCGTGAACCACCGCACAGTCAGCCAGCACGGGTCCTTCTCGTCCGGGTCGCCTGCGAGCGGTGATGTGGGGGTGAGGCAGAGGTTGCGGCTTCGGTGATCCATAACAGGGGTGACTGATGGCTGAAGAGTGAGTGGATCTGAAGTGGTGTGAAACGACAAACAGTCATAGATTTATTGTTTACATGCATTGTCATGGAACAGGTATGTGATTACATTTAATGTGCGTACAATATTGGGAATGCTTTATATCAGTTTGAAGTCTCTAGACAACCCAGAATTTCCCAATGGGACGGTAGAGCAGAGGACCTGTGCAATAAACTCAAAGGACCCCGATTTCACTTATCACTTATCAGTTCATTCAAAATGTGCAAACCAGGTTTCTACATGAAGTTTCTACAGGTATGAAGAAACTTCTCACCTGTGTCATACATATGGGTGATTTCAGCTATTTCACAGCCATCCACATGGTCTTCATCTCCAGCTGATAAGTCAGCTATCAAGACAAAGTCGCCAACTGCCAGGCGCAGATTCCCAAATTTACAGGATCTGAAAAAGGACCATGGGCAGCATGGGCATAAACACTCCAGACTCAAGCAAATATAAAAAGATGCGGCTCTGACCAGCAACCAGCATTACCTCCACATTTGCAGTAAAAGTTGTTAAAAGTATTTTTTCTTTTTAAAGAAAGAAGAGCAGAAAAGTGGATGTTTACTTACTTAACCCTCGCCCGTAAACGGCGATCTGCCACCTTCGCCCATGCAGGGGGGGGGGGGGGGGTTGGTGCGACCCCCCCTTGGCGTTTGAAAACGGAGCGTCGTAGAGCTTAGCGGAAAAGACCAACGGATTGCTCTCGCCGAGATCTCGCGATTGGTGGTATATTTTTTGGTCCTAGATCAACATTTGACCTACTTTTGACCGGTCAAAGGTCAAATTTTCGGAAAAATAGACTTTTTCAACTTTCCGCGGCGATTGCGGCAAAACGGTGGGAGATATCGACTTGAAACCTTCACTATCGTGTTCCTTGATCAATTCTCTATCGTTTGGTATGTATTTCGTTTCCCTAGCTCTAAAAATGGCGCGTTGGGAGCGCCGGAAGTCGGCAAGGTCACAGTCGGCGGCAGAAATTCGAAAAATCAAAATTTAAATTTTTGAAATCTGATTGTATTTTTGGATTTGGGAGGTCCATTTGCTCCCTATAGAAGCTAATATTGCTGCATATTCCCATTGAGGTGACAAGAATTAGCAAAATAGTAGTTCGGGCGCTTTTCAAAAATAGTACCGGACGCTGTTCCTCTTGTGACGTCATAGCTCCGTGACCTGACCTGACCCGGTCAAGTTTCTTATACCATATGATAGCCAATACTTGCACCAACATGCATGGGAAGTTTCATCACGATCCATCAACCGATGTCCGTACCACCGGCAGGAAACCTCGGGCGTTGGCACTCAGTTTGTGAAAATCCGGCCGGAGGCTGTTCCCTTTGTGACGTCATAACTCCGTGACCTGACATGATCCGGTCAAATTTTTTTTATCAAAAGATGCGCAAGGTTTGCCCCATAAGGTACCCAAAATTTGGCGGCGCTGCGCGCCGCCGTTTTTGCACTATTTCCGAAAAACCTCAGGGGGGGGGGTTGCACCAACCCCCCCCCCCCCCCTACATGGGCGAGGGTTTAAGGTCTGTACTAATAAGTACAATCTAGTTGCTTTTAACGATAAAGAGTATCACATGATAAGGACAAGAAGCTATAACTGAATGAAACATTACCTGTAATATGTTTTGGAAATTCTTGTAACTTTGGCGGGAGGAGATGGATCTTCCTCCAGCCAAGTAATTTTCTTGCCATTCTGGATATATGTCATCTGTGAAAATCAGGTAAAGCATATCATTAAATAATAACAAATTTCTTCGCCATTCCAATACTCCCAGGCAGATGCTTACATGATCCAAACCTACATAGGTCAGGTGTAAAAATATTTAAGCATGCATTGGAAGATCCAAAAAAGGGGGGCATTCAGAACCTAATTAGGTAAATATGCTTACTGTTAAATATTCATGAAAGTTCCAACTTCTCTTAGGTACCTCAACAGAAAAAAACATCCATTTTATTCTAATAACTTTGCAATTAAAGGAAATATACCTCTTTCCCCAAATAAGGGGAAAAGTTATTATTTGCATATGGAGAAGTAGATTCTGACTATAGAAAATGCGTGTATTGATAGGCAAAAGTCATAAAGATCACCCAATTTAGTTTTTGCAGCAGTTTAATGGCTTTTTATGCTCCAAATGATTGGAAAAGAACATCATTAATATTTATAAAAAAAAAATAATCATAGGAAAAACTATAGTTCATCTATGGTAGAAGCTAAATAGCGCAGAAGCTTATTACGCGTTAGCCATACTGCCTAATTCAAAAGCAACTTCATGCTGATTGTCTTAGCTTAGCCTCTGTGACATGTGGCTGCTTTCATGGCATTCTTCTAGAAGTCACCACATTCCTCTACAACAACAAGGCACCACATTCCCCTACAAGGCACTCTTTTCAGAACAAGAAATGAAACATCTTTGTCTAGGGCAATTGTTGGGGCATAAAAGCTCCTGAGACCTGATATTGATATGTGCTTGTCTCAGCTCAAGCTACAGAATTGCTTTTCCAGTTCAAAACTCCATGCTAAAAGTGGCATATTTCCTATGACAGTAATTGCACAGTGACGCACAGTCCGAGTCGCACTGATTAATGTGACTGAGTAGCCACCAGAATCAGCATGCCATTAACAACCCGTGCTTTATTTTAAAACATGGTTTTAAACAAACAGGAGTTGATTTCAATTCGAAAATACCACTGAGTGAAAAGAGGCACACTATGGAGTACCTATGGACTTATTGGACAAAAACGATCAAAGGATTTATGGTAACAAGTAAGGAAAATAGACGTCGTATAACTGACCTTTTTAGAAGATTCTTTCATCATTCAAATCCGATAATTTCAAGTTCGTATTATCTTAATATTTTTCAGATTTTCCAGCGAACCCACACACGGGACACGCCTAAGAGCTGGACTTTTTGATGACGTCTTCGGGTGACGTCATGTCGTGTGTGACGTTTCGTGAGCAGGTAAGGAAAAGTCACCACCGCTGGCGAACATTGGTGCGGTAAATGGCAAACACAAATGCTGCGCAGAAAAGACAAATGTGTAACTTTAGACAACATTCGTTGGGAGAACTCACTCTTGCTTCAGATTTCTTGCGGGGAGGACGTGGCAAGAACAGCTGATTGACTTTCTAGTGGTGACGTGGCGGTGGAAGACATCTTGGATCTTTAAGTTTTTGGTTTCAGTTTTGTTTAATTTCAATTCGTTCATCATTTATAAAATCCCAGTGCACAACGGTATGTAAAATGAAGCCGGGAAGGCCCGGTAAACGGGTGAGGGCTGATGAATCTTTTTTCGATCAAGGAAACAATGAAAACTCCGGGTCGTACCTCAAAATCAAACTCCTCTCGGGGAAAACACTTAAATCCAGAGGCTGGCCATGGGTGCAGTTAGGTGTTAGAGGTGTCCTGGGGGATGTTGACAAGTTGGAAAAGGCTAGTTTTTTGACTGATGGATCTTTGCTCGTCAAAACGAAACATGCTCTCCAAACTGAAAAGTTTCTGAAAGTTAGGAAATTTGCAAATGAGGACTGTGAAGTATTGAAAGATGAAAGGCTGAACACATCACGGGGCACTATTCGTGCATATGACTTAGAAGAACTTAGCGAGGACGAGGTGGTCCAGTGGCTAAAGGACTTTGGGGTTGTTGGAGCAAAGCGCTTCACCAGGAAAGTGAATGGACAAACACAAGGGACCCCAACCCTGCTACTTACCTTTGACAGACCATCCTGCCCAACAAAACTGCAAATGGACTATGTGACATACCACGTGCACACGTATATACCAAACCCCCTGCTGTGCTACCGGTGCGGCAAATTTGGGCATGCTCAGGAGCGATGCACTAAAGACAAGGTATGTCTAAACTGTGGACAAATGCCTCATGAGGGAGAATGCACGCCCCAGTGCATCAACTGCCGACGCACTGATCATGGGTGTCAATCTCATGACTGTGAAACATGGCAGAAAGAGAAAGAAATATGTAGGATCAAAGTGGAAGAGGAGGTATCTTTCAGCCAAGCCAGGAAACTGTATGATGACCGCCATGAGCCCCCTGTTCTCAGAAATTATGCTGCCACTGTGCGCACTCCACATATTACTGGAAGGCAGGAGGATGAGGAGTTGAAAGGAAAGGTAGAAAAGCTAGAGAAGAAGGTAGATGAGATGATGACATTGCTCAAAAAACTGACTGAGTCGCAGATCACAGAAAGTACCTCTAAAGGTGCTGCTAGTACAACAGACACAGTACG
Organism: Amphibalanus amphitrite; assembly: GCF_019059575.1. Taxonomy (NCBI): domain Eukaryota; kingdom Metazoa; phylum Arthropoda; class Thecostraca; order Balanomorpha; family Balanidae; genus Amphibalanus; species Amphibalanus amphitrite. The sequence continues at coordinate 558,851 of NW_024881662.1, forward strand.
TGTAAAGGAAACCCAGAGGGATGTATTACAGAGATCGAGAGGTGATGAGACAATGGGAGATGCTACAACAGACAGTGATGAAGGGGAGGTGAATGATACGAGGAAAACTCATGAAATTACGCAACCCATGGAAAGAGATGAGGGAGACGAAATGATTCAGACATGTGACTTGACACAGACAATAGACACAGTGAAAAAGACCAAAGATGCTGCCAAATGGCAGACTGTACAAAGGCAAAAGGGTTTAGGACGAGGAAAAGGCAAAACCAAACCACAGGTATCTGCTTGTCCAGATACCATCCCCCCCGCTCCCCCGCTTGTGAGAGCAGGCATATCCAATGAAAGAGCAGGGGACAAACCCATGACAAGAAAGCAGTCATGGGTAGATATTTCACAAGCGGCATCAGACAACTGATTGGAGTGAATAGTATATTCACTAGTAGCTAGTTAGTTTTTCTTTTCTTTAAAAAAACAAAACAAAAAAAAACAAAACAAAAAACAAAAAACAAAAAACAAAACAAAAAACAAAAAAACAAAACAAAAAACAAAAAAACTTCTCTAAACTCTAGAGGCAAACACATACTACACCATGGTGAAAATAATGCAATGGAATTGTAGAGCATTGATTGGAAAATGGGCTTCTGTCAAACCCTTCCTTATGACCCAAACATGTGATGTTTACTGTTTACAGGAAACTCACTTCCTTCCATCAGATGAATATGATTTTAACTTGCCGAATTACACAAGGTATGATGTTTTTGGCAATGATGAAAGGAGACAGGGAGGTGTGTGTATATATGTTACTAACAGGATTCCTCACAGACTGATAACTGTGAACACCAACTTACAAGCTGTGGCCTGCTCCATACGAATGGGCAGCTCAACCATGCACATCTGTTCTCTTTACCTACCCCCCACTGAACCTTTACAATATGAAGAGTTGGAAAGTCTGATTAAGCAGCTCCCGGAGCCCATGGTTATCTGTACGGATGCCAACAGTCGTCATATGCTTTGGGGTTCGGATCGATGTGACCGAAGGGGAATGATATGGGAACGTTTGATCAGAACTTTTGGACTCAATGTTCTCAATGATGGTAGTGCTACTAGAATTGATGATTACACTGGGCTGTACTCCCATATCGATCTGACAGTATCTTCAGGATCAGTCGCCCCCCACGCAATGTGGATGACTGAAGATGATCCTCATGACAGTGACCATTTCCCAATTTATATAACACTGAATAATGTTGTTGACCCTTCACAGGACTCAGACATTTTTTATGGATGGAACTTAAATAAAGCAAACTGGAATGAATTTAGAGAAAAGTGTACACTCAACTATGATGATCAACTGGGAGTAGAAAACTGCAAAGTTATGACAGACCTTATTGTCTCAGCAGCAACAGAGACAATACCTAAGAAAACTGGACATGCAAAGTACTGCTGTCCTTGGTGGACAGATGAGTGCAAGAAAGCGATTACAGAACGGAAAAGGCTATTAAACCGATTTAGGAGAAATAGAGAGGTCCCAGGACTATTACTTGAATATAAAAGAGCAAAGGCCAAAGCCAGACAGGTTATTAGGCAGGCCAAGAAAGACTCCTGGCTTAAACTCCTTAGCCTCTTCAATTACCAGACCCCCTTACCCAGGTTGTGGGAGATACTGAGGAAATTCACAAGGAAAACGAGATACAACAGACCTTTACCCGTACTCAGTATAGATGGACGTATTATCGATGATACTTTTGAAGTTGGGAATACACTTGGACGATACTTTGAAAGCATCTCCTCGCAGGAGAACTACTCAGAACATTTTCGTACACGAGTTGATGACATTATTAGAACTATGCCTGATTTCCGTTCTAACAATGCTGAATGCTACAATGACTTATTCACCTTACCTGAACTGACAAACGCCATAAAACGATGTGGAAATACGTCTATAGGACCGGATAGACTGCATTACGCTTTTTTTAAACATATGGGGAATACTCAATACGGAGAACTTCTTAAGATGTTTAACGCAGTCTGGACGGAAGGTATTTTTCCGACAGACTGGTCACATTCATACGTGGTCCCTATCCTGAAACCTGGGAAGCCGGCTTCCAACCCTCAGTCATACAGACCAATTCAACTTACCTCATGCATGGGTAAAATCATGGAAAGAATGATAGCTGAAAGGCTCAAATGGTATACCGAAAACAAAGGAGTGCTATCGAAATACCAGTGTGCCTTCAGGAAAGCACGATGTACGGTCGACCACATTATCAGACTGGAATCAGAGATACGACATGGATTCCTCTACCACAAATATACGTTGGCAGTATTTCTGGATTTTAAAAGTGCTTACAATTTAGTGTCTACCCCTGCCCTCCTTCTAAAGATGTATACATTGGGCTTCCGTGGAAGACTGATGAAATTTGTGGAAAACTACCTGAATGGAAGAACCTTCCAGGTGAAGTGTGGTCGATTATCACAGATTTTTGAACAGGAGAATGGAGTCGTCCAAGGGGGAGTTGTTTCGCCGATACTTTTTAACCTGATGATAAATGATATTTTTGAAGGTATTTCAGATGAGTTCTCCTATGCTATGTATGCAGATGACTGTGCAATTTGGTTACAAGGAAGGCATCTTCCACAACTAATAACAACCATGCAAAACGCACTTGATTCCTTGGTGGAGTGGGCAGATACGTGGGGATTTACTTTCACGCCTACCAAATGTAATGCAGTGATATTTGGACGATATATGAAAAGAACTGAATTAGATCACATTTCCCTACTACGGATTAAAGACGAACCAATTGCATACTGTGACAATGTAAAGTTTCTTGGAGTGTTTCTGGACTCCAAGTTAAACTTGAACAAACATATCCAGTACGTTCGAGCCAGAGCATTGAAACGCATTCCCATATTGAAATGCATATCCGGACGTGAATATGGTGCCGACAGAACCATTCTGTTGAGGATGTACAAATCCCTTATACGTCCCATCCTAGAATATGCCTGTCAGGTCCTTGATGGACCAGCAAACAATGCAGTGCACTCCCTTGAAAGCATACAGAACGCGTGTTTGAGGGTAGCTACAGGAGCATTGCGGACTTCTCCGGTAATGGCACTGCAGGTTGAGTCACATGTACCGCCACTCTTCCTACGACGTTGGGAGATGACTGTCAGATATGCCCTAAAAGTGACAGGATACGATGAACATCCATGTCGAGACTACATTGACGGGACCTTTACTCTACCTGACCTAGAGTGGGGATATATTAAGCGAATATCTGGATTCCCCTTCTATGAACGTCTGCAACATGTCGCCCGAAACCTTCGGATAGTTCTTCCCAATGATGTGACGCTTAAAGCCAGTGCTTACCCTGTATGGCAGCGACACCAGTGTGACGCACATAAACTAATTGAACAGCAGAAGGCTAATTTGGAGAGATGTGATGTTTTGCAGGCCTTTGAAGAGTTTAAGGGTACACACCCTGGATATCATTTCCTTTACACTGACGGTTCGAAAAGTGAAAGGGGCGTGGGATGTGCTTTCGTGCACGGAAACATGCAGTATAAAACGAAACTGAAACGTGACTACTCGATTTTTACAGCTGAGTGTGTTGCTTTGCTCCAAGCTGTACATTATGTCCAACATAACCAACTGGCAAACAGCGTCATTTGTACCGACTCCCTCTCGCTGCTATTAGCCCTGCAAACAAATGAAAGTAACCACCCTATGGTTACCGACATTAAGGATACTTTGCATTGTCTGAAGGAACACAATCTGCGGTGTGTAATCCTTTGGGTCCCTGGACACTGTGGAATCTACGGGAATGAACAGGCAGACCTTCAAGCAAAACGGGCTGTTTTACTAGATAGGACCGAGGAGGAGTATGAAGTGTCTGTGCAGGAATATGTGTCTTTTATCCGTGCAGCATGTTTTGATCAATTTAATAGCATGTGGGTAAACGATACTCGCCAGACAAACCTTAAGAGCATAAAGCATGTTACGGGGAACTGGGTGTCTTGTCGCCGGAATGTCCGACGTGAGGAAATAGTGTTATGTCGACTGCGGCTTGGACACACCAGAATCTCGCACTCGTTTATTATAGACCGTGATGTGCGACCAGAATGTAGTACCTGCGGCCAGTACGTGACAGTGCAACACATGTTAATTGAATGTCCGAACTACGCTGACCAAAGAAGACATCTCAGTGTACTGTGCCGGCACCATGGTGCGCCGATGGAGCTGGGTACTCTACTTGGTGACTCATACCCTGATATTACTGACGCTTTGTTTAAGTTTCTACACGATAGTGAACTGTTTAAGAAAATTTAAGATTATATTGTTTATTGTATGTTTATGTTATGTGGCTGTGATATGTACAGTCTTTACCGTTTTGTTTATTTTAGTGCAAGTCTCTGTTGTTGTCTACTATGCTGTGTATGAGTGATAATGAGCTGTGATGTATGCTGTGAAAGTATGATATGGATGAGAATGAGATGAATGAATGAATGAATGAATGATGAATGACAGTGAATGGAAAACATGAGAGTGGAGTAGAAGGAGTAGAGATTTATAACAATGGTAAATAGCTGCTACTAACTCGGTGATTTGCTTCCCCCTCCCTCCCCACCCGCCACGGCACTCGCGTACACTAAACCGCTACAATATATCGGTACTGACAGTCGCACACACACATATTCAGACTATATCAGTACCGTGCACAATCAGTGTAGACCACATTGCTGTGTGCGATAGGCCGAGCTGAAACACAGCGCGCTCCTCTTACAGGATAACAGAGGAACATATGTTTACTCTATATACTCTGATACGTTTTTGGTATATACGCGGATATGTTGATCATATGTGAACGATTGGCGTGATGGCTGAGTGCAGGCCTTATGAGTATGAGCTGATGTTAAACTTGTGAAATGTATGATGTTTGTTTTTCTTTCTCTTTAATTTACTTTATTTTTATTTTTAGTTAGTGTAGTTTGACCAATCACTAACATCTAACTACGGCAATACCAACCTAAACTGATAAATCCTAACTGGACAAATCCTGGCAACGCATTTCCTTGTCCCATGGATCGCTTAGTTCCATTCCCTGGCCATGACAAGAAGGAAGAGAAGATGTGAAGACAACTTCTGGACGCTCTGAGCCCAAGAGGCTATGCGCCCTACACCAAAACAACAACAACAACAACGTTGGGAGAACTCGTTCGGACGACAATGTCAAGGCGAATCAAGAGGTTCTTTATGCGATTCAGATTGTTAGTTATCTGTCGTGCTATTTTAGTATGATTGTTATTAGTAGTTGATTTGTGAAATGTATTATCAAAATCAATGTTCATTGAACGCAGATTCAGTTTATTGTCGGATGTATCTAGGTACCCTTACACTTCACTCATCTCAAGCTGTTCAAACACCCTTGACAAAGTCGATTAAGGTGAAACGTTGGGTATAATTTATACTGTGTTTTCTCTGCATTATTAACATATTCATCATATATTCAATATAAGGGCCACATGCTTTTTACAGGGAGACATGTCAGACAGCCCAGTAGGATGAGGCTTCGTCAAGGGTCATTTTTAGCAAAGCTTTTCTTGCTTAAAATCCAGTCTGCAAAACATGGCTGGGCTTACACTTTGGCTTACACTTGACTCCCAGCTGTTGTGTCTTTGCTATGTGATGTTAAACATATAAAACATCTTACTATTCATGTATGCGCCATGACTCATGTAATCTTTTCACAGCCAAGGCGCTCCTAAGGTACTGGGAATGTGGGGAGTGCAGCAGCATCAGTGCAGCACCGATGTTCGGATGCGACGGCTGCGATAAATAGTACCTGCACTTCAGTTGTGCGGGACTGACTAAGGAGCCAGGTAAGCGCAAATGTTTTCTGTCTCAGTATTTTTGTTGCAGCTATAGTATCAATGAAATATTTTCCACACTGTTCAGCCAAACATGTATTTCAAACAATCTGCTTCCCAACCAAGGGCGTCGCCACAGGGGGGGACGGAGGGGATCTCGTCCCCTCCACTTTTTAAAATTTTAACATTACGCCTATGGCGTTGCATGTAAAGAATCGACAATGGTCTTCGTCCCCTCCAAAATGGTCAATGTCCCCTCCAGTCATCGCACCGTGGCGTCGCCCCTGTTCCCAACTACACAAATTTAGTCAAACAATGTGCCAATATGGAATTTTCAGGTTAAGTTGATTGAAATAGGAACAATGATAATTGTAGATTACGTATACCTGCAAGAGAGGAAAACAGAATACATTGTATTGCTTTTCCTTCACCGATACTGTTATTTTTCCATTTCTAGAAACACCGACATGGCGATGCAGGTGGTACTGCCTGGTGAGGCCGCGGTCTCCGGAATCGCCTGCAGACGAAGTCACCTGGCGTCCATCTGCACATCACTTGCAACAGTGAGGCCTACTGACAGCGTCTGGCAGTGTCGGCAACGTGCCAGAAAGCTATCTGGAGTCCTGCTCACCGCAGGTCGCCGACAGGAGGGGCGACGCATCGTCTCCGAGGTCGCCTCAGCAGCAGTGAGACCCCACTAGCCGTCTTCTTAGGCTTCAACTAGATTGCGAACAACCTATGCTGAGACAACGCCCATGACGTGTGATCCGGTACCGCTACCGCACTGCGTGCCTGTGCCCGCCGTGAGCCTCTAGTTTATGGGTTCGACCATGAGAATATGTGTTTATGTTGCTTTTACTATTGTTTATACGTTGAAGTGACGAATTGTTTATTTTTCGCAAGCCTCCGCTGTCCGGTTGCCTGCAGCTCCATGCAGCGCCAGCTGTACTGTTGTTTTAATGTTGTCTCTCCGCTCAGCTGTACTGTTTCCTCTCCGCTCATAACAACCTATGCTGAGACAACGCCCATGACGTGTGATCCGGTACCGCTACCGCACTGCGTGCCTGTGGCCGCCGTGAGCCGCTAGTGCATGGGTTCGACCATGAGAATATGTATTTATGTTGCTTTTTATACTATTGTTTATACGTTGAAGTGACGAATTGTTTATTTTTCGCAAGCCTCCGCTGTCCGGTTGCCTGCAGCTCCATGCAACGCCAGCTGTACTGTTGTTTTAATGTTGTCTCTCCGCTCAGCTGTACTGTTGCCTCTCCGCTCATATATGACACCCTCTATATGAATGGCACTACTGATTGTCACACCCACTGTCCGTATTGTCCGTAGTGGTGTCTACGCCCATGTTAATACAGCGTGCAGAATCCAGATTCTATTGAGGAGAGTTGAGCCAAGTCACCATAGGCTCGGGAAGAGAGCAACGTGGAGGCCCACTGCCCCTTCCCCGGCCCCCACTGGGGGCGCCAGCCACTCCAACCTTTGACTGGATGTCAAGAGCGTCGCCACGAGGGGAACGAGTCGCCGGCCAGCCAAGGTAGCCAACGGCGTGTGAAGGTTGCCTGACCTCGAGGAAACTGAGATGGCACCAACGGAGGTTTTGTTAAGTAGGCGACCAAAATTCGAGCGGCAGCAACCTGGGCACCTTCACAGATAGCAGTGCCGCGTATCAGGGCGCCTTCGACGTTGAGCTGGGCGCCGATCATCAGGACGCCGGGGAATATGACCCAATATCCCCCGTAAATATGTGCCTCGGAAGGGAGACCCAACCATAAAACTGAAAGCTCGCCGTATTTTATCCACTATTTTTCGAGCAGGTCCATAGATTTCCGCCCTCAAAAGTGCGGGGATATTCCCCAGTGTTTGAGTTGGATGGAACTATAGTGGCGTTTACACAGACAGGAGATTCCCATTGCCGGCTGTGGGAAACTACTGTCGGTGTAAACGCCATTCATATTTCCTGCGTCACCCCTGTGGGGACGCCCTTACTCCATGGTGCCGAGCTTATCAATTTGGATATCAATGGAATCAAAATCTCTTATCGATCGATGAAGAACTAAATTACCCCGACCCGGAGAGCGTCTTTGGAATCAAAGCAGTATCACATGACGCAAGACTTCAGGCAAATAAATCCTTCTTGTCTGAAATATAACATTTGTGTATTGATAAGCACGCTTTATAAGCAATGGTAGCAAGATTCTCCATGTATTTGGTTTAAGTGATAATTTAGTAGCAGATACTTACCGTCGCATTTCGTTTTTTTAAATTAATAATTTATATTGTCAGAACTAGCAACATGTCTCTTCACTCAACAATAATTACAAAAGTGAAAAAGAAATGATAAATTGCTTATATTTTGGTGAAACTAAAAATTAATTCGGCACATATTTTTTTTTACAGCGTTGAAGTCCAGCTCCAAAGGACAGCTGACGATCGTAGCCGAGCAGGCTGTTTGGTACTTCTTCACTACTTCTTAGAAGTACCCGTTAGTACCGATCATGTCTCACATAATAAGCTATTGGAACAAAAATACCCATGTTCTTCTAATTATTCTCCTTTCACACTTTAAATAAATACTTTTGAAATGCATTTACTAATTAATTTCACAAAAACGGCTTGAAATTTTACAACGTCAAAATACTTATTCCAATTTCCACCATGAAACCACCACTATATTACTTGCTTGTAGAACCGTGCGCACAGTGCGCGCAGTTTTATCGTGACGTCAGAGGGTGCTTCCTCAGTGGCGCCCCCTGGCGGGGAACGCGTGCAAAAAGTCCAGCTCTTAGGCATGTCCCACACACGGCGCCTCCATGTGCACGCGCCGCCGTCAATTTCGCGCCTTTCTGAATCGTAACTCCTGCGCAGTGAATGTCTCTGCCATTCCAGTTCCATATGAAGGGAAATGAAAAGATTTTCTTATGAGCGTAAAGTAAATCCGCGGAATCTCCGAATTTCAAGCTTCTGTAACCCCAAAAGTACCTAATCTTGATGCCACCCATTACCCAATGCATAAAATGATACATTTTTGAATCGGAACCCCCCTCCACAATCCTGAAAATATGGCAGAGCTCTGCCGCAGAGCCCCATGTAGGCAGGGGCCCCCTGCCTAGTGCCTACCGGGCTACACTACACTGCAATAAGTAATAACTAGCCTTGGTAATAACCTATAACAACAAAATCTTTATGAGGGCAACTGCTCTTGCGGATTATGGATATGCTTCAACTTTTGTCATCACGTGATGAATTTGAGGAACTAAATACGGATAACGGAAGAGAACGCATACAGAAATGCATACAGAATTGATCCTGGCCAAATCCATACATCCACGACCGAGATATGTACTTCACGGCCCCTTCTGTAAAGTGACGACCAGAGATCGTAGAGTGGCACAACCGACACTGATTTGAAACGTTTTATTTTGTACAGCATCTGCTCGGTTATGCAGCACGATATGAAAGACAATCGCTTGCTTCAATTGGACAGTGCAAAATGGCCACGACAGAAGAGCTACAGAAAGCCGTTACAAAATAATGCGCGAGCAAGAAAGAAAAATGCATTAACATTTCAGGAAAGCCCTCGCATATGTAGAAAGCGTTACAGCTATATTACTATACAACGACCTAGCAAAGTTCCAAAGCTATTCTAAAAGGGCTGTTGCAGATCAGGTCTCGTCGTAAAAAGTAAAACCATCGTTAGCACAGGCCTTAAACGAACCGAATCTGAGCGAAAAATGGAACACTGTAGAATGCCACGGAACGCAGCCAGCATGGGCAAAAATATACACGTCGACAGTCTTTTCGCGACACACGAGATGAGCACAATCCGACGGTAAGCGCGACAATGGTGGGGTGGCGTGTGCCGGCGGGCCGCGGCGCGCGCTCGGAGCCCCGCGCGGCGGCAGTTCGGCCCCAGGCGCGGTGGTCAGGGCCGGCGCGCCACGGAACTCCGTTTGTACTCCTCTCGCTCGGCGATCTCACATGCTCGCGGTCCTCGGTTCCCCGCCCGTCAAACGCCCAGCTCCCGCTGCTCAGATGACGCACTGTACACACACACATACACACAGCACACCCTCCGTGCGCCGGGCCAGTCCCCGGCGCCGTTAGACGCACCCAGGACCCTCGCTCACAGCGCCATCCCGCGGCGCACGTCCGCTCCTCACTCCGTGCCTTGGTCACTCCTTCACTCGGTACCCGAACTCCGTTACAAAAATCCACACTCCCTCTCAGTCAGTGACAACTCAGCCACAAAAAATGATATCAAACACGGTGGCAGCGCGGCACACGAGTCCATCGTGTCCCCTTCAGCGAGTCACTGGACCTCTGAACGGTCCTCGCCCCATCCAAAGGCGCTCGGCCTCACGAGCGGCGCAGTCCCGCCTGCATCATGGCTCGCTGGTAGGCCTCCAGACTGGCGGCCTGTTCGGGAGACAGGCCGTGCAGACCGCCGGGCATCAGCACCAGTCTCTGCGCCATCAGACTCTGCAGCGTCAGCTGCTGCTGCAGCCGCTGCAGCCGCTCCTTGCCGCCGGCCTGCATCAGCCCCATGTACTGCAGCATGGGCGGCGGCAGCGCGGCCGAGGCCATGTGCAGGGCCAGCAGGTGCTCCACGGAGCCGCCGGCGCCCGCGGCGGCGGCCGGCGCCGGCGCGGCGCCCACCTTCTGTACCGGTGTGATGGTGATGGAGCCGATCCGGGACGGCTCAGAGAGCGGCGGCTGCGGCGCCGGCGGCCGCACGCCGCCCGTCGTCAGGTCGATCACCTCCACGGGGCCTGCGGAGGAGGCCGGCGGCCGGCCGGCCGGCGGGCGGCGCGGCGCGCCCTGGTGCGCCGGCGGCGGCGGCTCCAGGCGCGGCCGTTTGGCCTCCGTCTGTCGGGCCATCGAGCTGAGCCGCTGCAGGGCCGTGTAGCCGGCCAGCGCGGCCGGGTCGGCCGCCGGCCGCGGCAGCACGGGTGTGATGGTGATGGCCGGCCGCGCCTGGGCCAGCAGCGCCACCTCGGCCGCGTCCGGAGAGGCCCGCTTGTGGCCGCGCCCGACTGCGGCCGCCACCGAGGAGAGCACCGCAGCGGCGGCGGACGAGGCGGCCGGCGCCGCGCGCGACTGGCCCACTGACGACGTCGGCGTCGTCTTGTGGTGGCTGGTGAGCGGCGGCGGCGGCGCCGTGGCCGACTCGGGCAGACCCCGCTCGTGCCGCTCATACGGCAGGCACAGCCTGAGGGAACGGGGAGGGATCAGTTGTTTTGCCATGGATTATCAGTGAGCAGCACTAAGCTTGTACAATAAACTCAGACGTTTCACGTTTCGCTCTTCTACACAGGTCACGCAATGCGTCCCCGTCCCGTATCGTCTTCGTTGACGTTCAAGGTCAGATACCTTTCTTCTATAAACAACATTTATTTCCATGCTATTAATAATACTATATTTAACGAAGCACTGTTGCCGACAATCGACATTCTCTCTTACTTTTCGTAGCAGCGTCGCAGGGAGGCTCCGGCCGTGGTCTTTCCGGCATCGAGGCCCAGCTCGGAGAATAGGTGGCGCCACTGTCGGCGTCCGCAGACGGCATGGTAACCACCCATCTCCTGCACCCGCCGGTACAGCCGGAAAATGTTCTCTGCGGACACAGAGAGACACAATAGTCAGCTGGGAGCAGATCAATGATGCGATGTGTTACGGGTGTGACATGCAAATCACGTAGTGTGAGTAAAGGTTGAGGCAAACATAAGTGAAACAAACGCCTCCAGCGTTGACCAGAAAAAAAAACAGCCTCTGTTGACCAGGCGACTTGTCTAACCAAACATGGCCATTTTCACAATGACATACATTGCATCACATGGTTTTGCTATCCACTATCAGCGGCAGCCAGCTTTGTCCACGTCATCTACTCGCACTGCACTGTATGCTGCAACAGCGGACGTAATGTTAGGTGGAAGTGAATGCAGACATTATCATAAACATGTGGGACGGACACCCCAGCTCGGGCACACGCCACGTCAGCTGCAGGGGCAAATCAATAGAACGCCCGCTCCCTAGGCGGTTAGCAGCAACGAAATGTGAACATGGCCGTCAACGATATAAACTTATGCATCAGCCATCAAGTTAACCCTTTTTCTGGGACTTTGCATAGTGGATTATGGATGGCTGATGATAGTTTTCAGATCTTTAAGTCGATCACTTCAACAGAAATGAAGTATGAGCAAACAATTAACTAAACTAGATAAAACCAGCAATGTATGGACATACAGGCTCTCGCTTATGGCGGTAGGAACAAAAATTATGAAATTTATTTGCATCGATCTGAATAGTGAATTGTATTGAAGGCATTGATATTGTATTGAATTTTAACGGTACGAACAAGGTACACACACACACACACACATATATATATATATATATATATATATATATATATATATATATATATATATATATATATATATATATATATATATATATATATATATATATATATATATATATATATATATATATATATATATATATATATATATATATATATAACAAGGTACATATCTGAAAACAATTTTACCTAACTACACCACACATCACCTCAGACTGCACTATTTTGGCAAATGAAACAAACTAAATCAGCGTACAGTTGAACACGCTAGAGCCCCGGGTAATTTCCCTAATGCCCCATCAGATGCGAGCCAGCTCAGTGGGTCCTATTTTCAGTGGGACGGGTTCAGGGAGGTCATTATTCTCCCAGTCGAGAGGCTCGGTGGCGAACAAATACCATTGAGGTCGGCGATATGGTTTGGCCAAGTGGCGCGGCGGCCGTGTGGTGTCGACTGGCTTCTCAGGATCAATACGGCGCTCTTCAAGGGGACTCACAGAGACATAGGTCGACAGAGAACCGTCCATCCAATCAGACCAGACAGCGGGGGGGGGGGGGTATCACTCGGCTAAAGCCAACGGGTCTCTTAGAGTGAAAAGGAGACGTTTCATAGCTGCCTACTGGCTGATGTGTTCGGTAACTAACTACGTTAGGAAATATGAGGCGATGGTAGCTATTTGATATGCGGGTTACTAATTACGTGGAATATGACAGCCCTAATTTCTACGGTTTGTTCTATAGACAGTGAGCATCAAATATTATACAAGGAAGTAGTTAACGTTTGATACAACATTTAATAACGCTGCAATGTTTTGGCACACTGGTTACGCGGTAACGTAAACACCAGCTCGGTGAAGCTAAGGAGCACGACAGTAATACACTGTGTCATTTTTGCACATTTTGTGATGGTTACAGGCGCCAGCACGGGCATAAACACATCACCGCGTACAGCCGGCGCCGGGTAGACCCAGCCCCATTACTGGCTGGTCGTGCTTTACAAACGCCCGTAGCAGAGATTTCCGTTGTGAGATGAGCCCTCCGAGGTCTGCAGTCTATTATTACCTATCGATCGCACAGGACTGACCGAATAAACCATTCAATGAATTAGCTGCGGATGCTTTGGTCACCACTCTCAACCAAACAGCGTCCAGTAAAGCCTGTGGTAATTCCTGTGGGCTGTGGGTTGCTGCACAACCTTATAATCCACTCCGACCACAGAGCGGTTGAGAACTTTCAGACTCGGTTGCTGGGCGACTCAGATGCCGTTCGCATGAAATAACGACAATCACTTCTAAGGAATCAAAATAAGAACGTCAATTACTGCTCCTAAGGAATCATTGTGACAGCCTGTAGGACACCCGCTTGTGACATGACAGTCTGGCAGCCTCCAAGTGTCATCAGTAATCACCTGTCATTTCTCGACTGCACCATGACATCAACTGGCATGACATTTGCCCGGACACCGAGTCCCCTCGAGCCCCAGACTACGGGGTAGCGGCACCCACCTTCCTTGAACTCCAGCGCTGCGGGCACGGTGAGCGGCGTGCCGCGCTGCGTCATGAACGTCTGCATCCTCTGTAGCAGGGTACGCTGGTCCCAGCGGGCGGAGCGCAGCTGGTGGAACGGCCGGCTGGCGGCGGCAGGGGTGAGACCCGGTACAGCAGGCTTGTGCAGCAGGCCGCCCGTACCGCGCCGGGCCTGTCGAACAGAGAGGGAGAGTGGTTAGCGCCAGTCAGGATAGGGCGTGATAATAGCAGATACAAACACAGAGTGATAGACTAGGATACGTGCCCGATAGGCCAAAAGTATGACAAACACACATATGTCATGCGTCAGACAATAGTACACCTGACATAGTACAATAGAATAGTACAATAGTACAATAGTACATCAGACAATAGTACACCTGACACTGCAAAACAGCGATTATACATGTGAATATCACACACAAATCACGATTAGCGGGTTGTCAGTTAAAGTGCCTATGTTAAATATTGTTGACAGAAAACAAACTTGGGAAGTCTTATAGCCTGAAAGGTCTTTGACGAGGCCAAAACTTGTAAGCCGCTGTCAGGGTCACTTTCCGCTGGCGATACTTTGGCAGAGCGCCACAGATTACAATCGATGGACTAGATAATACCCAAAGGGATGATGCAATGCCAACTGAGACTAATGCTTATATGCACCACTTGGCCAGAAGCCCGCTGTTAATCAAATAATGTATAAGACTTCTTTGACTAAGCAATGCATCAGTCGCAACGTTTCTCTATTTCATTATTTATTAACAGCGCGGGTTTAGTTTATGAACAGCCTTAAGCGCGAGTGAATAAATATTGTAATATTATGGTAAATGAAGGCCGCTGCAGTAAGGCTGATCTCATACAAAAGTAGGATTCTTTGTCTACTACACTAATGAACGTATGGAAACAAAGAAAAGAAAAGGAAGAAGTAGGAGAAAAAATATTTCCGTCGTTTTAGAATCGATAATTTAGAACACCAGATAATCAGTCTCCAAACAAAAGCCATTCAGCCAAGTGACTTACTTATCTCATCTCTCCCACCCGATGACGCCTCCCCTGTCCTCCAGGGAGGGTCCAGGGACCGACATCGAGCCCTCCCTCATACGATGAGCTCGGGCGCGGCCCGTCTGACAGAGCTCTAATGGTGTTCAGCTCCGCGATCAATAGCCGAGGTAAGCACGCCACTCTGCCCGGCTAGCACTCTTTGAGAGTCAGCCGCCGACGATTGCCTTTCAGAGCTAAAACTCGCCATGTTTGGGAAAGTCGCAAACGGATAGAGCTCGTTCGGGGGATAAGGAGACATAGAAGAGCATGATTATTGTTGGACGACAGTGTTGGTCCATTATTGTTATTGAGAGAAAGGACCAGCAAGGGCAAGTCATAGTATAATGACAAGCATAATACTGTAATACCGAACCATATGATCATCGCCAGATAATTAATCAGGTCGTTACCTACATCGCATTATTATCTGACCGACCATGAATAAATAATGTTTCAGCTCATTACGTTCCATAGCTTCCAGCTATTTGGAACAAGCCGCAGTTTTAGATCTCGGCCATCCACAATTGTGCAAGGCTGTGCCTCGGGTAAGCTTCAGTCCTTCAAACCGCCGTTACACTTCTAGATAACCTCGCAATGTCTTCCGGCCCACCCTACTAAAGGGTTGCTGAACATTGCCGTCGCCTTGGGTACAGAAACCGGCCGACCGCTCAAGGTCATCGGGTTGTGGTCCGGTCAGTACCCCTGCTACATTGATCTGAGCTCCCGATGCCGTATTTCACTAGCGCAACGACTGAGCATTCTGACCTCATTGGGCGCCCCTCACTACTCCAAATTGTGGCACCCCTGTCTCGATATGTGAGCTCCGATACACCTTCATGGAACGTGCTATGCCAGAGCACCCGGTCCCCGAACATCGTCCCAGGGGTGTCGTTTTCCGAAAATGATTGGTAGGGCCCAAAGGCGGCGGCCGGCCATATAATTATGACGGGGCTTACAAGGTAGGGTACCCCCAAATCTGTTTTTCTCATCGGATTTCGGCCACTTATTTTTTCGCCCTGGTCATTGACAAGACATAAGACAAACCAAAATCTAAAAAAAAATCTTTGGAAGTCTACGTCCTCACCGAGCCCCATGCACAAAACGTGCAGTGATATAAGCAATAGTGTCGGAGAAATGCACGCCATTCTGAAAGAGGCCCACGCCGACAGGACGGCTGTGCTGAAAGGGGCCAGGAACAGCTTTGAGGGCCCAAGCCGACTAAAAAAGACGGCTGCGGGGCCAGGAACGGCTTTGAAGACCCACGTCAATTGAAGGGTTCGACAAGCAACGAGGTCTCGAAACACCATGATAGTTAGAAAGACCTGCTTGCCAAAATAGGATGACAGTACGAGGGGCGCTCAGAAAGTTACGGGCCCCACCACGAAAGAGCAGAGAGATACAGCATCGAGTCAAGTTAGACCAAAAAGTTAATTTATTCAAATAACCACCGTTAAGACAAACACATTTCGCGCAGCGCTTCGTGAGAGCCCTCAAGGTCTCCAGGCATAACCAAGTGGTTTTTGGACCCATCCTGCACGTCCAAGATGGCTGATTTCGTCTCCCTGCTGTCAGCGAAGTTGCCACTGCTAATTTCCTTATGTTGGGGAAGAGGTGGCAACCAGAGTGTGCAAGGTTCGGAGAAAAAAGTGGATGCGACAACAACTCGAAGCCACAGCTCACCGCTTCACTGATCGTCACCCCGCCCATGTACACAGGTGCGTGGTCGTGGATCAGGTGCACACTTTATGTCAGCTTCCCTATATCCTCTCCTCGATGTTTATCGAATGGACGCACATCATCAGTTGTGCGCCCCTGTTTTAGAAAGTTGACGAGCAGAGCCCCGTCAGCATCCCAAAATGCAACTAGGGGAGAACGGGGTGAATTGTAACATTTTTTGCATTTTATCACCTGGTGCAAACACGTTTGCAGTTATAAAACTCTTTCTTTTATTTTCAGAAACTATGATGTTTTGTCTTTAAAATGCTGTTAAAACATTTCCGAAATAACTTATTTTTTGGGTCAAAATTGTTGTCCGAAAAAGTCAATTCATCTGTTACAATTCACCCCAGATACGGGGTCAAAAGTAACACCACCCGGGGACAATTGTAACATGCTAATTTACAGGCTAAAGCAACACAATTTTTCCCAAAACTTTGATTTAACAAAAGTATTGAACACTTGTTCATCTTCCCAGACTTGGTAGAGACGGTTCTTCTCATGAAAAAAGGCTTAAAACCTCGCACTTATACAGGGGTTGGATGGACCTCCTCTCCCTCGGTTTTTCGCAAATAAATCGCGTAAAAAGCTGCCGATTGCGACAAAACTTACAGTTCTCTTAATTCTAGCAATGTTTCATCTCCCTTGAAAATTTGACGACTTTGACATTATGGCCACTGACCTATAACCTGTTACATTTGACCCCTGCAAAAATGTTACAATTGTCCCCGTCGCGCCTTGACATATTTTAGACGAAACTGGCGCATAACTATGTTGCATGTATTCTGCATTTAATGCTTTCACTTCATGGACAACAAGCCTGCCAACGCTTACACAAAGTCTGAGGTCGATATCTTTTCAATGGCGGGAATGAGCTAATCAAATATAACGGTATAAAAATTTACAAAATGCACTCAAAAACACATTACTGTGCCCGGCCATCGACATACCCGGCACTTTCGCTTCAAACTCCGTTGGGAAAGGCAGTATAGAATTACGCATTTTCGGTCTTAACATCAGCTCATTCTATTGGTAAGTTTATGAATTATTAACACTGTTACAATTGCCCCGTGTTACATTTGACCCCGCTCTCCCCTACTATCACCTTGCCGACTAACCTCACCTTGTTGCACTCATTTCATGGCTGTTACTCGGTGTGCTCCCACTTGCGCAACTCGGTCACGCCCTTAGGGTCAATGTGCGACACCCACAATTTCTTTGCGGTAACAAGATGTTCAAAGTGACATCTTCTAGATCTTCGACAAAGGGGCCAAAAATTTCGCGCTGAGCCTCCTTTCGAGCTTGCCTTTTCTCTGCAGAGTCAGCAAAGGGGGATATATCTTGCAGAGATGAGAGATCTTAAACATACTAAGACGCTGATGAATTGCTTTGAGGAATCCGATGCTTCTGCACTGCGTGCTTCCAGACAAGAAACATTTGCCATTTTTCAACAAAAAGTGCTCATTTTTCATATTTTCTTGAGTCATAGATAACATATGATAGATTCATGTTATCTATGCTTGAGTCAATGCTCTTGATGGCTGGCCACTGCGGGGGTCACCTTCAATGATCTGTTGATCAAAATTGGGCAGGATACCCACTATTTGACGCTGCTGTAAGAAAGACAAACCTCGACATATGTTGTCAGTTGTCACAAGCTTTTCGTCAATAACGCTTGCTGCCTTTTCTGCAGTACCTATACTATGAACCGAATCACTTCTCTCTTCTGGGTGTCGCCCATCCTGTCCGAAATGGCAAACTATGCTACGATTAATTAGCAGCCCGAATCAATCACAGGACAGACTTAATGGATACGCAAGTGGACATCCCAATAACATATCATTTAACACAGCCTTGCAGGCCGAAATTCAAACTCCTTCATTGTTCGGCCCGAAAGTTTTTTGAACGCCCCTCGTAGATAATGACTGCTTGAGTTTTCAGGATCTGATGCGGAAATGACCTGGCGTTGGACCGTCGGGAATCAGGCTGCATCACCCACTCAAGCCAATATACATATGGCCTATTCTGGAGCAACGCGGCACCTTCCGAAGTCGGGGTAGGGCCTCCAGCGGCTGGTATGGAGACGGATCGGGGTCTATTAGGGGCGGTCGCGTGGTGTGCGGCACTCAGAGGCAGTTATGGACCTCTATAACCAATTGCTTTTTCGGAGCCTCTTAGAATCCACCAAGGACTGGAGTCCCAAGACACGACACCTCATTGTCAGCTACATGCACCTACTGTGGCTAGAACCTTATATATCTACATATGTACTTATTTGCTGACCTGTTTATTTTGATTCTTTATCAACTGATAAGCAACAAAAGATTGGTAGGGCTCAACAAACATTGGTAGAGCCAAAATAAACATTGGTAGGGCTCGGGCCCTACCAGGCCGATACAAAACGACGCCCCTGCATCGTCCATCCCACTGTCCATCTGTGCACCCCATCCTGCGCTCGATCGGTGCACCGCGCACCGTCCTCCGGCCGCCCGTCGACAGCAGGGGTCACTGAATACAGGACCGTCGACACCGATAACGGCGAGTTTCATGAGCCCCTAAAACCCGACGGATCATAAACCGGCCAACAGTAACGGCGATCGCAGAGAAACACTGGCGGTGAGTGCCTCAACGGAGATAGCAGAACAAACGCTACACCAACTGCAACTATTATCGTTACGTTATACGCTGACAATAAAATTTTGCGACAGAGAGATGGGCGGAAGATTTAGAGCAAAGGAACACCGATGAGACTTCTCGTTATGTTCAATGCACATGTTAAGGCCTGGCTACACTATGCGTTTTCTGCGTGCGTTTTTTGCGTGTTTGCGGGTTTTGCGTAATATCGTTCTAGAAAAAGGGTTATTATTAAATAAACTTCTTTAATATTGATATAAAAAATTAATAAAACGTTTATGTTAATTAAAAGTTTATATGAAAAACATATGACAAAAACGTAATCTCGTTTCTTTCTAGAACGATATTCTGCAAATCACGCAAACTCGCAAAAAACGCACGCAGAAAACGCATAGTGTAGCCAGGCCTTAAGGTCTTCCGGGCATAGTGCTCCGGTGAGCGTATCTCTCCAATACCGCTTACAGGCCAAATATGTTGCTCCACCTAGATGGCCTACCTCTTCCTGAAATCCTTAAACGGATTATGCGTGCAGTACTGAAAGAGAACTTAATCTTCTGCGCCGATCGGCCGGACATCTGTCCGCCTCGGCGCACTAGGTATGCAAATATCCTGCCGATGTCGACATGACTGTGGACGCGTCTTGACCATATAAGTCCGTACCTGTCTCTGACTGAGCGCTGCCCACGGGAGTGGGCTGGTTAGAGAATTCATCCCCGGACTGCGACCATCGCAGACCATTGTAACAGCTCGATGATAAAATAGGGAGCGACAATGTCGTGCACAGACAGGGGTGAAATTGAGACGATCGTGCATGGATCCATGCGACGAATTGTGATCGGGCGTACTGGTCAGGAAAGACACGCTAACATGACGAAAGCGCTCGGAGGAAACAGACCATACCGTTCTGGACTGCTGGGGTGGAAGATACGACTGGAAAACCCAATAAGCTCAGAGCGGAAACGGGCTGGCACTTGGCCAGACTCCAACTGCGCCTCACATTGGAGAACTATTCTCTCACCCACCCATTCTTTTCCTCCACGTCTTATATAAAGCATTATATAACACATTACCACATTAAAATCCGACGCTTCATGTTTGATAACTAAAACTTGTAGATACCATTACCAAAAAACGTAACCTTTTGTGTCCATTACCGTCCGTAGACAAACCAGCAAAAGAGGTACTCAACACACCACACACCCCTGTATAGACCTCCCTACTCATCTCTTTAGGTCAGTTATTTTCGCCATTGATGAATGATGAGCATAAAAGACTACATAACCTTAAGCGTCTTGATGACCGGGATAAACATTGGTCCACAATATAAAACGGCGTTGCACTGGCCTGGTAACAGCTTCCGTACAGCGGGTGAAACTCGGGAGCAGTGCAGTTGGTTCCTTCTCCAGCTCGCGGTTCTTCAAATAAACACCGGGCCACCACATGGCGCAGTGATCACTGATCACGTGGAATCAGTGTGGGGCAGCCGTCCAAGTTACAAAACAATAAAGAAAGTAAATAATAGCTTGTATTTGGTCCTGGGCAAGTTAGCAAAGGTCCGTGGTTATAGGCACTAATACATCATTATTACGAGCGAGCGAGCGCAGCGAGCGAAGTGAGTCTTTTCAATATAACGGAAAAATTTCAGTATGAGCGGCCCGGCCCGGCCCGGCCCGGCCTGTAACGCTTTTGAGAGGCTTATATCTCAGCAACCGCTGGACCGATTGGCCTGCGGTCTTTTTTGTTGGGTAGCCCCATCCCTTCTACCCCGTAATTAACTACTTTTGATACATCTCAGTGACCGTTGTGGCACGTGCCACGTGAAAAGTCAAGGGTGTTCAAGCTGTTTTGCAAAAGTAGTGATTTTGAGAGGCTCATATCTCAGCAGCCGCTTGGGCGATTGGCTTGCGGTAGTTTTTGTGGGGTAGCAGCATCCCTTCTACCAAAAATAGGATACTCTCGATGCATGTGAGGCAGCCCCAGTGCACGTGCAAAATACAACAATAAGAGGTGTCAAATTTGTTCCCATTTTAATAACTCGGTAATTACTGGGGCGATTTCGCTGAAACTTGGCATACAGGTAGGCAGCCACCAGACAATGCATTCCCATGTGTTGCGGTTAAGGTGCTACTGCACGTGCGCACGTGCAGGGGGCGCTTCCAGATCTCGAGAACGGCTGGGCCGATTGCGCTCAAATTTGGTACACGGTTGGGGACCAGTTAGTAGGGTGCCGTGCAAAAGTCAGTTTGGACCCCGTTTGCACGTGCGCACGTGCAGAATGCCGCTTCGAGATCTCAGGAACGGCTGGGCCGATTGCGTTCAAATTTGGTACACCGCTAGCGACCAGTTAGAAGGGTGCTTTGCGTAAGCCCGTTGGAAGTACCCTCTCGTCCTTCCGCACGTGCAGGGCTCACTATCTCGCTCGCTCGTTCTTCGCCCAAAAGGCGTTTTACTGGTTAATAATGTATAGCTAGATGCTATATGTACGTACATATAATTATACATTATATTATGAATAATATGCCATTTGTTATCTGAATGACGAATATGCAAGGTGAAAAGACATAAAACACATTCATTAGTAATGAAATGGGGAGGCGAGTTATTATCCTAGGGCTTTCCAGGCAATAAAGAACGCTAATATTTCATTATGCATGGACACTTGACCTAAATTTGGACGGCTATTCGTGTATCACGTATTTCATTCTCATTAAAGGGACTATCCCACCTTTAATATGGGGTTTGAGTTGAGATAGCCAAGTTTGCGGCGAGGTTCAGAAACCACTATCTATCTAGGTTGCAGCCCCCGCGTCCTCTTGGTGTTGAAGAAATTCGTTCCCTTCATTTGAAAATGGGCCTTGCGCAAGGCCCTATCTTCAACATGGAGCGACCGTTAGTGTGACGTCACCTCGTTTAGTCATTCTGATTTAAATGGGTTTGTTCGTTGAAAAATCGCTTAAAACTTGGTCTGAACTTTGTTGTGGTGCCTACAGAGTAAAAAGAATCAGCTTTATGACAGTAATGTGGCCTGGGGAAGGAGGTAATTTTGGGCTGTGACGTCACATATTTGAAAGTTTGTGTTTGGAATATGGGACGCCTAAGATGTTTAATGAAAAATAAATGCCAGAACCGTGTTCCTGGTCATCCAATCTATAAAGTCGGGCACAATTTAACTGGTTTTAACAACATTTTAGAAGGTGGGATAGTTCCTTTAAGGTTATCGGAGCCGTTTTTCGTTTCTATTCTCTGCACCGTCAACACCGTGCAATGTAATGCATCCACTATTCGTTTTTACTGCGCGCTGCCGTCTGTCGAATTCACAGCTGCAATGGGATGCAACGAGCACCCTTCGACGGCCATTTTCTCTGCCATACAGTGGCGAGGAGCCAGGGCTGAACGTTTATTGGCCGGCCTCTGATGACGTGGATGTGACGTGAATGTGGATGACGCAGCACGACACATTGTTTGAAGCTGGTTCGTTGTAAGAATGATAAGGCCAACCCTGAGGCATGAGAGCTGACATTTATTTTCAAAGAAAATGAGAAAATTTGGATCATGCCTTGTTGATGCATCATATGCGACATATGTTAAGTTATGAACGTTTATTTACGCTAATTATAAATTTCCATATAAATTAAAAAATCAGACATTCTAGCGAAGCAACGATTCACTAAGGTGTCATCAGCGGGTACTGACCGTATGGCTGTGCCAGTACCACGCCCCTCCCCCGAACACCCATCCGGGCACTGAAAATACGACGCAATAGCGGCTCAGCAGAGGTCAAACACGTAGACGCCCGTTGCAATTCAATAACCATGCCAGAAAGGAGGCGGCGACTGTGCTTTCTGAGCCCAATACTAATGGTGTCACACACGATCCTAAACTGGTATCAATGCTGGCTGTACTAACTCAGGTCTGAATGCACGCTAAACTCTGGCATATTTGCATGCCGGCGCCAATCGGTGTATCGTGTGTCCGATGAGTCAGCACTGTCGCTCCGTGGTGCGGGCACTGCACCATTGCCAGCGGTGTTTGAGACCGACCATCGCGCTGACCGGCCTGACACGGCAGTCCTCGGGACAGCGGGATATTGGTGGAATGAACGGCTCATCGCGAGCAGACAGATCAAAGTCACATTGGGATGGTCCGAGGCTTCTGATTGAATCACAATGGGACGAACTTTGTGGTGCTCGGACGTCGTATCAATGACGCAGAGAGGCCAAGATGTGAAATAAGTGACGTATATATCCCGGATTAAAGCAGAGTCGTACAACATTACGGGTTGCATTTTAGTACCAAATTAGCGCAAGAAACAAGTGCAAAGTTCTCCTCATATGAGCTGTTGCGCAAAACAAACTCGATATTGATCGTGACGTCAGTCCGCGGGCACTCTATGCCACATTGGCCGGCGTCAGACACGCAACGCTTCGTGGCAGCACGGTGAAAAATAAATGGTGTGCTGATGCACTCCAACATGCATCTGCACTGCATCGCTGGACAGGGGTGCCATTGGAAAATAGAGTGGGAAGTTAGTAGTTCTATAAAGCACATACCTATATTTCATCAACTTTTAGATAACAACAGCATGAGACACAATATAATCGAGTAAAATTAATTGTCCATGCCACGAAATAATATTTCACAATCGAGGATATTAGGCATCACAATCACACCAACCACATTGTGTATTCAAAACCCTCTTCATTACCCGGGCGACACAAATAACACAATTTTCCATTTAATCTAACGACGTCCCCCTGGCTGGTATCTGGCGAATCCAATTTTGGCCGTGTTTGAACAGCGGAGCGAGCTCTCGAGGCGAGGTGGCCATTAAGCTGTCGGCGCCTGCTATCCCAGGGATTCTGACGGTGAAAATACACCGCCAGAGAGGCCCGCCTCATCTCCCCATCCACCCCAGCCCCCCAGATCTGAGAGTGGGGTGGAATGGTCTCAGAATGCTGTTATGAAGGGAACATAAACAAGAATGGCAATGGGGAAGAGTTGGTAGCCACCAAAAGGCCTATCTCAAAAGGCACTACATCAATACCAGCCATAAAACTCGCGAAAAATTCGCACACGGTGACGTTATTCGATCATTTGCGAGAGATCTGTCAGAAAAGTAGCCGACCGAACTCATTTGATGTCTCCGCTATGAAATTCAATATAGTTTCTGACAGTGGCGCAGCCAGGATTTGGTTTCGGGGGGGTCATCGCCTCCAAAGCGGGCCCCCTAGTGTGCGGGCCCCCACCCATTTTTCAGAATTTTTCCATATTTCATACGCATTCTGCTGAGCGGGCCCCCTTTACCTACACGATAACCCTAAGCGAGTTTGAATCGGAAAATTTTGATAGAGCAATAGCTCGGTAATCACCCGACCGGTGTTCAATTTCTACGCGAATTGACCATGACAGAAATATGTTACCATGAGGTACGAATTCGTATCTTTCGAGGCCGAAATGTGCCCCTTCCGCAATATGCATAGCATATACGCTAACAGAGCTGTTGCCTGCTTCTATCGGACAATATTTAAGTAGTCCCATGTGCCTGTCCTAAGTCATCTATTGGCTGCTGTAGTAGATTGTATCGACAGAAATATGTTACTACCAGTAAAACGCCTTTTGGGCGAAGAACGAGCGAGCGAGATAGTGAGCCCTGCACGTGCGGAAGGGCGAGAGGGTACTTCCAACAGGCTTGTGCATTTGCAAAGCACCCTTCTAACCGGTCGCTAGCGGTGCGCCAAATTTGAACGCGATCGGCCCAGCCGTTCCTGAGATCAGGAAGCGGCATTCTGCACGTGCGCACGTGCGAACGGGGTCCAAACTGACTTTTACACGGCACCCTACTAACCGGTCCCCAACCGTGTACCAAATTTGAGCGCAATCGGCCCAGCCGTTCTCGAGATCTGGAAGCACCCCGCTGCACGTGCGCACGTGCAGTAGCACCCTAACCGCAACACATGGGATCGCATTGCCTGTTGGGTGCCTACCTGTATGCCAAGTTTCAGCGAAATCGCCCCAGTAATTACCGAGTTATTGAAATGGGAACAAATTTGGCACCTCTTCTTTTTGTATTTTGCACGTGCAGTGGGGGTCACTCACATAGATCAACAGTACCCGACCTTTGGTAGAAGGGATGCAGCTACCCTACAAAAATTACAGCGAAACAATCGCCCAAGCGGCCCAGTTCTCCCGGGGCCCCGGACCCATCCACGGGAAGCCCGGGCCCTATCTACAAAGGGGGGCCCGGCCCCGTTCTCCCAGGGGCCCGGGCCAGTTCTCCCGGGGGCCGGGGCCCCATCCAACCGGGGATCCGGGCCCCGTCCACCCGGGGCCCGGGGTCCGTTCTCCAGGGGCCCGGACCCATCCACGGAGCCCGGGCCCCATCCACCCAGGGGGTCCGGGCCCGTTCTCCCAGGGTCCCGAGCCAGTTCTCCCGGGGGCCCGGGCCCCATCCAACGGGGGGTCCGGGCCTCGTCCATCCGGGGCCCGTTCTCCCGGGGTTCCGGACCCATCCACGGGGGGCCCGGCCCCATCCACACAGGGGCCCGGGCCCGTTCTCCGGGAGGCCCGGGCCCGTTCTCCCGGGGGCCGGGGCCCCATCCAACCGGGGTCCGGGCCCCGTCCACCCGGGGCCCGGGGCCCGTTCGCCCGGGGGCCCGGGCCCCATCCACCCAGGGGGTCCGGGCCCGTTCTCCCAGGGGCCCGAGCCAGTTCTCCCGGGGGCCCGGGCGCCATCCAACCGGGAGTCCGGACCCCGTCCACCCGAGGCCCGGGGCCCGTTCTCCCGGGGGCCCGGACCCATCCACGGGGGGCCCGGGCCCCATCGACTCAGGGGGCCCGGGCCAGTTTTCTCGTCCGGTTAGATTAGGACCTCTCTCCTCCCTCCCTCCCTCTCTCTCTCTCTCTCTCTCTCTCTCTCTCTCTCTCTCTCTCTCTCTCTCTCTCTCTCTCTCTCTCTCTCTCTCTCTCTCTCTCTCTCTCTCGAGCGGGCCCCTGACAGAAATTTCGGGGGGGGGGGGTCAGCTGACCCTCTGACCCCCCCCCCTGGCTGCGCCACTGGTTTCTGATGTTTTGGTGGACGGTGGTATTGATCGTCGTGAACAGTTTGCAGCTGCTGACAGTAACCCCGAATGCAATCAGCGAACTCAACTGAGTCATATAAGTCACATGTGTTGCACAGCTTCCATTACCCAGTTGCTCAAGGCAGCATTACAAATGACATCATTATTCACAAACAAGATTCATTAGAGCTACCACCCTACATCATCTCCCGCATTAAAGCATGACTCGACAAAAAGAAAACGAATTTTGTAAACAAAATAACGTCGTAATTAACTTGCCAGCAATGTTTTCTTTAGCGCTTCGATGATAGAAATGTGCAAACGACAGCTCTCGCCACACAGGCAAAACCAGTGCTGGCTTGAACACTGAAGAGCATAGCGCAATAAAACCGCTTTAAAGAAAATCATTTATATGCGTGCCAAATCTATCATATTGCGAACATCATCTCAATAACCTTCTCTTGCCCACTTAAGCCGAACTACACATAACCACCTGGAAAATAATAGTCACTGCAATACTGCAGTACCATAACTGGGTCGCCACTGACGCCATCGCAGTCATTACTCATTAGAAGGTCTGACGGCGGCGGCCTGGGGACGTACGAGTCCGCCGCTGCGACCGGCAGGTGCCCTAGCCCGTCCGTCGGCGGCGCTTCGGACAAGGGAAGGTCAGACGGGACCGCCAGAGATGCCGGAGAGGCATAGCTAAAATCTGAGACATTGGATAGCCAGCTTACCACCTGAAGCGAGCTTCCAGAACAAGAGCGAACACCTGAGGCACCAGCAAATAGGATAAGTTCGACAGCTATAACATCGCTGGGACACCCAGCTTCAGCTAGCACCAGCTAGGTTGAGAAGTGTATTTAGCAGCTGAGTGCTTGAGCCTCGTGTCAAATTCAGCTCATTACTGACATCTATCGAACGACACGGGTCAACAGGTAGCACTTCAGAAGCAACAGTACGAAAAGCAAAATGATGCCTCTTGCACTCAGTATGTGAGACATGCAACATTATACTTCGGAAACATTCTAACCTGGCTTATCACGGTGAGAGTGCCATGAATATTGAAGTGAAGAGCTCACGGTATCTCCAGCATTCTGAGTAGTCTCGCTCCGTACTTGATTCAACAGTTAGTGTTACCACGGGCGACCAAAGTTTCCAAGAATATGTTGCACATCCCACACAATTCACGGCTGCAAACTTGCCAGTAACAGACAGGTGGCATTTCGTTAAATGTCAGCGTGTTACCTGCTCCCGGGAGAGCGTGCCTGAATGAAAATATCGCTTCAGACTGCTCCACAGAGGCATATGACAGACCAGACCGGGGACCCGGATTCCGATAGCAAAGGTTGGTGGCAGGATTAGACGATCGGTAAATTATAACAATGTCGCTCAAATAAGGGCGACGTGGGCTCGGTATCGACGCTAATGGGCCGCTTTAAAGAAAATCCTGGACAACACATCCATATGGGCACCAAGTCGAGGGCGAACTCCTGCCGTCGGGAATCCAAACCATCCGCAAAACAGGACTGAAGGGCCAGCGGTGCCACCAGGACTGAGTACTCACCACAGCCGGGGTTGATTCCGTCTCGGTCCGGCCCGCCTCGGTGTCAGAGGTCGACTCCGAGCTCGGCGACGAAGAGCTGCGCTGGCGAGGCTTCTTTCGCGTCCGGCCGCGAAGTTTAGGAGCTGCGGGCGCACAGAGGTAGGGTCAGACGAACGGTGTTAAGGCTGCAGCATTGCAGGATAAGCAGTCAAGTGAACACGAGGCGCACAACTAACGTCATAAGTGGTGACATTTGGTTTGACGCCAACAATATGATATTGCATTTGGCATACAGCATTTTGAGCACCAGTCCACAAAGCATAAAAGTAACCGAAAATATGACTGTCTTTCCTATCGTCCTATCGCTATCTAACCCAGCATTTGAAAAAAAAATGAATGAAGCATCCAAGGCTACGGTCCCTTTTATATCAGAACGAGCTTCCCTGGCCTCACCGAGGACCTCCACCCTTCCTCCACCATCCACTCACCGAGGTGATTACAGAAGAGCTCGTGGCCGTCCAGGTCAGGCACCTCCACCAGTTGTCGACAGAAGAGCAGGCGTGTGTTCCGACTGGGTATGTGGAAGCCACCCAGTGCTTTGATGACGTTGTGTGCGTACACCCGCGAACTGATCGACTCCAACCTGCCGAGGTATCGAGAGGAAGGTAGTGAGATGGAAGCCACGGCGAGAGACGATAAAGGAAGACATAGCGGTGAGAAACAGTGGATGAGGAAGTGGTGAGACGAATGGTGAGACAGCGGAGGTAGTCAGACATGGCGACTCACAGCGGACACTTAGGGTTGACGGATACATGACAACCAATTCATAAGATCATGGTATTAGACCTAGGACGCATGTTGCTTGCTTGCTTTGCCGTTGTCCATTAATTATCTGCTGCCACTGGGGCATTCGACCGAGGACCGAGACCACATACCTATGCTGAATAATGAGAGACAGAAATAGCAGCGAACTTATGACCAAGCAAGGGGAAAGTCATTGTGTGAAATGGACGGTAAACAGTGTAAAAAGGCTCGCCGGACTAGGAAAAACCTCATTCGTTGGGAAACCAAACATGGAAAGAATGCAATCCAACTAGCGACGGAGTGAATTGAAAACCAGGAACACGCAAGTATAGTGATGCTTACATAAAGAAACATCGTTCCAACATTTACCGCACCGAAACACTTCCCGAAGAAATCCCATTTGCACACGTAAACACATAAACCACTGCAAAGTGAGTTCGCGTCGCTAATCAATAACTACCACCACTGAGCCTAGTAGGTTCAAAAATGCACTATTCCAGTGGCCAGTAGCATCATGTTAGCTGTGTTTTGATTTCATCACCGAGCAACAAACGACCTAGCCATGGTAATGATTAAACGAAATCAAAGGTGCTGCCGCCTGCCCGCGCCATTTAGCTTGTACATGAAACGAGCTTCTGTCGCGTCATGAGAGGCACTGCATCCGGAGTAATTTAAGTTCTAATAACTCTGATGGTGAAATGAGGCATAAAGATGAGTCATTAGTCGGGTCAGATGGACATGCATAATTGGATGTCAAAAGTACTTATACACCGAAGTTCAAATTAATTGAACTCTAGCAACGTATCAGCAACGTATCAATCAGACGACACCTAAGGCCTAGGTAATCAGTTAGCAACGAGACAACACTACATATTCCAACAGCATGGTAAGCATCCTGACTTAACCTACAAAAAGACTACTAAAAATGAATATATAACCGGCACCAGAGCACACTTCAATCACATAAACCACTTTGTGTCGCATGCCTGGGCGTAACCAACTGAACTCGGCATTTCCCTGACCGCAACCCCTCCCCCATCTCCCCACGGCGCCAGAGGGGGGGGGCAGGTCACGGGCCACGGTCACGGGGTCATATGACAAGTCACAGACCAGTTCACAATCTAGGCCACAAAGGCAAGGACGTAGGTCAAAGAGGTCACAAAGCAGATTGCGAAGGTCAAGACTAGGTCACACAGTAGGTCACACAGTAGTAGGTCAAGTCGTACACAGAAGGTCAAGTCGTAGGTCACACAGGTCACGGATCACTTCGAGGGTCACAATGTAGGCCACAGATGTCGAGACACACGCCAAGGCGTTATACACCACAAAGGTCATAGAATAGGTCACAGCAGAGGTCATAAAACGGGTCACGACGCTCATGTGACCGTCGCAGACGCTCCAAGCGACACGACTAACCGGGACAATGACAAAGTGCAGTAGTTTCTAGGCCCCATTACCATGACGCGCTTAGTGGGTTTCATGTTCAGACCGTGTGATGTGTATTTCAGTAACATGAAGCCTATTGTTCTGGGATTGAACGGAACTCTGCCGTAACGGGTATGCATTACACAGGAAATACAGCTTAACACAGGAAATACGGTTGAGAAAACAAGGCCCGGCGCAGCGAGGAATGCAAGCGGTTTGCCGTTTCGTTAAATGTCATGTTCCGCAGTGTCACCAAATTTCACCACTGACGCAGTTAAAGCACAATTCTTACAAATATTGATGTTGCTTACATCACTACCATCAATATCCTGGAGAACTGAGAAACAACTGGAAACCTTGACAGTTTAAACACATCACGAAGACTGATAACTTAGACCTGTTGAGGTTGTAAGAATACACAAAAGCGATATAATCTCAATGATAGGCTGCGAAGGCAGATCCCATCCTAGCTCCTCTCCCTTTCTCCTGTTCCCAATGTTAACAATCTATCCGTTGTAATCATGTAAACAATCATGCCTAACCCTTCCCCCACCCTACCGCAGCCACGACCTGTAGCTAAAATGCTGCGCATTACCGCCTATTCGGACCGAGTTCGGGACTCACCGTTTGAGCATGGCTCTCACGCGGCAGTAGTGGTCATAGCTGAGCACCAGGGCACACGACTCGTTCACGTCCACGGTATCATCTGAAGCACAAACACCACCAGGAAGGTCAGCGAGGTCTGGTTAGACTCCATAGGCGAGGCTATGTCGAAGCTTACAGGCTTACACGAGGTGGGAGAATAAAAGGGCTAAATAACTGGGGCTTGGCGATACCGATTCGACACACGAAATGGCGGACGAGTGCGGAAGCCAGTCATTGTGAGTAAATGTAATCAAATAAGCAAGTGTTGATCGCACGTCACTGAGAACGGCTTGCCCCTAACAAATAGGTCACACCGGGCGGCCCGATAGGCGGGCGAGAACTACGAGCAGGTCAGGTGACCACCGATCGGCAACGGTAGCCGATAAATCCAGCGTGATCGCGCGTTGGTGGCTGTGAAAATAAACATCGGCCGCGAATTCGCCGAGAAGCGGGCGATAAACGGCTTCGCTGAGCCGGCAAGTTACTCAGGGATGGGCGCTTGGACCGGTGTGAAAGAGTTGCACAACGGAGTCAGTCATTCTACTGCAGTTACTACCTGTTCTGAATTGTGAGGTGCTTCCCCTGGCAAGGTGTGCCACTATCTGAGCATAATCGACTCAGGCGAGAGTAAATAACGCTTGTCAGATGGGTAGGGCAGACGATAGCATGGCGACATGGTTGGCAAATGAAGCAGCCAAATAAGGATGATATGCTCGCTACACAATGCTACACATGGGACTACAAAACCAGGAAAGCACGCCAGCTCTTGATCATCGTAGCTCCTTCCCCACCGCCGGCATGATTTATCTAACAACAACATCACCTACTCATCCCTTCCCATCCTATCTGTAAGAATATTGCCCATCTAGCGCCCATCCACTAGCCCTACCCAATCCCACTCCCCTCCCCAAAATTCTCACCGAGTTCTCGTTTGACGCGTGCCACGTCGTCCAGGTCAAGTCGTACGTTGGTGCACGTGGACCGGAACACTGCCGGTGGTGCTGAGGGGTCGTGTGCTGTGCCCACCTCCCTGCCGGCCGCCCAGCCGTCACCAGCCATGACCACCGCGGCCAGATCCTCCAGTCGGAGAGTGAGCTTGTCCTGGATCGCGAGCACCTCATCCTGTGGGGAAGAGGGAGGAGTGTCAGATCAGGAGAGAGTGGGTGGGTGAGTGAGTGAGTGAGTGAGTGAGTGAGTGAGTGAGAGAGAGAGAGAGAGAGAGAGAGAGAGAGAGAGAGAGAGAGAGAGAGGGAGAGGGAGAGGGAGAGGGAGAGAAAGAGAGAAAGAAAAAGAGAAAGACAGAGAGGAGAGGGAGAGAGGGAGAGAGGGATAGGGAGAGGGAGAGGGGGAGGGAAAGAAAGAAACGGAGAGATAAGAGAGGGGAGAGAAACAGAGCGTATCACCATGACCGATGGCAATGGAGTCGAGGGCGGTTGAGAACAGATACTAAGCCGATGACGGACTGGTAAGCCCACATATTTTTCCAGCAGTATTTGGAATGCCGACAGACATAAGCACAAAATATGGCATGAATTACACATGACGGAACAAACGACTTCGTAGTAGTTAAGCACTGACCAATGACGTAACGTGTACGCGAACAAGTCTGCCTGGACATAACATATATTAAGCTGTGCAATGTGCATACATTAGCGTGCACCATCCGCTCGAACAGTGAAAGTCAACAAAGAACAACAAAAAAATATGCATGTCTACTACACGGTACGAAAAGGCACACTCTTGGTTTGTACAACAGTCAACAATGCCAATGGATTCATCCCGGTTGAGCCCATCACAAGGCCTTGACTTTCGTTCGTGCACGAATTCGTTCTACACGAGCGATATTCAGATAAGCCTGGGAAGTTCCAAATGATAATAATGATGGCGCCTGCAAGGAAGCCCATCACAACAATGCTCCCAGATAGCATGCACGATAAATGTGGTGAACAACGTATTCCGTTAGACACTATTTAGCAAGCAGCATGTTATGTAGCTATTATCCTCAGTGAAGGTTACCACTTTGTAAACTTGAATTATTTTATTTTAAATGTACTTTACCACACTTAAAGCTAGGACGCTTTACGCCGGTGGTTGCATAAAACCGTGAATAGTGCACGAGAAGGGGGGGGGGGTCAATTTAGATATAAACACGTCACTGACTTACTCAGCACCAGGTGTCTGGACAACGCCAAATTGGGTCGATACATCGATTCCGCTCGCCTAGCTATTTCGTCGGCAGTTCACCGACGCAGGGGGCCTTCCCTTACCCTAACTCAATGACACAGATCCATTGACACGGTGTCACAAACACAGTGTCAGTGACATGACTAGATTGCCACGTTAGTGACACGTCACCGACATGGATAAGTGATACGACTTCAGTGACACAGTTCCCGGGACGCTGCGACGTCGGTCATCGCAGGATCAGCTGACAGCCCCCCCCCCCCGCCCCCGGGACGGGGGGCGGTGACCTTGACCTACTCCACTACCCAACCAGCCGCGCCCGGTCAACAGCGACTGCGCACAGGGTCGAAAGGTCACCGCTACCGCCGACGTGGCTGCTTTCGTGGCGATAGGCCTGGTCACATGACAGCCAACAATGCAGGCCATGGGGACGGTGCAAGTGGATAGTACCGACTTATACGGTTATATATTCTTTGATGAGGTGCATGCAATGAGACGTGTTTGTGACGTGTTTCTGCAAATAACATGAAACGTGAGTTCCGATAATAAAAGTTTGGTAGAGGTTTTAAGCTTCTGGCTCGCACGTTTACTGTTAAGGTTAGAATTAAAATTTACACGGAAAATGTGACGTGTCAAATACATAATGAAGTTATCTTTATGATTCATGAGTTGATTTATTGCCGCCCGCCTGCCTGAGTGAAAAACTGGAATGGACTGTAGAGCTGGACCCTGCACTATCTCAAATCACATTGAGCAACAATGACCCAGCCACTCGTCGGGACTGTATCACCCAGTGAGGTCTATGTTTAGCCCACCTGATTATTAACGCACTGCAAAGTATGCACACACACGATCCACGTCAGTACAACAACCAATGTGTAAGCGATCCCGATTAAAAGGGCCGGCAAACGAGCTATAAATGTGCCGACTCGTGCCATGTGATGACGCGATACATAAGAACATCGGTCTCTAAATTTCACCCGTACGGAAAACATGTTTACTTACAACATAGGCGCGGGAACCAGGCGCGTAACCACGAATCTGAAGTTACTGGGGACCACATGGAGGGCCGCGAATACCAAATATGATATTTCAGGATCAGCCTTCGCCGGAATGCGTGTGTGTGTGTGTGTGAAGGGGGAAGAGGGTGGGGGCGTTTTTGGCCACACCTGCCAACTTTTTTTGCGCATGTAAGGAAAACCGCGGCGCGCACCGCCGTGAAACTTGGTATAGCTTATGATATATCAATTTCGCATCGTGTGTGAAAATTTTGACCCCAAGTCACCTAAGGTCAGGTCACCAGGGCAGGACAAGTAAAGTAACCATGCCTCTAAAAACTTTGTGACTTTGTCATTCCTATAGTTTACATCCCAGAAGTTTGAAACTCGAGCTTTTACGTGAGGAAATCAGTATGAAAAATTCGTATACCTATCTCAAAGTTTTCACATCGGTGACCTAATGTCAGGTCAATTTTACGACCTCTTCATTATAGGTCATTGGGAGGAAATTGAAATACTTTTCTTTTGGCCGAAAACACATTCAAAAACCGTGACACAGGTAAACATGACACACTGAACCGGAAAATTGCACCTGTGACCCCTCAATGCCCCTCAGCTCATCTTAGGTCATGAAACATCTCCAACAGTTTTTTACCACAACATTAGGTAGAAACATGCTAAAGCGCTGAAAACAGCATGAATGTGTTCAGCTCAACAATACCAATCAAATGGCATGCAACATGACCTTTTCCCTGACCAGGGGTCAAATTTTAAAGTTGACCTTTTCAGGTCAACTTATAGTTCATTCGACACGTCTCGACGAGACAAACGCGATGCCGGTAAAATCAGCGTCATACAAGTTTTAAGTCCAAAGCTATGATGCAAAAACCTTTTCCGCAAAAACGCCAGCCTGAAAGCTAAAACGTTGACCTTAGGTCAAGTCTGCGAGCATTACTCAGAAATGCTTTTGAAAGCGCTATCGAATGCGCTTTCCCGCAGCATTGCAACTCTATTGGTTCCTGACTTATGCGCCGATTTGTGAAAAGTTGTCAAAATTTGGAACAAAATTTCGTGAAAATTTTACAGTTGGTGACCTGTAGTGACCTCAGCTATGACCTGATAAAAAAATGATGTAGGTAATTCTGGAAGATACTGTAGCGAGCTATCTGTTGCTTTTCACTTCGTCTTTCTAGCTTGCTTACTTTCCGATATAACCTGGTGTGGCCAAAAAGCCCCCCCCCCCCCCACCATGGCGAAGTTGGCTGAGAGGCCCACCCGGGTGCTGGTTAAACAAAACATCCATAGTTTTGTCTTACGTTGACTACATCTTTTCACGTCGATTTAGAGACAATATGTCGCTATTTAAGCAAATTGAGGTCGTCAGTTTTACTGGGGACGGTCCCCAGTAACCCAAAAGCTACTGGGGACCGGTCCCCAGTGTCCCCAGTGGTGGTTACGCGTCTGGCGGGAACCGGGGGGGGGGAGTGGGGCAGCTTGCCCCGCCCCCTATCTCTGGGGCCGTGGGGGCGGTGCCCCCACAACTGACGGAATATCGCACTTTTTTGCAAATGTTTTCTTCTTTGATGAGAAAGCCAAGGGATGAAAATTAAGCGGCCTAAAACCGGTGAGAAAACTAGATTTGGGGGGTACCCTAGGTTGATCTCTATTCCCCCCCCCCCCCAGTCTGAAAGTAGTTCCCGCGCCCCTGACTTACAATGCAGCCTAGCCCAGCCCGGCTCAATCAGACCTATGGTATAAGCACATAGCATTGGTGTTCAATATAGTGGGATTCAGAACGGAGCCA
The DNA here is from genome assembly GCF_019059575.1 of Amphibalanus amphitrite. Classification (NCBI taxonomy): domain Eukaryota; kingdom Metazoa; phylum Arthropoda; class Thecostraca; order Balanomorpha; family Balanidae; genus Amphibalanus; species Amphibalanus amphitrite. The sequence goes on from NW_024881662.1 coordinate 594,467, forward strand.
TATCATTTGTCATTGCTGATTCCGCGGCAGGGTTGAGGCAGTAAATCAGCCCGACCCCGCCACCGTATAGCCCGGGAATCGGTCATCATGTGACAAGAAATGACCCACACAACATGACCCACATGGAGACAGGCCACCCTGAATGCTACTTATTGCTTATACTAGTTCAGTCAGAACGGCAAACCACAAGACATATAATGAAAATATCCAACAGGATGCAATTAATACATTAATGTAAAATTGTCATATGCACCGGAAACTATAACAGCTAATGCTATGCTACCACTGCTGCTTTTCAAAGACAGCAAGGATAACCCACCAATTCCTGGGAAACGGCACCTAAACTTCAAACTTTATGACAGAACGCCCACAAATAAAACTGACCAGTTTTCCCACCCCTGGTCTTTGAGTCCACAAAGTCTCAGCCAGAAATGTTCAGACATTCTCCAGCAACCACAAGGAATGAATTACTGCAGTAGCGGCATCGATCTACTAAAGCCGGCTTTACACTGTACCTCACATATAGGCGAGCTCGTGTGAACATGGCAAGTGTCGTGACAGGAGAAAATATCGTGCGAAGTATGGCAGACTACGCACTACCGATTATATAACATCATAGGCTGCTACATGATCGATCCTCGATCAGTTCACAAATAACAGGGCGAACAGGCTAGGGGTTTATAAAAGTCCACTGCCTTTTCAATAACTGGCACGCATTAGCCATCGCTTTGAAACGATCCGCTATGCTTTCTACAAGGTCTCACCAAGAATGATCTAAGCATTCGGTGTACGTACATTAATGAGCAGACTTACAATTATGCCAAAGGGTAATTAGAACGACAAGGAGGCCTCCAAGGGCTCACATTGTACCCAAAGGACATACTCAACTTTACCAATAACTTCCGGGGTGAACGGGTTCAATGTTACCTATCCTCGGACCTCAATACAGAACCCTACTGTCGGTCGTAATGTTGCGCAAAACGTAGGACAACGAAATAAAACGCATCATTACGAGTCATCCGACAGTTACAGTATACGAACTCCAAGTCCACAACCCAATTCTAGACGGAACTGGTGCTTGGTTACCTGACATAGCTATAGGCAACATTTATGGGTTCCTGCTGCCTGGAGAATGCATCAGATGAAGGCTAACATCATGCATCTTACAGGATAGTCATACATTGAGTTAATTGACAGACATAATGTCCTTACATTGCTACCTTATTTGTTTCCAAACATGTCTATTGTCGTATACTATCAACCTGATCTGGTCAGAATGACATTATTTTTGGCAGCGACAAACGTTTTCCAGAGACGGTAAAGCCGTCCATATTTTTCCGTCATGCTTCCTCGGTGGCATGTCCTGTATGAGACCATCAAGTCTCAGCTATCGCCGAGGTCATATTCGGCTAAGAAAACCAGTTTTTGCACCGCATTCCCTATGGGATGCCACGGGCGAATTCGGAGAACCACACAGCCCAAACCGGACGGCGGTAGTGCAACGTATGAAGCGGTCTTCAACAGGCATTTAACATATGAACAAATAGTCTCAAGTTCTTTAGCCAAGTGAAAGCTGAATGGGATGAAACAATTCGGATAAACATGCATTTTAAATGATTTAGTGCTTGCTGTTTGTGAAGCGTCTTATCCAATTATTCTATTTCGACAAGTTAAACAAAAAATTTGGTATTGATGTGAACAAGGCCTGCGGCCGAAACATCCTTCAAAACAAAAATATACATGATTGTAAAACGGAAATATCGCAACAAGGTAACTCAAAACAGATCAAATATGAAATGATACGAGCACTGCAGATTGATTGTCACATGAATTTGCGCCTACCGGTCACAAATTAGAATCAGGCAGTTGCATCAGCGCCAGTGCCGTACAAAGTACCATACAAGGTCCCGATAATTCGACACGGTGCACCCGGAAATACATTGAGCAATCACGCTCCCTTGATTTGACACCGCCTATCGTGTGACGTAGGGGAGACCCGGGAGGTATGGGCCCCCTGGAGGTATGGGCCATCGCAGTTTTGAAGAAGTGTTGCGTATTTTTACACATTTGACCGCGTAAATTGGTAGCAGTCATTCCGTTATACAACCCACATGATTTCCAAAATCTTCCTCAGTCATCTTTGGGAATGAGCGGTGATAAAGCGTTTTTGCCCTCTTCGAGTAAAATATGGTGCATACAGAAAATTCGTTATAAATTTGAAACAGGCTCCTTCTATGATGTCAGACCATCGCTAACATAAAGTTTAAAGCATGCAAATTAAGCCTGGATAGACAATTTGAAGCTTTCTTGCAAGATTATGAGCTGAGATGCCACGCACATTCTGGCGTCCTAACCGGGAGGTTCGGGCCACCCACCCACCCCCGGTGATCCTAAATCAATAAACTGATGCTTTCATTGAATGTCCTCTTCAATAAGTTTTATTTTTGTCGCACAAGGTCGAAAATTTAACTACAAATTCCATTCGAACAGAAAATATGATTTCTTATTTCATGGAGCATGATTGAGAATACCAAAATACATATGTGCCCAAGTGACCTCCATGAGGTAAGCTGTTGGCCGCTTATACGGTTCCTGGGCTCTAAGAGATATCAAGGTAGATACCAGCTGCGAGTATTGTTTTCATTGTCGATAAAAGAATATGAAACATGACACCGGCCAATACCTCCCGGGCCATGGCCCATACCTCCCGGTGTATTTTGGTGGATCGAAAAAGCGCATGATTTATTGAAAGCTATCTCGAGACAAAATATTTGATCTCAGATGCCTAATATCAGGCACACTTTGCAGGCGAAAGGCAATTTCACGTACACAGAGTGAAAACCCGGGTCTAGCCACTGCCCACTGGAAGAAAATTGCCTTTTCACAAAACCGGCCCATACCTCCCGGGTCTCCCCTACCGATGACCTCATCCTGAAAACGCCAGAGCTAAAGCATCGAACCAATGCCCGTTATGATACCACTATTTCGGTAGAGGACAGCACACACATTTTTCTGATCCAGCCCGTGGTTGTAAAGTTGGTGATAGTTGACCGATGTCGAATAACAAAGCCACTTTCTCGTGTCGGAACCAATGCACCATGCAAATACGGCGCCCATGATTCAGCAAAACCGGCGGCCGATGTCTCGCCGATGATTCGTCGAATTCGGGCTGCCAGTGCAGAGCCGAGAAGTGCGAGTCATCAGAGTATCCCCTTGCTGGTAACCAGCGAGGGCTCATCGCCGGGTAGATCGGTCCTAACTCGACAGAGTGGATTCACTCAGCGCAGCGGGTCAGTGAGGTAGGGATTCGACCGCAACTAGAGGTGGCAAAAGATGAAAATTTTGGGAACCAGACTCGAACCAGACCCGGCTGAACATTTCTGGAACCAGTCGGACCCGGTCTTAGTTGGAACCGGAACCAGTTGGACCCGTTCCCCAAAAGTCAATTAATACTAACTACTTGTAGGAATCATTAGTTGCATCATGTAAAACAGTCTATTTCCCACTGGGAATACTCATGAGCTATTGTGTGCAAAGAAACATTCACTTAATTCCCTTCATATTTTGTAATAATGTGTAGTGAGCAAGATGTATAGTTTATGGTAGGACCCGGTTGGACCCGTCAGAAAAATTTCCAGGAACCGGTCTGGACCCATATGGGTCCAGACTGGTTCTTTGGACCGGGTCCTCGGGTCCACAATTTGCCACCTCTAACCGCAACAGACTCGAATACTGCCGTCGTGGACCGGGCGGATCCCGGGAATAACTGCAGGGCGCAGACATGCTAGTCGACGATAGCAGCAGTGAGCAGTCGTCACACCGTTCCACATCTGGGGTTGAGCCGTGTTCGGCGAAATGCGAAACGGAGCTGAATACAGCCAGCAGCTCTCGAGTTAGGGTAATAATGAGAAATGAGTGGTGTGGATGAGGTGCAACGTAATTTAAATACAATTTCATTGGTTTACCAATCATTTTGATTATTTTGCTAATGGCAAATGACAGTCAACGAACAGATCTAATTGTATCAGCAATGAACGGGCGGGGGAAAATCGTGATGAAATTTACATCACCAGAAAGATCGCACTTTGTTATCCGTGATCACATCACACAATGACACGACCATGAATCACCATACGAGTAGAAGCATCGAGTGGATGGGGATTGGGGAATGAGTCTGTGATAGAATAATGAAAGTATAAGGGGCATGGGAATAAGGAAATCACATATAAGAAATAAGGAAAAAGTAGGCCAGAAACTAGACCAGAAACTAGAAGTAGACCAGAAATCAGCCAGAGCAGTAGTGAGTGGATGAAAAGAAGATGTATGTTATAAGCGAAGACAAAAGATAGGAAGATAAAAGGACGAAAGGCGAAGATAAAAGGATAGGAAGAGGGAAGACAGGGTAGGAAGAAGGAAGATCAGGCAGTGTAGATGCAGTGCACACCAGTAACTGGACAGAGCACTGAAGCGTCAGCCCACCAGCCCCATAAACACGCATTCCTCACCCACCGGTGATGGCGTCAGTTGCAAGATACCATCGGAGACCGAGGCAGACGCCGCCTGGCGAAACTGCCCTAATAAAAAGGCACCGTGCCTCCTAACGAGCTGGATGAGCGCACTCAGCACTGATAAATTATTTCGTATGAAAAAATAAATAACACTATTGATCTAATTATAATACGAACGAAGAATGAAAAGGGTAAATAAAGTGAACTTTGAATGAATTATCACATCATAAATGAGCAACATTTCGTTAGACGGTCAGTTATTACAAACCGCACAAAAATAACTATTACTGATAACTACTCAATGCCAAATACGAAAAAATGGCAACCACACACCACCGTGGGGCGTAAGGAAGCCATCACCGGGCAAATCTCACAATAAGCGCTCTTAACACGGGGGAAGCTATCGACCGTACTGCTACCCCAGTCTAAGGGGTTTGGTGCAGGAGGGGGAAGGGAATAGGGACACTGCTGGCGCTATCGACCTTTGCCGTCAGAAGGGAGAGGGAGGGAATAAACAGCCATGTGTTTAACGGCTCCCGTCCCCTCCACTAACTCGCGCCTATCGCCCCGTGATCTGTGTGGTTCCGCTTCACATGGGAAAAATCGGGGGGCACGGTGACATGGCAGCTGGCACGAATAAAATGGTGTTCGTGCACGATATAAGATTTCACAAAGCAATACGCCAATTAAATAGTGTTTGTAGTAAAAATGTATGTATGTAAATAAAAACATTGCCTTTCCAGTACAACACATTTTCAAAGGTTATATCTGGCTAAAAATTACCTTGGCATAAATCGATAATACATTTAAATCTTCCACCAAGTTTTAAAATTCAAACAATTGAATTGCTGTACGGTCAAACGCAAACGCAAACTTTCCCTTGGGCCCGGCAATTCCTACAGGCTTAGGAAAACGGAAAGAGAGCAGAGCTGACACCAAATTTATCCTATATCAAGACACGCGTGACTTGCGTATGACTCACAGTCCTATTGCAGACCGGTGGACCTGACTGACGAGGACCGACGGGCGCATTACGCAATCACCAAAAGCACGACGCTAACTCGACAATCATCGTAGCACGCTTCCTAGTTGTTGCGTTGACCATTGATCAAAATTTGAGCACTTTTCGAGACACGAACACCACGATGCTTTCGGCGGTCTCAGTGCGAGCTCACTCATTGATCAGCAGCTTGTGCTCAGTCCCCGTGCGACCGGTATACACGGTGCACGAGGGTGGCGGGCGCCGGACCGGCCGCAAAATGAAAAAAATGGCCGCACGAATGGCCGAAGCCATAAGAATATTTTTTATCTCTCTCTCTCTTGAACGTTTATTTACACAAACGTAAAACATATGTACCAACGGTAACAATACTGATATAACTTATCGCGCTGATCGGGCTCTAGAAAAAAAAAAAAAAAAAAAAACGCTATAACGGCGGCATTCACGTAATGCAGTTTACCGCAGCATCGACACCAACGCTTCCCCACGTGCGTGTCTTACCCTGGTCAGGGAACCATAAGAATATCATGGTGCAAGCCGTTCTGACAGCCGATCGTAGCGCATTTTCATTCCAGTACACTGATGGTCATATCCAGTCATATGAAATCAAATTAATATAAATAAATAATCATAAGGTTCATCTATCCCAAAACAAAATATTAAAATTCAACTAATTTTCTACTGACTGACAATTGAACACAAAGCGCTTAAAAAGACAACATCCAAAATTACTAATTTGTTCAAATTGTCATAACAATAGAACAATGTTGAGCATATAAATATTATTGCGTAAAAACTTTTTCAAGACACGACAGGGAACTATTCGGGGGACGCACGCAAACGCCCGCAGCACCGAAATCGGCTGCGGCAAAAAGCACCCCGGCTTTCTTCTGCAACGGATGTTCAAATTCAGCAGGGCGCGGTGCGGGCGATGCCGTCTCTAGCCCGTCTCCGTGTCTCGAGCAACAATGGGCCGGCAGTGAAGCGCCCACCCGACGCCGCCAAGGTCACCAGCACCATCACATGATCGGCAGTGCATTCGGAATGCGCCGCAGCCGAGCGGCAGCAGTGTCGAGACGGACGAGCACCCACCGTGCCGCCGGCTGACCCATCATTTGAAAGACGCCCTAATTTCGTGAATAAGGGGATAGTTGTCAAAACATTTTTATTGTTCTTTTAAATAAATTTGCTACCATCAAATAAGTTCATTTTTTATAGAACAACGAGAAAAATTGAAAAGCATGAGAATCTACTAAAGTAAAAAACTCCCTACCCTCCTTAAAAAATAAAAGTTAAACAAGTTAAAGTATAACGAGTAAAAGTTAAAGTATAACGATGACGAAATTTTCATGAAAGATAATCCTTTTCGACACCAGCACACGATTTTCATCAAACATAAAAATGTATTAGGCACCAAATAGGCGAATGGAGCTCAATAAGCTTTGTAAATTACGAAGCAAGAGTGACGTGACACTATTCGCTCCCCCTACTAAAATCAATGGAGTTCAAGTGGGCCCCAGCCAATAAGGGTCCAATTACACAACGTATGTGATACAAGAGAAAACACGGGTCATGCATGCTAACGGGCAGCTTTAGCACTAATATACGAGGGCCATTTGAACCGGCGACATGGAAATTTCCAGCACACGGCGCAGTTCTCTCTCAACTCAATGAGCAGCAATAAGTGCATCAAGTCATTCAGCTACTTAATAGTGTTCCCGCTCCACCCCCTGTCGATGAGCTCATCCATTCTGGAGTGAATAACACCTCTGAACTGGTCGACCTGAAACTTTGACTATCTGCATTCCCACCAGTGCGCGCAGCCGCCCTAAATACCATCCTTCCTAAGCGAGTACCGGGCAGCAGCTGGGGCGCGGTGTTTTAGCAGAGCTCACTATCCATCTCACTTCTCAGTGCTCACCTCACGGGGAGTGAGGCCCAGCCTCATTCTAACCGCCGCGCCGGGGGCGGCTGTAAAATAGCCGACTGGCCGCAGACAACCACACATGGTGGGAGGCACCGCGGAGTGGCCGAGCGACCGGCAGACGAAACGGGGCAAACGGTGACCAACTCTCATAAGCATAGGAAAGAATTTTGTTCGTAATATAATAGCGCAGGAAAATTGGATGCTGATAACTTATTGTGGCGCTCAATCGCGGGCCACTAGCATCTAACACTTAACAGAGGAGTTTTTAATGGCTAATCATATGGATGGGATAAAAGTCCAAAATTATTTTTTCTTTTCTTTGTCCTGGCATGAAACTCATGTCGCCATTATATGCGTATAAACGTTTTATCGGTCCCTATACAGCGATAAAAAACCGTGCATTTGTAAATGAATTGAAAGTGCCTCCTAAGTTTTGTAATTCAAATAAAAATTTATGCATCAATGAATAACCACGCAGCATGGTGTTGTGCTGTGACATGACAGACTGAACTTATCTTTATCAGTGGTTCGAACTTCACAGTCTTTGTTCAGGCATATCGCGCACGAGTGGCGAGGAACGTAAGTAAGTATATACTGTTAAAAAAGTGGGTCCGATTACCACTATCTCATAATACCAATAGGTAGCATGCAACATGAATGACAGGTGTAATAAGGGATATATAACAGTAAGCAATAATCTGGGGAAAGTCGAACGAATGCATCCGTTTTGGTCTTTGTAGCCAAAATGACTGAGTTGTCACGAAAATGGGAAGGCAATAATGACGGACTCGCTTCTTGCCGTTGGCTGTTTACCTAAATATTACGGTGAAAATCATAAACGACGTTGTATCCATGCACTAGGTAAGGATGATCATCAAATCATTAGGATAGTTGTTTCTTGATTCAATAACGTTTAATTCACCAATGTAATTGGGTATTATTATGACGAATGGCTAGTGTCGGGCACCCCACCCGCTGATGAGGGCAGCAGGCGAGACACAGCTGCTCCTCATGCAGCTACAATTCACCACGTGGCCTATACCAGGGTGACCCCATTTACGGCGTCAGCAGTAGATCCCAGGATTAACTTAATGAGGGGGTCGAGAAAAGACATCAATTCGAATTTAATTGTGCTCATCAAGACAAGCGCAATTTTCGTTTTCAGTGGCCCTGACTTGCGATTATGCTAACACGTAAGATGGCACACAATATTATAATTTGGAAAGGAATTTATTTAAGAAGGATCAAAATCTCAGTCTGAGCCATTTCAGAACTGACGGCAGAGGATAACCATGGCAGTCACGACATTCATTGGAATCATAACAAATGATTCGCCAGATAACAACGATGTCCATCAGAAGCATCTCATTTCCATCTGGATAAGTGGTTCGAAGCACGAGATTCCTGCACACTGGACTCTATGCCAGGGATGCAATGAGACGCTTAAATTTTTTTTCCAAAACGTTACAAACAAGATGACTCGCTCAAACAAGTTGACACAGCTGAAATGAACTCGCAAAAAAGTAGGTACGCTCCGACGCAAACAGAAACACTAATCGCCACGCCATTATGTGAAAGGTTTTTGATGTCAATACAATACAATACAATACAAACACGATTTTGCCATGTCTACTGCCCAGCGTTGCCTTTCAGTAATTAAAGCACAACTGGACCATTCACTTCAGCATGGGACAACATTACATCACACTGCGCGTCCACGCTAGTTACCATGGCGATTGCCATCCTTCCAGCACCATCTGGCCGGGAAAGTGGGTCTTTGGTCGGAGTCGGAACGGCAGCGCGCCGGCTCTCCATAAATCTGTCACGGATGGGCCCGGGCGCCCCGGAATCCCTCCGATGCACCGCTCGGCGGGCGGACGGTAAAACAGACTCGAGATTGGAGAGCCTTCAGAGTGCAGTCCAAGTACCGTCGGACCTTGAAACACGGCAGCGCCATCGGTAGAGCTGGCGCAAATGTGAAGGATAACAGCGTGCCTCCTAAGATTAGCGGCATTATGTTTTTGTCACATGTTGACACAGGCAATGAATACAGTCAAGAAAAGACAGAAAATGAGCTTACTCCAAGACAAATCATGACTACAGACAAGAGAAGTCAGAAAATGGACCTATTCCAAGATAGAAACATGACTGAGGAAATATAATTACACTAATATAATTACACTTGATATTCAAGTACCTATACCTAAGCCTAAAATATCAGGCACTTTAATTAACATCATCGCTAATTATTCATGCATATTTGGCATTTTTCATCATTGCTAGGTTTCTTCAAAGAATTAAGTATTAACTGACATCTAAGTGAAAGCATAAACTCCGTAAATAAACATCGCTGCTGCTGACTGCATATCTGTTCCCTATTATTATCACAGAGGCCCAGGCAGCGGAGCCTCCGACGAGTTGCCCAACCGGCCAATACCGGGCGCACCACTTTCAACCAGTCTGATATTCGAGCTTATGCAACGACCACTACCGCCCCTCCACACACTGCCGAGCGCTTGATTGAGACGCACAAGGTCAATCCGAGAATTGTAGCCCGACATGCAAACCCGGGGAGTAATTAGCCAATGTGTTGCATCATGGCGGATTTTGTTTAGTTCTCGGGCGATTTACATACGATGAAGGTGTCAGTCGCCACGAGAGCAGTGACTTGAACCAGAGCCAAGCGTCCGACGTCCGAACACATCCGTTAGTAATTGGATTGGATGAGAGATGGAGCTGGTTCAGCTGAAGTGGAATTAGCTGGCATGGTATAACGTTTCCGGCTGCAAACCTATGCTTCAAGTTCATTCAAATATATTATTTCAATAAAAGTAGCAACAGTTTTAGTTTTACTAAAGTACCTGCCTATTGGTTACATATTTCCCCAATGAACTGTGCTCACTTCACCGGAAAAGGAATATTTTGTGTTTACGGCAAAAGCAGGAGACACCAAACAATGCCTAAAACACTACACGGTCATGAGAAGGTATATCGCAGTCATGAGTATTTACTAGTTCACAACAATAAGCCAGTGCCACAGACCACGCTGTGCTCGAGAAGTTTCGCAACTGCTGCGACCCTGACAGAATAGCCGGCGCGACCCTGACAAATTCAGACCTCCGAGGTCGGCAGCACCGACCGTCTCCATGTGGCACCAATAAACCAACGAAATGATACCAAAGCGAAAGGTCAGCTTTCCACGGTTAATTAGGTATGAACAGCATAAGCATAGAATGAGGACCCAGGATCCCACAGTAAATGAACTTCGGACAAATGCCCACATTTAAGTGCTTAGTGTAACTTCGAATACTGAAAGTTAGGCAAATATACATGATGTTCATGGCCTGAATTCAAAAGCATTCGTTACATAAATAACAATTAAGAACAAAGCAGTCTAGAGTCAAAACAATCTACTATATAGAATAGCAGTTTTGCACCGCACCGCGTGTCCGTCCACGGCTGCGTCAAAAAGTCGAGACTAATCGGCGAGTCACACGTAGCATTTCCAAGAAGGTTAAACAATTAACAAACATTACCCGTCGTGTACTGAAGACCTCAAAGCAGATTACTCTCGTATGTCCGCAATGTACCAACCAGAACCAACTGCGCATTTTATCTGCATTGTTACATGGCGTCTGATAACATTCCGATCCCCACCCGGAGTGAGCACGAGGGCACCCATTCCGCCGTGTCTTTGTCTTCCCCTCCCTCCCTTCCGAGCACTGCACTGGACAGCCGCCAGGCGGCACCACTGGAGACCTTGGCCCATTCACCCGGCTGCCGAAATGGGTGTACCGCGCGGACCGCCACCGTTGGGCCACTGTCGGGCGCATCTGGAGTTACCCCGTTCAGCAATGAGAGAGCGATCAGAGACGGCCGGCGACGCGCCTGGTTGGACCGCTGATCCGACTGGAGAGAGCCTGGGCCTGAGACAATGAGACATTGCTGGGACGGGGCCTTTAGGGGGTTCGTCTCCCACCTCCGTCCCTGTCTGACCGTGCAACAGCCCCCGCCCGCGGCCGGCGGTCACTTGGCCGCCTCGTGAAACAGCAGTAGCGTCGCACCTGATCGACTCGAACCGCGACTGTACGGAGGTCGATAAAATACTCGGCCAAGAGGATTACATAAACCGTATCAATGTAGATGTCTAGAAAAATACGACACATGATTACGATTGATAAAATACGTGGAGCGCGATAACAACACGATGTTGCCTCAGATTCAGGGTTCTGAAGTGATTTCCCTCTACATTTCAACACGGTTTCCATCAATCGTGGGTGGATAACTACCATTACCCCTTACCCAGCCCACAGATGGGTAATCGTTAGGTGTGCATTTAAGCTGCACATCGATAGAGTTTAACACTATGAGAGCGAATGCTTTTAAAAAGGCACATTACGAAAGATAAAATATACGCTTAGAATTATATAAATCGCAGAACGTCTTGATCACAAAGACTCCGTTGAGAGCCCACGTGGATAGTCACCCGATAAAACTGGCAGCTCTTTGGCCGGGCCAAACTGGTAGCTCTGCTGCCTGAATGCCAATCAGGGTAGCTGTGAGCGGTTCACAAGCGATACCCAAGCCAAGAGGGTGTTACGTAAAACACAAGTGCCAGCAGACCAAACTTCCTACCGGTAGCCAGCAGCCTCGGTATGCACAAAATATCATGCACCGATCTCGCCAGATGCTTTCGGATGGTGGAAGATCTGGGTCTGGGTATGTGCATCTACTGCCTATACTCAAATAATCGCGATATCATGCGTCTTAAAAAATACATAAATCAAGCATAAAACGACGTGATTTGTTTTCATCAAGCCACTGAAATCATAAATGGGTAGGTAAACAACAGGGATTGATAAGGTTAACTGACAGATCCTGCCACACCTTGTCTAAATTTGAACACCCGTCATCCCCCACCCCTTTCCGCACCTCAACCTGCCCTTCCCCGGCGGAAACGCGCGCGACAACAGTCCCAACCAATCGGTCCCCGCCGCGACCCTGCCTTCCAGACCCTCCCGAGCGGGCACAATGCCCTCTCCCCTCCCCTCCCCGACAGTGCCACATGCCAGCGCCATGTGAGCCTCCCTCCCCTCCCCTCCCCTCCCTGCCGGCAGGAGCGCCCCCGCTGAGCGGCCGACCGACCGGTGTACGCAGTCGCAGACTCCACCTAACCGGTCCGCCCCACTCAGATTGATGGTGTGAGGTGAGGGTGAGGGGTGACCCTTCACCGAGCCGAGTGGACGCCACCCAATACCCAACTCCGGTCACCCGAGGAATGCGCCAGACAACGGGACAGACCGCAGACAAAGAATATTCCAGCTCTGCCGCTCATCGAGATAAAAAAATCAAACAAAAAGATGAAAGAGGAAGTAACAAAAAATGTAAAATGTGGTTGGATGCCTTCACATCCAACCAGATAGTTTTGAGTGTTGAACATGTGGAAGTGATTTCATTAGTGACGAAACTGTGAAAATAGTCGGACATGTGATTGGCAGGCCGAGGCACACCTTCGTTCAGCTAGCACGCGGTGGGCAGAGGGCGCTGAGTCAACGCCGCCTATTCTGAGAAGAGGCGCACCCAGGTCCACCAGTAGGGGGGGGGGGGGACCAATCGCACGGATCTTATAAGGCACTTGTGGGGCGTGGTTTACGTCATCAGCGCTCAACACGGCAAAACGCTAATCGTATGTGCTAGGCTAATTTAGCATTGCAATGCATTTCAGCTTCAGTCTACAGTAGCTCTCCTCAGAATTCAGCAGTTCGTTCCATCTCAGGCACCCTTCAGCGACCTACAGTGGGCACGGGGGGGGGGGGCATTCCACTTCCCCGACAAACAGAGAGCCTTTCAGCGCAACGCGCTGACAAAACGAAAATCAACATGGCGTGGTCGACCTCGCGACGCCGTGATCAGCGACACGCTACCAAGCCGGTCGAGGGGTCAACTCGGGTCAGGTCAGGTCAGGTCAGGTCAGGTCAGCCGTGATGTGTGATAACAAAGTGACGCAGGGGCACATAGCCCCCACATGATATCCGAGGTAAATCAGCTCCCGTAATCCGCTTTGTGTCGTGTACCATTTCCGTCGGCGTGTATACAGCTGTTGTAGCAGTTGGTTGGTTGCGTCGACCGGCGCGGCGCCCGCCCGGGCGGCGTTTCACTCCTCGCTTGCGTGCCGCGGCACAGTTTAGATGGGAAATACACAAGCGTCCGGCGGTTCATGGGAAACGGACAACCCGAGCTCGGGGATGACCGTGAAGTACAACTTTCTGCGCTTCAGAAGAGTCAAGGGCTTAGTAAAGGCGCAACGCTAAATCAAAACCCCGCAGAATCGGACAAAGCAGCGTAGCGGGTCGTCCGCCATTACCACAGTAACACACCCCACCACCGGGCACTAAGTGTCATGTAGCGAACATATCGTCGCTATGTAACATAGCGACGATCATTTCGACACAAATGAACTCTGTGTTGTAGAAGATAAATTCAATTTTCACATTTGACATAATTATATAAATCTTAGCGTCAGGAGCCTGATAATCATCCTTCACGGACTTGGGGTAGCCTAACATTCTTGTTATGCTTGAACAAGTGAACGACCCAGGTCTGCGAAAACAAAGCGCCAACTTTCGTCCAGCCGGTATTCGACGGATTACGGACAAAGAAAATAATTTAATCAAACAATCTTTTTAGCGTCAACAAGCCTAAAAACGGCTGGTAAAAATATCAAAAGTTTATGCACCAACAAGCGCCGCGTCTCCATAATATCGGTGTTTGCACGGTCGCTAACTTAACAGCCTGCCAAACCTCTCTGTGTGCAGCGCAGCAGATATGACCCCGGGCGGTCTCGAGAGGGGAAGAGAGCATGAATGACCGATGCAGGTCTGCCGGGTCTGCCGGCGGGCCGGGTCATTACGTCGCTGTGATTAATTCCATTCGCATCATCCATTTTTTGTTATAAATAGATAAACAATCCTTATCTCCGCCTGAGATCTTTGATAAGCGGCGTGGACAATACCCGCCCACGCTAAAACACTCGGCGAGGCTATCGATTTCTGCGTCGCAGCGGTCATCACAACCACTATTGAGATCGGTCCCAAACACAGCCACTTTAGACAATGACCCGTGGGGCCGGCTGATCAGATCGTCCATCAGCGTGCATAGCAACAGGGAAGACGCCGCGCCCTACCCATCGGGGCTCGTTTCGGCCGGGGCCGGGGTCGCCGGCGAATCCCTATCCGTCCAAGTGTCCGATTATAGAGCCGTTCCGGGCCGGGGCGGGCGCGTATGCACAGCGTCCGCATGAACGTCAGCCTTGATCGCCGACCCAAGGCCAGGCGCGGTCGGCCGAGCGGGCGGCCGGGCGGGCTCCACTGCACCGTGCAGGACGGACGGGTGGAGGGGAGGGGGAGGGGAGGGGCGCCCCGTGACGTTCCCCTCCGCCGAGACAGAGACCACGCGCGCCCGGGGGCGGAGATCGATAGCAATGGGAAACGGCGGAGGCCCTCCGGCGAGCAGAAAAGCAAATGCAGCAGTAAATGGATGACAATGCCATTATTAAATGAATAGCGTATCAATGAATAGGTAAAATAATTGTAAAATTATAATATTTATAAATAAACTTATAAGTGACCTTTTATATAAAAGATGAAAATAATTAATGATGCCCAAATAAGAAACAATAAAAAAAACTCCCCGAATGCGGCCTGTGCTGCAGTGCTGTGTGACCCGGGTCAGCCGGGGTGCCCTCGGCGGGCGACCGCTCACCTCGCCGTGCGACTCGAGGCGACCTTCGGGCGTGTGCTCCGGCAGCAGGTAGAGGCGCACGCAGGCCAGCAGGTCGCCGTCGCTGCTGTCCTGGTACAGCAGCTGCAGCTCGCAGATGCACACCACCTCTTCGTCCCGCCACGGCTTCACAAAGAAAAACTCGCCCAGCGCCAGCACGTGGCGCCGGCCGCCGCTGACGAAGCTGAACGCCTTGTGGAAGACGTAGGAGCCGTGCTGGCCGCAGGGCGAGCCCACCACCTGCCGACGACATCGCAGCAGGTCAGACAGGTCATGGTCAGGTGGGGACTGGGGTCATCACAGGATTTATTTTAACAGAAATTATTTGCCAAATAAAATAATTTTCGATTGAGTGTTCCCCTGCAAGAAAACTAACTATCTTCAAAATCTGTCCTATTCATTGTTGCTCCGAAAATGAACGCAACGAACTGAACATACAAAGGAAACTAAAAAGAAGATAAATAAATAATAAAACATATCGGGCAATCGAGGTTACGTCCCATGGAAGCCACAAGCCGTGGTCTCTTTAATTTCGATAAATATTTAACATTCTCATAACAAGTCTTAACATCACATAATATTCGTGTTCAAATTTATGTAGCTTTTTTGTTAGACATACGCCGATGAAATGGTACGGAACATGTACGACTAAACAGAAATTGGACACGCTTTATTTCACCCGAGTACCTACTACAGATACTGAAATGCTAATTCGCGAATGCACATTGAGCATAGTCCAGAAACGAGCGTGCACGATCGAGAAGTCCATCACGTGACTAGAAACCGGTTTTAGGGTGGCGACGTCGCGATACCGACGGCCAACTGCCGCGCTGAAGGTTTTCCTCAGGCACAGTGAAACCGTGCACACCATTTGGGCGTAAGAGCGATGACTAAGTATGCAAGTAGCAATGACTAAAAAAGGGGTAAAGCGACCAGGCATTCGAATTCACTCTCTCGCTCTCTCCAAAAAAATGGACGAGTATTTGATCATCGGTAAAAGTATACGAGGTAATATTATAATAATATTACCTCGTAATATTATTACGAGGTAATTATTACTTATTTCACCCAAACAAGTAGGTAGGTGGAACGTGGACAAGTAGAAAATTCTAGAGAGAAGCGACTACGGAAAATAATTTGGTCGACTTTCATATTGTCATTAAAACGCAGGTGACTTATTCACTTAAAAGTGAATTTTTTATACTCATATTCCAAAAAAAAAAGATCGAATCCTGCTTTTTATAACTTTTCATCATTCATGTGTGCCTATTTTGAACATAATTTATCTCGGGAAACTCAGAAATACCCACTTTGGAGTTTGGTAGAATAAAGAGAAACTTCACGAATACCTGATGGATAAATGACTGCACTGAATCATTACGGTAAATAAGTGGCAAACAAAGCCACAGAAATACACTCCCACAAAAAAAAAAATACCCAGCCTGTATATGTCGGAAACATGCGACTGGAAAGGAATCCTCCCTGACGGTGTACGTACGCAGTACGACAACTAATTTCGTGCAGAAAAAAAAAGTGAAAACTCTTACCGATCAGTCAGATATTACCATGTCCCGACTCCCTATTCATAGTTCCTCACTCCCACTCCGCCCCCCCCCCCCTCCCCACACACACACACCTTGCGGGTAATAGGGCTCGGCTCGGCTCGGAAATGCTCATTTTCCGACTCCCTCCGTTCAATTTTTTTTCGTCCACTGGCGGATGCAAGGGGTTATGGGGTCATAACACCTGAGGCAAATGTCCCCCTCGCAACGCCCGAAATCGGCGAGAATTTGTCGTTTTTTAACCGAAACTTTTTCTTAACCCATTTACGCCCTTCGTTGCGTTTTCGCAACACAAGCAAGCGTCGACGTGATCAAATCTTGAGAAGTGTATAATGGCGTCTCACCGATGAGACAAGTTTCAGCGCGTTTAGCATGGATCCGCGCATGATGCTACGCAGTTACAAGTCTGTGCGGCCGGTAACTTACCGTCCAGAGCTCCCAGAGGGAAGTCGAAGGTCCCGTCAGTGATAACGTCACGAAAACCAAAATAAGTAGATTAAGTGATTAATTATATCGTAATGAATAATGTGTGAACATATTCTGCAGAGACCCTACAATAGCTAGAATATACATTTTATTAACAAATTATGCTGCAAATAGGGTTTGTGACTATTTTCAAATATGACTACAGTCGTGTTGCGGTAACGCAACGTTGGGCACATCGGAAAGACAAGGATGTTGCGAAAACGCAACGAGGGGCAAATTGGCAGGGCAGCGGAAGTACCTATAGGAACATCAAATAGACTTCACTTGAGATACGTTGTGGGTTCTTTCCTTCTCTCCCCAATCTTACTCCCTCTCTTCCACGCTCCCCCAACTCTCTCTCCTTCCCCCCCTCTCTCTCTCTCTCTCTCTTTCTCGTTTTGTAGTCGTGAGGGACGTGTAGGTATGTAGGGGAGAGTGGGGCACATTCGTGCATGGGGCACATTCGTTTTCAGCAGTTTATGGGAGCACGAGTGACTGCACGAGCTCAAGGTAAATTATGGAAATATGTCTATCATTGCCGCCCTTCGTTCACCGTAGAAGACAACACTGTACCTGCTGTCATGCTTGATAAAAACGCAAATTTGTAATATTCGTGAGCTTTCCAAACTTTTCTCATATCATCCATTTTCGTGATCCTGACTCGGAAATGTGGTTCAGCTTTTCAAAATTGGGGGTGAGGAAGCCCACTCTATTCACGGAACTGCTGCAAACTTGTTTGTTGAAAAAGTGTCATTTTTTCAAAAAGAAATTTTGAAATATATTACTAATAACGTTATGGGGCAGGTTCGTGTACGCACTGCCTGGGGGCACATTCGGGCATATTTTTTTTAGTTTTTGCGATTTATGATTTTATCTGTAGTAGGTTTCTCTAATGACGCTCGCCTGACTCAGTCTCGACTGCTTGCAACGTCGTGACGAGCAATTCACGCGAACTTGGCGAGGTCACGGAGGCCGGCAGTTGGCACATTCTTGTTGGCCAGCCCATGCTTTCTACATTTATTGTGCAATGCATTCTTGTCGAAAGGAATCAAGTGAAATGACCCCCTGCCAATTTCCTTTTGTAAATTTCTGGTAATGCCCGGTAATTTCTCGAATTTTGCCGGGTGAACGGAAGTGCCCCATCTCTTGAACGAATGTGCCCCATAGGTGGGGCAGTTTCGTGCAAATGTTCAGAGTTAATAAAAGTCATTTTTTCTAATGGAAGCAATAATTTTATAGGATAACTTTTAAAGAGGAAAACTATCTGCAATAGTTCCTTTCCATACTACAATCAACAATTTTGCCATTGCACTAACCAAAGAACAGATATATGGGTTTATCCATTTTTTGCACGAATGTGCCCCACTCTCCCCTAAAGTGCATTGCGCGTGAATGTTGCGACACGTTTCACATTAACTCACTTAAAGGTAGTGTGCCACCTTTGAAAGATTTCCTATTTTATTTTTCCTAGGATAAGAAGCTTCTGTTTTTACCTAATATCGCAAAAAAAATCAAAAATGGGCCTGGAATAGTGCCTTTTTCGCCTAAAAGTTTTTCGGTTTTTAGATATGTATAACAACTGTAGTGGGCTCACCTGCAAACAGGCGTCGGGCAACAATCGCGAATGCGGCGCACTTGTGACAATAAGCAAAGGTCATTATAGTGTTACGACCATACGACGTACGGGAATGAGTTATCAGCTGTCTAATCGTAGACAACACAATGTCGAGCCTTAAACTGTAAGCCCGTATTGGTATTGTTTCTTTTATTTGGCTGTCGAACATTATTTATGGTTTGAAATATGATTTTATGTAAAATAATTGATATGAAAAAGCCGTCTTATAAGTTATTACCCCATTTCACCACACGCAAGTGGCAGAAATGACAATGATCAGCTGACGCATTTTTCTTGGCCGAAGTCAGAGCGCGCGGCCCGACGCACCACGCGTATTTGGAAATTCCGACCTCGACGAGCATCAGAAGCCACCTAACAGGCGTGTTCGAAACCGCAGGAGATGATGATGAACGGGTTTATCGAAACTTGATTGGATGAGCATATCGGTAATAGCGATTTCAGTGTGTGCATTTATTGTTCATAGTGGTGTGAAATGTGGTTGGGGTACGACCGACAACCCGTCGGGGCGAATTTCGCACTGGGGTACTCAAAATTTGAAGAATTTAAGACGTTTCCATGAGTTTTGAAGGTATGGATAAGTTCTAAAAATCCGGTTCTCCTTATCTGGGCCATTAACTCCATACGGTCCAAGAAAGCTGGCACACTACCTTTAAACAGCTATCAAACACTCATTTCTTTTTCTCGCAGATTATAATCGGGCTATTCGAGCAATGGGTTTTCGAGCATCTGAAAATCGCATGGTAGGAAAAGGACCTGCATCAAACGGTCGGCGATGCTAACGGAGCAGAGAGATAGCGAGGTACTTTGAAAATTGGATCTACTTTGTACTAAATAATGGGGACGTAGTCTGGTATCAGACGACAGATAGGCATTGTCATTCTCTGGATGCAATCCGCTGGCCCTTACGTTGGAAAATATAACTCCCAGAAGCGGCAAATGTGGGATATGCCCCCTCGGGGGGGGGGGGGGGGGCAACAGACCCCTTCGGCAGGAGTGATGAGGGCGTCTGGAAAATAATAGCTTATTTTTAGAATTCATGGTTTGCACGGATTGATAAGGTTGTGAAGCATTGCTTGTTTGTTTATTGAGGGTAGGCCTTTGTCTAATCAGACCATTTTAGAGCTAGAAGCATTATTGGAATTAGGGAAAACATTGGTTTGAGCGGGCATGGTGGATCGTCGAGGCTGAGCCCATCCATCCAGGCCACCCATGAACCAGCCCCCCCCCCCCTTCCCAAGCACTTTCTGTATCCGGCTACAGACCTGTGCTCCTATGGGAGCTGCTCGAATGTGATATACCTAGTTGCCCGTCCAGCTCGAAACAAAGGTTGAGGCATGGAGAAGGATTCTACTATCCTTAAGATGGAAAGGACGGATTGACGAAACACTGGGAAAGTGTGAGCTGCGTCGAATCACCAGTCTGCCCTGGCATTGTCTCGAGAAAGAGGTTACAAGTGTGAAGGTCGCTGAGAGTGGGACAATGAAAATTTTGAATTAGGTGTAAAAGTGATAAAATGGGTCCTGGGAGACACTTTAAGCCGAGTTGTTATGACGCTCTACGCCTTACGCAGGTAATTTGTGAAAGCCGGATAGGTTCATTTTTTTATGAGAGTGTGCACGACTACCCTGCATTTGAATTTGTCTTTACTCCTAGGAGGGTGGTTAACAATGGTATTGCGGATAGGCGCTTAGGCGAGGCACTGGTTGACTCCCAATCCTCGGTTAAATTGTTTTCAGTTTGGGGTTCTCATATGAGAGGGTAATGGGCTAATGGCTCTGTCTAACTTCCAAAAAGAAAGCACCGCCCAGGGTACGTGCCGACCACTAGGTACTTTAAATGGACAATTGTTGTTGATAATGACCGTTTGTTGCCATCTCCCCGTTCGCGAACCCTTAAGTTATGCTCCCTCATTGAGGCTCTTAGGCGGGTAATAAAGTATGAGGGATGTGGGTACCGCATTCTCAAGCAATATTTTTCAACAGTTGGTGAAATATATGTTAAAACAAACTAGCATATACGGCGGTTTAGTGTACTTTATGTCCGTCTGATGTGCCCGTCGTTGCGTTTTCGCAACGCTGATGGCGCCCGGTGTGCCCTTCGTTGCGATTTCGCAACGCACGTTTTTTACGTTTTTCTCGAAAAACTTTTGCTGCCGGCAAAAATTATTTTCGATTCCATGCAAGGCCCTGGTAGAAGCGTAACATATCTTGATTTCATCGATTTTCATGATGGTCAATATTCCTGGGCATAAATGGGTTAAATCGAACACAGTCAGTACCTACTAGTTTTATAGTTTTTTTTTATTTGGAGAAACTTTCTTTGAGGCATGCCCTGGCCTCTAGCGTCAGATACGACGTTTCAGGATAAGCCTGTTCAGTGCTCATCCATTATCCCATCGCGTAAACAGCAAGGCCCTATAGTAGGTACCTACCTAAACAGGATCGATACCTAAGCAAGGGCAGTCATATAAAATAAGTTTGAAATTATCGGAAAGCATTCATTACAGATAAATGCTCCCAAACATCAGCGATAAAGAAAATATTTGGAAACGTAAAGAACTAAGAAGGAAAAAAGGCAATTTGATCAGGTAGGAGGGCAATTAAAAATTTTGGCCATTTCCATTCTATCGAAATTCGAAAACATACTATTGAAAAGCTGCCCGCATTGATTTCGTAAAAGCTCGGCAAGCCTCAGCCGACGAATCTCATTCCAAACCTCCGGTATTGATTTGCAATGGTGCCAATGGATACCCGCTAAAAAGACGGGCGCCAACCTAAATAGGAAAAATAAAAAATAAAAATTCTCAATTAAAATTTCGACAAAATGTCGGCCAAAATGTCTGCACTGAGTACCGATTGGAGCACTTTTAGTGCCCTCGTCCTTATAACATTATTACTAATTATAATTATCAAATATTGCATTCAATATGCGGCAAGCCGCTTTATTTAGGTACAAGTATGTACTTCCGGTGCCTCAGGCAGTCCCTGACCCCCACCGCCCGCCCGCGCCCGCCAGGCGGTGCTCCACGCGAAACTCGCCCGTGCCCGTCCTCGACCAACGAAACTCCCGCGGTGACAGCCCCGAGAGCTTCCCGTGGCGGAATCTCACCGACGAAGCCTTGAAAATAAACGAAACCTACTCAGACAGACGCAGAATCATTAAATTCATACCACAGCACAGAACTTACCTCAACGCAGTCCTTTGACATCGTGAAATCACGTAATTCACGGCAGCGCACTCACATCACCCCACCACACGCGAACACTCACTCGGGTTCTATTTACTGTAATTACATGACGTCACCAGTTGATAAGTAGTTACTACTTCGTACAAGAGAGGGGGTTACTAGCCATAGTGAAGGACAAAGTACGATGCGCTTGTAAAAGTACTTGTAACCAATTCCGGAGTAGAGCAGCGGCTTTATCAATCTCCGAACCCATAGCTGCTTGTATCGTGTCAGACATTGTGATATTTATTCACTCTCGATGACAACACAAAAACAAATATTCTAAATAGCCAGACGTTTCGGCCTCAGGGTGCCTTCGACAGTGACATTTGTTTTTGTGTTGTCATCGAGAGTAAATAAATATCACCATAGCTGCTTTTCGCACTTGAATGCGTGGCTGCATTCAAGGCTGCATTGGCATATTTTTTATCAGTAGCAACGATACAAATGAAGTTCATTGTTTTCAGAAGGTAAAAAATATGATCTAAGGTAGAATGACCAAAATCAAAACTTATTTTGTTTATATAGAATGTAGATTACCTTTTGGTACAATCGTCAAATAATAAGGAAAAATACGTTTGTCATTTTCATGATAACAACATTGAAAGGATAGCTGCAACTCATTTGCTCCCTTGATGTCTTATATCTCTTTTTCTTTATTTAATTTTCAGTTTTGAAAAGACTCAAAAATACTTGTCATGTGATTCAGGAAGTACTGCAACGGGCCAGCAAGTACTAGGCTGATGAGATGGATTGAGATGGATATTCCATCTCTATTGTTGTTGGTCTGCGACATGTCGTGATAAACATGTGGGATGCTGATGCGGTGTTTGTTGGTATTTTTTATTATTATCGGTTGTCGGTAAGTCGTGTATCTTTATAAATGTATGTTTTGTATAACGTTACAGTGATTTGCCTTATTTTTGTTGAGCTTTAGCTTAGGTATTTAATATTTTGATTTATTGATGGATCTGGATTCACTGGATTGACCAAACGTTTTCATTCCAATTTGAATTCTGATGGGACAAGGCTAGGTACGAGAAGATGACTTTTCTGGAATGGGGCACAGCGGACGATATTGCCTATTGTAAACATTGTAAGTGTGGCACTCGTATTTTCATATCTCCATCCCTTGATATTCAAGCCATAATATTTCAAATTTAGAAATAAATGCATGAAACACAAGTATCTTTGCTGCACCTCCTATTCCCCCTGAAATTATTAACACAATGGCATTATCACTGAATACCTATTTCATCAGCTAAAATAGAATTGGACCCAACAGTTTTGGAGTGTGTGTAACTGAAATGATGCCCTTGCAAGACCTTATGATGAAACAAATAACATCAAACATGACATACCTACCACATCAACATTGTTGAATGTTGGTGGATTGAGTTTTTTAAATAATGTGTGCCTTTTTAACACTAATCATAAGATATTTTGGATGATATGATTTGCATCTTTGAAGATGCCTGTCAAGTCATCTTCATTCAACAAGCTTGCAGTTTTAGGTCAGACTCCCAATGTTCCACCTTGGTTGAAACAAACCTGTTCCATTTTTGATAGAAGACATGACCATTACACTTTTTTAAACTGTTGAACTAGGACACTTTCCGAAATTGTTAGTTTTTGTATATCTAAGAAAGCATATTTGAATTCACACATGCTTTCATTGAGATTCTCAGTGAAGATTGCCAGAGGCTCACAACTTATAACTTGTGAACCTTTAGCAATGTTGCCAGATACACATGAGCTGCAGTCACATTATGAAGCTATTAGCTATTATTTGCTCCCTTGCCTCTTATCCTACATTCTAGGTAAGAAGGTAAGAATTAGGTAGCAGCCTCTCAAAATGTTGAGGATTGGGCAGATGCTGCTGGCAACGAATGACCCTTTGTCACTTGACATGTAATGACAAAGGTCAATCCAAAGACAGCAGGCTTATTTTCAATAGCAAGCTACTAGGTGGACCACCACATAGGTAGCTGAATACATTGCTCAGTCAGCCTGCAAGAGGTATTCCATCTCACCACACCACCTTGATCAGCAGTCAGTGCCTGAAAGACAAAGATTGCCACCATGCAAATACTTTATTTCCTTGAGGAGGTCCACCTAAATTTGGTGTTACATCGAAAGTACACTATAACAGTTCTGCCCCTCCCCCCCCCCCCCCTAGCGACAGCCACCATCGCATAACACATTGACTAAGTCACAGCTGGGTCGGATGCACATTGCACACGCGCCGGAGTCGCCAGACCGGCGCGACAGCCTCTGTGGGGCGCGGGGCCGAGCGGCCGATCTAGTCGTCCTTCTTGGCCGTCTCAGAGGGTCCCTCCTCCGACTGGGTGCTGGCCAGAGACTCGGCAGAGTCGCGGCTGCCCAGCTGGTCTGTGGAGAACAACAGGGAGGATGTTAGACCATCGGAGCCACTGTAGGCGAGCGCCAAAAAAGTAACTGAATTTAGCGACAATGGCACTAGTCAGAAGTCATGCTTCCTCGGCCGAGATGGGCGCCAAATAACCCTGGCGTTTGTACCTAATTGGCTTATTTATATGGAACTTAAAAATGCGAGATATATCAGCTAATGATAGTTAATCTGTCATACAGAAAGTGATAAGAAAACTGAACAAGTTATGCTGTAGCCTAGGTCCAGACAGTGATTAACCGTTAGCGCCGGTTTCGGTTCCCAATCACCCCACCTTTTGTCCGGCCGCGGTCACCGGCGTCGGCTGCTGACAGGGAGACGGCGCGGCTGCGGCTCTTGTGCGTCCACACGTGCTTGTCGAGCCTGGTGAAGCGGTACTTGAGCTTCCAGTCCTCCTTGATCTTCTGCCGGATCACCAGCGACGTGGTGATGGTGTTTCCGACGGCCAGCACCAGGAACAGTACGCTCAGCGCCCACACCTGCCAACAAGACAGCACAGAACGATTCAGTATGGCATAAAACGATGGGTTACTACGGAACTTTTTTAACACTGGTCACTACGGATAAAAGTGCAGCACTGGGGCGAGCAGGACGGAGGGCTATTTGACCGCAGCGCTTTTGCGCCGTGTGTATAGATTATGACCTGTTTATTGACCAGGAGTTTTGCACCATTAATGTACACACAACCATATCCACGATCTTCCCACCAATGATTCGACCCGACTTTGCAAGCGATGGGAACATATGATAACACACTACTTCTCCCAAGCAGCTTTGTCCTACGCCAGCGCCACCTGCTCCGAGCGGTTTGGACGCGCCTCTGGCGGACATTGCACGAACCACAGCGCCAGACCCCGGTGTCCTGTCACGCAATGGCGCGACTTTGTTCCACACCCACCTGCCATGTGGCCTCCGGGTGAAGGCTGAGCTGGTACAGCGCGTAGGCGTTGTAGAACTCAAACACGTATCCCACGTAGAGGAACGGCAGCAGGAACGTCAGGCCCTTCCACATCCACGAGTGGAAGCCCTCGATGGTGATGTCCATGTCGCGTCGCTCGCCGAGCGCCTTGAGCCGGTACAGGCAGCCGCGCTGGTACATGAATTGCAGATACTGTACGGAGGCTGCGGGGAGGCACCGGCGGGCAGGTCAGAACAGTGGCTGCACTGGATGCGACACAATTTTCCGTGCCTGCAATTGGTTAGCTAAGTTGGCATAACCTTGTAAATCGAAATCCCGTCGCCCATGGTCTGAACTTATAAATAGTTCGTTTAGGAACTTCGCTAGCTAATTAATATTTATTTTACGTCAGAATGGTGTCAACAAACATTACGTACACAATATTAGCCATTTAGATTGAGGTACACACGAAAGGAAAAACAGTTTGGATATTATTTACCAGTAAAACGCCTTTTGGGCGAAGAACGAGCGAGCGAGATATTGAGCCCTGCACGTGCGGAAGGGCGAGAGGGTACTTCCAACGGGCTTGTGCAAAGCACCCTTCTAACCGGTCGCTAGCGGTGTGCCAAATTTGAACGCGATCGGCCCAGCCGTTCCTGAGATCTGGGAGCGGCATTCTACACGTGCGCACGTGCAAACGGGGTCCAAACTGACTTTTGCACAGCACGCTACTAACTGGTCCCCAACCGTGTACCAAATTTGAGCGCAATCGGCCCAGCCGTTCTCGAGATCTGGGAGCGCCCCCTGCACGTGCGCACGTGCAGCAGCACCCTAACCGCAACACATGGGAATGCATTGCCTGGTGGTTGCCTACCTGTATGCCAAGTTTCAGCGAACTCGCCCTAGTAATTACCGAGTTATTGAAATGGGAACAAATTTGGCACCTCTTCTTTTTGCATTTTACACGTGCAGTGGGGGTCACTCACATATATCAAGAGTATCCGACCTTTGGTAGAAGGGATGCAGCTACCCTACAAAAATAACCGCAAGACAATCGCCCAAGCCGCTGCTGAGATATGGGCCTATCAAAATCACTACTTTTGCAAAACAGCTTGAACACCCTTGACTTTTCACGTGGCACGTGCCACGATGGTCGCTGAGATGTATCAAAAGTAGTCAATTACGGGGTAGATGGGATGGAGCTACCCAGCAAAAAAAGACCGCAGGCCAATCGGTCAAGCGGTTGCTGAATATAAGCCTCTCAAAAGCGTTACAGGCCGGGCCGGGCCGGGCCGCTCATACTGAGATTTTTCCGTTACATTGAAAAGACTCGCTTCGCTCGCTGCGCTCGCTCGCTCGTAATTATGACTATGAGCCATATTACGGAATTTCCGCACAATGAGTACCACTGAACCCAACACTGAATATAGACTATTTGGTGTGCCTCGCTAAAAAAAAAACGAACTCAGAACTTTGACGACCTCCCACGTTTGGTCGATCGCCGTCCGGAACATCCCAGATGTGCGGATAAACACTAAACAGTAGTCAGCACTGTTTATAAAAGTGACCTCCCGGGCTCAACTCGAGCTGGACTTTGGAAACTAACGATACGATATGGGGGCAACCGCAATGGAACAGCACTAAATGTTGTAGCTAGAAGCGTATGCAATTGTACGCAGGAGGCAGGAGTACTTCTTAGTTTATTGAAATGTTGGTGAACGAAATTGCGGCTTTTTGCGTAAAATATTATGATCAAAATTATGATTCAGCTAAAATGCAGCTATGTTGGATGAGTAGTGTGTACATAACATATTATTATTATATGACACAAGTGGTGTACAAGGGATTCACATGATACTCCTCCCAACTCACATATATAGACGTTGAATATGTTGAACTGCATCCTGAACATGTGGTAGACCTCGCCGACTGGCCAGACGAGCAGGATGCCCGAGAGGACGCAGGAGATGAAGTGGTGCGCCCGGTACCAGCCCTTGATGCGCGAGCCGTTCACCCGCAGAATCGACTCGCGGATCGTCAGGGTGCAGTAGTACCACACCAGCATGAACATGAACACCAGGTCCAGGATCCTGGAACACAGCGCGGGAGTGTCACGGCGGGTTAGCAGAACTCCGTGGGTAACGTGTATATTTCAATGTTCAAACCAAGAAGGGCACGCCCATAGTTAGCATATGAAGCACAATGCATACTTAGAGTAAATCAAGACATCATTTTTTACCACATGAGACTAGTAAAAAATGAGACTTTTACCAAATAATAGGCAGTATGAGTAGACATCCCCTAATAATTTATTCGCGCGTCTACAGAAGAGTTTGTTCTGCGTCTACTCACCTGTTCTGGAAGAACAGACTCGTCACGGCTATCGCCATTGAGATGGCGTTCAGGACCAGCTTGAACTTCTCGTACTCGTCCTTGTACTTGAACCTGTCGACGGAAAAGTCCTACTATGAGTATTTGGGGGGTAATGAAGGTTGGCACTTTTTGCAACTAGCGCTGATTGATGTGAAAACTGACGATATTTTAGTCATTCGCTCCTGTTCGCGGACAACGAAACAAATTAAATAGCGCATCCATTACTGCATCACTGTATCAAGCCTCCAAACTCAACGACATTTCATTCCCTTCGCGTTAAGTTTATCAAATCAGTACGGTGGTCTTCGGACGTCCGTTCTCGTCCATATCACACGTTCTAGTACCGCCTAATCTCCGCGATAGTAAAACATATGATCCCACGCTCTGAAGATGAGTGGCGTAACATGTCGGATCACACCACCACTATCTGGTTGGCGTTGTCGGCTGACCGGTGACTCCTCAGATTGGGCCTAGCTCGTAATCCGCACAGTACACCGGACACACACTATCTCGGTACAGTGTCACGAAGACAGCAGCGCCTTTGGGGACGCTTTTTTATCTCTTCACACTTTTTTGCCAGTGCTTCCGGTAATTCAAAACATCGTGTCGAACATAAAACGTAGCATCACATTACCACAAATGATATCTGACCTAACTACGCACAATTTGCCTGAGTTAACTCGTTCCTCATCCTCCCTGAGTCTGCCTCCGCCGCTGTACGGCACAATCCCAACGAAGTTAGTTCTATGTTTTATACCTAAGCAGCGCGTCAAGATGTCACCCCAAACTCAACACACCTGTCGTTTTTGTTGAGTATGGACACGTTGACGCTGCCGAGGATGACCTTGAGGTAGACGTCGTTCTCGCGCGGCAGGAAGTTCTCCATCTGATACAGCTGTGCCTTCCGCCGGATCAGGTCCTTGCTCAGGTCCTGCGCTTTGATCTGAACCTCCGGGTCATTGGCACTGGAGCTGAACCTGTAACACGCAAGATACAGAATACATAAGGTGTCCGATGTACGCGCAGTATGCCGTCACAAAAGTTACACGACTGGGAAATGTGTAGTGAGTGACAACTAGTTGGCCAGAATCGTCTGGAAACCCTAAAATGTAAACGAAGATAAAACTAGTCCACAAACCTTAGGATCACATTGCGTTCTTAAATAATCAGGGCCCAGGCAATACCAAACAAAGCTTTGCAGGGGAAGTAATCGGTTGATCGCTCCGACTGGTCGATTTGTTGATGCTCACCCGGTTCACTCAATTAATCCATTTGGTCAATGATACCGCTCGGTCGATTGGTAGACGACACTCACCGTTTTGTGGATTTGTTGATGATGCCCAGTCGGTAGCGCTGGTGGTTGATGTTCTTCAGACATTTTGCCTGCAATTTGTTCACCTCCTGTAGCCGGTCCAGGTACTCTTTGTGCACCGCCTGCGGATATAAGAATATCAGTCAACAGAGTTGATAGGCCGAAATAAAGTAATCTTTCTGTTAATAAATACGTTGAAGACGTTATTCTGAATGAACCAATGCCACTATTTTAATAGCTTCACCAGAGTGTGCGCTAAAATGGAGAGATGGTTTTCTATGAGGTTCTGCTCAGAAGACAGTCTTCTTTGCTACGAAAATATTTTCAACTCAGACCTAACAAAATTTAAAAAGAAGAGGTATGCAGGATGGGAAAGAAAGGGCGTTAAATTTATTGGGGATTTGTACGAAAATAATAGGCTGATGACATGGCACCAATTTAAAGAAAAGTTTAATATAAACTGTGTCCCATTAGAGTACCAAGGACTCTTGCATAGTTTGCCTGCCCCCTTGAAAAAACAACAGTCACCAGGATGGTACATGCAACCAGCGCTTCCAGCACGTATTCAGTGCCTATTAAACAATAAAACATTTACGAGATATTTCACAAAAATTGCTGGAAGTGACACCAGAGCACAGGAAGACATCGCGAGAATAGAAAGGAAATGGATTTCTGATGTTGGCAATTTTGAAAAGCTATCAGTTTATAATATCGAAAAAGGTGTAAACGTGAGCAAATATATATCATTCCATTTTAAACTGATTATGCGTATCCTGACAACTAATGTTTTCTTAAGTATAATTAATGTTCAGGAAAATAACAAATGCACCTTTTGTGAGTCGGAACCAGAGACATTGAAACATTTATTCGTAATGTGTCCAGTAGTGGACAGATTTTGGGATGAGGTTTCCAATTTTATGTCGAGCAACAGGTTAGGTCACCTTTCAAATAAAACTAAACTATTTGGGCACAATGAAATACCAATTATAACACACTGCGTGACGGTGGCGAAATATGTGATATACGAGGCAAGACGTGCACAGAAGTTGCCTTATTTCATTCATTTCAAGATATGCCTTTCAAGAGATTTTATTTCTGAAGAATATATAGCACGTAAAAATGGACAAACTGAGAAGTTCAGGGAAAAATGGAAATCCCTGGACACATGCTTACGCACAGATAACGAAAGAAGAATTACAGCATAGATTAATATTGTACACCCTTTTGTTCTGAGAACGAGGGGATTGTACATTGAACAAAAAAGTAAAATATCACAATAGTAAGTAAAATAATTTACACAAACATGTACGAGCATATGCAACTGGTATGCAGCATATACATATGATATATGTATATATGTTTTATGTACATGTATATGCACGCGTGAATATACATGTATATACGTCATATGCGTACATTTACAATGCTTCATAAGGACATACGTATACACTATACATGCCCACATAAAATATACCTACGTACTAATATATAAAGTAAAACATAATTCACCATAATGCAGCTTGGGGACGTCAAAGTTAGTATACC
Organism: Amphibalanus amphitrite; assembly: GCF_019059575.1. Lineage (NCBI taxonomy): Eukaryota > Metazoa > Arthropoda > Thecostraca > Balanomorpha > Balanidae > Amphibalanus > Amphibalanus amphitrite. The sequence continues at coordinate 625,126 of NW_024881662.1, forward strand.
CCCCTTCCCCCACCCCCCAACCACGCACCGTCGTATGCCCTTCACGTACGGTTCGTCGCTGCGCTGCGCCGGCCCGGCCGGTGGCTGTTGCCTAATGTGCACGTGTAGTATAACCCGGCGGCCTCTGCCCGCGCCGCCGCTGCCGCCGCTGCTGCCTGTGCTGTCGCCGCCGCCTTGCAGCTACTGTATCGAGTGTTTGATCACTGAACGCCGGCCTGTGGCGGAGCCCTGAGTTTGCCGAGCACTGGGCCCCCGCCCCTATGACCCATCCGGGCCAACCTGGGTACCGGTCCCAATTGAAAGGGACCGGTCGGCCGCCCGGGCGGGCGGGGCGCCGGCCTGTCGGGTCGGGTCGGCGCTCCCCTCGCCCGGGCGGTGGTTAGGGGGCACCCCCGGGAAAGATGATTTTCCGGGGGTGCGGGCGGGGGCCCGCGGCCCGTTAAAAAAAAAGACATTGACCTGACGGACATGTCGGTGACCTGTGAGGAGGACGAGGTGTTCCGTAGCGCCGTGCTGACGGCCGTCACAAAGCTGTATCAGTCGCTGTCGCCGGCCACGCTCAGCAGAAATGACTGAGCCGCGCTAGGGTAAAGTGGCTGGTGTGAGAGGTATTAGTGAACTGTGAGACTGAACTGAGCTGGTGAGAAGTGTGACCATGTGAATACCTAGGGAGGGAGGGGAGAGTTAAAGCTGACTGTGTTATAAACGTGATGCGGAATGTCATGTGTCTTGTTCGGAATGTCAGGTGTCTACACGGGCTGTTGTCTATCATTGTGCGTATTTTTTTCGGGTCGTTTAAGACCAGTCAAAAGCTCATCTGAAGCATCGTTCATATGATGCTTCCACACTATATCGTCATGCAGTGCATTTATTTTGTGAGAATATCACTGTTGTTCGTAATAAATGCCGGACTATCAAAAAAAAAAAAATGGAGAGATGGGTCAAGTGTTAGTCATATCCATGGTAATATTATGGATCGGTCACATACGAAAAAAAAACTCTACACGCCAAATCGAACTAGCTCAGAGGTGGATCCTTGACGGGGTCAAAACATGACATTCACTCACAGTAAATTCTTCCCTCAGTGAGCCAAAGTAACTGTTGGTACTAAAATCGTGATTATGCGAAGATGCACTGCGGTTTTGCAATCGATGATAGGGAGTACGTTGGCGACTACGGACTTTGTACCGAGCTATGCCGGAAATATGATGCATCGCCGATTCTTATAATAGGATTCATTTGCTGTTGGTTTCCACCGCCCTCACGACATCTACCCATTGGAAACCATTGAAGATCACTGAATCGGTAAATATGACAAAGCTCATCAAGGCATCAAGCTTTCTCTTCCGGTTCCGCTTGGAACGCTACCAAATTTTCCACATGCGCCTGCAGCACGTGCACTTACTCCGCGGCGGTCGGCACCACGCCCCCGGCGACCTTTGTCCCCGGGACCACCTGACCTTTGACCCGGCCGAGCGGGCTCGCGGGCTCCCTCCCAGTGACCCCGGGCGGTCGTTGAGCGGCAGTGACCACCCGGGGGGTGAGGGGCACCGGCAGACGAGACGTGGATAAGACCACCAGCGACGAATGCAACAAAGGGCGACATGGCACGCGAACTTGTATCACTTGCAAGTGATTGTGCTGCTTGCAACCACGGAGGGAACTACGTTGAGAAAAAGATAATTTATAAGGCGGCATTTGGTTAAGAAATGCAAAAGTCACTTTCTTGTTTCACATGGCGTAAGAAAGTACACCAATAAACTTGCAATGACCGCACTGCAGCCCACATGAGGACAGCGGCCTTTGCATAAAGGTCATTTGCATTTATACTACTAACGACCTTCGTCAATTTACATACAGATGAGACGGTCGGCATCGCAACTGAGAAGAGGTAAAAAGACGCCACGATACAGAGAGAGTATTCTTCCAGCCAAAAGAAAACCGTGCGTAAGTGAAACTGTACTACCACGTAACACGATTAGAGTAACCACCCGCGCACAGGAATACCGAAGCATAGAGTGCGCGAAGTTATTTTACCGTATCCGAGCGGCGAGCCGCATAATTGTACTCTCAATTCGTACGTTCGAACAGCTCGTGTATAGTTTGCATGAATGAGAATAGCAATTACAAAATAGAAATACGATTTGAGCCCACCCAAAACCCAGCTTTGTCGACTACCGAATCCCTTAGGGATACAAGTTTCCAAAACAGTTGCCAGTATCGCCCCAAATCTGGCTTGATCAAAACAAATTTCACAGGTTTCCCTAACGAGCTTACCTATTGCTTTACGCGTCCGGCGTCAGTTCGTATCAGTCAGTCCACATGTAGCGCCCCGCAACGCTAAATGATCGTAAAAAATATATCGGGCAGTCCAACAGTAACATCTCTTGAATCTCCGACCAGTGACCACCTTTGCGTCTGACATCCCTTCTATCGGTTCTATCACAGTCTCTAGCCACAGTGTTTTGTACTCCTCTTTGTGCGAGTCCCACCGTCCCCCATCCGCCCCTGTCTCACCCCTAGCGGCTTGCATTCCCAGTAAGTCTCATTGTGACTTGCAAGTCCCCATCACAGTTGGTGACATACCAGGGAAATAAGCTAAAATTAGAGCGCTCTATTTATTGCTCCTGCCCCATGTTGAAGAGATACCCCTAAAAGCGTGATCTTTTATCGGCCCTTACGCAGCAAGGCAGTAATTCTCAGACCGGTGGATGGTATCAATAGAAAGAGAATGCGTCAAAGATTAACATGAATTAATTAAAATAACATTCAAATGTTAATTAAGCGTGGAAATGAGTCCCAAACATAAGCTAATTATTGCTCCTACCTCGGCGACGGCGCTCCCCGCAGTCAGCGGAGAAGCTAAAATAAAAGCCACCATCCTCCTCCGTAAGTCAATTTTAGAGCGGCCGAGTGGGCCGATGCGGGGCCACCAAACTGAGGTGAGACGTGGCTAGCAATTGCAAACTGCCATAGAAATCAATATCTTAAGACGTACAATATGGGATGATTACTCTGAAGCTGGAGTGAAAGCATGAGTAGATTGCAAGAAACGAAATGCATAGATTGGTTGAATTATGTACAATAGGCACAGCTCAGATGAAGCCATTTCTTTGATGTTGACATTTGACATAACCCTTCCTCTCCTCACCTATATGACTTAAGTACGTTGGCAGTTACCGGCATAGTTTTTTAGCACGAGTGTAATTCGCCATCGGACCGCAATGCATGTTGCTAGGCTGCTGCAATTACAACGAACATACGAATACTGCCTTCATTTGTAGACGTTTGTTTTTTAGGCGGTCTTTGACGTACAAGGGTGAAGGGGGCATACCTGTCGACAACTTGAGTTTCTCCGAATTTCAAAAACTCCCAGAATTTCAATTCCTTATGCACTGTTGTAGGTACAGCTATGTTCACAAGTTTTCGTTTCCTCCTGCTCTAAAAAGGATGATATTTGTCGATTTCGTGCGTCGCTGATAGAAGGGTGCGTTTAATAATTAGGCCCAACGCTTTCTGCATCCGCGAGTACCTTGAAAAGGGAACAACAGTTTCCATTTATTACACTATGGGACAAGTGACAAAATGACCACTGCAACATGCATGAAACGGAGCTCATATTCCTAAAAATGTCTACAATCACTTCTTTTCTGACACTATTAGCAAATACCATCTCAAGTTAGGTGGTTGACAGTCAATGGAGATCTGGGGAGACTGAGACTGAGTGATGCCAATTCACCACTTAACTGATAATGAGGGCCGAGGGAAGAGAAACATGCAACATGCACAACTGACAGCTTGACAAGTGACAAAACACTACCACTATTGCGCAGTGCACAACAAATTACAGCAGCCAGCCCAAAAAATGCTTTTGGTGGCTAATTGCAAAACAAGTCACTAATAAATGTCTTAGTTGCAGCTGAACACTGCACAATGATCACACTGTTCACACATTGAGTGAGATGCCACAGGTGGTTTGAATCACACTTTGGTACAACTGCAAATCTGAAGTGTTGTCATGAGGTTCATGCCTCCATGATCACAGCACTTTGGTTGTGGTTGGCATAACACTTGTAGTCTGCAGAGTTCCACATGAACTGCAGACACCTCATCTGGTGGTCTTCATGTTGCTCAACTTCTTCAGGAGGCAAATGTCGACAACCCAGCGGAAGCATGGTCCTGCAGAAAAGAAAGGTAATGCATAAGGTACAAACATTATCTGCTGAAACAGCCCCTTCTGTTTGCTATTATATAAACTTTTAACATAACAACACGTATTCCATGTATATTACATTTGTTGAAGTAAAATACTGCCGGCTATTTCAAAACCAGAAAATGAAATTATATTGTGGCATAATTCACATGCTCAGCTATCAGTATCAAATTATAAATTAATTTAAAATTTGGCATATTCTATATAACACATTCATAGAATATTCTACTTCACGTCACAAAGACTCACAATCTTTCTGTTGGGTGTTTGATTGACGCATTAACTAAGTTTGTCTTAGGTTTTATTATTGCAAAAAATTCATATTGCATTATTGTATCAAAATACTGCCAGCAATAACAAAACAAGAACATGAAATGTCAATGAGCAAGCCGCCTTTCCTAAAAATGGATTACTTTGAAAAGAATTTTAGTTTCTTTTAAGGAAAAGGAGAAATGATTATCAGGTAATTATCAAAACCACTCAACCAGCAAGTGGCTGGGTGGTTTCACAGCAAACATCAAGCCAAAACATATGCTTACATTTATCTAACAATTGAGCCATTTGACTACACAAGGATATGTGAGCAAAATAAGAATCCAATTATCCAATGTTGACTTCCTTGCAAAGTTTATGCCTTATTTTATGAAAATGTGTCACTAGAATATGATACTTATCATCGAATATTATTTAATTTACGATTTATTTCGATCGGAACGCACATGGAGTTCCGCGCCATTTTCGTCGACGATGAATATGATCGTGTTTCATGAAGAGATAAGGGGTTTCAATGGTCTTTCAAAGCAATAATTTGATGCAAAAATGTGTAGGAAATAATATAAAGCTGGTTCAAATGGCCATCAACCATTTAAAACACCGAAAATACTCACAACTCCGTCCCGACGACCACGAAGCACCGCGCACGCCACACTACTGGCACAATGCCAAAACTGCTGTCACAGCAGAAATGTTTTTTTTTCTCGATTGCAATTGTGGAATTATTTATTAAACAGAAGATGATCTTTCCGAAAAACCGACTGATTTCATACACAGATGCATGGATAATAAAAAAATCCCGGTAAGTTTATTCGTATTGTTTTGTCGATTTTGACATGCTCCTAGTTTGCAGCCATATTTCGATATGTTCTACAGGGAGTTCAGAATTATTTCAGGACCAATCTTTTCCTCATTCATTTTCCCGTCGATCATGAAATTTTTAGAGCGGAACAATTAGTTTCCAGGCGGTCCGAGCGGTTTTCGTGAGAAGGGTGCAAAAATCGGCGTCATTTTTAGAGCCTCGACACCAGCTCAACACAGGACCCTATGGGAGACGGTGAAGTAGCGGGAGCAATAAATAGAGCGCTCTAATTTTAGCTTATTTCCCTGGTGTGTCACCGACTGATCAGCTCTTGTCTTTCCTCTAGCGCCCTGTGCCCATTCCCCGGTCAGCCAGTCCCGCTATCCAGTTCCCATCCACCCGCGTCTTACCCAGAGTATATAAAAGCGACGGCTTACCCCCAACGCCATGACTCCTCGCAGAGTGAGTCCCTGTAATGACTCCAGTCTCACCCAAACAGCCCGTGTCTTACCTCTAGCGCCTTGTACTCCTCGGTGAGCGAGTCCCACTCCTCCAGACACTCCTCCACGGTGCCGTGCTCCATGGCGGCAACCCGTCCGTTACCTGCGGCAGCACAGCCAGTCAGTGGAGACCCGAGTATCACGAGACGCACACACGCACACTGCGCGTGTCACAGAAAACGCCGACACCTAAAGAGCAGTAGACGCACAGTGCACAGATGGTTCAGGTGTCTCTTCGCGCCCGGGTACACACACAGATTACCGGCGATGACTCTGGTCCGGTGCTGGTGGTTGCCGATCTGATAGGTGTCGCTGACGTCACCGGGCACCTACCACGCACCTCGGCGGGACGGACCAACGGGTCGGCGGTGAGCGACGGCCGGCAGCGCGTGCCACGGCAGCGCTCTGATACCAGCAGTCGCCGGATCAGACGGCCGGCGGCTGATCGTCCACCGTAAACACCCGCCTCACGCCATGGCGACAGCGGCCAGCCGCCGGGCGCCGGGGCTCCGCGTGACCCAGTCCCAGGCACGGTCCGCACCAGGGGTGGAGCACAGAGGTGTTGGCCCAAAGTGCCCAATATGGTACCAATAGCGGCGTGATGACAGGATCACTAGTGCCATTCCTTTGGTAATCACTTACCAAAGATAACATGTAAACAGTTAACCTGATAATTTGATGGTTAAACTGGGCAAGCATTGTGCTTCATGAACACATGGTTGATTTTGAAACAACACATAAAACCTATAAGAAATATTACAATATTATCTAATCTTTAGCATCAAAAATGGCATTAAAAACACTTTTAACAGTGATATTGATATTGAATCTTAATAAAAACAACTAGGAGAAAAACAACATTTTATCTGACACTATCTAAAAAAATTGCTCTTTGCCACTTAAGCTAAATAAGCTGTTTTGGGCACTAAACAAGTTACACATTCAATTTGAAGATATAAGCCTACTTTGGCATAATTCAAATTGTAATTGTAATGTTCCACAGTTTCAGTTTACATTTTTAAGATGCAAGCAAAATGATAAAACAAATGAGCCACATCTCATGCAAAGCAATAATTTAGAGAGCAACATAATATAAGAATCAGAGATTTTTTATATAAAGGTATTGTTGATGAAATTTAACAACTCATCTGAAAGAAAAATAGGTTAAAATAAAGGAAATTACGCGCATAGGAAGCCCAATAGCTCCGCCACCCGGGGGCGGTGGGGGAGGGGATCTGGACATTTCAAATAATTTACATTATGTAATGACACCCTGTTTTGATCTATATACACATCCAATGCATAAAGTGACACGTATTTCGATTTGGATCTGACCTAACATAGGTACTGAGAATTGTCGCAAAGCCCCTGCCGAAATCAGCAATGAGATAGTCAATAAAGAATGCCTCAATAAAGAATCGCCTCAAGATAGCAGTAGACTTACATTCTGGATATCAATCTGAAGCACATTATTGTATGTTCCATCACCTACCTTACGGATCAAGAGCCGACTTCAACCCAAGGCTATCTTCAACCCTCAATGCATTTCGTTTATTTCGTTAAGTTTAGATGAGTCTTCGGGGGAATAGCCTTTGCATCGGCTCTTGCATTATCTGCTAGTAGACGATAAGCGGCGCAAATTGAAGACAACTCTGCAAAAAAAGAGGTCTTTAGAGTTGACATCACAAAACCATCCCTGCTTCCTTGCCAAATTTGGACCGTTTGTAAATATCTTACTTCTGCAATAAATTTATTGATATTTTAGGCAACAGTATTCATATTCATTTCTGTAAAGGAAGCAAATGTATTATTTTCAAGTCGCACAAAGCTAATTTTCCAGAAAGCAACTTTATTTTTCGTCAGAGTTTTTGTGACGTAATCTTTTCGAATTTCAAATAAAGACGAGTCATATCATAAACAAACACTTTTTCGACACGCAATTCACACGCAATTTGTGCGCGAATCGTGGGTTTGTGTTGGTCATACCTTGGGTCATACTTTACGGCCTTGGTCATACTGATGTATTTTTCATGCATTTTTGTATACCGCGAGTGATGACATGTGTATTTATATACACTGTGCTCATTTCGGAATATTTCTGGACTAGTGGCAGGATTGCATAAGAAATTTTGGGGCACATTGGGTGTAATTTAATATTGCTCTGAAGTCTGAATTCAGCACATGGCTGCCACTGAATTTTTCAGTGTATGTTGACTGACATTTTTTTTTCACACTGGCCAACCGTATGGCCAACCTAGCAGCAGATTGATGTTCCTGAATATGCTGCTGGCAGTCAGACATTCTGTCAGCCCAAATAGGCTGCTGCAGCAGTGGATTTGCCAAATATCTGCCAGTAGCAGATCATTCTGAAGCTTGAGGTTCTGAAACTTGCCAGCCCCAAACATGCTACTACCGGCAGTGGATTCGTCTAATGTCAATGTCTGTGCACCCGCACCAGCAGCAGATCTGGGCAGATACAGTAAGCACTTAATGGCACCAGGGCCCTGTTTCACCGGTGATAGCAGCACGCTGCTTTTACACGTGTCAAATTGGGTTTCCATGGAAACATCAACAGGCCCATTGCTCCAACACTACCACAAGTGTGACGTCAGCTCGCGCAATTTGATAGCAGCGTGGTAGCAGCATCCCGTGAAACACCGTCCATGTCTACTGCAGCAGATTTGGTATTCTCTTAGCAGACGTCACCCGAGTACCGCAGCTTCTGGCCGATGATTGCAGTTGAAGTTAATGGAGCAGTGGAGACGTGCTGCTCATGCTCATGGTACCTGCAACCCCCGGAGGGTGGGGGTGGTGAAGCCAGTGCCCAGTTCTACTGTGATGTTTGGTTGATTGTTGTCTGTTGAGTTGAGTAGCAGATTGAAAGATGAAGAAAGCACCATCACCATGGAAATTTTGTTGTCTATTGATGAATGATGAGCAAGTTGTATTTTAAGGAAATATTCAAGGACAAGAACAAACTGAAGCACGAGAGACGAGAGAGTAGAGGGAGAGCCGCACCAGTAACTTAATTAAAAAAGACGTGCAATACTGGAATTACTTCATTTATGACGCTCCACCGGGATGTCTAACCCTCAGACATGTCCGTGCAGCGCCGCCCGTGGAAGAGGGTCATAGTCTCCGGTGACGTCCCATAATGTTAACTTTTTACGGCTAAAACCCTGGGATGGCATTACCTTAGGGGTGTTCACGGGCACCGCACACTGCTGCGTGCGGTGTGTGCGGTACGTCCAGCAGGCGTGGGGGTAGGGGATGGGTAGGCGGCTCTGACGTCACGGCTGCGTGCGGTGGACGGTCCGCTGTGGCCAGTCCCGACCGGCCACAGCGATCGCTGTGTGCGGTGACGCAAGGCTGACGTAGGGACGCAGTGGGCGGAGCTTGGAGGCTGTGTGCGGTCCGACCGCACACAGGGTCCGTGAACAGCCCTCTTCTCTATACAGCCTTGTCCGTTACCATGGCCACCGAGTGGCGACTGGCGGGTGGCCCCAGATCGCGAGACACCCGGAACACATCGCTCCATCGATTCTAGTGACCCCGATACTTCCGGCCCGGAACGCTCGGTCTGCTTAGTGCTTTATATGGCCTTCGTCAGCAGGTGTGCACAATATGTGTGTCATGTTAAAGTACATAAATTTTGGCTCAGATCAGCATCCAACTTTCGGAGCAGTTCATGCTGAAATTTTAGTGCAAAACCACTCAGGCCGATTTTCGGCGCATTAGGGTCTCACGGGCGTCGGGCGTAGGGATCTGTCAGACTTATCCATTCCTGACTTATATTTCATTTTATTTCAGCTGCTCTGGAGGTGGTGAGCTGAGCCATTCCAAAAAGGAAGTTGACAACTAGACACCAACTGAAAGTCACTTGATGAAGATGCTGGACAACCTTCGTTTGGAGACGCTTGTTGGACTGGGAGCTGCGTCACTTTTAGGCTATGTTCTTTGGGGTCCAAAAACTACCAAACCGAGGGCGGCGAATGCAGCAGGCAAGTTAACATGAAGTAAATGTGTGATATGTGTTATGTGGTTAGGCAGGCTGTTTCCACTAACGACCATAGTGTGCTCTAAGTAGTATATAGGTAACTTCCAACAGCCAGTTCCAGTCTTTGGATGGCTCAAAAAGAAATCATATGTTTTTGAATTCCTTGGATAAGTATGTTCTTGTTCCTTTGGCAGGAGCTCTGGCCGGCCTGCAGAACATCGGGAACTCCTGCTTCCTGAATGCTGTGCTGCAGGCTCTGGCCTCCAGCCCGGCGGTCATCAAGTGGCTGAGCAGCCCACCCTCGGCCACGGCCTCGCAGGCCCACCGGCAGCTGCGGGCCGCGCTGATCGACGTCATACAAGGTACGTCGCAAATTTATATCCCAATTTATAGTCGAATTGGGCTCTGACATGATCACGATGATTGTTCTGCTAGTGCCAGACGACGCCACTGACTTAGAGATTAAATACACATGTAATACGAAATGAGTCCCAACTATTTGTGCTCCTTCTGCTCGGCACCTGACATTTGACAACACTAAATTTAATTCAAGATCGTCTGATGAAGGCTAACAAGGACGATCTCACTTATTCGGTAGTTTTCTTCATTGAAATATTTTTTTTAATGTCGCAAGTTCCGTTGAGTCAACACCGCATTTGTAACAAGTGGGAAGTGGTAACGAACGGCTTGTGTTTCCTCACACTTGGAGAAAGCACGATTGGATTGGATTCATCCTAAGCAACCAACGGTACAATTAATAATGGAATCGTCGTAAAAAGGAAATAACTAGATGCTGGCTTGGCAGCCCTAGACAGGCCATCTGCTTATTCGGTATTGCTTCCACCATAACTTGATCAAACCTCTTGCAATCGGTATCGAAATATAGCCATTGAGTATTACAGAGTGGACACTTGTTACAAGTTATTTCGACATCACTTATCGACTTTGAAGTGACACTCACATTATACAAATACAGGCCAATCCTAGCACGGAATTGCTGACGAGTGCAGATTGGGGGGGGGGGGGGGGGTGAACGAAGCTCAGGGGCCACGCTCGAGTTTGATAGCGCTACTTCCCTACTGCGCCCCTGGGTGCTTTGACGGTTTTACCGTGATGAAATCGACATCCCGATGCAGGTGTCAGTGGGTAGTTCTTATCCCAGGGGTCAGTCTTGGCGTGACTTTTTCACCCGCGCTGTCCCCTGAGACGTCTGTCACACTGTATTGCGCAACGATTGCCCCGCGGGAGCAACTGACTGCCGAGTGACATGGCTACGCGTGATGAATTATTATGTCGTTCTAAGTGATTAAAGTCAAGATGCTTGAATATGATTGATTTGGGAATTTGCAGCCGTCGGCAGGGTACCTATTTTGTTTTGATTGCTGACAGTGGTACGTTTGAAGTCGATAAAATCGCTGATTTGTCCATGCCGATTAGAATTGAACATCCGTTTCTGGTCAACGGTTGCATATGGTACGTAGGTATGCATACCAGTGAACGTCGCCCATGAATATGCAGAGTATTTAATCATGCGATGCTCGTCCACCAGCATTGGCCCTGCGTCCCACGTCACTGCTGCTGGCCGTCCCCATGCCTTTCTGGGCTATAGTTGACTTTCCCCCATCAGCGTCAGCTTCTCTTGGGCAATGTTGCCGTCTCTTTCCTCGCCACTAACTCATCTCTCCCCCCCCCCCCCCCCCGTGTCGCCAGTGGTGAACCGCACGCACCCGGAGCAGCGAGCCGACCCCTTCACTCCGGCCGGCGTGGTCACCTGTCTGCTGCGACTCGGCTGGCTGATTCGGCGCGACGAGCAGGACACGCACGAGATGTTCTACGTGCTGGTGAGCACTCTGCAGGAGGAGCCTCCGCCGGCAGCAGCACTCTCCGCTGATGGGCTCCGCGCCGGAGAGGGATCGGTGGAAGCGGACACTGGAGAGCCGCTGGTGGATTGGGGCGCCCTCGGAGCCAGGATGCGCGGAGATGCCAGAGACATCTGTGGCGCGGGATTGACGAGAGGCGGCGCGGGCGTGACGAGTGGCGCCCCTGGGACGGAGAGGAACGGTGGTGGAAAGAGGCCGGTTTCTCTGGTAAGGCAGGAGCGGAGTAAGAGGATGGAGACGGTGGCGGGGACTGGTGTCCAGTCTCCCTCGATGCCGGACGGTGTGACTGGTCCGTGTGACGCTGTAGGCGATCGGCTGCCCCGTGAGAACGGTGACTCGGCTTCCACGCCGGCCAGTGATGATGACGGTGGTACGGCAGTTTCTCCGGACGAACGGGGTGACCAGTTGAAGGAGTCGACGGCATCTACTGACTCTGCGACGTCCACCTCGCGGGGAGGATCTCAAGCGACATCGCCAGAGTCTCGGCCAGCCACCGACAGCAGCAGTCATGCCGCGTCGCTCGCTGACAGTCCTCCAGGGCCCAGCGGTGCCCCGACCGCCACCAAGAGCCCCACGGAGAGCTCTATCTCTCCTGTGGCGAGCTCTCCGGCGACTGGAACCTCCCGCGGGGCGGTAGGTCGCCGTCAGCTGCAGGGTATCGTGCACCGGGTGCGGGGTGTCGGCGCACCCGGCTGGCGCAGCTCACCGAGCGCTCTGAGATCACCCTTCACCGGCACCGTCTCCACTCAGCTGGTCTGCCAGGCCTGCGGGCACAAGGTGAGTCGAGCGCGGCCGCTCCCCGGGGGAAGGAGAGGGGGAGGGTGAATGTTGGGGACTTAAGTATCTGACGAACGTTAGACTATTTCTTGGGGTATTGTTGACCCGCATATTGCCTCGCAGTTGACGCACCCACCGAACTTAGTGCGGTGACACTGTTGAATGCTCAATGCTCCTATAGTGCAGCAGCTTTTGCGCTAGTTTTGCTTTCAATTTCGGACAGTTTTCCTAGCTCATCTCTTTTTGCTATAAATATCCTGCCTTGTGAACTCAAATTGCCCTGAATAGATGGTAGGCGACTCGTGATATGGAGTTCAGACTGTTGCTTTCGTTATCGGCGAGTCTGTACTATTTTCATCTGGATATTGCCTTATTTTAGCTAACCTGCTTGCAACTTGCAAGCGATCGGAGTTTAATTCTGCATCAACATTTGAGCCGTAAACGGCGGTGTCTATCCAGGCATGAGGCAGTGAATCGCTAGCCACTATCTCTTTTTATCGGCGGAAAACTTTAGCGCCGGTACACCGCCGGGCTGATGAGATACAAGAGCGGCAATTTATTGTGGCGGACGAGCGGTGGTGGTGCGGTCGATACCTGTCTGACGGTAATTTGTCCGCGCTTGGACCACCGAGATATCGACTGGCAGTCATTAAATTTGTGGACAAGGCGGTTCGACGGTAACCACACTGGTTCGAACACCGGGAATGGATTCGGCAGCGATAAAAACAGGCGGCGATGTAACTCAGGCGCCCGCTTTACTGAGTGAGAGTGGTTCGCTGGCTAAAATTAGACACAAGGATGGGTTGATGGCCCTAAGTCGCTATTTCAGTCAGCTGTGCCGGAGTTCAATGAGCTGAATCTGCCCTTGTTAGATATTTTGCCGACTAGTGATCAAATGAATGTGTTTTTAGTAAATCCATAATAGTAAATCCACAGCAAATCCATAATTGTTACGGAGCGAGCGAAGCGAGCGTACAGTAGTCTTTCTGCTGGGGGAGGGGGGTGTTTGAACACCCCCCTTTCTAACTCGGCTCCTGGGCCACGTAGCGATACGCGGAAGGCGGTGTTCGAAAGAGCGTCAAAAATAATGAGGAAATCACTTCGGTCAATTTTTTGGTCAGGTCAAAGGTCAGGTCACCGAAGGTCATTGAAGGCAAAATTTCGCCGATTTCCAGGTCGAATATCAAAATTTGAACCCATCCGTTCGGAAAAAAAAAGACAGGAGGTCAGAATCCACCCTCTCCCCATTAGGGCGCGTTCGGCCGAATGGGGTCTTTGTAGTCTTTCCTTAGATTAACGGAAATTTCTGAGTATGAGCGGCCGGCCGGCCGTGGTCACGCTTTTGCGAGGCTTATATCTCAGCAACCACTTGACCGATTTACATGCGGTAATTTTTGTAGGGTAGCTTCATTCCTTCTACCAAGTATTGGACTATTCCCGATGCATGTGGGTGACCCCTTATGCACGTGCCACGTGCAAAACGAAGAGGTGTCACTTTTGCAATTGTTGCAATATCTCGGTAACTACTTGGCCGATTGCGCTGAAAGTTGGCATGTAGGTAGGCACCCACTATGAAATGCATATCCATGTGCCAGAGTTGAGGTGCTGCTGCACGTGCGCACGTGCAGGGGTCGATTCCAGATCTCGAGAACGGCTGGATCGATGGCGCTCAAATTTGGTACATGGTTAGGGACCGGTTAGTAGGGTGCCGTGCAAAAGTCAGTTGGGACCCATTTTGCACGTGCGCACGTGCAGGGTGCCGCCTCCAGATCTCGAGAACGGCTGGGCCGATTGTGCTCAAATTTGGCACATCGCTAGAGACCGGTTAGTAGGGTGCCGTGCACAACTCAGTTGGAGGTACCCCCTCGCAATTTCGCACGTGCAAGGCTCACCCTCTCGCTCGCTCCGTTAGTCGCCCCAAAAGGCGTTATACTGGTTTATGTACTTATTTGATTGAGTGCTGCCGAACAGTTTATTTCAGGCATACCTAAAGGTATCACACTCGTTCCGTTTTCGTCTCGATCCTGCTTACGGTTTTCTTGTTTTGCATGTGTTCTAGATTTGGGCACGATTTTATCGTCTCAGGCTGAAATTAAATGGCATGCTTTGGCCAACTATTTTTTTGCTTTGAATTAGAGATTGCAATCCCGGGATCGGGATCCCGGAATCCCGGCGGGATTTTAATCCCGATCCCGATCCCGAAATTCCGCCAATCCCGGGATCCCGAAAAAAATCAGTTTTTCACCATAAAAAGAATGCAGCCGCTGCACGAGTCTTGTTTACACTGTTCATGGTGCTTAGTGACATAAAGCAGAGAAACTATTTAGCTGGCACCCCGTACCGGCCGTCCACAATTGACCGTGTTGGTAGCTCCCGGGTATCACCCACAGCGGATAAGCCGCTTAAATGTGTACGAAAAAGGGTCCCGAACGTCAAAAAATTGCAGCATCAGTGCAGCAACATCTCTATCAGGATCACGGATCGTGGAGTTAAGCGATTCTGACTTGTCCGTCCGTGGCCGGAACAAAAGAGGTCATCAAGACAGTGTTTGAGCTCGTGTCGCAGAAAAATGCCACAGATGTCGGCGCAAGTGACGGCAGAGCTCACTGATTCAAACGTTGAAGACGGTAGGGTGGAGCTCTCCCAGTCAGTGACTCTGCCCTCAAAGCGACTTTGGAGCAAAATCTGAGAGACATTAGTGATGAAAGCGGAACCGGAAGGTGAAGTGACCAATCGACGTCTTGAAAACATTGTGAAATAGGGAGCTGCCAAATTTTGCGTACACTGGTCGCGAGTTTTAACCCGCGCACCGACGGGGGTCTGCGCCAACTTAGTACCGACGGGGGGGGGGCGGATGACCGCCCCCCCCTGAGATCTCGAGAACGAAGCAAGATAGCGACAAGCGGTAAACGGCATCGGATACGCACGGTCAAGATCTACAATTTTTACTAAGGTCATTTTCAGGTCAGGTCAAAGATGACGTCACAGGGGTCGAAAAAGTCAAAATGGCGGCGCTAAATATGGAGAGAGTTTTTCTCGAATAACTTTCGAATTAGTCAAGATAGGAACAAACTAAGGGCATCATCGTGATCCTCTCGTCAATCCGCATCGAATGATATATATGTTGACCTCGAAAGGTCAAGGTCAAAGGTTGACCTCAGGTCACGTGACCTCGAGGTCATCATGTATATCATTCGATGCGTCTTGACGAGCTGAACACAATGAGACCATCCACGCGTCTGTATCTTGTTCCTGTACGGAGTTATTGGCCAAAAACCTTTGGTGACCTTTGATGACGTCACATGACCTCACAGCTGCCCAACAGCAAAACAGACCTCAAGGTAGTGAAGGTTGATCGTATATGAAGTCATGTATGGTATATGGGGCCATTCCGACCCGTTTTAGTGGTAAAAACAGGGAGTTGATTTTTCCCCCATTGACTTATAATGGGGAGGTCGCGAAATTGACCTGTCCTTAGGTCACCGACATCAAAATTCCGAGATATACAAATTGTAGCTACTAATGACCTAATAACATCCTGCGACTTTCAAAGGCCTCCGACATCTACTGTAGCTCTGGCACGGTGACAAAGTTGCAAAAAAGTGACTTGAGGTTGGGTCATTCAAAGTAACCTGGTGACCTGACCTTGAAAGTTAGGAGGTTCAAACTTGCACACCATGTGCAAAATTGATGAGAGAATAGTCGCACCAAATTTCGCGGCGCTACGCGCCGCGGTTTTCCTGCTATCCGCGAAAAACCTCAGGGGGGGGGGGGGGCGGATATCCGCCCCCCGTCGGTGCGCGGGTTAAAATAGACAGACCTACCAACAATGGCTTAAAATTGTCGCGTTAATACGAGTAGCGTAGACGAAGAGTGAGTGAGGCGTGGATGTGCTGGAACCCGTCTGAATGACGAGATAGTAAACGCAGTGGTCGGCGCACAGTTTTATTAAAGGTAGTGTGCCACCTTTGAAAGATTTCCCATTTTATTTTTCCTAGGATAAGAAGCTTCTGTTTTTACATAATATCGCAAAAAAATCAAAAATGGGCCTGGAATAGTGCCTTTTTCGCCTAAAAGTTTTTCGGTTTTTAGATATGTATAACAACTGTAGTGGGCTCACCTGCAAACAGGCGTCGGGCAACAATCGCGAATGCGGCGCACTTGTGACAATAAGCAAAGGTCATTATAGTGTTACGACCATACGACGTACGGGAATGAGTTATCAGCTGTCTAATCGTAGACAACACAATGTCGAGCCTTAAACTGTAAGCCCGTATTGGTATTGTTTCTTTTATTTGGCTGTCGAACATTATTTATGGTTTGAAATATGATTTTATGTAAAATAATTGATATGAAAAAGCCGTCTTATAAGTTATGACCCCATTTCACCACACGCAAGTGGCAGAAATGACAATGATCAGCTGACGCATTTTTCTTGGCCGAAGTCAGAGCGCGCGGCCCGACGCACCACGCGTATTTGGAAATTCCGACCTCGACGAGCATCAGAAGCCACCTAACAGGCGTGTTCCAAACCGCAGGAGATGATGATGAACGGGTTTATCGAAACTTGATTGGATGAGCATATCGGTAATAGCGATTTCAGTGTGTGCATTTATTGTTCATAGTGGTGTGAAATGTGGTTGGGGTACGACCGACAACCCGTCGGGGCGAATTTCGCACTGGGGTACTCAAAATTTGAAGAATTTAAGACGTTTCCATGAGTTTTGAAGGTATGGATAAGTTCTAAAAATCCGGTTCTCCTTATCTGGGCCATTAACTCCATACGGTCCAAGAAAGCTGGCACACTACCTTTAGGCCAATTGGGGTAATACTAATCAAATCGAAACGTTTCTTTCGCAAATTCAATCGTGTTTATTGCAAATGACATGGTCTAAGGATGGCTTTTGGTTGCCTCTTTGTTTGTGGTAAGCTAAAAGACCCAAAATATGTCAGTAGGAAATTATTCTTACGACCTATAGTGACAAGACCGGGATCCCGGGATCCCGGGATCTCGAAATAAAACTTTCGGGATCCCGGGATTGTCAAAACGTTCCGGGATTGCAATCTCTACTTTGAATGTTAGGTCCCAAAACGACGTCGTAGGAATATCTATGGCTATTTTACGGCTCATTCTGATTTCCGAAATCAAACAACGATTGATTTAATACCATCTTATTGAATTTCAAACATTTCAGATGTATAGCGAAGGGATAACAATTTGCAAAGTGCATTTGGACCCGGGGATAGCTTTCTTTGGGCCTCGAGATGGCTTGCTTTTGTTCACCTGTTTGTTCAAGTCTCAAAGGATCGGCGTTGAAATTGAATTCTGGCTTAGCTGTTATTTGAGAACAGCCGATTCCCGGCAGACTGTGGGCTCGTTCTCGGCATTGTAACGTATTGATTGCATCGCGAAGGAGCCGGGAAATGGATCGCCAACGATCGGCATCCTAGATAGAACCCATTGACCTTGCACCGGCAATGGCCATGTAGATTGCGATTATTGATCGCTGCGATTACCGTGGATTGTGCTCTAGCGCAAACTTTTTGTCCTATTTATGCATGTTTTGAAAGGGATCGTCTTTCCTATGCAAACTATGCATGTAACATCAATTGGGATCTAAGTTGATAGGTACTCGCGAATCGCACTTCGGTCCCATGTGGATGGGACTTAGATTCATTATTTGCAGACTACAGCGTGTTGATATTCCCACATCTAGCGGGCTTATTTTTACACGATATTCCAATAGGAAGTCTTGATTTATAGCAACGGGTCACGTAAGTGTTCAGTGGTAGAAAAGTTAATAACTTTACAATATGAACAACATATAAACAAATCTTCCAGTCGTTCCAACCGCCTTTAATTAACAAAGACAGTAAAAGACAGTAAAATTAACATTGGGGTCGACGATCGGATTCGTCTTGTTTTTTTTTTGTTTTTTTTTTTTGTTCTTCCGCATCTCGCACCTACTGCAACAGCATGAAAGTTTTGTTACTGATGAATGTCTGAACGTGCCACCCTACCGGCACGTTCAGAACGTGTTAAGAAGGAATCGCTAGGATATTACTGCATTATTGACGTGACCGACAGAACCAACGGCCTCTACTAAGATATTACTGCAATATTGACGTGACCGACAGATCTGAAGGTCGACAAAAGTCGCTTCCTCTCCTTTATTCAGCCGTCGACATTTTCATTGTTACACTCCGCACATGTTATATTATCAATCACAGCCATTGTGGTGTGTCTCGCATGCTGTGCCGTCAATATTTCTTGACACTCCAGTGTCTGTTTTCTCTGTGCCGTCACTGTGTGTCTGTGTATGTGTCAGTTCTCGCTTTATGCTGCGCTGATCGGTCCCGATAGCTCTTCCGCCTCGTGCCGTCTGTCGCCAGCCTACACGCCATCGCAGCGTCTTTTGTCACATTGATGGTTCGTTCCGTTATTGTCAGGCCGCCAGACCTTGTATCCGGTCCTCACCAGTGCCATGTCCACACAACCGTGCGGGGGCGCAGGGAGAGGGAATGCCTCTGAGCTTGTACCCACTCCCGTTCCATCTCACTCGATCACCGCGGCGCCGCGCCGTCCACCCCGCCGCCGTTCTGCTCTGTTCTGACCCCTGACCCCTCCCCCGACACCCCGTGTGTCCGGCAGTGCGCCGTCCGCTGGGAGAACTTCGAGTCGCTGTCCCTACCGCTGCCGGCGGCGCCGCGACTACAGGCGCTCAGCCTACCGACCCTACTCGGCCAGTTCAGCGCGCCAGAGACCGTCCACGATGTCAAGTGCGACTCCTGCCAGCGACGCGGCCGCTTCTCCAAGCGCTCTTTGGTTGCCAAGGTAACGCTACTGGTGCGCCGTATGACGGCCGACCGCCGCCGCGCGTCCAAAGTGGAAATAGCTTCGCATCGACGTCGCTGTCGCTACCGGCAGCGGTGGGAGAGGGGAGGGGAGGGGAGGGAATCTATCAGCGGCAGTCTCGGCAGGAATTGTTTGACGGAGCCTGTTGCGCCAAGATGATGTGGGGCCGTGGAGGGCCTGCTTGGAGGGGAATGGGAGTGACGCGGAACTCGCTTTATAGACGTCAGGGAATACTCCGGGTGAGAACAACAATAGGCAACTTAGATTGGATCATACGTTGGACGCGTTGGACGTTGGAAATCATGCCATGCCTCGTTATTTTATTAGACGGCCTCTTTCCTTTTCCTCCGATCTTTGATCCTTCTACAATAATACCAGGTTCTACCTGACCTGATGGCACACTCGGTTATACAAACGCCATTTTATCGAAGTTCTTTGGCAGGTTTTATGAAGATAAAGCTGTTGACCATCGAGGTGCGAGCTGCGGGTGGTGAGCCGATTAATAGTATCAGATTTTCTCCAATAGATTTATGTTGTTTTGCTTGTTTCCGCCGCTAGCTTGTAGCGGAGAGCGATGGAACAATTAACTAATTTTCTTTTAGTTATTTGTTTTCTATCCGAAGGCAGAGACCATGCCATCCACGAAGTTTGCCTAGGCTTTGCTTCAAGCTCGGTCCCGTTTGACTTAGTCGGTCCCGTAGCTCAGTCACTAGAGCGTAGGACTCCGCGTGGTGAGAGCAAGCGTTCCCGGTTATAACAGTCCGGGTTCGAAGCGCGACGGGCGCGTGACATTTATGGGCCTCCTGACACGTATGGTTGCGGTTGGTGGCAGGCCGTAGCCAGGCGAAGTCAGTGAGGGGACCGGCCGTGCGCGGCTATGTGCGCACGGTAAACTTTGGACTCTAAATTCTGCCATAGAACTGGAATTGCGCGATCGGAGGGTAGAGGGCAGGGTCACCGCAACAAGCTTCGCTTAGCGGTGGCTCTGTCCTTGTGAATCCTTCCTATCAAAAGGTTCGGATTAAATTTATAAAAGCTCGTTTTTATTTTTAGCTGCGTGACAATACCTTGTCTGCTGCCATTCGTTATTATATTCTGTTCCTTATTGCGCGTAAATTATGTGTTCCTTTTTCCTCGTCTTAGCATGTAAATACGAAAGAAAACGGATTCTCAATTTACGTGGCTTTACATGGCTCGGCTTTACATGGCAATTGTATGGCTTCTCAGTATGCCGTTTTCTTTTCCGTTGCTAGTATACAATACGTGGATAACTATTCAGCCATTCTTTTCACGAGAGGCTGTGAGACAAATCGGCTGATGACTACCCCACAATGGGGGCATCCCCGCCGCCTTCCCCGCCGCGTGTCACGTGTGGGGCCCGTGGTCGGGCGTCTGACCCGTCACGTGGCACGTGCCGCCCGACGGCCTGATGGACGCGTGATGCCCTCAGGGGCGGTATTATGCATGGCTCAGGCCGGGGCTTAACGGTGCCGTGAGCGGCAGCTGACCGGCGCCGGAGCAAATGTAAGCCGTGAGACGGAACCTACGTCACTGCACCAATACTCTCATAAAAGTAATTGTGATTGTTGTTGCTACGTGTGAGTGATTGCCTGCTGGTGGGCGCAAGAAAATTTACTAATTTTGACGAAGTCGAGATGTTCGCGAGTCCAGGAATGTTGCTCATACTTTGCTGACAGGTTGTTGTCTGTGGCGTCACCGCAGCGACCAGCCGCTGCCCGTGCCGTCAGGGTGTCTGCGGCGCAGCGGTGTTTATCTCTGCCTTTGTGACAGCCTGTCCCGCTGAGACGGCGCTGCCTTTTGCCGCCATCAGTCGTCGGTGACAGGCTGCGAGCAGGCAGCGACACACTGAGTGAATGATGAGCCAGAGCGCCATCCATAAGCGTGGCCCACTGACATTCAACTTCATTTCGACATTCAACCACGGCTGACTCGACTGACAAAGCATTCTTTTATCTATTTTCGGTGGCTGTCAGATCCGCTAAGTCCAGCCGAGGACTCTGATAGATTCACGTTATCTTATTATCTGCACTTGCCCGTGGCCGCCGGACTGCCTTTCACAGCACTCGGCCGACAGAGCGCCCCAGGGCATAAAGGCCAAAGGTCATGGGGAGCGAGCGGAGGGCAACTGGTGCTCAACGGCCGGTGCTGCTGCAGCGCTCCGAATAATCCCACGTGTGTGGGCTAGAGATAAAACAGTCATGGAGCACCACCGCCTCGCCGCCGAACATTTAGAAAGAATGCAGGTGAACAGCAATTTTGCTGGTGGATAATTGATGCGGAGTTTGTGCATAAATTGTGTATTTTTACCTCTGCCGCTCCTAGACATCGTATGTTATGTTAATTATTCGTGTTATTAAATCTCGGATGCTGTGAGGATGGCAAACAATTTCGCTGTTGTATTTAAAGTCTATAACTAGGAGTTGGCATTTGGTGGCGTGCACCCATGAGGTACAAACTGAGCTCTGTCGGAAATGACTACCAAACAATAAAGGTTAGCCTATGCCTCTTCAGGGTAACAGTAATAAGCTGAATATTAGCATACCATTAGATTGGATTATAATATTATTAAATGAGTTTGCAGCACTGTCTGCATCACAAATGACTAAGTACGGGCCTAGATACAGCCGTTCTCACCAAACCCATTAAAGTGCTAGTCACTAGCTCCAATGGCTGCGCTGCGGCTGCGGCTCCAATGGCAATATCTGTGCTGCGGTGTGTCAGCCACCATGTCTCAGGAGTTGAGAGAGCGGCCACGAGGTGAGACGAAGCGGTGCGGGGCGACCACGGGCCGCGCCCGGGATCCAATCTGGGCCGCACGCAAAGTTGGCCGATTGCACGTTCGCTGACGCCCGGCCAAGTTCGGCCCGCCTCTCGGTCTGTTCTATCCGGTCGCGTCCAGCTTCCGCTCGCTCTGAGTCGTCTCGTCTTATCTTGTTCCATCCTGACGTTTTGTATCGTTTCTTCCTGACCCTCCCTGTCCTGGAAATTTATGTCTGTTGTCATGTCCCTGGTCTTCATCTTGCTTGACCCCTCGCATCATTCTTCGTCCTCGCTGCTCTGTCATAGTCCAGGCTCCGTTTCGGTTCCATCCATTCCAGTTCATCCTGTTCTGCTCAGTGTTCATTTCATACTCTCATCTCAATGCCATCGTCCTTTATCCCCGTCCTTACCGTGCCCACTCCATCCCTCTCCATCCCTCCCTGCACCGCTCTACCCCCCCCCCCCGCTCATCCCCGCCCCTCTCGCACCTCTCATTTCGCTCGGCTGGTTACCGGTGCGTTGCGGAGGACTGCAGCGCTGCCGCCCGAGCCGGGAGGATGACGTCGGTCGATATGCCGCCGAAGTTTGGAGCACGCACCAGCGCCGGGCTATATGCGGCGCGATGCAGTCGTGCGATGCGTTGCCTAGCTGGACGAGTACATTGGAGTAGATCGATGTTCGTCATATTGTGCGTATTACTAGTGTGTATCAAGGCGTGATTTCCACTATGTTTGGAGCGTAGTGGGTGAAAGGCCGAGTTCCAATTTCTCGGTCTAGTTATGCAGGCCGGTCGGTTGGTCGCCGGGCGTGCGCGGGTCTACGTGTTGACGCGGGCGTCTGTCAAGCACAGTGTGCGGGCAATATTGGCCAATGGCGACGGAGTGCTCGTTAATCATGTGTGCTGCAAGTGACAGCTCGCTGCCGATCCGCCGGAGGGCCGGTCAAGGCGGGTTCTGGTGGGATTTTCTGTCGTCCTAAGTGACGGCCGGCTAGGTCAGCTTACGGCGACGCGGCGGCGACATTTGCTGCGTGCCTGGCAACCGAACGTACCAGCCGGGGCAGGTTTATGAAGTCTGTGTGATTGATCGGCGGTGCACACATGCAGTATGCAGCCGACTGTATTGGATCGGGATGGCAGCTGTTCAGTTCCAAACACGGTTTGTGTGACGCTTTACGGTCGTCGCTCCCTGGTTTTACGGTCTCGGGAGATGCTGGGAAATGTGGACTGCTCGTTGGTGGCTACTGTCACCAAGTTTTGTTACCGATGTCCGTGACAGGCGTCAGTTACGACTTTGAGGTCGTTTTCCCATGCCGCCGACGGCCGATCAGAATGGAAACGAATAGGGTGCGGTCTGCGGATGACGTCACAGCCAGTCGTCTGATGTGACGTCATCTGTGAGCCTGGGCCGTGAAGCCGTAAAGACCAGACAGTCGGCTCTTCAGTCGTCGTAAACGACAGGTGGCTGCTGCAGAACGACTTTGTATGTTTTCCGGCTTTGAAGTGTGCCGCCCTTCCGTGACAAGCTGCCGTTTTGCAGTAAAATCTTATAAGAGCGCATCTTACTGTTTCTCTCTCGCCAGTCGACCTTTGAAGCCGTTCGAAAAGGGTGAATAAAGACACATTCTATCGTAAGCTCCTTATGCATTCGGCTGATGCGCAGCGTTTTGTTTAAACAGGCAACTGTTGGAGCGCAGTTGTATTTCATTCAGCTCAAGAGAAGGCTGGGCTTTCAGGAACTTAAAAAGAATAATAGACGAGCGTTTCTCCCAGGCTTTATTTGAAAATGTGACGCCTCGGGCCACTTTACGAAACCTGAGTATTAAGAAATGTTTACTGTGCAGATAATATGACCATCCGTGAGGATAAGTTTATTGTAATGGTACGTTATCAGTAACTCGTGCTGTTTACGAGGCATTCACCCAGGAGGACCTAGCGTTGTACGCAGCTTAGAGACTATCCCACCTTTAACATGGGGTTTGAGTTGAGATAGCCAAGTTTGCGGCGAGGTTCAGAAACCACTATCTATCTAGGTTGCAACCCCCGCGGCCTCTTGGTGTTGAAGAAATTTGTTCCCTTCATTTGAAAATGGGCCTTGTACAAGGCCCTATCTTCAACATGGAGCGACCGTTAGTGTGACGTCACCTCGTTTAGTCATTCTGATTTAAATGGGGTTGTTCATTGAAAAATCGCTTAAAACTTGGTCTGAACTTTGTTGTGGTGCCTACAGAGTAAAAAGAATCAGCTTTATGACAGTAATGTGGCCTGGGGAAGGAGGTAATTTTGGGCTGTGACGTCACATATTTGAAAGTTTGTGTTTGGAATATGGGAAGCCTAAGATGTTTAATGAAAAATAAATGCCAGAACCGTGTTCCTGGTCATCCAATCTATAAAGTCGGGCACAATTTAACTGGTTTTAACAACATTTTAGAAGGTGGGATAGTCCCTTTAACAATCATTTTAACTACGTCTGACTGAAGTAGTCTGGGTAGCGGCTGTGGCAATCGCATGTTGGCGAGATAGGCAAGGTGCCTCAGTTCAAAGTGAGCCAACTAGCCCAAATATACGGACTTCTGTGGTCATTCTGTGTTGACTGAATCCTAGATATTTGCGTAGCCGGACCAGTTTTCAGTGCAGCCTCCTGTCAAAACCATTTATATAATGCTTCCGACGAATGCCTTCACGTGAGTGCCGTCTACCCAAATGGCAGTTATCCAAACCGGTGACTTTCCCTAAGTTTGTACTTAATTCGGGCATCATTTCCACGTGGACCGTTTAGTTTCTCACTCAATAAAAGAGCAGCCTCCCAAGAGACCGCCTGGTGCTCTCGTTTCGAGCCGGTGAAGCACCGATTGCTTGGACAACTTTTCACTTAACCGATTTACTCAGGTTGTTTGGAACTTTAGTGGTAACGAACGATATCTTCCTTTCCATGAAAAAGGAAGTTATTTATTGATATTGAAATTATCTCCATTAGTGCAAGTGACTCTTTTCTTATGGCCTCATTGCGTTTACTTTCCAAGACCCTGGTCAAATAAGCATTTAAATCATAAATGCCTACTTACGACATTCATAAATGCCTACTTTTAATTGTTCCATCAATTATGGCGCGTCAAGTCCATGGCTGTTACGCAAATTTGACGCAGTCGCCTTTGCTTCCACGTCCACTCCTACTCTCATATGACCTCTTCTGACCTGCCTGCTCTCTGTCTCCAGCTACCGCCTGCACTCTGCCTTCATCTGCCCCGCACTACGTGGCAGAACAACGGTCAGGCAGGCAAGCGGGGCGACCATGTCGCCTTCTACGAGACGCTGAACATGTTCCCCTACACGTACGCCGCTAGTGTCACGGTGAGGAACGGAATTCAGCCCCGGAGTGTAGGTACGGCTAGCGATAGATGTGTGTGGTAGAGTAATAGTTGTAGTATCAGTGAATAGTGATTACGTTGTGTATTTGGTGGATCAGCGCGTCCATTGGTAGTGGTATGGAGTAAATGGTCACCGCTCGGCGTTATGGACTGGCCAATTTACAGCTTGACAGATCCAACAAACACTCAATAGCCGTGTTTGCTGAATCTACATGTGTGTATGCAGCTAAGTGGTGTCTGCGTGACAGGTTGATGAATATGAATGATTTCATTACGTCATTCATGATTTCTCGGTTTGTCACAGCAAAGCGCATTACTGACTGATTTAGTTATTCGCCTTTTCGCTGTATTCGAAGCGGATTCGGTGTTATAAGCGTTATTCCGCTCCGCCGCCGGACTCGGGTTGGACCGTGACGTGACCGGTACGGAGGTTCTGCCAGACCCCCCCCCCCCTTCAGTCCATCGGAGTGGCCCCGTCTCTCTCTCTCTCTCTCTCTCCGGCGACACTTGGGCGTCACATCGTCCCCATTGTGCCGGCCGTCTCATCAGCGCAGCGCCGGAACGTCCGCGCGAAGAGCGCCCTTTTACCGGTGACAATCGAACTCTGATTACTCCCGGGAATCGGCAGCCCGTGCTCAGTTCTTCATCGCTCGTTCGGTGTGGAAATGATCCGTCCCTGAGGGTTTGAGCGCAGCATGCCGCGACGATAAATATGGACGCTGAAGTCTGACCAGACTGGCAGTGATGTTCGCCCACGAATACCAAGGCCCTAATCATAATGAAATCTCGCTCAGCTATGGTGTCATCTATTTCTGTCGTCTTTTTTCTATTCAGTGTGTTTTGTCCATTATTCATAGGTAGTGATTGTGCCTGTATCAGAATGTTTCTTGCTACATCACAGCATTATGAAGTGTTACTCTGTCCGACTGTTTTCCACCGTATCGCAGTCTCACTGTTCCGTTTGTATCGCTGTGACTTTTCAGACTCCGTCACCGGGCTCGTCCCATCCATCCGACTCTCTGCGTCACATGGTATCTCAGTCTCACAGCTGTCCCCGTGTCTTACAGACTCCGTCCCCGGGCTCGTCACCGCCGTCCGACTCTCGGCGTCACGTGTACCGGCTAACGGCCGTCATCGTCCACTCGGGAGGCGCCCATTCGGGCCACTTTGTCACCTACCGGCGCCGCGCTGACCCCACCGACTCCAGGTGAGCCGACACCTCACCTCACCTACCGCCGAGCCCGCAAACTCCGGGTGAGCTAGCAGCCTACTGACCCCAGAATCCAGGTGACATAACACCCTACCGACTTCAGAATCCAGGTGACAGATACCCTACCGACCCTAGAATTCAGGTGACATAACACCCTATCGCCGCCGCGCCAACCCCGCCTTCGCCAGGTGAGCTAGCACCTTATTCGGTCACCTAACGACACCGCCAATGCCAGGTGAATTAGAACGTGTCACCTACTCACGCCAGGTAGGGTAACTCCTCATCTCGTAATTGACGAGGTGAGGAGTTACGCTACCGTATCGACCTAGTCGCCTTTTGGACAACAGGACGTAAACTTCCATCCCTCCCTCTATCCATCTCATAACTATCGTGACTCTTCCAAACTCCAATAGGATGCACTCCGGGCACTACGCTCCCATTCCGGATTTCCAAACACACCCGCCTCGACAACAAAAGACGGCCCCGGATCCCCCACGCCGCGTACCCTCCCAGACGTCCCGAGTCGACCCGACCTCGGCGCCAGGTGCGCCAACTCACCTGGACCCCATAACCCTACCTCCACCGCGCCGAGGGGCGGATTTACGGTAGACCGTGCTATCTACGAAATGGCTCTGCTCGATATTGGATATTTTCTGAACTTCAGCAGCCGTATTGATAGCGTGGTCCAACGAGGTTTGCCCGGGCCGGATGACCTGCTCGCTGACGACATTGAGGTGGAAGTGAACACAGGTTTGATGTGGTCGTGGGTGAGTGTAGCAAGGCAGCCGCTGAGCCGTACTCTAGCTAACACAATGACGCAAGTTGTGTGACATTTGACCTTTTCATTACCGCCGTTGATTGTGATGGGTCGTCAGGGTAAAGGGCAATAGAAGACTGTTAGTGTCCGATGTGACATTAAATTGATCTACAGGATGCATTGTAGGATGCATTGCATAGGATGCAATGCATCCATCCAATGCATCCATGCATAGGATGCATTGTTCATTTCAATTCCTCCGGCTTTACTCTGTCTTGTTTCACCAGTTATCCCACATCATCATCGTATCATACACTTCAGAAACATTCAGAGGAACCGTCTCCCATTCCTATTCCACTCGGGCAGCCGCCTGTTTCAACGCTCCGTCCTTATCTCGACCGCCAGGCGTGGCATGTCCCAGCCTGGTTACGCCCGGTCGGCGCGCGTCGGACTATAGAAGCGGCTCTCCCCGGGGGCTGTGGCTGTGTGTCGGGCCGGAACGCTCGTTCATTGTGACGCCAGTGGCCGGCACTGTTTGTCTGCTGGTGTACACATCGGCGGACGCGGACTGACGGGCACGGGGCGCCGGTCCGCGGGGCGCCGGGCGGCTCAGCGGGCGCCCGGCGGCCTGTTCAGAGGTGCGCCGGTGGCGGCCGGCCGTGTATCCTCCGCCGGAATCCCGCTCCCTGCGCCGCCGAGCAGAGATGTGCTGAGGTCAGCCGAGCCGGCCGGTATCGCCGGCGGCCACGGCTGTGCGGCTGTCTACGCCCGACTCTGAGGGGTTATTGCGGCGGCCGACCGCCGCCGGCACTGTGACCTTTGGTGTCGTGCTTTGTTCGCTGGGACGGTAGACGGCGGATGTCTATTTGGGGAGACGTGGGACAGATGCGCCGGCACGGGTCTGGCAGGATTGATATGGGTTGGAGGAGGTGAATATGAAGCTTTACGTAGTCATCCGAAAACGTGGCAATCAGTTTGGGAGTTTAGGTAGTGATGGTAGCTTTAGGTAGCTTAACCCTATTAGTGGCAGGCTCCTGGCTACCCCTATTAGTGGCAGGGGGGCTGTTTACGACCCCCCCTTGATATCTCGAGATCTAACGGGCCGATTTTCAAAATTCAAACGGCATGTGATTTCGCTTAACGTGATCTACATTTCTAAAAAATAAAAATTAAAAAAATGTCAATAGGAGGGTAGAGGTGGGTAAAAACGGGCAAATTGCAGATACATTTTAGACTGTTTATCACGGCCAGGTTTCTGAACCAATCTTAACGTAACTTTTGCCGATCGATAGAGAATGAACCAGGAAGTCACATGGATCCTAAAAATATGCATTTTCAAAAATCATAGGCGGATACAGATCATTGAGTTTGGGGGTACACAAAAAGTATAGTAAATAAGGTTTTTGTTGGTACTGTTTCTAAAAAGGGTGGTAATGGTCTTGTTATGTTACAATTTTCTTATGAGAGAACGACTACAATTGTATTGGTCATGCATAGGCGGTGTCAGGGCACCTATGTTGGGAGGTAAAACATAACCCCCCTTTTTGGACGCCTGGATCCGCCTATTATAGCAAAAACGTGTCAAAAGAGGAGGCACAATAACTTTGTATATGTTATCACATGATACCTTTCATTCACTGTTCGTAAAACTGGTGCATACAGTTATAATGCATCAGCATCGTGATCTTCGCCCAAATGACTCGCTTCACGAATAGGACCCCCCAATTCCCAGTGCTCTGGAGCCGTCCATGGTAAAGTTATGAACTTGAAATTTTCAGGGAATGTGCCCAATTTAGTTTTAGGAAAAGTCAGAAAATTTCAGCATCGTAGCTTCAGCGGTTTCGGAGATATTCCCGAAAAACCTGAGGGGTGGATGAAAACAACCCCCCCCCCCCCTGCCACTAATAGGGTTAAGAACCTCACATTAAAATGCAGCTAAATAAAAGTTACATCTGTCACAACGGCTTATATTTAATAATCACTCATTTGCTATCCGGAATCAAAATACGATTCTTGACATTTTGCCAGATATCTGCAATAACTCGAGTACAGGGAGATCGGTTCGGTTAGTTAGTGTCCCCTCACGGCTCTAACCGCCCCGCCCTCTCCCCAGTTGGTTCTACACCTCCGACACCCTGGTGAGTCGCGCCTCCGCCTCCGAGGTCTTCTCCTCCGCCGCCTACATGCTCTTCTACGACCGCGTCGCCCCGTCGGCGGTACCTGGGGCGGGAGCGTCCCCTGTGGCAGCAGCTCTCCTCTCCCCCGTGGGACCTGCGCTGCTCTCTCCGGGGCCGAGCTCCCCGCTTCAGGGTCCTCTCGGAGGACACTGATCTCGCTTGGAGTGCTGAGCTTTCAGAGCCGGACTGAGCTTAAAACGGGCAGGGCTGGACGGGCTGGACCTATCTGATGAACGTAATGAAGACAGTGATGTTCGCGCTCGGACCATCGTGATCGAGTAGCTCGCTGCGGCTGTGATGATGAGCTGGCGTCCGTGACCCGGTGTATGTTTTGTGCGGACGTTGATCATGTTTGTGTGTCGTGGGATGACGCTAAATGACAGTGAGTTGTCTACCCACGCATTTCCTACTAGTCGGTGCGCCAGTCGCTCGTGGTCGGTCTCAAGGGAGCAGCTGACGGCGGCGTGGGCGGAACTTGTGGCGTCAGCTATGTTCTGGCGCGGTGCGTGGGAGGCGGAGCGGTCGCCACAGTGTGAGAGCGAGCGGCTGTGACTGTCAGACAGGCCCGCTTTCAGCCCGTCGGCCGGTAATCCGCGCGGCGACAGGGTCTGAGCGCCACAGGCGAGAATGGCCGCTCTGAGTGAGCTGGATGGTCTTGTCCGCTCGTCGCAGGCCTCAGGTGACCTTTTAATGAAGACATCGCTGAGTGATACGACTCGGTAAACGACTGGAGTGTCTGAAACGGCTGTGGGGTGTCGTTATTCTACCAAATACAGGGCTTCCGAATAGCTGCGATGTTGATTTTAACTCCCGGGATGTGACGGAGTAGAACGTTGAAGAGAGACGGCGTCTGGTTAGCTGTATTGCTTGACTATCATTGCTGAACCATCGTTGGGGGTTAGCGGAGAACAGCAGATGATGGACAGTCACAGGCCTTACACAGGTGGGTGACTGATCTACGAACTGGGGGTCGAACCACACCGTGCAAAAGACTAGTACCTGATTACAGCCCCACGTGAGTCCGCGTGAGGTCAGCCCCGTCCTGCCAAACTACCCTGACGTGCTCCGA
Organism: Amphibalanus amphitrite; assembly: GCF_019059575.1. Taxonomy (NCBI): domain Eukaryota; kingdom Metazoa; phylum Arthropoda; class Thecostraca; order Balanomorpha; family Balanidae; genus Amphibalanus; species Amphibalanus amphitrite. The sequence goes on from NW_024881662.1 coordinate 655,784, forward strand.
GGCAACTGGGGCGGGAATAATGACACCAAGTACACAATCACACGGCTGGAAGAGTCGGTCGGCACGGGCGAAACGGGAATCGACAACACTGAACTTGACTAGCGACTTGACATGAGGAAGTAGCTCGCAGACTATCGGTGACGTTGCGTACTCCTCTCATGTGCCATCAAACCCAGATCAATCGACTTCACGTCTTACACAATCACGTCAGCACAGATGTCCCGCATTCTCAAAGACTAACTGAATGCTGATGTCTCGTGCTAATACAACAGTCACCAGATAACACTACAAACACCAGTGTCCTAAAGTCTATCACGGAATACGGCCTAAAACGACCGCTCAACGCGGAACGCCAGAGATGGACTCACGTCTCAGCCTATCAACAATAAGAAATTCAACTAGAGTCCTCACTGCTCACAATATTCCGAGCGTACGCTCTGGGTAATAAATCTCAATAAGGTCGGATTCTGTTGCATGTTTTCGCATTCGTAGACATTTTTCTCCTTCAACCCACCGCAAAGTTAACCCTGATTGTTTAATCATGCTCGAATGATGGGTTACTCGCCAGGGAGTTGAGTGCCGAATCGAGCGTTGGCTCGTTCATCAAATCTAATGTAGGGGCCTTGCGGCTATTCAGAAGCGTAAAGCTGGTTCTTCCTGACACACCTGTTGCTAAAGTCGGCTGTTTCCACTTTGCCAAACCAATGTGTGGGGATATGGCGTGACTCGGGTCGGGGCAGAATGCAGTAAAATGCGATGAAACAGCCTGGAAAGAGGCGCTTTGCAGACTGGTGCTGAGACCTGAGTGCGGCCTGCTTTGTGACATGACTAGGTAAAGGTCCTATCCATCAGAACTCACTGATCCTGAACTAGGGTGCCGAGTGCTGGCATTTGCCGTGGAGTGAGTAAAAGGCTTTTGAAGTTGACCACGTTTGTTCAATACTGGTGCGGTGGCCAGGGGCGCGGGAACTACTTTCCGACTGGGGGGGGGGGGGGGGGCACACCATAATAGAGATTAACCTAGGGTACCCCCAAATCTAGTTTTCTCACCGGTTTTAGGCCACTTATTTTTCACCCCTCGGCTTTTTCAACAGAAAAGAAAACATTTGCAAAAAAAAGTGTGGTATTCCGTCTCAAAGCTGTGGGGGCACCGCCCCCACGGCCCCAGAGTTGGTGGGGCAAGCTGCCCCCACTGCCCCCCCCCCCCCGGCTCCCGCGCCTATGGCGGTGGCCGAAACGAAGCTCCAAGGGTCCGTTTTTAACCACTTGTCCTACGTAGAAGCTTATAAGACTATCATAATCTGTGATCAGTGGTGTCATATTCAATGGATGGATGTGATCGTAACAAATGCCTAGCCTGCACTCTGACTTGCTTTTATCTGCGCCGCACGTTTTCCCGACAAGGAGTAGCACAGTTTACTGTTGTGAGTCCGTGAGCCAATGGTTGCTCTTTTAATGGCTGTTGAGTGTGCCGTCTGGGTACCTTAACAAATAGTTTAATCAGTTGGTTGGTGTTAATTTGGGATAGCCGCAGCTTACGCGTAAATTGTCGGTGGGAAATCTAGCTATTCATGACACATTTACATCGACCGCCGATGCTCAACATTATTCCTAACACCATGTCCTCGCCCCGCTCACCCATCCTACAACAATATCACAGGTATATTTAACCGTGAATAAAAACACGCCCATAACCTCCACACTGAGAAAAAAATTGACTCCATATGGGTCAAAACTCTTGAAAATGCTCCCCTGATAACTCCTGAAAACCATCGATAACACCCTTTACAGCAGAGATATTGAGTGTGTTCTAGGGTAACTTTGAGCCTTCCTCATTTTGCGAAAGAGTTTTCAAGAGTTCTTAATGGATGGCGATGACTCCATGTGTGACACCCCATAACTCTGTGACGCAACTCTCCATTACTCCCGAAAAACCTTTCCCGAACGTTCCGACAGGAGTAAAAGGGGAGTTACGAAGCGGTTTTATCATACGTCGCGAGGCTGCCGGTGGCCGCCATCTTTTGCGCGTAGTATACAGCACGTTGTGCGGGGCGGCGGGCGAGGTGTTAGTGAAGAGCGTGTTGACTTAGACGGACCTGACCTCTACAGTGACGGATAATTGGACCTTACTTTGGATTTAAAGGTAAGCTTAGCTATATTTCTCATCATGCTTTTATAGTGCAAAGTGTTATAATGCTGTGATGAGAACATATGGTAACCCCATGTTCTTGATTGGCTGGAATGGTCTTTGTAAGGGTAATCGATTTGTTTCGTTCCTGAGTGAGATAAAGATCGGAAAAATCATGCTCTGAGTTTCTAGGAATTAGCAAATATCATACATAATTTCCCTCGACATGTCAGGTCGCGTGTGTCTCGTCTCGTTCGCCTACCTCTCAGTCTCCTCCCTCATTTTTCCTTCCATCTTTCCTCGCTTCCTTCCTCACTCCCTCCTTCCCCTCCCCTCTCTCTCCCTTTCTTTCTCCCTCTCTCCCTCCCTCCCTCCCTTCCTTCCTTCCTTCCTTCCTTCCTTCCTTCCTTCCTTCCTTCCTTCCTTCCTTCCTTCCTTCCTTCCTTCCTTCCTTCCTTCCTTCCTTCCTTCCTTCCTTCCTTCCTTCCTTCCTTCCTTCCTTCCTTCATCCCTCCCCTCCTTCCCTCCCTCCCTCCTTCATTATTTCCCTCCTTCTCTTTTTTCTTTCTCCTCTATTTCCTCCCACGCAATGTTAAGTGTACCTATAATTTCATGGTTATTAACATTTTGCAGGGGATGAGCTGGAGAGCCTGCATCGCATCCCGCAAGACACGTCGGAAGCCAACGGAGGCCCGCAAAATATCCATCCCACCATCGTGAAAGGAGAGCCGGACGAAGAAGACGCAGTATTCGTCGAGGCCCAGGAGGTGGTAGCGGCACCACCAGACCAAGCATTCCTGCTGTGGTAGGCCGCCTTTTGGATCTTTAACGTCAGAACTCGCCACCGTGTATAGCATATGGAGTGAGATCCCCGGAGAGCGTGCCGCGGCGGAATGTCGAAAGCGTTTGTCAATTTTTTGAGCCTCCCACCGCCCCGGACTATGAATACACATTTCTTGAAATATTTTTTTATCTGTGCTTCGGTACACGAGCTTTGGGTGGTTACGCTATTCGTCCAATATTTATTTTCGAGGGGGAAGGGCTAGAGTGGAGTGATGGGAAGTTTGGGTGAGTTTGATTGGGAGTAACTAGAGGTATACCATGAAGCTGTAAACGGAGTTTTGGGGAATAATGGAATGGAGTAATTGGGAGTAATTATGAGGCAGTAAGAGAGTCATTGAGAGTAATGGAAGGGAGTTTCAGGGAGTATGTTGTTTGTTTTGATAGGGTAAAGGAGAGAAATGAAGAGTTTTCTAAAACGGTAGGGAGAGTTGCAGAGAGTTTCTCGAGGGAAGTTTTGGGGTGTAATGGAGAGTTTTGGAGGCGGTGTAATAAGGAGTACCACCTGGGAGTTTTTGGGTGTCGTTTTGGTGAACTCCCCCTGGGGGTGTCATGCGGAGTCAGGATTTTTTTCAGTGCAGGCCCAAGAGCAGCCCCGGCGGTATATCTAGGGCTTCTACGTAACATTACAACAGCCTGACAGTACCTCATACTTGAAGCCCGACTGACAATCACGTATCGAAATTCTGTCCAAGCGACGACTTCTCTGCATGTGGCAGACACAGCATAGTGCCTCCCATCCCGTGTCCAGTGACGCGTTCCTTATTTCTCCCGACCGCCTACACCGGGCGGGTGAAGGCAGCGCTCGGGCTGTCCAGTGTCCACAATTGGTTGGTGACAGCGCCCTGTCCTGTCCTGTCCTGTCCTGTCCTGTCCTGTCCGGCTGTTCCCGACCAGGCAGTCTGGGGATGTCGCATTTTCCCGCACGGCTGCTGTGCTGTGCTGTCCTGTCGAGACCACGGTGAGCTGCTCCGTCCCGCTTGGTTGTCGCCCGTCGCCAACCTGTAATTAAACCAGAGCTGCCTGAGGCGTACAGGCGACTTGTATTGGACAGAGTGAGGTCGGGAGGGAAGGAGGGAGGGGGAGAGAGAGAGAGAGAGAGAGAGAGAGAGAGAGAGAGAGAGAGAGAGAGAGAGAGAGAGAGAGAGAGAGAGAGAGAGAGGGCATGGGGCCATTATGCAGGATAGTGAAAAAGGGTGGGACCTATGCGCAATAATGCAAATGCCTTCCGTTTGGTAGATTTTCGTCCAGTTCATCTGTTTTTTTTTTTTTTGCGAGTGGTATCATTTATGTTATAGGTATCGCCTCAGCATGACTGATCATAATTCGTTTGTCGCATTCGTATGCTTCACTGAGTTCTGGTAGCTTGGATGTCTCACGGACACGGTACAAGTTTGTTATAACTCCCGGTTATCGTTTATATTTATGAGCCTAATTGGTGAACATCTGTGAGTTATCGGCCATTGCGATCGTTTGTCAGAGCTCGGTCATCGTTTGTGAGCTCTCGGCCATCATTTAATCACACTGTCTGCGAGGCGACGATCGGCCTATCGGGTAACGCGCGTCGCGTCATTTTCCGTATCCGTGTCATATTTCTGACAAGGCCTCGACTTTCAGTAGTGTCTCTGAGATCGAGCGCGGGAACGCATCAACGAGGCGGTGCTGCCCGTGGCGTGTCTCGTGTGAGAGCGTAAAGGTGATTTGTAGATCTTTGTGGACATTTTTGGACATTGTATTTTTGTGGACATATTTCACGGATTTTAAGTGAACCCAAGTGCGGCAAGGCATTATGGTTGCACGCTAAAGCCTGGCCAGTGGCCACATCAGCTGGGCAAGAGGCGAAACTTCATGATTATCGGCATTCTTCGTCAACGTAAGTAATTGTGAAAGCTAAATGTTTGACCAAATATGATTATATTTTATTATAGAATAATGAAACATTGGACAATGGTACCGACTGGTTTCGGCCTAGCATTTATTTGAGCCCGACCATCGGAATTGTCTTCCGATGATTTTAATACAGGCAATTTATTTATCAACAGTATTCGAACCAAGATTCGAATGTTTTCGAAGTCAACGGCAATCATTAAGTCTTCAGCAAGACAGCAAATCACCCGCTAAATTCACTTTGCCTCGGGACGGGACATCACAAAATAAAAAAGGAAAGAAGAAAGCAGGACTGACATCTTTTACCAGACCAGCGAAACTGCCCAGGGGCTTATCTGTTTGACCGACCAGAAGCCATTCAACCCCACTAATGTGAGATTTAAACCTCTGGCCTGACCCCTACCCTTTCACCTCGGACCACATTTGTCCCCCGTTCATCCTTGTCGTACGGAGCCGGGTATGCGCTCTATTTCATGATTACCGCGCTCCGTCGGACGGAGTCCGTGTGGGGAGTTCCCGTCTGGGCGCTGCCTGGGGACACCGTGAGTGGACCTCCTCTCTACCTGGCCGGCGCGCCGACCGCTGGATAATGCAGCCTGTGTGCCGGCGCGGCGGCCGCCGGCCGGCCGGGATGTCTTACAGCGGCGTTACATTGATCGCAGCTGGTGCCTATTGATTGCAGCGCGGCCGCGGGCCGTTCGGCGGCCCGGGAGGAAGTCACGGCTCCTCGGCGGGCGCACCTCCGCACACTCCGCACTCCGCAGCCGGGCGCACCTCCACTCCGCACTCCGCAGCGGGCGGGTGTCCGACGAGCAGCGGCAATTAGTCTCTGAGACTGAGAGCGAGCTGGTATGTGTGTCTGAGATGGAGGAAGGGGATGGAAAGAGAGAGGAAGAGAGAGAGAGAAGGGGGGAGAGATAAAGAGAGAGGGAGAGATAGAGAAGGAGAGAGGGAGAGAGAGAAGAGTCAGTTGCAATTGAAGCCGTCTCGTTTCCAAAGCAGGAATAGATGTAATTGGAAAAAGACGAACATAAAAGTAAACGTTGACTTCAGTGTCCTAAAAATAAAAGTAATTTATGTTAAAGGGACAGTATCATCGAAAAAAAAAAATCAATGTATGGAGCTGATTTTTTTTTTACTAGCATTTCTTATTTTTCTGAATCAGAAAAACATAGTTTGAGGACCGAACTCGGTGAAAAATATTTTTTCATGAGCGAGTCATTTTCATGAGCGAACCACCACTACAAGCATGGCCGCCACTTTGGAAGCCTGCGAAATTACTACAGAACTGGCGCAGATAATACATTATTGACGCTACGCTTACGCGGCCGCTCTTCTGATTGAGTTGTCGTTAGGGAAAGGCAGCATTAGGTATTGCCCAGAAGATATCACGTGACAATATTTTCGTACTTGAAGCAAATGTGAAGTACTTTTAGCAGATCAGATGACGTCATACATATACGTCATACATTGGAGGGAGATTGTGATTCAAGCTGGAGGAATTCCTTTGTTGAGCCGCTAGAATCCGAAGGAAACAGCGGAAATTGCCTACGACTATTTAATGAATTTAACGGTGATGAATAAGTGCGAAAAACGTTTTGGCTTTATAAAATTTGATGAAATGACCAGGGTAAAAGTTTTATTACTGGCGGTCAATTCAAAACGGCGCTAACATTTAAACAGTGAAGATAGTGAAGCACGATTCAAAGTGTAGTACACCTTTCGTACTTTGCGCGGCGATAGCGGGATAACGGTGTGGAGCTTCGAGGATCGGTCCTCAGTTCCCGGACCAGAAAGGTGGGGCCTATGCAATGTCAAATTTCATCAAAATGGTGATACTGTCCCTTTAACGTACAATGTAGAAGGCTATTCATATCCACCTGCGCATATCTCCCGCATCGATGACTTACGAATTCAGAAAAAACCTACACATACTCATCCTGGCCTTAATTTATTTTTCAATTGATATAGCAGACATTCTTAGTAAATTATTTTAACCAGAAACAGATGAAATGGATCTCGAATTTTTGTACCGCTCCTTAGTCACTTGGTATTGGAGAGGGTTGGGGTTAACAATTACCGACAGCTGCTCCGCAGCGGTTTGGTTGGGGGCCCATCCCGTAGCCGTAGGGACGGAAGTGTTCCGGTGGGACAGCCCGCCCAGCCGCTCACCCTAGTGACATGCTCCAATCGGAGCCGACCTCCGGCCACGGGCTGCCTGTGAGGTGACCGTCAGCGCCTAACGTAAATGTGTACAGTAAAAAGAATAATGCCCCTTCCTTTGACATTCTTTAATGTTTTTTTCTTCTTCTTTGTGTTAACTTGGACATTTTGGCAAAAAAAGAGAAAGTTTACAGATACTGTGTTGGTGCTCATCTGTGCAGAGGGTAGATAACAGCCCACAAGATCACAAATCAGCCTGCACTCGACACTCCGCAGTGAGCCAACATATATTTAGTGAACGCATATATCGACACCTTTTTTCAACCCTTCAGCTGTTCTCTCGTGATTTTCCGACAAGTTGCATAGAAGCTTTCTAAAAATGTGCAGTCACCCGATTTTTCTCAAGTTTGTCTGTGTTGGCAGATGAAGCAATGCCAGAACAAGCCTACGAACACTCAAATTTAATCAAGATCGGTTGATTGGGCACTTTTTAAAAGGAATCTTTCGCGTTTCCTGGATATTTATGAGAAAACAGTTTGAAAAAGTGTCGATATGGCGTCACTGAGTGCATACATGCGTCACTTGGAGCACGTATGACGTCACTTAGGTCATGCATATATTAGTGGGGGCATATATGACGTCACTGAGGACATATGTGACGTCACTGAGGTCATATATGACGTCACTAGTTGTATATATGACGCACTGGTGAAAATGATCTAGTGTCTGGGGACAGTCACCAGTTGACTCAGAAAAACTTGTAAAATTGATTGATTATATGGAATAAGGTAGCTCATTCAAACAATTTTGTGACCTGAGCTTCTTTGACCAGACCTTTACTTAAAGCCACAAATATTTTCCCCTAACCGCCGCGTGATTCGAGCGGCCTGAGTAGGCCGAGATACGGATTCCCACCGCGCGACTGAGTGTTTGGTTATTTAACGAATTTACCGAGCGGGCTTAGAAGTTAATGGGCTTTGGCTAAAAGGAACAGAGAAGCAAGTATAATTGAACAATACTTACCATAGACGGCTGAGCTGCTGTTTTGAATAGTGCAGAATCCCGGGCAGAACCTCAATGTAGAAAGGCCTTGACTAATTGACCTGAGGAAGTGCGCCAGTCATCGCACACAGTTTTACTGCAGAGTGACTAGGGTGTACGAACACTTTGCTGGCCAAGGAGACCGGTGCATTCACTACACAAACGGGCATATTTTCATACGACGGTCCAAGCCTGCGGATTTCAGAGTCGGAAGCTAGTCCCCACATTAGCAGTGGCTCTCCCACGGCCGTTGGCACTGCTGGTCTATTCCTGAGACTCCAGCCAGTTTGGCAATCATTACTCAGAGACCGCCACCTCCGGAAGCGGCCGCTGCGTCTGCTTGGCGGCCTCAAAGGTCCCGGCGTCGGCACCATTCACTTTTAGCTCCGGTTCGTTGCGTATGACGTCAACACGAGTGACGTCATCACGTCTGGTCGCCGGCACTGATGCCGTACCGGCGCCGGCGCTCGTCGGGCGGCGACCGGCAGCGGTGACATCACCCATGTGTTTGGTGACGTCACTGGAGTGTTTGGTGACGTCACCGATATGTTTGGTGACGTCACCCGAGTCCTCGCGCTAGCCGTCCGAGTCGTGGTCAGCATCGTCCAGCTCCGCCTTGATGGGTGTGTTCAGACCGAGCACGATGCCGAGCAGCAGCACGAGCACCTGGAACACCACTGTCGAGATGAGCAGGTCGCGCAGGTAGAACAGGTCGCGCAGAAAGTCGTCAGTGACGAGCTGGCAGCCCCGCGACCAGAGCGGCGCGCGCGAGCCGTCCGCCAGCAGGTGCGCGCTGCCGGTGCACTGTGGCCGCAGCCGGCCGTGGCCGGAGGGCAGGCAGCGACACGAGGTGGCCAGGAGGGCGCCGCGCGCCGCGTAGTCGCGGTACGAGAGCACTCCGCAGCAGCCGCCCTGCTGCTGGAAGTAGTCGAGCAGGTGCAGCAGCCGCTGCTGGCCGGCCTGCGGGTCGGCCGGGGGCGGCTCGGGCCGCGCCGGGTACGCCGCCGCCCACTGGTCGAGCTCGGAGGACCAGTGCGCCGCCGACACGTTCGGGTGGTAGATGGTGAGCACCCGCTGGCCGAACTTACTCGGTCCCGTGTTCAGTGAGAACTGGCGGCACAGAGAGGCAACGTCAGGGGCTGTAACGCATCGGAAACGGGCTTGATATATGGTTCTTTTGTTTTGGCTGAATAATAAACATTACTTCTAACTAGAGTTGCAAAATTTCCCTACCGCACTACCGGCATGCCGGTAATTTTTCACTACCGCAGGTTTTTTCGTGGTATCTGGCATGTCTTGCCGGTAGCATGCCGGTATTTTTGATTTTGCACACAATAAAATTGTCAGCATATGATTCAAACTTTGGACACTAAGAGGCTATTGAATTGTAATAACAGCAATCTTAGCCACTGCAAAATACATTTTGTGGTAGAAGTTCCATTGCTAAGGGTAGGGGACAGGGGTAACACATGAACCTCAGCATTTCACAGGTTTGGCTCTAATTAGAATTGTCAAGAATCTACTATGTGGTCTATCAAAGGAAGACAAAGAATACTCAGTAAGTCTAATGGTAGGTAATGGACATAATACAATAACTAAAATAAATAAATGTTCATGACAACATTCCCTAGGCAAAAGGCAGAATGAGCCAGAATCAAAACAACACAAAACACTTTGTTTGGAAACTGGCCTTGAGACAGATGCCGGTAATTTGGCGGTTTTTTTTGCTTGGGGCGTGGTAGCATGCCGGTATCCCAGAAAATTTTTGTGGGGCGGGGCGGTGCCGGTAGCAGCCCATTGGGAAAACTTTGCAACTCTACTTCTAACCCATTATTTTATCCCCTAACCCGTTTACTGCAGCATATATGAATTTCTTAGGTACGTGAGCCAACAGTCAGTTAACTTTGTTTATGCTTTGCCAAGTCATCCCTGTGCTGAAAGATCATTAGTACCCACTTCCGCTCGAGTGAGAGCGGCAGTTGGGACGAGCCGGGACATATTGATCTTCCGAGCACAGATGAGAACTCCTGGCGAAAACACACACCGGGCAGAAATGAATGTAAACAGGGTGCCTCGCCGACCCAGGAGAGCCCGTTTCACACCTCATGTGTACGGAACGGGGCTACTTGAAAGCCCAATCAACTGGGAAACCGATTACGGGACGGTAAACAACGTTACAAAGTGGTTGGTTAAATGTAGAATAATAAACAATATATGTTGTGCATCAGGTGCTAAGCGGAAGTTTCCGATCCCGATTCAAGTAGCCTGCAGGGCTGAGCAGAGTTCGTGCCTACAGAAATCCAACCCAAATAGTCCAGAGGGTAAGAAAACAACAAAATATGTAACAAGTTATACACGGTATTTGGTAAATCATGGCTGTAGCCTTTATTGTATGGGCACTCTGACTAGCAAAGGAGGTAGTTAGTAGTTACCCCATCTCCTCTGGACTTGAAAATGACAGCTGACCACTACCAGTCTACAGCTTTCTTTATTTAATCGGTCTATTCCGTTATGATTTGCTTAGCTGTCAGCTGTCTACGGCGTTTTTCACCATTGAATCATCGTGTTTCCGAGAAAAGGTGCGGCCTTTTCATATTTGCAAAGAAGTAACACTTCGCCAATGCTATGCAAAGCGATTAAGACGTTTTGGTCGTTAAAAACTCGATTATGAATATTCGCCTCTGTATAGTCGACTACAGAATGATGTTTCCACTCCTCAGAAGTATCAGTTGACTGGAGCGCTAAGTTGTGCCGTTTGTCGGCGCAATTAAGCGTGTCGATTGTGAGCATTGGGATAAAGCTATAATTTATGAACGTGTAAACGTGCGAGCCAAAGCCTCCGTCGTCCGATTTCATGGCCTCCTCGAAATGTCTGAACGCAGAGTCCGTGTGCCGGTCGGCAGCTCACAGGAGCTCTGGTCGAAGATGGGCGCTGAGCACTGAGCTGGCGATGCCGTGTCTCAATATACCCCGGTGCCGTGTCTCGGGCTGGACGCCCGGCTGGGAAGGCCGGCATTATCGGCCATGCGGCTACTCCTGCCGAAGCACGCGTCGCCCGGCCCCACGCTCCTCATGGAGCTGGATCGTGCGGGAATCAATACAAAACAGAGCAGGAGGTCGTGACCTTTGCCGCCAGGGAATCGACTCTCTCTCTCTCTCTCTCTCTCTCTCTCTCTCTCTCTCTCTCTCTCTCTCTCTCTCTCTCTCTCTCTCTCTCTCTCTCTCTCTCTCTCTCTCTCTCTCTCTCTCTCTCTCTCTCTCTCTCTCTCTCTCTCTCTCTCTCTCTCTCTCTCTCTCTCTCTCCCTCCATTTTGTAAACTCTCAAAGACGCACGAACATTGACAGAACTGCACACAAGCACAAGTAGATACACAAATACATAGGTAATCCTCATAATTCTTCGCTTGATTTGCAAATAAACCCAATTTGACCCGAAGCTTTCGATGTCAGTGTGATACTAAGATGAAAGGTGAATCAGGCCAAAGGGAATGGGCCGTATAAACGTGGTTTCTTGTAGGGAAAACTTGGGTATTATCGGACGGGTAACTTCAAGCCATCGTAACATGAAGGTTATCATTTTTATGTAACTGGGAGTCATTTAAATATATGTAGAAAGCCCAAAACTTTGTTTTTAGAAAGTCTGCTGAGGTTCCGGTGTTGCGTTGGAGCGCAGCGATTTTTTAAAGAAAAAAAATTTCTTGGGTATTATCGGACAGCAGCAGCAAATTACGGACGGGCGTCCAATTGGATCCCAAGAGTCTTGATGTTGATATTGGTTCCCGAGTTATGCGTTGGCTTCTTGCTCTTTCGAACGCCACCTTCCGCGTGTCGCTCCGTGGCCCAGGAGCCGAGTTAGAAGAGGTGGGGGGGGGGGCGGAGGGGGTTCAAACACCTTCCCCCATGGGGTAATATCGGATGGGTGTGCGATAATAACAAACACGTAGGCCGTTCAAAATGCGGCAAAATGGGAGCAACAAACACATTGAACACAGATAGTTGGCCCATAATCGATAACAAAAGTGTTCAGGTAAGTGGAAAAGGTACAACTTGGCAGTTACAACTTCTTTATCTCTGCGATAACAGGTAATTAATAAGTTGTATGGATGGAAGGACAAATGGCGATTATCGTAAAACAATTATGACAGCATGGCGGCAAACTGCCTGCGAGAGGAGGTGGTGACAAAGGAAATCCAGCGCTACCTTTCTTCCAAATAAAATATTTGCGTATGCACCTGGGGGAGAGTTCAGAAGATAACTGCCTATCCGATATTATACCTACTGGCCGATATTACCCAACTTTCCCCTACCTACTCTGTGTCGTTTTTGTTTGTTGATGTTTTGGTGCAAGCTGTGTACACGACCAAACTTAGAAGATTGTGCAGTGTGCACTATGGCCTTGTGCACTCATGGCCCAATTTCGAGACTTGACAGTGAAAATTTGCAGCATTTCCCGCTCGCCCGATTATGACCACACAATCAAAATGCAAAAACAGCGCGTCAGCAGTTCACTTGGTGTAAGGTATCGGTGGTCGCACGTGCTAGTCGTCATCGCTTAGGCGGAAACATCAGCGTGTGCATTTGCAATATTGGTCTTGGCGCTGCAGGCGACTGAGAAAGCCTCAATGCAACACGTCACGGTTGCCAGTTTTGATCTGATGATGGATCACGACCTGTTCAAAAGGAACCTGGGACCAGGATTAGCATCAGTCGAGCATGAATCGAGCCTTCATATCATTTCTGCGATGGAGGTCGTATCATCACATGAGTTCTAGAAGCAACTATGTAGGCAATAAATTCCCTTTGAAAATCAGATACCTATGTTTCTACATTTAGAAGAGTGCGTGGGTCAAAAGTTCGGCAAAGCTGTCTCAGCAGTATTCCAAGTGATAAAGTAATTAAAAGCATTCGAAATTTATATTGTACCTAACCCAACACAATACCCAACACATGGTTTTCAAAATACGTGAAATTTTTTAGAGCTAAATCTGTTTTTAACTACTGGTACCTCATGTTCTTTTTGAAATAAACAATAGCCATCTTTGGTAGCGATATGCGAAATCTTGCTTTGCAAGACCACAGAGGATTTCTAAAATACACTCGTAGAATGATGTACGTACAACTGGACGACCTGACGTAGTCAGCGGCAAATGACGCACCAGAACAAGAATGTCTCTGCGACATGACTGGCGGCCGCGGTTGTGCATGTGCAAGCGAAGCGACTGCATTGTGGTGATGCAATAACAGTGTGGCCATATTCGGAGGTGCATGATAGAGGGGCGACATGTTTATGACGGAGCCGGTGCAAATTGTGTCAGACGGCCGTGCGATAGCGTGCGATACTCTTTGAAGCGTTCTGACCGCTCATATGCGCCACTCGGTCACGGTGGTGTCGCCATTCTGTTCCGTGATTCATATGTGCAGAAACCGATCAAAGTCCCTCTCTCTGACGATCCAAACTGTAAGCTAGAATCGCTCTGGTCACTGTTTACCTGGGATAAAAATCGTAGATTAATCATTGCCGCTTTGTACCGCCCGCCTCGTCGCACCGTCGCTGCACTTGATGCCGACTTCACTCTTTTAGAGCAGCAGTATCAGCATGCTCTGATTCATTGCCCAGAGTGTGACGTAGTGCTTGCCGGAGATTTAAACTGTGATTGGCTTGCGGCTGGACCCTCGAAGCGAGCTCTCAGCGACTTTGTATCTAAATATTCTATGTTTCACCACATCAACGAACCGACATTCTCATCCGGCTCTGCCATAGACGTCATCATCACTAACCGAGAGATCGTAGCTCGAAGGGGAACTCGTTTTTGCCATTTTAGCCCTCACCTTTTTACTCGTGTACTGATCAGTGTCCCTCGTTTTCGTCTCAAGCCACGCGTCGTGCAATGTCGTTCTTTTAAACGCTTCAACATGCAGTCTTTTGATGCGGATTTACTAGCTGTCGACTGGTCCTGCGTCTTTGCAGCCTCAAACATTTCTGATGCATGGTCTCATTTTATTCGTCTTTTCGCCCCCATTGTTCAGCGTCACGCCCCTGTCCGAACTGTGAAGCTGCGCAACCCCTCCGCTCCCCCCATCTCGGACGACACGCGTCAGCTTCTGGCTGACCGCGCCCGAGCGCTGCGCCTGTGGGGTCGCGGGTCTGATAGATACCGGGAGGCGAACCGTTTGGCCCGCGCTGCCTTCAGAGCGGACAAGCGGCGCCATATCGGACACCGCGTGTCTCAGCAGGGACGTGGGTCTGTCTGGCGCTGCGCGGCTGACATCTTGGGCAGTAAAAAGACAGCGTGCACGATACCACCTACCATCTCCGCCGAACAGATGAACGAATTTTTTGTCCATGTCGGCCCACGCGTTGCCGCCGAGCTCGCCGCGCAGGGTCCGCCCCCCTCACTTCCCCCGCGACTGCCCAGGGTGGGAGCCTGCGCCTTCCGGCTACATCCGATCACGCTCAGCACCCTACATGCCATCATCAGCTCCATGAGCAACTCCCCGTCCCGCGGATCTGACGGACTTTGCATTCGGACCATCAAGCTATCCTTCAACGCCATCAGTCACGTCCTCCTCCATATCGTCAACCTCTCCCTCATCTCCAATATCTTCCCGGAATCCTGGAAGCATTCCCTCGTCCATCCCATCCACAAGTCCGGTGATCCTGCCGATCCTTCCAACTACCGTCCTATTTCTATCATCCCAGTCCTTGCCAAAATAGTGGAGCGGGCAGTTCAGCGCCAACTCTACTACTACCTTTCCTCCAACCATCTCCTCTCCCCAACCCAACATGGCTTCCGTCCGCAGCACTCTACCGAGACCGCCCTCACGTGCGTCACCGACAGCATCCTTGCTGCTACAGATTCTGGCCTTCTCTCCATTCTTTGTCTCATTGACCTTAGCAAGTGTTTCGATGTTATCACATCAGTCATGCTAAATTGCTCGAAAAACTCCAGCTGCTGGGCGTCGACACATCCTGGTTTCAAAATTATCTCTCCGGTCATTCGCAGAGTGTAAGCCTCACTTCCTCTGATGGCCGCGTCAAAATCTCACCTCCTCTACCCATCAACCAGGGCGTTTTTCAAGGTTCTAGCCTCGGCCCTGTCCTCTTCTGCGCGTTTGCCAACGACCTGAGTTTGTACGTCTCCGATGGACTGGTTATCCAGTACGCCGATGACACCCAGGTCTTGGTTTCCGGCCCTAAATCTGCTCTTCCAGCGCTTGCATCGCGCATGGAAAGCACCCTTTCCTCTCTTGGCAACTACTTCCTTGCGAACGGCTTAAAGGTTAACGTAAACAAATTCGAGCTCATCACTTTTGGTTCTAGACAAAATTTGCGCAACCTCCCGACGATTAAAATCAGATATCAGGACACGTGCCTGACGCCCAGCACTGAGGTCAAAAATCTTGGTGTGGTCTTCGACCAGCACCTGTCATGGGACGCGCATGTGAGGGCTGTCTCGCGTAGATGCTGCGGCATCCTCGCAACACTATCCCACCTCCGCCACTTCCTTCCTCCTGACACCCTTCCCGAGATAGTCACCGCCCTGGCCGTCTCGCACATCCGCTATTGCCTCTCTGTTTACGGCAGCGGCAGCGCTGGCAACCTCGCAACCATCCAGAAGCTGCTCAACTTTGCGGCTCGCGTGATCGCGGGAAAACGAAAGTTTGACCGCGTGTCAGCTGTGCGAGACAGGCTGGGGTGGCTCGACTCGTCTCAACTCTTCCAATACCAATCCCTCTGCCTCCTTGACAAAGTCCTCTCCTCTAGCCAGCCCGAATGCATCGCCCGTCAGGTCTGCCTCAACCGGGACCATCATGGCCATGTCCGGCACACCAGACAGGACGATCTCCTGCACGTGCCACCCATCCGTTCGGAGGCGGGCCGGCGACGGTTTGTATACCGCTCTCCCCACCTCATGAACGATCTGCCCATGTCGGTGCGGAACCAGCGAGGTCCGCGGTTCAGGCGAGCCCTGAAGGCCCACCTACTCTCGAGACGAGACACGTGATGAACGCGTTTTTAATCATGATGCCGTGCAGGTGATGTTTTTTTATCCTGAGCTATATGTATATTTTAGGTTGTGTAACATCGTGAGTGTGTATTTTACCCTGCATGTTATGATCCGATTTTATTGACGTGAAGGCCATAATAGCCACTTGTCTTGTGGATGGCTCTTTAATAAACTACTACTACTACTACTAGCTGCACTGATAGCCCGGCATATTGACGCTAACCCGTCACTGTAGCTCATTATATGAGACCACGCGAGCGGGAGGCATTTTAGATTATCATTTATCTGGATGAGTCTAGCCCGGTTGTCAGGTGATAAGTGTACCTAAGTGAGAAATACATTAAGTTTATTTACATCCTGTCTCGATAATTCCCTTCATTCCTGAATTTTACTAAATTTTTGTTTCCTTGGATTCGGAACAATGTAAATATCTAAGCAACTATTGTTGTTGCCTTCTTGCCAGCAGTTATTGCATTTTCGTATCTTTCATTTTGTACGTCATCCGCGCATCATTCAAATTATTACATGCACCCAGCTGGGACAGGAACATGGTATGTCAGACTCAGCACCTTCCTACACATCTGTCGTTGTTATGAGACAGAGAGACAACTACACAGACATATCATTGAACGGAATAACAATGTAATTAGATTTCCAGGACACGAGTTTTTTTTTAATAAATTTAGTCCAAACCTTTTGATGGGAAGGATTCACAAGGACAGAGCCACCGCTAAGCGAAGCTAAGCTTGTTGCGATGACCCTGCCCTCTACCCTCCGATCGCGCAATTCCGATTCTATGGCAGAATTTAGAGTCCAAAGTTTAAAGGGACACTCCCACCTTAACATTAGTTTTGAGTTGAGATAGCCAAATTGGTGGCCATGGCCTGCAAATACCGGTTTGGGCACTCACAACATCGAAAAATGCTTTAATTCGAAGATATGGAATTTCAAACTTGCAGTTTTCGGATTCTAAGGGGCTAATGCATTGGAATGCCCCATTAGAATTTGTGACGTCAGCGGAGATCTAACGATTTTTAAATCTTAGACTAAAACCATCGTTAACACGTGGTGGTATACGCTGCTTTGCGCGCAACGTCTGCCGCACTTTAAGGCTGCCAAATTATTGCTTCCAAATAAAGTCGCTAGTAACAGGGGAGATCCCAAAAAGTAAACAAAAGTAAAAGCCTAATATCTTGAAAACCAGTGAATATTTTTCGGTGAAATTTGGTAGATATTCGTTTTCGCTCTTTCTGAACCAAGGGACATCACTTTCATGCCAATTCATTAACTTTTTTGAAGGTGGGAGGGTCCCTTTAACGTGCGCACAAAGCCGCGCACGGCCGGTCCCCTCGCTGACTTCGCCTGGCTACGGCCTGCCACCAACCGCAACCATACCTGTCAGGAGGCCCATAAATGTCGAGCGCCCGTCGCGCTTCGAACCCGGACTGTCATAACCGGGAACGCGTGCTCCCACCACGCGGAGTCCAACGCTCTAACCAACTGAGCTACGGGACCGGCATAAGTTTCTAATGTCAGCAGGCTATATCGCCTTTCTTTGAACTCGGACATTGGAGAAAGACAGTTCAGATATAGCATTGTGATCTGAATAGAAACCTAACGTCCCTATCGGCACTAAGGAATGCTGCTATTCTCTCCAACGACATTATAGAAAGAACCAGACGTATGAAAAGAGATAAATGCAAAATGGAAAGAATCGACAATACGTTGATTCTGAAGCACTTACGCTAAAGCGCTTAAAAATTCCTACCAATCTACTGAAGGTTATTGAAAAGAAAAATACGTTGTTGACTATTCTTAATTGTAATAACTATGACTAAATTATGGATCTTACATACGTATCGATTTTCATATACATCCAATGGCAAAACGTGATTTCAGGCGGACATTGGTCTTGTTAATCTCATGTAATGCATTAGTTCTTCGTGACCGAACTTTCTGTGTTGCTACGGCCACGTTGGCTTTGATCCGAGATCCTCATGCCAGCGATGTACCCACCCCTGCTCTACATATATTTCTGCACTACGATGTAGTTACGGCGGGCTGTACTGCTTTATTTTAAGTCTACATGAGTGATTTAAAGATGGTCAATCTTGTTATGTTGTTATCAATCTCGGGCAGTAATCACCATGCCATGTGTGGATCGCCCATGATCGTAAATACATATGATACAATACGTTCCCATTTCAAGCCTTGGGTAAACAAAGAGGCCAAACCATAATACGAAGCTACCGGTTAAAAATGTTCAATATGAGAAATGACGGATGCTCAATAGATCGGGAGTTTTTATCAACTTTTTCTGTATATGAGGTCTTCATCAAACACTTCAATAATAATAAAAAATAGTCGGCTCAATTCATGCATTTTTAAACAAGTAGTTCAGCAATTTAACGACAGTTGGTATTGACAATTGACAAAGGACATCTTTTTTACCAGCGGGCGGTTGACTATTTTTATCTCGTACCGACACATTTTTTTTTTCTTTTACGTGCCTAATGATCATATCGTTAAGTTGTCATATGGATGGGTCAGTTTTGCTATTATTGTTACTATATATACATATGCAACGATATAGAATCTGAATAACGAAATAGTTAGACCTTAGACGTTTTTTAAACTTTGAACTAAGTAAATGGTTAATCAAATTCCAAGGGTTAAGAGATAGGCTGAATGACTTCTTTCTCCAAAATTTATATTGAATGTCGGAATAAATTAAACGACTGAGGGCATCTTTTAAAACGTCAGGCATACTTAAAGCTACAAATTGCTTAATGTTTACATAGTAGCTGTTACATTTGCACGTTACTTCACATATTTTGTTTGTTGCAAACAATTACCAATTCAGTGGGGGATACGATAAACGACATTCAATTTGTCTACAGTCGCGAGCGAAACAAACTGCAAAGTTGTTGAACAATTATATGTAACATTTATGTAACCTCTGCGTAGCCCGCCGATGACCACTGTATGTAGTCCAGGCGCCTAAAAACCACATCTGCTCAGCCAAAAGTCACAAGAGCGATGCAATATCCTAAATTTCAGGTTCCCACTCCCTAGTGTCCCTGATCTCTTGTCTCGCCTCCACCCAAAGTCACATAAGACTTCCATCCCTCCACTCCCATTGATGGTTCGTCGGCCAGTGTCTCACCTTGCTGGACATAAGTATGCCGACGGCCAGCACGTTCAGGATGATGAGGCTGGCGAGGAAGGCGGCGCTGGCTAGCACGGCCAGCTTGCTCTTGGCGACCACGCCATAAATGAACGTCAGCACCACAAACACGGTGAGCAGGCCGACGGCGACGATGTTGAGGAAGGCCGAGTTGACCTGCTTCTCGGACTCGAAGAGCGGCAGGTGCGTGTAGGTGTAGAGGGACGTGATGGTGAAGTACTCGGTGGCCGCCTGCAGTGCCACCCAGGCTGCGAACGCCGCGTAGAACACGGCCCGGAACCAGAGCGGCGGCGACACGGGATGGAGCAGGTGGGTCGTCACCGACACGTTACGATGCATCGCGACGGAGGCGATGGGAGGGGCGAGGAAGACGCGATGCTCCAGAGGAGACACCTAGGATGAACGACAGCGGGTGAGGTAAGAGAGAGAGAGAGAGAGAGAGAGAGAGAGAGAGAGAGAGAGAGAGAGAGAGAGAGAGAGAGAGAGAGAGAGAGAGAGAGAGAGAGAGAGAGAGAGAGAGAGAGAGAGAGAGAGAGAGAGAGAGAGAGAGAGAGAGAGAGAGAGAGAGAGAGAGAGAGGTAAAAAGAGGACTGGTGTGGATTCTCACAGGTCAGAACTGGGACCCTTAAAATTCACCGCCCATCGCCAGTCTCTCACTCACTTGTTGCTTCAGTCGTGTCCGTCACAGCCGCACCGTCCCGGCGGCTCACCGCTCGTATTACCCGCTCTCCCAGCTATCCCGCTCGGCCACCCTAGCGTCCAGCGAGCCCCAGCACCGCCGAGTTCCTCAGCCTCGCTCCACCTGTGTCCTCGGCCCCGTGCGCCGGACACCAGCGCGGCGGCCGGCTCGCACGGCGAGTGGCGTCGGTCTCGACGGCGCGCTCTCGGCTCACCTGGGCGTCGCGTCGGCTCCGCCCTCGGCCGACGGGCAGGTCGTCGTTGCCGACGGGCAGGTTCGTCGCTGCCGACGGCCGGCCGAGGAAGGCCATGGCCAATCAGTCACGGTCGTCGGCTGAGCTCCGATAGTTAGCGTCGCGTCCGTCGCCGACGGCCGAGAGAGCGCTGACCGTGACCGTCGGTCCTGCTGGGATCGGTCGTCGCCCGTCGGTCTTCGATCCCGATGTGCTGTTGCTGTGCGGGCTTCGTGCTAACTATAGTAGATGTCACAAAGCTCGTTAATGGTTTTGTGGGGCCATGTGGCATCTGCTGTTTCTTCTTGACAGCTTCTGAACTTGCATTGAGCGGTGATGGCTATTGGCCAAACTATGTATATTGCTGATAAATAAGCCACACGCAAACAACATGTCAATTATTTACAGCTCCGAGTTACGAAAACCTACTTTCATCGTCTCATCCTGCATGTGGCTTCAAGTCACACCGGTCTTAAGTTGCAGCCAGTTGGACGGTCTAAATCCACCCGGGCGTCCATTTTCCGCGCCGGCCCGCTCGGCCGGGTCGTCTGTCAGAGTCAGAGTGGGGCCTAATTTCGGCTAATCTCGCGCCAGTCGGCCACAGGTGACATACTCGGCTCGTGCGACCTCCGGCGCCACACCGACCGCGGCGCCGGCGGCTCCGACTTACGGCTCCGACGCAGTTGGTGGGTGTCTCTACGGGGTTACGACTGTGTCAGAGTCATGTGAATTGACGGCAAAACATCGCCATATTCTAAGCATTCCAGGCTCTAACCATCCCCTCTCTGAAAATTGCTTTGTTTTTTTTCCCACTCATCTCTCTCTCTCTCTCTCTCTCTCTCTCTCTCTCTCTCTCTCTCTCTCTCTCTCTCTCTCTCTCTCTCTCTCTCTCTCTCTCTCTCTCTCTCTCTCTCCCTCTCTCTCTCTCTCCCTCCCTCCCTCCCTCCCTCCTTCTCTCTTTCTCTCTCTCTCTCCCTCTCTCTCTCTCTCTCTCTCTCTCTTTCTCTCTCTCTCTCTCTCGAAGACATCGACATTCGACAGTGCTCCCCAAATGCACCTTGCAGCCACCAGCACTCCCATGGCGATGTTGCGACTGACAAGCCTCGAGCTCCAGCGTGCCAGTGAGATATCTATCGCTCATGCCCCCCGTCTGGGTAACTGAAACATATGGCCATCAAATCAAACAAGACCGAGCCCAGAACGTATCTGACCTGTTGCCGACAGCACCTGTGATATGGTCAGTTGGACGGATTGTCATGATGTCATGGTGTCAGTGCCATGGTGTCCGTGTCCGTGTCAATGTTCCCTGATGACAGTCAGCTGTGGACCCGCCTGACTGGCGCCGCGGCTGTCGCCCCAATCGGGAACACCTGATCTCTTGGTCATCCGAGTGTGAACTGCTACGTGATTGCTGGGACGAATATCGGGAAATGTCACGTGATACTTGCCGAGCTAGCGTCATGTAAGTCGCAAGTGTTCAATAAGGGCCAAACAGTAATCGTGATTGTTATGAGGCGGCAGGTAATTAAAGCTGCCTCGAGAATGATATCCGATCCCGGTGAACTAAGAGATCCTCCTCAAGGTTAAATCGTTTCTTGTTACTGGTGATATCCAATGAAGTAAAATGACCTATTATATCCAGCATGCGATCCGAGTTCCGACCGTGTGACGACAACATCTCAAACATCAAGAAAAGGAAATACGGGCGCTGTGTCCTGGGCACATCTTCCGTTCAATATAACAGGATCAGGCCGACGGAACACAACCCTGGCCGGCCCGAATGGTGTATTATTTCCGTCTCCATCGGGCTCCTGATCGGAATGATGCGTTTCTCTGTCTAAGCCAGGATCTGAACCAGGGGTGAGATTGGGCTTGAGACTGGGTTTGAGACGGGACTGAACCAGGGCTTGCTTGAGAGGGAGCGTTCGTGAGACGGGGCTTGAAAATGGGTTTGAGACGGTTAAGAGATGGGTCTATCACATCACGGTCTAAGTCGGATCCGAGTCTACATGGACTTGAGTCTGCAGAGACGGAGCCCTGCTCACTGCTCAAACAGAGCCCGCGCTGAGCTGAGAACTGAACTGAGTGAGAACATACTAGTCCGTACCTGTTCGTGTTCATCGTCCGCCAAACCGATGGGCCGCGGGCCAATCAAATCATTCCGTCAGCTGCACTGCCGCCTCTGAAGCCCGCCGACAGCATGGTGTAGACTGCTGATAAACTCGATCGACGCAGTTCGGTGCTCGTTCAAGTGGCTCCAACATGTTGATAACTGGTTTCCACGTCGACGAATGGTGCTCTGGTAAAGGCGCTACTGAGCTGATTATTACAAACAAGCAATATCATTACGTCAGTACGTCGCTTTATTAATCAATTTTAGGGACTAAATGACTCTACTTCTGCATTTGCCATTTGTTTTATTTATGGTGCGTATTCAACATGGCGATGCTAGCTCTCTGGTACGCTGTTTTTTTTCAGATGCTGCTTTGCCTTTTTAATGTCCATTTTTTTGTTGTTGTTCATTTACGTTTATTAGCTTATTGCAGTCATTGCCAGAGCCGAGGCCTCTTGCACCAAACTACCTAGCTAGGTAAAATCGAAAAGCCGGTTTCAGAATAAGGTAAGCTGACGGTGGTAAATTTGTTTGCAATAGCCCAATACATAATCCTAGAGGTGCATGGTAGATTTTACACGCAAATTGTCACACTTGAGTCTTGGATTGGGTACACGATGCAAAATAATCCAAGCATTGGTGCAAGAGGATTTTGGTGCAAGAGGCCTCTGGTCTCATCCTGAGGCCTCTTGCACCAAAATCCTCTTGCACCAATGCTTGGATTATTTTGCATCGTATACCCAGTCCAAGTCTCAAATGTAACAATTTGCATGCAAAATTTTGCAAACACATGTAGGATTATGTATTGGGCTATTGCAAACAAATTTACCACCGTTAGATTAGCTTATTCTGAAACTGGTTTTTCGATTTTACCTAGCTAGGTAGTTTGGTGCAAGAGGCCTCTGTTCGGTGTCCTGCTGTGCGTGTGCGTTTGTGTGGGTCTGTGTGTCAGCACAGACTGATATTGAAGCAGTTCGCGTGCCCTCCCGCCGGGCCGGAGCGTAGCCGATGTTTAGAATTCCTTTCCGCAGTGTATCCAGCTATGCGGTCCACAGAAACTACCAGCACCTCAGGCAGTGAGAATGGCGCAGTTCGGTCTCACATCGGTCTAGTTTGTGTAACTAATGGCCCGGGATGACTCGGATGAACCCAGATTGCGTGGCTGGACGGACCAGAAGCCCCTGGGGGCATTCCGAGAAATGTGACGGCAAGTTTCAGAATTAGAATATTTGATAATTGCATTACCATTCTGGCCCTCAGGCAGTTTCACTGCCTCGGTCGCACAGTTTGACGATGAATTACCAACGTTAGTGCTATCACTTCGATGCTGTCAAAAGAGATTGCGCCCCAGTTCAAGACGAGGTTACTGAAAGAGCACATTGGACAACAATGATTACTGCAGCTCCGAACACTGCAGTGCCGCTCAGATGCTAGACGATCAAGCTGCATGATAATAAAACACGCTGCTAACTTCAATTCATTGAGAAGTGACAAGGAGTGGTATACATACATAGGTGGTGTTTGACAGCTTTCCTCATCTTTTTACGTATAATTTATGCTGATGATGGCTGCCCAACGACAAGCCCAAAGATAACAAAACATCTTGAGATAAGACAAGATGCTTAATGCTCCTCAACCAATATGTTGGAAAGGAACGTGGCACTGTGTAGTTAGCGACTAGCGTATATCAGTGATTATTGAAATACCAGACAAACTATTGTGGAATAAAAACACTCGTTACACATCATTTAATATGCTTGTTTGGCGGCTGTTGATCTGGTTTTAAAGCATGAAACAGCACCGCCTCATGATGTGCGGTCCCGGGGACACCTGCAGTGAAGAGTGCAGAGGTTAGTGGCCGTGGGTGGCTGTTGCGGGGAACACCCGGTGAAGAGTCCAGAGGCTCACTGGCCGCGGATAGCAGTGATCGATGTCTTTCATCACGGACGAGGTGATTGTCACGTCCCCGGCGCAATGACGCCATCCGTCATTTGGCGTCATCAGCTCTCCCGGCAGATAACCGAAACAGGCTCAGGGTGGGGGTGAATTAAGTCGGTAGCAGTCACATGCAGGGTATTTATTGCTTTCCAGACAATGTTAAGCTGATTTATTAAAAACGAAATTCCATGAATTCCCGGCATAGTTTCAGATTTAGCATCATCATTTTACTTTATTTCGTTATTTCCACATGTGAGCAAGGCGCACCAAGATTTACAAACGCTCATACGAACTGCTGAAAAAAAAACTTATACTTATTTTGACCGATGACTTAATTGTACTTTCATGACACAATCTTCCCATGATAGTCGATCAGCAAAGCATGTCGTTCGCTTTTTTCGTTCTTGTGAGACGGTTGTCAGCTGACACTGAACATGTGTCATCAAGCTCTGGACACCGCTGTTAGACCTCGGTGAGATCGTCCGAGTAGTGGAGAAAGATGGCCGGCAGATAGCTGTCCTCGTCCATGTCCAGCTTATAAAACTCCTGGTACTGGTCCGGGATCTAAAACGAATCACATTCGGTTCATCAGTGACTTATCCGTGGTATGCCGGCGAACAATACTGCACTCGGCTATTAAATCGAAGGGCGTGCTTCGAATTTCGCGAGTTTAATAACCGGCAAACGAAATGTGCTCGCTCGGCTGGTCGCGATCACTTCCGAGCCAGTAAAAGGTGAGGAATTTTGGTACGATGTGTTATTGGAGAAACGTGACCACCATGGAACATCAGTATGCCATCATGCCATCATGCTTAACATCGATTTAAAATACTTGTATGATGCGTCAGAGTTAAATCACGTCTCAGTTCCTTCAATATATGCCAGTACAGTTGCAGCTCTCTCCTGTTGCTGAGCATACATGTATCTTTTTCACGTTTCCCGTGAATTCAGTTGTATCCACTCCCTCCCTGTCTCTTTCTGAGCTCACCCCGTTCTGCTCCAACGTCTTATCCATGTCCAGGAGTCGATCACCATACTTCCACACATAGCTAGCGGCGTGTGAGTTGTGCGGCAGGTGTCGCTGTAGGATCTCCCACATGGTGCACTCCTCCGGCACGGCCAGCGTGGTCTCCGTGCGGGTCAGCATGTTCACCAGCCGGATACGACGCGTCCTGCGACATCAGATCCCCGGAAGGCTGTCAGAGCGGGGCCCACGGAGTTGGGGAGGTGGTGGGGTGGCGACAGTTTTACGAGCTGGATCAACTCTGACCTGTGGTGAGGTTCAAAGGGCGGACGTCGACGGCCGGTAGTTGAAGCGATATAACTCACTGAACTTTGCTCGGCGTGGGAGGTATCGTACGATCATCGGTAGTCGTACGAAAGGAGTAAAGCTAAGGTCACTGACCAAAGTTTGGTATGGTGGTTATAGGTGCGAAACAAATGGACAAAAGTTAAATATTTTTGCAACAGCTAATTTATAAGGCCTTTAAGACAAAGGACATTTTTAATATATTTTCAAATACTCTGAATATTTATAAATTTATTTAATTACGAGTATGTTTATTATGTAAATTTAAAGGAGTGGTGTAAATGATATGGTTAGTACATTGGGCTTAGTTAACGTTTTCCTTTAAAAATTGGTATTACTTTATCGTATATTATGTTTATTCATATCCAACTCGTGCCGTAATTTATTTCGCATTATGAACAGACATTTCACCTAAAGAAAGGATAAACTTTTACAGAAATTGACATTTATTCTGCTGCATGTTAATTCTCTTGTGATTAGTTCTTTAATTAATTCTGCGTTCTCACAAACTCTCCCCAGTGTGTTTATTGGTCGAGTCTCGCTTCTAGCCACGGCTCTCAGCGTGCACAAACTTACCACTGTCCGTGTGCCGCGTCTGTTTGGAATCTGCCAATGTGCCGCAGAAAAAAACGACTCCCGACGCGGCGGCCATGGCCAGGTCGTGTTTACGCCGCCGACATGGCACACCTGGCGGTCTGTTTTGCTGTGTGAGCGCCGCAGGTCGTTTACAGGGCGGCGCTGTGCGTGTCGGACTCGGATCTCGGCAGAAATGGAGGCCGCGCCGCTCCAGGAGACCTGTTTACGTCCACCGTGCCAGAAAGCCGCGATTTTATGCCGTGGGAGTGATATAGCTCAGAGCTGATCTCTTAGCAAGATACGTTTGTTGACGTAAAAGACTCAGTCGTAGCCGAACTGAACTCCCGGAGGCATGCATACATCTACACGGCTAAAGCGGATAAATCTCTGAACTCTGAGAGCTTTGCACCTGCCTCCGTAAGCAAAATCAACACATTTGTTGTCGTCAAGTATCACTTATATAAGAATTACTTATTCGGTGCTGTCTCACCCTCTAGTTTATAGCGATTTTCTGCTCGCAGTTGAAGACTTTGTAATTGTAGACTATGAAGACCATGTAGCCAGTAGCGGCGGAACACATTCAATTAAGGGGGGGAGGCACTGCCGACTTTTGGTCCCATTCTTTCCGTGCAACGCCCATAGGGCTAATATTAAAATGCCAAAATCAAAGGGAGCACGGTGCCCCGGTGCCTCCCCCCCCCCCGTTCGGCCCCTATGCATGTATTAACGTTTTCCGCCTCCACCAAGCGGAAGCCCGTCGCCCACCAACCCATCATGCTACGCGGTACAGCCTACCCGCAGGCGTCATACTAGTGCTGCCATCTAGGAACAGAAGTATGTATAACGCCTACCGGTATGCTGTGCCGCATAGCACGTCCATGCTATGCGGCACAGCCTATCCGCAGGCGTTATACTGGTGCTGCCATCTAGGAACAAAAGAAGCATAGCGCCTACTATCATGCTGTGCCGCATGGCATGATGGCTAGATCTAGGAACAGAGCTTCCACGTCCGATGCGGCTGGAGACTACGTGTTTCAGGCCGTGTCGTCTTGAATGAAAGCCAGGGCCACAAAAAAAAAACACTTTTCTACTAGCAAAGATCGTGATGTATCGCCCATACACCACATTTTATGGGTCATACATCACCGTTCGTTAAGCTGTGCATCTGACTGCACTCATACTCTGCCCTTTTGATACATCCTATTCCTGAGGATGAGTACAGCTGAGCTGCCCTACCGACTTCTAAGACGCCACCTGTCGTGACCTTCTAAAACACCCTGTCGCACCTGTCTGAAAGTCGCCGGCTGAGACCACCAATCCCACATGGCGGAACCGCCCGTCTATATTGCCCAGAGACAGACCGTCTATCATACCTGGCAAAGCCGCCCGTCTACCTGGCTGCAGAGACGACCGTCCATCCATCCTACCTGGTCGAACCGGCCCGTCTTCCTGCCCAGAGACAGACGGTCTATCCTATACTTGGCGAAACCGTCTATCCTACCTGGCCGACAGAAGGCCGACAAAGTAGAGCGCCTCGTCTCGCCACCAGGGCCGGCCCGTGTCGTTGGCCCAGGTGGCGGAGGGGAAGGGCGGCGGCGTGCCCAGCAGCTGGCCGTGCGGCAGGTAGGGGCACTGCACCTGGGTCGTCGGGTCCACGTGCCGCTTCAGCTGCAGGACGGAGGAGGAAGGAAGGGCGTCAGTTGATAGTATAATGAGAGTGAGTCCGAATCGTTGTGTGTTGAAACTGTAGAGCATGGTCATTTTGCTTTCAAGCTGATTATTTATGAAGGTAATGTATTACATAGCTACATTACATTACTAAATTTATGAAGATTACCTGTCTTACTCCAAGAAATGCCATTCAGTGTAAAAATGCGTCCCTAATACCATTCGACCGTCCCGTCAAGATGTTACTGACTGAACTATGCGGATCTGCCCCTTGAAAGTTTGAGTTTACCATCAACAGTGAACAACACTTTACAGCGTCGGCCGGGTGATGGCGTGTGTTTGCACATGGCCTCAGTGTGTGCCTCCGCGGTAAAGTGTTGAACAGCCCATCAGTCAGCGATCTTTCACCTGGCCCCTCCCCTTCCGCCAGCACCTTGCTGACCCCGCCCCCCCCCTCGCCGCGGAGGCCGCCACCTCTGCTCCCAGCTGCTTACGTCACGCGTCTTGGGGTCGAACCAGTGGGAGATGTCCTTGCCGGCGTAGGCCAGCAGCGGCTTGATCCGCGGGTCGGCTCGGTTTTTGTACACCATTTTTGTGACGTCATAGACCCGACCGAGGAAGGACACCCAGATGTCGGTCGGTTTGTTGTGCAGTTTGACCTCGGCTGTGTTGAGCGCAGAGGTTAGAGGTCTTAGATAGAATCAGAGGTCCTTTTTAAGTTCCCAAATATGAACACATGAATTATGTAGCATTACTAACTAAACACCACCATAAAACTTACCTGCATTTAGATATCTGCTCCTTTTCGTGTCCTTTGAAACTTCAATGTCAAGCAGCTTGGTCAGTTGGTCTTCTGCCTTGTGATCCATTTTTAGTGTTTCTATATGCTACTGGTGATAATCGTCTCACTAATACAGGCTACAGGATTGTTAGATATTTGACAGGCTTTGAACTAACTGGAATGCTTCATTTGTTAGACTGCGGACATTTCTAATAATTGCATCAAGTCAAATTTGAAATTTTGATCGATAGAATATCATAGCTCTCCATGGAATTCAGTATTCTTTTTGACTTCATTCAACGATAAACTATTCATTTTAACTTGTGGTGATTGTCATTTGCTTTTCATTCTAGATGAAAAGGTTTCGATAAATCGTGACTTACATATTATATTTTCCTCCTTATGGCAGGGAGTTTCAGCACTCCTCCAAATGCTGCCAGAGGGCGAGCATGTCTTTGCGTTGCTATACAGTGCATGTTGAGATCTCGAGGCCTTAATTAGTTATCATTGCTTTCACTGGAATAATATCTAATCGATGTCAATCTGTTACTGTGAATGACATTAGGGTATCAATATTCAATATCTATGTTATTTTACTTATCTAATTTATTTTAAAAATGTGAACAAACATATATGAGATGGTAAGGTATATTTTTCTGAAACCAGCTTTCCTGTTTATTTTCCGCCGAGAAAGACAGTGAACTATTCGATAATAATTTATAACCGAAGTCTCAAGTCCTAATAAAAAATTATGCGCTGTCATTTTGCAAAAAAAAAAAAATAGTTTGTCATCACTCATCACTCATCAGTGCACTTGTCTTGTACTGAAGTGTTCAGACGATGAGATGCATGGTAGCTGCCCATATAGCGTGCACTTCAGCTCGAACCCGATATCGAATCGCACAGACATTCAATCAAACCTTTTATATAAGCCACTCGGGCGTCCATGGTCCATATTCACCTGTTTTTGTATGCTATACCTACGTCGTGGTCAATGCCAGAAAACTTGTGATACGGATCTCCTAAAAGCCGACCCGTCGTACCAAGGTTATATAAGATGTCCATGCCACTCTGGAAGATTTTATATGAATGTTTTTATTCCATACACAAGCCAATAGCTATATCAAAATGTTATATAGCCGCCACGCGATGACGCATGTAGGTTGCTTTAGTTATTTTACATTTAGCTACCGAGATGTTTCTAAAAGTAGTGGCAATACGAGAATGCCGACTGAATAGGCTCTCGACGTCACGGCGTTTTGCTGTTGATACCGAAGTTTGCAGTGTCTTACATTAGTTCGATCTTAAAAGCATATGAGACGAATGCCTTGACAGACTGGGTTAGCCTTTCAGTAAAAACTGCATTCATTAAAAGCAATAGGTTCATCACTCAGGAGCTCTTAAGGCACATTATACAATGTCTGCTCCGAGTTAGTTCTGTTATGCCCTTAAACACAGTTACATCGAATGCGGTGCTATACAAATGCGACAGTAAAATAAACTGATGTTACCTATCATTTATCACAACGAGCTACGTCGACTGGATTAATGATTGACTATCTAAACGTAGCGCAGCGTATACCATCACACCATTTTGGCAGTACAGAGAATACCTATAACAGTGTACAGAAATAAAGACCATCATGCCGCCAGGCGCCACTTACAACTGACCCTTGTCTCACATCACCAACCAGTACTTCCTTCCGCTCCGCTCTAACCACTAACTGGAGCAACTCTTCCTCGAGCGGCTTCAGACCGCCAATTTCGGCTGTCCAGCACCGCTGAGGCCCACCGTAGCCGTCTGACGGAGTCGGCCCGTCAAGCTCTGACGTTCTCCATCCGTATCAGGGTGCGTGGCGGTGCTTCGATTGGACGGTGCAGCCGGTGGGCAGTGTTCCACCGTGAAGTACCGCCGGGCCACGGGTCTACGAGGCCATCTCAGCCGCGATCCAGGAAGTGACGGCTGCAACGAAACGAGATGGGTGATAGTGCAGGAAGACGGAAGAGCTACTGTACTTATACGGCACGGCTTGGGGAAGAAGATGAGAAAAGACTGCAACAGGCGAGACACAGACATAAGGGCAATGATATGGAAATAGACACAAATGCGGATTTGTGTTTTCATCAATTCATCACTCCTCGCGCAGTCGTGCACCCTTGAAGCCCATTTCACTCCAGGCGGGACCTTGGCAGCGCCGACTCCGATCGGTCGCCACGCATGCTTTCCGGAGAAGGTCGGCGGTCGAGATCAAAGGGAGAGAGGGAAGAGCCGCTACCACCTGGTCTCGGCTCAATACGTGGGCTCCGGCACCTGCCTCCGCTGCTGTCCGCTGCACCGGCCGACCACGACCGGCGGCAGCCGCGGCGCCGACCGCAGTGACATCTAGTGGGAAGTTCGAGAGGCTAATGGGGTCTTTCGTGTGACTGATCAAAACTACATAGATGAGCGGAAGAGTTTTCAGAAGTTGTTTTGAAACGATTTCTGTAGCCTGCCATTTTGTTGGATAATGGCTCCGAATTCCGATGATACATCCAGAAGCCAATATGTGAAAATATCGCTGTTGTGTTTAAACGTCAACACATTACCGTTTACATAGGTACCTTTTGATTTATTAGGTAGGTACGTATATCTAATACATGTTAACTTAGCAATTCAAAGACTGTCATTCAATATTCGTGCCTTTTATCATGATAACTCACCAAAAACTCAAGTGATCTGAATTGTCGTTGGATGCTTAATCCTCGCCGGACCTATTGATTTTCTACATACGTGCCAGCCGAGGGGAGGGGGCGGAAACGACCCTCCCCCCGTCGTTTCGCCCCTAATGGAGCTATAGCATCGCGGAAGGAAACGAGCGTGTGCCCGATTTTAAGGTCTCAGGTCAACCAGAGACCTCTGAGGTCAGGTCATGTGGCCCAGGTTACAGGTTCGGTTTTTTGGCGAATAACTTCGCAAAAAAATGATCGCAGAGCCGCGATTTTGACAGCATCGTTTTCGCCTTGCTCAGGCACGTCGAATGGAGTATATTTTTTGTTTGGGTGAGGTCAAATTTTGGTGTTGATCTTGGGTCACGGTCAGGTCAGAACCCCCCAGGTCACGAACTTGGTTGAATGAGGTCATGTTGCATATCATTCGATTCAGCAGGTCTTTCCGAGTCCATTGGTGGCTCTTCCGACTCGCTAGCTCAATTTGACCAGGAGTTATCGACGAAAAACTCTTATGACCCTAGTGACGTCATAAATGACCTCATGCAAGGTCAAAAGTGCAAAGATGAAGCATCGAAACTTGCAAGGATGGCATGAAATCACGATTCCGTGTGGTTTAGGTAGTTTGAGATCGTTCTCGGCGCTAAAATAGCAGTTTTCATTTTCCCCATTGACTTATAGGTAGTGGTGTGGTCACGAAAATGACCTGACCTCATATGAGACTTTAGGAAAAATCCGAGACACACAAGTTGTGATACTCCTAATGGATACTAGGTCCTGAAAGTTTCATCTTCCTGTGTAAGCTCCTCTGGCAGTGAGGGCGTTGCGAAGTTGCCACATCTGAAGACCGTGCAGAGATTCACTTATGACGTCATAGGTCAGTGACCTGACTTGACTCGAAAATGCGGTTGGTGTCAGAAGATCTGGCTTGAATTAAAGGTCAGGCATGTCAAGTTTCAGCTCTATCGTCAGCGTGTTCGGAGCTATCGCGAAAAACCACTATCGGGGGGGGGGGGGGACGGCACCCGCCTCCCCCCCTCGGCCCGCGAGGGCTTATATTTTAATCGCACCTTGGGTTTGCATGCCTCCTGCTTCCCTCATACATTGGTTAGCCTAGAAAACTCGTGTGCTATTCGCGGGCGAACCTGATCAATGATTGCTGAATTATTCCTTTTGTTCGCAGTACATCAGATGAGTCTTAAAATCAGTCATGACGGCCACATTCGTTCTCTGCTATGTAATGACGACTACGCCACGAAACAGCGGACGACGGGAATTTTGTCTGAATACTCACAGGCGACGCGCTGATAGACGCCGTAGTATCCGGGCCTGCCGCAGCCGTAGCCGAAGCTGACGACACCCTCGAGCGTGTAGGAGCCACTGTCAGAGGCCACCAGCAGGGGCCCGCCACTGTCACCCTGGAATAGTCGGCAACCCACAGGTCAGCGCCAGTAGGCGGAGAATCAGAACCGGCTGAATTAACTCAGTCTGGTGACGGATCAGTCTGCTGTGGTTATGAATAAATACGGTTTGGTAAATGGTCATAAACCGATAAAGTCTAGCCAATCTGGTCTTAAGAAGAAGCTTCGTATGATATACGCATATGTAATAACTATTGTTTAAACAAGTTTGAAATCAATTGTGGAAACCCACCCTCGATAGGTAAAAGTAAGTTCACGATTGTCAATACCTAGTATCCTACTCAGAGATCGCTCTCAGTTTTGACGTCCACACTTTGACACTGTGACTTTGATACTCATCGTAAACATACAAACCCATGATGCTGCCATCTGCAGCATCAGCACTCATCAGTCGCTAGGTATACGATGTGTGTGGAGAATTGGCTGCTGGAGTGAACGCCATTCGCAGGCGCCGGACCGGTATTCGAGGCCGAGAGATGTTCATTGTTCGCGAGATAGGGCAAGTGGCTGTGCCGATCCGAAGGCAATTACTCGGAGCGCCGTCGATATCGAAGGACATGGTCAGGCATCGATCGGTGGAAGAGAGGGAGAGAGAGAGAGAGAGAGAGAGAGAGAGAGAGAGAGAGAGAGAGAGAGAGAGAGAGGGAGAGAGGGAGAGAGAGAGAGAGAGAGAGAGAGAGAGAGAGAGAGAGAGAGAGAGAGAGAGAGAGAGAGAGAGAGAGAGAGAGAGAGAGAGAGAGAGAGAGGAAGGAAGGAAGGAAGGAGACATTGGAGGCAAGATGTACAATGTACATTTACAAGAGTGATACAAATGCATAAAATGCATGTTGTATCACTCGTAGTTGCCTTTTTATGCATAAATGCATAAAAAAGGCAACTACGTGTTATTTTACGTATTTATCTAAATGTATTCAGCCTGTCACCAATACCATCCTTACCTGGCACATGGATGAGATAATAATGGATTGGTGTCTCCGCAGTTTTTGGCGACATTGAGCTCAGGCCTGCCATCTAGCGGGAGAATTGTCGTAAGTTAGGAGCAAGCCGAGTGAACGCCGCTGATTAGCATTGTGACACACGGGAGTGTGGTGTAGTAGCAGGCTTGTTGTGCAATTTTTCAAAAGGTTATGTCTTTATATGTCAGTAAAAGCGAAGAAATTAATAGATATATGTGCAGGGTCAGTAATAAGATAAGCAGTTCCATGTTATTTCTTCATTAAATCGTGAAACAGGGAGTTATTGGAGGCTTCGCCAGCACGTGTCGTTTTCGCTATTTTTCACATGAGTCTTTACTTGGCCTCAATCAAACAAATTGTCCGATCAAAGAACAAAACTAACTTAAGTACTAATCTATAAGTCTAATGAAAAAGTTAAACGGAATTGCTAACGTCATTGCCGCTCAATATGTCATTCAAGACGCTCTATGAAAAGGACCCAACCAGTGCTGCGTAGTCGATGAAATTTCAGTGACTGGCTCCAACTCCGATTCCGGTATCCAAATATCGACTCCGACTCCTCCGGGCAGAATTGTCGATTCACACATACTCCGACTCTGACTCCGACTCTGTAGCCCTGGTAAGTCTGTGGAGTCGATGACTTTTCGGTGACGTTCGACTCATACTCCGACTACAGCTTTTAAAAATCAACCGACTCCGAGTCGGAACAGAACCGCTGGCTCTGACTACAACTCCGCAGCCCTGGCCCAAGATAGCCGCCTAAAACAACTTTGATGTGTGATCTTCGTACATTGTTAATGTTATTTTAAACAAGGAGTGGAAAAGGGAGACGAAGCCTTCGCCCTTCTCAAGCAAGGATCTCCTGTTGTGGATCAATCAACTGCTGGAACAAAAAGGCATAAACACCACGCATCTCATTTCATCGTTTTCCTAACGACTCTGCACCAATGTAAGTAATGATCAATGCAGTGCAGCATCGATGTGACATTTGTTTGCCAAGTTTGAGTGTTATCCGCCCAGCCGTTCTTGAGATATGGAAGCGGCACCCCGCACGTGCGCACGTGCAGTAGCACCCCCATGGTGACACATGGAAATGCATTGGCCACTGGGTGCCTAACTATTGACGAAGCTTTACTGTAATGGGCCCAGTCATTGCGGAGTTACTTTATGTGGAGCAATTTCGACACCCCTAAGTTGGCACGTGGCACGTGCCGTAACATTAACTAAGATGAAGAAAATCGGGCGAAATTCGGAGAAGAAGGAATAAGCCTACCAAATGTGCATGACATATTGCCAAACTGCCGTACCATTGCGAGTAAATGACCATATAAAAGGTCTTGTACAAGCCGGTGGGACTGGGCGTTTCAATACACACCGTCTTACGCATTTTATTTTCGTTATTACCTAAAGGCTGTTTGACGTTTTTGGCTTTCAAGCATTTAATACATTTTTGTCGCCTCGGGTCCAGTAAGATTACCTCCAACTCGTGGAAATATGCACTTCAAGCCAACTAACACACCACACCCACGTGTGTCATAATGGTGAGAGATGGCGTTCACTCGGCTTGCTCCTAACTTACGATAATTCTCTCGCTAGATGGCAGGCCTGATCCCAATGTCGCGGATCCCAATGTTAATTTCCACGAGACACCAATCCAGTGTTATATCATCCATGCCTGGCAGGTGTCGACACTGTCGAACTCGTCTCCAGCGCACAACATGGAGTCGTAAATCTGTGGTGGTGGCTGCAGACGGCCAAAGCGCCGGGCGCAGTTCCGGTTGTCAATTATCGGTATTTCTCCCTTCTGAAGCACGGTAGGCAGTTCAAAGGCTGCAAGAGACATGAAAAGGGCATGGTGATTATTACTAACCACACACAGGCGATGAACACTTAATTTAAGAATGACGAAGCGTCGAAGCGTTTGATGCATAATAGCAATTTGGAAGGCAAGAAAACCATCCAACAATATTGAGGCTTCCAAGCTGAAAAAATGATGATTTCAAAGCTTCGTCATTCTGACATTCCGCGTCTTCAAACATTGCATGATTTGATGCCGGCTAGCAAATACTCTCATGACACCTCCTTTATTTATTCGGCTTTTTTATCGCCTACACGAGCGCGCCTCACCGGGTCCCGGCTGTCTCTGTCTCTGTCTCTGTCTTTCTCTCTCTCTCTCTCTCTCTCTCTCTCTCTCTCTCTCTCTCTCTCTCTCTCTCTCTCTCTCTCTCTCTCTCTCTCTCCAACTCACTGTCCCCCTGCAGAAGGCCCCAGCCGGCCACCAGCCCTGTTCGACCCACCAGACAGCCCCTAAACTCACTACCCCTCCCCCCAACTCACTGTCTCCCTGTAGCGCCCCCCTCCCCCCAACTCACTGTCCCCCTGCAGAAGGCCCCAGCCGGCCACCAGTCCTGTTCGACCCACCAGACAGCCCCCTAAACTCACTACCCCCCAACTCACTGTCTCCCTGTAGGAGGCCCCAGCCGGCCACCAGTCCTGTTCGACCGACCAGACAGCCCCTAAACTCCCTACCCCCCCCCCCCCAACTCACTGTCTCCCTGCAGGAGGCCCCAGCCGGCCACCAGTCCTGTTCGGCCCACCAGACAGCCCCCTAATCTCACTCCCCCCAAACTCACTGTCTCCCTGCAGGAGGCCCCAGCCGGCCACCAGTCCTGTTCGGCCCACCAGACAGCCCCCTAATCTCACTACCCCTCCCCCCAACTCACTGTCTCCCTGTAGCGCCCCCCCCCCTCCTCCCGACTCACTGTCTCCCTGCAGAAGGCCCCACCCGGCCACCAGTCCTGTTCGGCCCACCAGACAGGTCGCCGGATCAGTGATAGTGCACCCAGAGACAGGCAGGTCGACGATCTGAGCAGCTGGAACCAGCGACTGCTGCACTCTGCAGGAAAGCCACAGAGCGGCTGATTGTACTCGGTAAACACATACATATGTAGGGGCGAATACATGTGCATTCGTGGACGGCGGTTGATGGTCAGACACCGGCTCATGCCAGTGAATGCTGCACTCTGTGGGCTGATCAGAGGGGCAGGGGGGAAGGGGGATCCTTGGGACGGCATGGTTATACAGAGCTGTCGGCACCCGGTAGCTACGAGCATGCATCTCTGAACTATCCGCGGCGCTTTATAGTCATATGCGGTAGTGACGCGGAAGCCGGAAACGGCCGGTTATGGCTCGACATTGTGACACGCCCTGTAACCAATGGTTGGAGCGCCGGCTCTCTGCAAGCTTAATGTGTTCATCAAACGTGTGGATAGGTACTTCGATGGTTTTGTTCTTTATGTGCCTGATTTTTATACTTATCTACACAACTGGCAAATGCTTCCTGGCTATTTTAATCGTCTTTTTTAGTTGTGCTTGTATATAGGTAGGTGTCTGTTCTCTCTCGCTCTTTTTTCCTCTCCTCCCTCTCCCTCTCTCTCTCTCTCTCTCTCTCTCTCTCTCTCTCTCTCTCTCTCTCTCTCTCTCTCTGTCTCTGTCTCTGTCTCTGTCTCTCTTTCTCTCTCCCTCTCGCAAGTTGACTTACCTGAGTAGTGCCACGTCATACAGATAGATGAAGGGCACGTTTTGCGGGTGTATCCTGATGTCGGTGACCTGACGTCGTACCTCGTTCGGGTCGGCATCTCGGCTGTACTTCCCAACGAGGACGTCCAGCTCGCTGGCTTTATACCTGAGGAGGTGGGCGTTAACTGTTAACCCGCGCCCCGCTGGGCTATTCAGCCATACGCGCCCTGCTGGGGGGGGGGGCAGATTCTGCCCCCCCCCCTGTCTAACTTCCGAACCGATGGTCGTAGAAAGACGGGGAAAACGGCAATCGAAAGCTCTCAACAAGGCGGATCTCAAGAGCCCAAATTTTTTTGCTTAAGTAGGTCAGAGGTCAGGTCAAGGTCAGGTCAAGGGTACAAAATGCAAGTTTCTACAGTATCGGCCTTGCACCGTAGTTGCCGAAGAATGGACTGAGACTGATTGCCCAAAACGTGTTCTTAGACTACCAAGACAATATTCGTTGCATACAATGTCATTCAAAGGTCAAGGTCAAGGTCAGGTCAGGTCAGGTCAGGTCACCAAAAACAAAATATAGTAAAGGGCATGTGCGACACATGTTTTATGGGTCATTTTACTCATAGAATTCAATAGGCACACTCAATAAGTGATATGGACCACCTCTGGATGAATTTCAGGTCGAGGTCAGGTCAAGGTCAGGTCAAGTGAGGTCAAATTTTGAAGTTGGTTTTTAAGGCCTAAAAAGGTGTCTATCTGATGCAGTTTTTCACGGCGAATCGAATGGTGCTATTTTTGTTTCCGTACGAGGTCTAGAACTTCAAAAAAAGTCATTTTTCAAAAAAAAAATTGTGTGTCGTGACGTCATAAAATTTTGAATAACTCCCACATTTTTGAACCGATTCTTCTCAAAATTGGTATGTAGGTGCACATAGACCACTTCTCTGACATATATTCCGGTTTTTTCGATACACTCAAAATTTTGGATTTTATAATTATTTTCCCAAAAAAGTCAGTTTTTTGAAAAAAAAATTTGGGCCAAAGTCCAAAATTTTCAAAAAACCGAGATAGCCATTTGATAGACAAAGTGGAATCACGCATAACCTTTTTTGTTACGTCTTGATTCCTTTAAAAATGAAGATGTTAGCGGCGTTTGAAATTTTGCCGTTTTTGAGGCGAAAATGGCGAACATGACGTCACTAAAACGTCAATTTCTCAAAAATTTTCCGACGGATTTCGCTAAAATTTTCAGGGAACGTGTCAAATTGATGTATGATAAGGTACCGAAAGTTTGACGTCGCTGGCGTAACGCGTTTAGAAGTTATTGGCGAAAAACGGGAGGGGGGGCAGATTCTGCCCCCCCAGCGGGGCGCGGGTTAAACTGTCCACCAAGAAAGG
The DNA here is from genome assembly GCF_019059575.1 of Amphibalanus amphitrite. Lineage (NCBI taxonomy): Eukaryota > Metazoa > Arthropoda > Thecostraca > Balanomorpha > Balanidae > Amphibalanus > Amphibalanus amphitrite. The sequence goes on from NW_024881662.1 coordinate 694,332, forward strand.
ACATGGATCTTGCTGCTGGGCTAAATGAAGAAAAAAATGAAAGCTTGCATATAGGGCATTGGCTAAATTATGGTATCCACCTCGATGTTTAGATTGCTTTGAAGTACAACTATTCAAGAAGGAGAAGGAGAGGGAGGTTGGCAACGACGGTACAATATGGCATGCATGTTCTTACAATAGGATTAAAGTGATTTAATTGCATTTATTTTTGCCTTTGACATTGAAAGCGATACTGTTAATTCTCAATGAGCTATTAACGCTACCGTACAAATCAATGCATCTGAAAGAAACCATTACGCTTATTGCATGTCAATATTATCGCACGGAAAACGATAGGACGTTGAGAAAGACAAGCTCTTGCAAGCCAGTCTGATATGACGATCGATGTGTGCTGAGCATATTATGTGACCACCATCAAATGACATACTTACGGTCTGATGCAGTGAGCAGCCGTAAGCAGCCAGAACTCGGAGATCACCGTGGCTGAACAGAACACGAAGTCCTGGTCGCGCAACACGATGGCTGCCTGTAGCGACGAAGAAAGAGAGAGAGAGAGAGAGAGAGAGAGAGAGAGAGAGAGAGAGAGAGAGAGGGAGAGGGAGAGAGAGAGAGAGAGGGAGGGAGAGTGAGAGAGAGAGGAGAGAGATAGAGAGCGAGAAGAGAGAGAGAGAGAGAGAGAGCGAGAGAGAGAGAGAGAGAGAGAGAGAGAGAGAGAGAGAGAGAGAGAGAGAGAGAGAGAGAGAGAGAGAGCGATAGAGGAGAGATAGAGACTCATCAGATATGATAATTTAGGCACGAGACAGACTACAAATCACGGCGCTGAATCCAATAAGCATATCACAATACGCGCACGCACGTACTACAACAGCACACACTGCACACTCCTCTGCTAAAAAAGGTGAGGATGAATTTTACCGTCCCTCTTCTGTTTTATTTTTGCAAGAGTGCTGACATGTCAAATGTACGCTGCATGTTTCAGTGTTAAATAGCCTCGTTTGATTACAACAGCGCAGACTTTGGTATTTTATTTGTCTCCGGTCATCGATCAGACCATAGACCTCTGTATACAGAGGTCATGCAAAGGTGCATATGCAGAGTTCTATGATCGACGCATCTTGACCGATCTTTGCAGAGGGCAAACGTTTTCCAATTAATACCGGTAAGATAGCGAGGCAAATTCTGGGAAAATGCATTTACCATTGTGATTTTGAATCGTTGAGCTCATATGCTAAGAAAAACTTCCCGTGCCTCTTTGCCATGCAGTTGCTGACCCATTAGTTATTTTTGTCATTTGTCCTTGTTATTTATTGACAACATTTAATGGCATCTAACAAATGCATTGTACATATATTATAGTTCTCCAATAATGCAGTGAACTCACGATCCAGGGAATTTCTCCGGGAGCGGCGTCGAGTCCGAATGTGATCCGAGTCAGAGAGCCACGAGTCTGAGTGAGCTCATCGATTCCGAGCTCCTCAGCAGTCCTCAGGTCCGACTCGAAAGCTGCCGGATCGGAAGATGAGTCACAGTCTGTCTCATTAGAAGTCGCAACGCAACGCGGTAGCTCAAAGAATGGCCTGTCCTGTCGCTCACTTTTAAATGTGAAGTGGTTGCACGTTCAAGGTCATTGCGGTTAGAATTTTCAGATGGTGCATCGCTATGCAGGTCAGTAACGACGTTGACAAATCTGTAAATCCATCGACAGATTTTGCATGAATAATCCTGATGGATGCCTCAAGTAAGCGACATGCTTGATCTGCATGGCACAATAGACAAAGGCCCTTTATTTCGGTTAGATTATTACGTTTTGATGCTTAAATATTGCATTGCGAATCGACTTATTGTCCTACCCCTTTAATAACATTTCTGATTAATTTCACAGAATAGTAAAAACGAAAAGGTTAACCATGAAAGTTATCAATTGACGATTGATGGATAACTTTCTGTTAATTCATTCCTCAGTCCTAAACACAAGAAAGTTTCGACGTTGCAGAGAGTCCTTACCATCGTGGGAGTCCTCGATTGGCACGGCACTGAGGTCATTCAGCAGTGCACTCCGGCCCTGTGTGCTAGCAGACGGTGGCTCCTGCCTTACTCGGGTGCCCTGCAGGACAGGCAACAGACGTATAGTTTATAGGGGATGCGGTACACACAGAAAAATATTGACACCGTTAGCGGTGTAATTGCACAGTACATATCTGAGCACTTGAGGAAAGTTAATTTAGTCCCTTCCCCGCTTAAATTACTCGCGCTTCTAAATGAACACCAGGAAGAAGGTAATAGAACACTGTTAGGAGGGTTGGGTGTTTTACTACATGTAGCAAAACACCCAACCCTCCTAACAGTGTTCTATTACCTTCTTCCTGGTGTTCATTTAGAAGCGCGAGTAATTTAAGCGGGGAAGGGACTAAATTAACTTTCCTCAAGTGCTCAGATACGTACTGTGCAATTACACCGCTAACGGTGTCAATATTTTTCTGTGTGTATAGTATGAAACAGAGCACATCATGTATCGTACTTGGGGCACTGCAGCAATAGGGCACGATATGTACCTAGTTGATATTGGATAGAGTAACCGTGGGTAGACGTGTAGTACGTAAAGCGATGCATCAATATCCCAAGTCTTAGGAGTATTTAAGATTTGATTTTTATAGCTATGTGACGTGATGTGATGTGATGTGATGTGATGTGAGGTAATGTGGGGTGTTGTGATGTGATGTGATCCATGTGAATTTGACCCTCGCATTTTAAATTTTGTTGTTATAATCAACATGCTTTTCCCGTCAAAATGTACCATATGGATACAATATTTGTATTATATATTCCTCTCATTTCATAATGGTTTGGGTTCCATTCATAAAGCCAAATCACCATCTAATAATTCCATCTGTAGCCGCAAATCTGCTCCCAGTCCAGTTTCCATTCCATCTCCCGGCATTATTCCACACGGCCATTGGAGAGGATCTGGGGAGCCAATCTCGGTACTCGTGATCGACCGGCCCCTGTCTGGCACGGCGGGGACCGCAGTGTCATTACACTCCGCGTCCGGCCTCCAGCCGCTCCTCGGTCACGTACATGACTTGTCCCCAAGGTCACGAAAGCTCGGGAAAGGACACGGTGAAAGTACAAATTACCGGTTGCTGTATCGTGAATCTGTAAGATTGATTTGTGAATGTTTAATAAGGGTTTTCTGTCCATGTGGGGTAAAAAGGATCCATTGAAATCCTCTTACTTTTATTTGGTAGGTAGGTATGGTCTTTCGGTTCAAGCCGACCATTGCAGGACTCAGCTGAGAGGGTAAAGTTGGGATGAGATATGGGAAGGTAGGGGGCTAAGATCGGAAGAGGCCGAGGATAAGTCGTTGGGATCATGGGGAAGATCCAACCATATCTGATAGTGCGTCGCAGCGACAGAGAAGTTAGGACCTGTGGGCCTCGCTTCATAAAGCGAGTCCGTAACTTACGCCGGTTTTTGGTCTTGTATTGCAAATGCATGTGAAGCGATGACGATAGTTTGAATCGTTGAATTTATTTATCTTGCAAGCAAGAACAGAAGGGAGAAGGGGAAAAAATTTATCGCCTCACATGCGCTTGCAATACTCGTACAAGCCCAAAAACCGGTGTAAGTTACGGACTCGCTTTATGAAACGAGGCCCAGGGCGTGCGTCGGACGGACAGGGCACCCGGACGTTCCGACGCTCTTCCGGAATGGCATGTTCCTAATGCATCAGAACAAACATTATCCTCATCAATGAACAGGAAGCTTATTACAAAAATACTTAGCAGCTAGCAGGATTCCATTTTTCACTTCATTGGTGCGGAATGGTTGATGTTTCTTTCACAGCGAATGAATTAATTCGTCAACAAGCCGCGGTCATGTGTCTGGTGCATAAGCTGTTGACTCTTATAGCTCAAGAGGTTAGTGGCTCCTCATCGTGCACACGCTATACATATAACGTATTTGTGGCACCATGATTTCATGGATAGGAGAAGGGCGAACTCACTTCGCCTTGAATTTTCCAGTCCCTTTAGTCGCTCTGTTCCGAATCATTCGCCATAATATGAAAAGCGCGCTTGTAAGTTTATCGCCATTTAGTATTGGTTTTCCCAGCCCCGGTCGGGAATATATAGTCCTACACGGAATTCAAATATCTAAATGACCAGTATAGCGCCTTTTGGGGCGACTAACGGAGCGAGCGAGCGGGTGAGTCTTGCACGTGCGAAATTTCGAGGGGGTACCTCCAACTGACTTGTGCAGGGCACCCTACTGACTGGTCTCTAGCGATGTGCCAAATTTGGGCACAATCGGCCCAGCCGTTCTCGAGATCTGGAAGCGGCACCCTGCACGTGCGCACGTGCAAAATGGGTCCCAACTGACTTGTGCACGGCACCCTAGTAACCGGTCCCTAACTGTGTACCAAATTTGAGCGCAATCGGTCGAGCCGTTCTCGAGATCTGGAAACGACCCCTGCACGTGCGCACGTGCAGCGGCACCCCAACTCTGGCACATGGATATGCAGTGCCTAGTGGGTGCCTACCTACATGCCAACTTTCAGCGCAATCGGCCAAGTAGTTACCGAAATATTGCAACAATTACAAAAGTGACACCTCTTCGTTTTGCACGTGGCACGTGCATAAGGGGTCACCCACATGCATCGGGAATAGTCCAATACTTGGTAGAAGGAATGAAGCTACCCTACAAAAATTACCGCATGTAAATCGGTCAAGTGGTTGCTGAGATATAAGCCTCGCAAAAGCGTCCGCACGGCCGGCCGGCCGGCCGGCCGGCCGGCCGGCCGGCCGGCCGGCCGCTCATACTCAGAAATTTCCGTTATTCTACGTAAGACTCCGCTCGCTTCGCTCGCTCCGTAATTAATAATTTCTCCTATTACATTCATGTTAACATGAATCATGTTATCTATGCCTTCATTTTTATAAAAAAAAACTTCGAGGCACTTTTTAACCCGCGAGTTGCTGGGGGGGGGGCGTTAAACGCCCCCACTTTTTTCGCCGGGCCATAGCATAAAAATGGCGCGCCGCAGGCGCGCCAAATTTTGGGTACCTGTAGGGAATTGATTGAAGTTTATTGTGACAAAGTTTCAAAAAAATCGGTCGGAAAATTTTTGAGATATCGAGGTTTTAGTGACGTCATGATTTCTGGGTTTTCGACCAAAAACGGCATATGTTCAAAAAATCATATAAAATCACAGAATAGACATACAGACATGTCGTAAACGCCATTAGAATGCCAATACCATGAACAATCAAATGGCTATCTTCGATTATTGATTATCGTTCCGCATTTTCCAAAATCTTGAACTGAATCTTGACAATTTCTCGTGACTACTTCACGACCATGATACATGAATTTCTTAAATTGAACTTTTTGAGCCAAACACGTACACATATGATAAAATGAATGTCACCATCGTGTTCTACGGCCCAAATTACCCATAAAACATGTGTCATAGGCTGCGAATAACAGTTTTGATTTTCGGGGATATGTGCCTACCCGGTTGACCTGACCTTGACCCTGACCTATGCTTGACTGACCCCTACATGAAACTGACACTCTTGTAGGCCTTATATGATGGATTGTGCTCCGTTTTGACAGAGTTTCTGACGAGAGGCGCCCATTGCGAAGTCCTGAACTCCATGCTACTGAAAGCCCGATTTCAGGTGTTTGACCTGACCTTGACCCGACCTGTGACCTCAAAATTCAACTTTAAAGTACTCATCTGAAGCGTCTCGTCGCGTTCTTTCGTTTGCCGCCTCGTGCGTTTCGCTGCGCCTATTGGTTCTCGAGTTATCGGCTGGGGGCGTTTAACGCCCCCCCCCCCCAGCAAACGGTGGGTGGCGAAATACCCCAGCAACTGCCGGGTTAAGCGGCTGTCGCCGGTAATTTAAAACTAATAGTTCTTTGAAAAAAATGACGGGAAAAGATAGTAAAGGATTTGAGCATTGATTATGTAATATTGACGTCCGTCGGCTCGTTTCATGGAACCTGCACCACCTTACAGCGGTCGGCCGGGTCGCTGTTACAGCCTCACCTGCGCGGTGGTCCGAAGCAGGACGGTAGCGAGGAGCGCTGTGCAGAGCAGTCGAGCCATTCTGCAGCCCGGCAGAGCAGTGGCGGCGCGACAGTGAGCTGCAGTGAGCTGCGGTGAGCGTCTCCGTCGCCGGCGGCCGTCTCCGCCTTCCCGCCGAGACAGGTGACCCTCACAGTGACCGCAGCCGTGCCGTACCGGACTCGGGAGTCAGGGTCGGCCGGCCGGCCGGGGTTGACGACACCGGACTCCGGACGACGGAGGCTCGACGTCAAACTTTACAGCTCACACGGGTTGGCATGAGGTTCTAAGAACGATTGGCGTTGAAGACACGGGACTACCTTGGTTCTGGGTTCTGGCGGCCGGCGGTCGCAGAAGGTTGGGCGTGGGATAGAGACCTGGCCACGTTTGTCACACTAATGTTAACCCTCGCCCGCACATGGGGGGGGGGGGGTTGCCACCCCCCCCCCCAGGTAGTCTTTCTGCTCTGCACTCAACATTTTTTGAGCTAGACGGCTGATTTTTCGTATAGCTGCTCCTCTATCCTTTCTTGATGTCCACTGAAAATTTCAAGTTTCTGTGATTTTTGGTTTCGGAGATATGACCTTGTTTTTCAGGTCATGTCATGACCCAAATGGCCAATTCTCAACATCTTGCGTTTGCCATGGGCCTTATGAGCTTTTGACACCCTGATTTCGGCTTTTTTTGCCAGTCTTACCTCCCACCTATCATGGAACATGTTGTTCGACGATGTACAGGGGTCAAGGTCAGGGTCAAGGTCAACCTAGGTCATCTAAGATAATTGCGTTTTAGGCAAGCTGAATTTACTTTTTTTGAAGTTTTTTGACTGCATTGTTGGTAAAAGCTTCTCAGATCATGATTTCATGTAATATGGACCCAAAAACAATCGGTGCACACATCAGTATACACACAGACACACACAGACATACAAACACATATAATTGACCTTGACCTAACTTTACCTGAAATGACCTCAGCAGCAAAATTCTGGTCGGGTAGTGTGACAAAGAGGTTCTAGCTGGCTTGGCACCAGAAAACAGCATCGTCATCGGTATTTGATAAGCAGCACACTTGATATCCAACGGTGACCCAAAACAGCAACATTTTTTAGTTTGACCTGACCTGGAAGGTCAATGACTGACCTGAGAAGGTAAAACTGGGTATCATTGGATTTGTCTCTTCCCAAAGAATCTTTTTGGTCTTTACTGCTAAGCTCTATCTCCAACAGGAACGAAATGGCGCGGGGGGGGGGGGTGGCAACCCCCCCCCCCCATGTGCGTTCTAGGATGGGAAAATGGCATGTGCGGGCGAGGGTTAAGTTAATTGTCTTTGCGCACTCCATAGGTGCCGGCCCCCGATTTTTTTTACGTACAATAAAATTCAATAGACACCCGACGGGCCCATACGTCAGTTGAGATCTTCGTTGGCGGTTCCCCCTCCTTTTCCAGCCCCGCCTGGAGCCGCCAGTGTTTTTCGGTGCCTAGCTAGAAACCGGCAAAGCATGGGTGTCGATTTGTATACCTTTGGGGGTGCTGCAGCACCCCCAATGCTCAAATGAGCACCCCCAATGGTTTTCCGGGCACCCCCGAATGTTCCAGTTAGCACGCCCAATGATTTTGTCCCTCAATAACTCCCACTAACTCTGCTTGAAGAAAATAATTGGTTCTGCAGTCTTTCACTACTAAAACTAAAACAATTACACAACTTGGAATGCATGAAATAAAGGTGTAAAGAAAAGAAAAGTTAGTTTTAAGAAGAAGGGCGAAAAAACGGTAAGTTGCAAAGACACTGGTGTGGGTCCGTCGTACACGGATGTCGGAGCCTTAGAGCTGCTGGCGCGTACCCTTTACAAGCCGGCAGGGGGCTCCAGAGACCGGCGACGGGCCCTCAGAGGCCGACAAAGGGCCATCAAAGGCCGGTGGTACCTTAAGAAACCCTGTGGGGTCGTCTTTAGAGACCGGTTCGGACTCAGCGCCGATGGGGCCCTCAGAGTAGCCGGTGTGGGGCCTTCAAATGTCACCGGTGGGTGGCCGTCACATGCGCACTTGTGGGGCCTTTAGAAGCTACGATTTTGGGCCCCCAGAGCCGCCGATATAGGGCCTTAAGAGGCACTAGTGTGGGGCCCTCAGATATGGCAATGTGGGGCCCTCGGAGCCGCCGGTGTGGAGGGTTCACAGTCGCCGGTGACGGCCCTCACAGGCGCCGTTGTGGGGGCTCTCAGAGACACTGGTTTAGGGCCATCACAGGCGCGCGTGGGGCCCTCAGAACTGCTGTTACGGAACGGACCCTTCATAGGCCGACAAGAAGATATTAAAAGGCCACCGGTGCCTCCAGGAGCCTTGTGGGGTTCTCAGAGACTGGTATGGTGCGCTCAGACGCCGCTGGGATCCTCCGAGTCACCTGTGTGGGATCGTCAGGGTCGCTGGTAACTGACAAGGGCCCTCAGAACCGCCCATGTAGGGTTTTTAAAGCCAATGGTGTAGGGCCTCAGAGTTAGGGGTGTGTGGCCCTTAGAGACGCCGGTGTGGCGCTCAGGGGCGCCGGTGAGGGCCCTCACAGTCGCCGTTATAGGGGCCCTCAGAGAAATGGGTGTGGGGCCATTACAGGCGGGTGTGCAGCTCCTAGAGCTGGCCCCCTATAGGCCGGTTAGGACCCCCAGAGGCCGGCAAGTGGGCCTCAGAGGCTGGCTTGGGGCCCTTATGGAGATCTTAATGTTGGTACTTGTGGGCCCATGAGGTGTTCTTACGAGCCCTGTGGGGCCCTACTTAGTCCAAATATGGCCAACGTGGACCCTCAGCGGCCAATTGGCGCCGCAGGGCCCCTCAGGCCCGAATAACCCGAGGGGCCCCTGAACCTGATGGGGGGGGGGGCATGTGCCTCACGGGCCCAACTGGCTACGCCACTGACTGGAAAATCGTAAACCCATAAATATCGAAATGCGATCACCTGTCATTATCAGAGATTATTGTGATCGTCTGATTACCGCCAGAGCTTCGTAGCTACCGTTCCCTCCGCGCAATATCCGCTCCTGCGGACCGCAGGGGCTGCTGCACCGGTGCTAATCGCCGTCATCGGTTACTGTCGCCTTATTACCGAGGTGCTGGGGCTGCAACCAGCTGCCGGCAAATGTACGACTTTTTCGGAGACATATTTATGTAATAAGGTAGCCAAGTACCTACTAGGACGAGCAGAATGATGCTGAAGAACGTTCAACCTTTGGGAAATATTAGTGGAAATCCCGGGATTATCAGTAGGTACCTTATGAGGATACCCAACCATGCCTTGTATGTACGGTTGTGCCCCATGGCAAAGCTGCAATCTTTCACCCGGTGCAGGGGTTGAGCACCCCCAACCATTTTGAAAAATCGACACCCCTGCGGCAAAGGTTGTGATACAAGAGTCTGATTAATTTTTATTTGGTTAACTTAACAAGTCAAAGCATTTCAATTTCAAATGCAAATTATAATAGAAACGATTAAAGCTAATCGCATGGGGCTTGACTGCCCGGAAGAACAAAACGTCACGTCGTAGGCATGCCGATCAATTGACGATGTACAAAATCAAATTGAATATCGGTGCGGAGTTGAAATTAGGTTGAGTGAAGTATAGAAATATGTTTTTTGGCATATTTGAAATAGTTTTGCACAGACTTAGGATCGAATAATCTCACTGATTAAATCCGATGGAGATCGAAGCGCCATATACTTCTGACGATGGTTGGCAGTAGTTGAGCAGTAGGAGCCAGGAGTATGCAGCCCTCAGAGGATTCGTATTTCTTATGTTGGAAGGCTGCAGCAAGCGAAGGTGGACGGGTCTGAAGCCGCGCGACAAATCCGATTATGCAAATTATAGTCTTAGGTCAAACCGTTGACTTGGCTTTCATTCTGCATTCGTGTTTGGAAACTCAACAAATACATGGGGATGTGCAGCAACATGAAACTTGCGGCATGGAATCACACAGCCGTTTAGATGTGACCGAGAAAAGTCACTGGCGAATAATAAAAAAAAACGTCATCTTGCAATCTTACCATTTTCGCCTGGCACAAATGTGAACACATACAAAGTGAGTTCTGAAGCTGTGGCAGTTCAATTGTTTAATAGCTTAGGCACATATATAATATCGAATAAAGTAAGTGAGTTTCGTGTCTTAATGGTGTTCACAATTCATAGTTACTTTGTGATCCAGTTATGCGATATCCCAGACTGAATAAGCATACGGAAAAGTCAAACGTCGTTTCCTACTCATTCTAAATACAAATGGTGATAATCTTTAGTCGAAGAGTTGTCAGATACGGCTTTGTGTTTTACGTTTTCGACTCAAATAAAATCGTGAGCGAACAAAATCGATTCATTTGGTGTTTATTCCACATACAATGACAACTGTATTACACCATAGCATTGTTCCAACAACAATCAGATGGTCAGGATTAGAGGCAAGCACGTCTCAAATCCTGCCGTTGCCAAATTCGCTCACTTTTCTTGACACCATAAAGGCGTACGGGTGCACTATTGCACAGTGCACACCCATAAATTGAGTGAACCGACTCAATAAACCAGCGTAGAATACTTCTCCGTCGAGCCCTGTTAGAGCCAGTGCACTGAGATTCTTGCTAAGTCATTTATAAATCGGGATGCCTTACTCAGAAAAGGTTGTCCCGGTAGTTTGGCATATCACAGATCGTGTTTGCGAAATGTGCTTACATAACCATTGAGAGCAGTACAGTTGAATAATTTAATCCATACACTGCACAGCGCACTTACATCAGTCTCAGTCTGCAATGCACTACTTTTGGGACGAACTCGCCGCTGATGCATTTCCTTTGAGACGTTCACGGTTTCCAATTACCGCGCCTCATTTGAAGGACGACTGTGTCCCTCGACATAGTTTAGGAGGTGTCGCTGTCTTCGTGAACCGACTTCGTTACGCTCCTATAGACTTCCATCAAAGAACGGTGTTCTCACGAATCCAGGGAAGATATTCTGAAAACAATGACATTGGGTTACCGCTCCTCAGAAATCACGTTCTAGGAAACACAACAGTGACAGTGTACAAACAAATGTAAGAATGGCGATACAGAAACGTTTTCATTGCTATCGCAGGTATTACGGTATATAAACACAATCTTTTGCCATCTAAGTGATCAGCAATCAGCTAAACACAGCTTTAAATTGTTTTGTTATTGATGTTGCCGCTCGCTGCACATCTGAGATGAGGTCACTGCTATACATACGCAATAGTAGGTATGCCATTATGTGCGAACAATTCTTACGTTTTCAGATGCGAACATTTCTTGGCCCTCGGGAGAAGGCCTCAACAAGCATTATTACTCTCAGCTATGCCTCGGACAATAAAGAATGTCTTTGGTCTTCACCCCGGGCTACAGTGACGTCACGTCATCGGGCAATATCTTTTACTATTGTCCGCTACCCCATGCAGTATTCATATACTGTTTCGCTGCGTACTCACCCGATACACGCGCATACACTCCGGGGAAGCCACGTTGCGCACATCCTTTGCCGAAACTGACGACACCCACCAGGGTGTGGACCTTGGTAGCAGAGTCTCTGAGCATCATCGGTCCTCCGCTGTCACCCTGTGGGAGAGAGGGAGAGAGAAAGAGAGAGAGAGAGAGAGAGAGAGAGAGAGAGAGAGAGAGAGAGAGAGAGAGAGAGAGAGAGAGAGAGAGAGAGAGAGAGAGAGAGAGAGAGAGAGAGAGAGAGAGAGAGAGAGAGAGAGAGAGAGAGAGAGAGAAAAGAGACATTACGTCTGATTGTTTCCGCTTCCCAGTGTAACACCCGAGATGAAAAGACAATTTTAGAAGTTATAACGACTGTAATTCTGAGCCTTGAAGTTCGCGACTTGCGAGTAATTGCCGGTTCCTTACCTAAATTTGGAGACTTAATAACCTGTCTTCTAGCAAGCAGCAAGTGCGCAAATGCATACCGGATATCACGTGATTTGATTTCAGGCTTCTTGACGTCCACTTTCTGCGTGTCACGTATGATAGGCTGGGACCTGCCGACGTGACACATCTTGGCCTGTTGACCTGACACGACCTGCTGACCTGACGTCCTGCTCAGTGCTCACCTGACATGACTGGGCCCTTTGGCTTTGACCTTACATCCTGACACTCTGGTCTCTGACACAGGCCACTAGCCTGACACTTCTGGTCACCTGACTGGACACTCTCCCATTTGACACATGCCACTAACCTGACACGTATCCTTGCCGCCTTCTGGCAGACCAGCGCACACCATGTTACTGGTGATGACAAACGGCTCGTTGGCGTAATCCTCCGCGCACTTGTCGTTGGAGAGCACCGGCAGCTCGACCTGCAGCGCTACGTCCGGGTAATCGAGCGAGTCCTGGCGCAGCAGACCCCAGCCGGCGATCAGCGAGGTTCGACCGGTCAGACAGGCCTCCGCCGGTCCGCTGCCGCCACCGCAGGCCGCTGAGGGCAGACAGATGGGTCGCACACGGCCGTCCTCGCTGGAGATCAGCTCTCGAAGGGTGTCCCTCAGCCTGCGGGGAGTGGTGGTGGGTTAGAATGAGTGCAGGGTGGTTCATTTTGACATTAGTGATTGGGTGCAATCGTTCGATCCGTTTCATGTGAGATCATTTGCCTCTTTCGATTGCAAATTGCTTCTTCTCAGTTTAATTATTCGTGCTATGTGCATTTAGTAACACACAGCGCAAATGTGCATTTTTTAGCCATATTCGATCTCCTTTTACAAAAAAGCATTCTGCACGGTAATAACTAGTAAACGTTCGTTTACCCATCGTATTCTCCTTCCAGTTTATACGGCTTCTTCCCTGGCGATTACCCCTTGGACTTTTAAGCATACGGTAACAACTATTTACCACGCGCTGCACATCAACACTCACTCCAAGATTGCGATGTCGCTGTCGGAGCGGATCTTGTTGTAGTCGGGATGTTTGATGATTTGCTTGACGTAGAATCGAATTTGATCTTCGTCCCTGTATCGTTTGTACTTTCTAACCAGTACGGAAATACGACTTGCTTCTCGGCTGAAAGGCAAATGTAAAATATCTGTCAAAAGAAGGCAGCATATAAGCTTTGCGTAAAATGTTGGCGACAACATGCTTACAAACATTTTATACACACTTTAAAGGTATAACCAAGATAAAAGTGGACATAACTAATGACTTTACTGGAATATATAGGTCGACTAGAAAAGACTGTATCGCATCGCCCATCTGGCATGACAGGATGTCGCCCACTTTTTGACGCAGTGGGCGGCAGTCAGGACGTTACTCACTTTTTGACGCAGTGGGCGGTGGTCAGGACGTTACTCACTTTTTGACGCAGTGGGCGGCTGTCAGGACGTTACTCACTTTTTGACGCAGTGGGCGGCTGTCAGGATGAAGCGCTCGTTGATGATACTGCCGCCACAGTACGGGCCTCGACCGATCAGGCTGGTGATGCCCACCTGGCAATCGGTCAGGTGCTACGTCAGGATGGACTATTCACGCCGTCTAAAATGTATCATAATCAAAACATGAAACTTAATGAAAACAAACATAAATGGCAGAAGTCTATAACTTTGCGTATTCAATGTAAGAACATGTCATTAAAGTGACATTGATATCTGATCCTATAAGTGTGTCAGTAGTTCTGCATGATCAGTGTCTGTATCACGATCAATCTTTATTGCGAACTATCTGCGAACTGTGCCTTACTGATTCACCTACCATCCATGGGAGAGCCTTGCGAGGCACCACCTCCCCGCCGACGATTCGGACGTTCGTTTGGACTTTTCCGCAGATCGGGTCGTTGAGGTCCACCGGCCGGTCGACCTGGCGGGTTTGGTTGAGGGCCACTCCGACCTCAAATGGCACCACTGGTCTCTGTGATGAGAGTGGAGGTCGGGGCTTGGCCGCTGGCTTGGGTTTCTGGGGTTTCTGAGAGAAGGGAGTTTGCGGTTTAGCCGCCGGTTGGGGTTTCTGAGTGGTCACAACCGGGGCTGGTGTCGATGGTTTGGGTTGGGGGGTCACAAGCTTGGGCGGCACAGACGGTTTCGTCTCAGCCAGCTCCGGTTTGACACCAGGCTGCGGCTGAGCCGACTCCGGCCGGCTGACCGGGGTGACCTGACCCAGCTGTGACCCTCCTTCCACCCGCACTGCCTTCACCGAGCAGCGGAGCCGACCCTCGGAGCGGGAGCGCAGCTCGAGCAGGATGAAGGGCTGGGTGACATCTGGCGGCGGGTCGCCGGGACTGTAGTAGGTGCGCCGGCCGCGGACTGAGTCGCGCAGCACCAGTCGGTCACCCTTGCCGAGCTCGTAGGTGTCGCAGGTCATCCGCAGCGTGGCCTGCTCGTCCTCCGCCTGAAACGGAGTGGTGTACTGGTGAGAGATGGTGGTGGAAGGTGTCATTGTGGGGTGATGGTCCGATTCCGTATGGTATCGTAAAGCATGTGTCATCTCTAAGCGATCTCGATAGACACGATCTGTTCGACAGACAGGAGCGACCGCCATGGGTCGACACTCTGTACTCACGTCTCACATCGACAGGGAGGCAGTCGGTCCCCCACCCCGATACACCTGACCCTATGCCCCTTCTGCTTACCGTCAGTTGCCAGGTTTTCCACTGGTACGGCGGGTAAAGGCCCGGGAAATAGAGCGATGAGAGCGTGGCGGTCACTCCGGTGACCAGCTCGAACCGTCCGTACGCTCCCACTGCGGGCAGGGCATACCCGGTCAGAAAGGTGTCCCTCCCCAGGCCAACAGGTCTCAGGGTGGTCCGTCAGTGATTCAGAGCTGAACCGGTCAGCAATGTGTCAGAGGAGGCACATGGGTGATCCCCAGAGACGGAGACTCACCAGATCTTCCCAGTGCCCTAACCATCAAGTCTGATGAGTCCATAAAGTTCGATCTACCCATTGCAGAGATGTATGAAGTTGCAGGCCAATCAGCATCACGCCTCAGACAAACTCATCCCTACTGTCATCCAAAAGCACGCGTAACACGTTTAGCGGTTTAAGATCGCAATAGCGCATGCGACAGTAGCCGGTTACCGTCAGTGTCTGAGAGTTCAAACCCTTTACGAGTTTTATATACTGACCGTCCGTGTCTGTGTCGAGGGTCTGCAGCACGAGGCGCGCCACCTGGAACGGCGACACGTAGCGGCGTGGGGTGGATGCCGACCTCTCCCACGGGCTCCCGTCGTCCTGGGGCTCGAACAGCGGCGACGGCCGCGCCTCCTTGGCAGAGAGCTGCGGGCGCAGCGACCGCGCGACCGCCACCGTCGCCTGAGCATCGAACGTGTGGTCGTCCCACCGCGAGACGTCCGCGAGCTGGCCCGACGTCTGGCCCAGGAGCTGTGGAGGGGGAGATGCTGGTCAGATGTGGTTGGAAGAAGGATCGATTGGCCAGTAGTAGTTGTCGTGTGGTGAGGTAAACGAAATAATGCTTAACCCGCGCCCCGCTGGGGAGGGGGGGGGGCAGAATCTGCCCCCCTCCCGTTTTTCGCCAATAACTTCTAAACGCGTTACGCCAGCGACGTCAAACTTACGGTACCTTATCATACATTAATTTGACACGTTCCCTGAAAATTTGAGCGAAATCTGTTGGAAATTTTTGAGAAATTGACGTTTTAGTGACGTCATATTCCCCATTTTCGCCTCAAAAACGGCAAAATTTCAAACGCCGCTAACATCTTCAGTTTTAAAGCAATCAAGACGTAACAAAAAAGGTTATACGTGATTCTACTTTGTCTATCAAATGGCTATCTCGCTTTTTTGAAAATTTTGGATTTTGGCCTAAATTTTTTTTCAAAAAAACTGATATAAAATCCTGATAAATAAAAAAAAAATAAAGAAAAATAGTTATAAAATCCAAAATTTTGAGTGTATCGAAAAAAACCGGAATATATGTCAGAGAAGTAGTCTATGTGCACCTACATACCAATTTTTAGAAGAATCAGTTCAAAAATGTGGGAGTTATTCAAAATTTTATGACGTCACGACACACAATTTTTTTGAAAAATGATTTTTTGGAAGTTCTAGACCTTGCACGGAAACAAACATAGCACCGTTCGATTCGCCGTGAAAAACTGCATCAGATAGACACCTTTTTAGGCCTTAACAACCAACTTCAAAATTTGACCTCACTTGACCTGACCTTGACCTGACCTCGACCTGAAATTCATCCAGAGGTGGTCCATATCACTTATTGAGTGTGCTTATTGAATTCTATGGGTAAAATGACCCATAAAACATGTGTCGCACATGCCCTTTTCTATATTTTGTTTTTGGTGACCTGACCTGGCCTGACCTGACCTTAACCTTGACCTTTGAATGATATTGTATGCAACGAATATTGTCTTGGTAGTCTAAGAACACGTTTTGGGCAATCAGTCTCAGTCCATTCTGCGGCAACTACGGTGCAAGGCCGATACTGTAGAAACTTGCATTTTGTACCCTTGACCTGACCTTGACCTGACCTCTGACCTACTTAAGCAAAAAAATGGGCTCTTAAGATTCGCCTTGTTGAGAGCTTTCGATTGCCGTTTTCCCCGTCTTTCTACGACCATCGGTTCGGAAGTTAGACAGGGGGGGGGGGCAGAATCTGCCCCCCCCCCCAGCAGGGCGCGTATGGCTGAATAGCCCAGCGGGGCGCGGGTTAACTGTTTTGAATCAAGGCCGATTCAATAGGCTCTATAACCATGTAGTTAACGAATTAATGACATTGAGAGTCTTGTATTTAATGGCCAGGAGGCATGGAGGTTCAGTAATCCCCTCACTGTCATGATATGCACAATGTGCGTCGTATGCTGTTTTCTACGTAACGTGCATTCTGTTTACGAGACAACCGAATAAAGCCCCAACCTTTTTCTGAGAAGCATAGCTTATCTACTGGCTGCATCACCGGCTATCAAGGCTATGTCCTTCAATAGTGAGTTTGCACAAATAAAATTTCTCTGCTAACGGTGCACACACACCGAGCGAGGCCACCCAGTTCCCCACCACCCCCTCCCCTGCTAACCGCAGTGCTGTGGTGAGCAATGAGCAGTGCCTGTCGATAGACCGATATTATCACAGACGGTTGAGACTAGCCCGGATGCGCGGCTGATAAATTGGAACGATCTGCGGTAGATGGGTCTCATCGATGTTCCAGGACAGGGACGAGTCGAGACGACGACAAAGAAGACCGGACTCTTTGTCCCCTCGTCCTCTTTCTCCAGTACACCCCCACTTTGTGTAACCGCAGATCCGCAGTCCGCACCGAGCTGCTGAATTATTATGCACTGCAGCTGGCCCGGTAATCGGATATCACCGAGCACAGCGCAGCAAACCCGAACAGCGAACAAACGAGCTGTCTCAACAATAATTTACAGCAACGTGCGTACGAGATGCGCGCAGCATTCCGTGTCGCAAGTGGTTCTCAGCTTCTGACATTGACCGTGACCGGCGCGCGGCTGAGGAGGCCTATCTCCGTGACCGGGAGAACCGGTGCCGGCTGGTGAGGTTGACGTCCTGCTGTCCACACTGCAGCGGTATCGGGGCCCGGTCGGACGGCGCCGAGGCCAGGGGCCCTGCGGTGGCGACGGACCGCCTCCCCGCCCCGCCGTGACCGGTTCCGGGCCAGGTCACCGTTTGGGGTCGAGTGCACCGACGCGGCGGACGTCGCGGAGAGAGTTTGTCTGAGCTTAGCCGCGCCGTGGTGAAAGCCGCGAGGTTTTATCCATCTCGACAATGGCGCAGGATGGCGTGGAATTTGTCAACCTCATCACCCTATCCAGTCCACCCCGCGAGCCGCGCCGGCCCAACTGCGGCCAGCGCGGCCGACCCAACCGTGCCAGCGAGACGTCCCGCGCCCCCACTCAATGCAGCGGAGCATTTTAACCGAAATGTGTGCTATGCTACCCAGACCGAACCAGACAGCTGCCCGGGCCAAACCAGCGAAATTGACCGTTAGCACTGCGTGCTATTCTGAATATCAAGCGCGACGGCTATGTCGTGGGTCAATTGCTGAGTATGCCGAGGCCAACGAGAAAAAAATCGATTCGAAACATCGACATAACCCCGCTAAACCAAAGATAAAACCACGCAAAACATGCGACTGATAACTCGGTCAAAAACTCGAACCAGATATGCAAATGTCCCAGCCTAAGCAGGGAGCACATTACATACGTCGGGCCAACCAGGAAGCCTTCTTCCACTTCTCCGCCAAACATCGCCAACCCCCCGGGTCAAATCACCCAACCGCATACCTTCATTCTAACCAACCGCCGGAGGAGCACAGCGTTGACCACAAATCCAGCTTACCCGCGACCGGAGCGCCCCGTCACCGGTCACACACGGAACAAAGCCGGTGTCGTAACGCAGAGACCCAGCTGGGAGACTCGGGGGAATCTTGTAACGTGGGGCATCGACCTGGGATTAGGACGGCTCGAGGGATTGACTTACTGGAGCGGAGTGGGTGTGAGACTGGTCCATGTCGTACGTACTCAGTGCCGTATGCAATATGCATATCATACAATAGGGATGCATGCTCGTACGTGGTCTACAGCATATTACGTAAATAGCCCATGAACGTCGCCGTCAGGAAGGGCGGGAATTTAGCACGATAAAAGCGGATTGCCTACACCCACAATCCATATGTGTGATTATCTCATAGTAGCACTATTTATCGTCCCTGTCTCCACTTGTGTTGCTGCAAAGTGTACAGTGTACACGACCCACCTACCAATAAAAACAAAAACAACAACCGAAAACCAGAGCAGTACTTCAGCCCAATGTTCGCTGGGCTTCCTACAATTGGCTTAGGTGTTGAATGAAAAGAACAAAACAAGCTTACAAGTGCTATAGGTTAGGTACAGTAGTAGAACAAGCGATCGTGGTCAAAATAAGGAGAATCCGATTGGCGCTGTAAGGATAAGAAGTGATGAGAAGTGGAAAAAGAAGCATAAAAGAAGGATAAGGAGGATAAGGATAAGAAGTGGATAAGGATAAGAAGTGACAATAGCGAAAATATACGTTGTTGGGGAAGCAAAAACGCCATAGGTAAAGGCAAGAAACAAGCAGCCACAAGCCAAAAAAAAGGCGCAACCTATTTAATCTGCAACGTATTTTATCTACATATATTTAACCCTCACCGGCCGAGGATAGTTTTTTTTTTTCGCGATAGCTCCGAACACGCTGGCGATAGAGAGCTGAAACTTGGTATACCTGACCTTTGACTCAAGCTGGATCTTTTTTGACACCAACCGCATTTTTGAGTCTGGTCAGGTCACTGACCTATGACGTCATAAGTGAACCTCTGCACGGTCTTCAGATGTCGCAACTTCGCAACTGCCAGAGGAGATGTCACAGGGAAATGAAACTTACAGGATCTAGTATCCATTATGAGTCTCGCAAACACGCTCGTTTTTTCCGCGACGCGCTAGCTACACCAGGGGCGAAACGGCGAGGGGGTCGTACCCGCCCCCCCCCCCTCGGCCAGCGCGTAGGTAGAAAACCAATAGGTCCGGCGAGGGTTAAACGTGCACGTCGAATTAAACGCGCACGAGTTCGTCATTACGTGAATAGTTCGGTGGTTGTCGAACAAACGGATGGACCATGTGCCTCGAATATAACCCACGCTATTGTAATCCGCACTAGTATATAATTCGGCGATAAGTTTTAATCGCTATTACAGACATAGTTCAGTAAGAGAAAAATGCGAAAATCAACAACTAACCAGATCACTATCGTCCAGGCGATATGTGCCTAGCCATTGCGGCGCACCAGTCAGCAGTCGACTCAGTCAAATGTCTCTATTCTACTCTCGCCTCCCTTCGCCCTGGAATGGTGTTATTATAAGGGCCTAAAACAAAGAACAAGTTGAACGCCATTTCCCGAACTGGGAACATCAATCCTACAGGACGCGTATTTTTACAACAAATTACGCTTTAATCTTGTCTTGAAGGATTGCTGATCCCGGATCACGGATTAACTTCTGAGACGGTTAAGGCTGTGAATTTTAGAATCATAGCGCACCGATCAACCAGATTCTTGCAAAACGATGATCACAATTCACATGATGCCACCAAATCATGCTCCGACTCAAGGACATCAATCAAGCTGGGAATGAAAACTATGCCTTTTAAGAGACTATCCACTTGGATGGCCGATGGATCTTATCACTGCAGGTATTATTAAAAAGAACCCACTGTTTCTGTCCTACAACTAACCAATGAACCGTTATCATTTTTTTGGCCCTGTTTTTTTTTGTGTCGTTAGCCCTCACCAGCAAAATTGAAGCTAATGCATCCCATAAGTCGCATTTAGGATTTGGGCGAATATCTCTAGAACACATAGGTGGAGGTTTGTGCCGAGCTAGGTGCCCGAGCTGTCCCAATTCCACGCTGGCTTGGCTTTGGGGCCGCAATAGACGGCGGAGGTCAAGGTCACCGCTAAGGCGGCGGAGGCTTTGCTGCGCCCGGGCACCCCCAGCTCGGCACAAAGTTCCACCTATGCTACAGCTAGAACGAGTTATTGGATTGGCTATGTTGGGATCTATGGGTCATTTATCTGACCTGTAAGGCCACCATTTAACCTTAAACCTTAAATTGGGTGCCATGGGCTTCACCTCGTGGATTACATCGTCCTGCTTTTTTCAGCGAAGCCTTTGATTAACCTGGGTCAAATGCGGGCCCCATTTCCCGTCAAAGGATGCAGAAAGGCCAATGCTGCAACAATAATATGACACTGATGGATGACAAGAATCAAGACCTACGGGGGGGGGGGGGGCTCTTCAGTTCATAGCCCCCCCTCCTAACTCCGAAACTACTGGGCCGATCGTAAAAATTCAAGCGGCTTCTGATAGCTCCGGAAAAACTGTCGAACGGAACCTAATTTCATTGACCTCGAGGTCACCGATGACATCACAGGTCAGGTCAAAGTAAAAATTGTCGATGTTTGGCCTGTTCACCTTTTGGGCTCTAGCCGCCGTCTTACAAGTCAGATCAGGCTCATTTTTGTTTTACACACTCGTGAACAGATGCTTTAGATATACCCTGAGGGTACCAAACTTGTACTTTGATTTTCAGGTCAGGGTCAGGTCATCACAGGTCACGGGAATACGTCGGTCACGTGACACATGTTTTATGGTCAATTTAGGTCATAGATTTCGAATTCAATGTCCTTTGTGTCATTTGAGGTCATTTTGAGTTGAATATAGCTGAGGTCAGGCCACTATCAGGTCAAAAAAGGTCAAATTTTAAGGTTAAAATTGTTCAACCAAAAAAGTGTCTATCGGATGCACTTTGAGCTCAGGAACACAATGGTGCTCTTTATATTGGTGTACGTCAAATACGTGCCAAAAAAATTGATTTGAAAAATTTATAATTGTGAATCTTTTGCTATACATAGGTAATGCGTAGGTATAACTTGGCCATTTTTGAAGATGTTTAGCTAAAACTTGCTAGAGTACCTAAGTCATAAGCATGTGTTCTATCTCATATACCTATTCCATTTTTTTTCTCGAAAAATCAAAAGTTTTTTGAAAAAAGATAAAAATATAAATTTTGAATTGTATTATACATAATTTTCAAAATTTTCAAACCTTTGAGAATCCGAGATAGCAATTTGATAGCACAGTCTATTTTGGGTGTTCTCATGCAAAGAAATTGGATCTAGCTTAAAAACTGAGCTCTTGGGAACGATTGCCGTAGTTCAATGTTTTACGTCGAAATCGGCCGAACATGACGTCACTCTGACATCATTTCCGGCCGACCTATGGTAGCTACGAAGTTCATATTTTGAAACAAGGTGTCAAACTGATGCAGCCGAAGGCACTGAAAGTTTGGCGTCGAAACGTCAAGCGGTTTGGAAGTTATTGCAGAAAAACGGGAGGGGGCTATGAATAGCCCCCCCCAGTGGGGCGCGGGTTAAGCGCTATTCCCGTGTTAGGTATGTGGAAATGTTTAATCATAGTGTGTACACCCATGTACGTAAGTACCATGTACATACGCACGATGAGGTATGCTTTGATGCATGATTATACCTAACTATGCATTCCGATTATTTTCTTGCCCTCCACGTACAGGTGCACTGGGCATATACTCGCATTGTGCATTATCCATTATCCTATACAAGATAACCAGCTGCATTATAAACAGACAGCCGTGTCATCACACGTCACCTGAGGTTGCCTGTTGAATATAAATAAAACTCATCGATAACTGAACATTCTCCTCACCAGCACATCGGTCGGCAATTACGTCAGTGCACTGACGTAATTGACGTAATCACTACCACTGCAGTGGTAGTGACTGTTGATTGTCGAGTTATGACTATGCTAATGGGCTGCTATTGTTACCTGTGATATAAACTGTTAATCGGCCATCCAAACCGACCAAACCATAGTCAGTGGACGCCGGACGGACGATATTTATCGGCAGTTAATGGCATCACCATCAGACGTAATGCCGAACGTCATTATCATGATGTTTGACTTAGGGCAACTGGGGAATTCGATGATTGAATAAAAATTCATCTGGTAATACCAGCTACAACGTGCAGTGAACCCTCGCACACACGTGGAAGGTGAAATCGGATAAACACCAGTTTTTCACGAACAACTGGCGTGAAAAGCGGCGGATTGCAACGAAACGTTATCAAATGAAACCTATGCCATTATAAATGAAACCATGACATTGTATTGCACATCTGACACGAGTATTCCAGCAAACACCATCTCTTAGCTCACCTGTGCGATCACCAGGAACAACATCAACAGCATCTTCGACGTCATCGGCGGCGGGGCGGGGAGACGGTTCGTCATCGTCGCCGTGATGGAGCGTCTCGGTGACGACGGAGCTTTCCGGCGACTGCAGAGCTTCCCGGTGACGGTGGAGCTTCTCGGCACCCGCGGTGCGTCCCGGCGGCTGGGCGGCTGGCTCGGGGGCCGCCTGGTGACTGCTGCCGTCCGCACCTCCTCTCGTGGAGAGCGGCTGGCAGCACCGACCGACTGGGACCCGAACAGGTCCGGTCTGCCACTGCACCGGTCTAACGAGGTCGACCGGGGGACGGCGGCGGCGGCGGCGAGCTGTGTGCGGCATGTGTACGATGGTATGTGCATTGTGTGTGTACTGGTATGTGCTGCGAGGGTTCTGAGGGGGGCGCAACACCGGGCACGGTATGCTCGCTATAAGGAGCATGCTTATCGCTTACTGATGCGCTAGCCTCAAGATCCAGGTTCTTTATGCATTGGGTACGCAGTTATGCATATTTGTGTCGGTCTCCTGCAGACCAAAAACTGTGTCGGAGACCCTGATCACTGTTCAGTGTTCAGCCCAGTGCAGTGGGAGTAATAAGCCTTAGCGATTTTACTCCCACTGCACTGGGCTGAACACTGAACAGTGCCCAACCATCGCAACCAAGCACCCGACCATCGGTTGGGTCCTCCTTTGGCAACTGCTCCGTCTCCCCCCCCCCAAACCTCCACCCCTTTACCGGCCCGGTAAGGGCCGCTAGTAGGCACCTAATACAAAATTAGGTACATATATCGAGCGTATGGAGAAGATCGAGAGGTATTTGCTCGCAATCGCTTACTGTCTTGGTAGTAATCGTCACTGGTTACTGTATATGACGTCATGCTGGCGTGAACCAGCCCTTTTTTCGACCTAAGTGCAGCGTTTGGTGCTGCCATCTGTCACCGACTTTCTTATCAGCGAAGCCGTTCACGAATCATCGCTGTCACTTCACTCGGCGCTCGCATTGATCACCGCAAGCAGCATCGCTGAGAACCCGCTGCTTGCAGACGCTGGTAAAGGTATGTACCTAAATGCGAACGTTACTAATGGCCAATTAGCCCTTGCCGTAGTAACGTTTTCCCATGGCAGCTAACGTATAGAGGGGGGGGAGGTCCGTTGCCCCCCCCCCCCAGTCATTCGGCCCCTGATCAAGTCAGAGCTTCGCGGAAAAGATGGGCGTGCTGCCAGTGATGAAAGAAAGCCGTTGATAGGTATTGACCGTCCAGGTAAGGTCAATGACCCAAAGGTCGAGAAAATCGAGACCTGCTAGAACTTCTTAAAATGTGGTTGTTATGGTGGTTTATAGGCCCTGATTTTAAATTTTCACATTTATTTTGATCAAAGATGATGTATTCATGCATTCGGGGTAGGTCGGGTCAGGTCAGGTCCGGTCAACCAGTAGGCGACCGGTCGGCTATCCAGAGTAGGCGTTGATCACCACTGACAGCTTCGGGACATGTTGCATGAAAGCTAAAACTATACTTACACATAATCAAAAAGGTGCTAAATTTGAAATCAGCTCCAAAACTACCTCAGAAACTTTTTAATTCATAGAAGTAAGCCAAGCTCATATAAGGTTGATGACCTTAATCTGACCTTCAAGTGACCTTGACACCCACCATAATGCATGGGACAAACATAAGACATGTTGGCAAGTTTCCAATCACAAAAAGTCTGGGACTCTGGAAATGCACAGATGTGTGCTGAGTGCTGGGCACATGGCGAATCGCAATTCGGGCCTGACATGGTCTCGAAAAAAAAAAACAGGCCACAGGTCAAAATTCATCTGGGTCAGGGTCATGAAACTTTTGAAACATGCGTAAAATAAACCTCGCCCGGCGAGTTGATACAACCCTCCCCCTGAGGTTTTTTTCGCAAATGGCGTAAAAACGGAGGCGCGTAGCACCGCCAAATTTGGCATACCCTCTGGAGCGACCTTTTGACACCTTTTCTGAAAATTTCAGGTCTCAGTTATTTCAGGTCAGGTCACCAGGCCACAAAAAGCGGAACAAGGTCAGGGTAACATTGGACTAGTTTAGCGTCAACGGAATGACAAGTTTTTTTTGTTAACCCGCGCCCGGCTGGGGGTCCTGGATTTCCACGCCCTGCTGGGGGGGGTGTTTGAACACCCCCCCCCCTTGTAACTCGGCTCCTGGGCCACGTAGCGATACGCGGAAGGCGGCGTTCGAAAGAGCGTCAAAAATAATGACGAAATCACTTCGGTCAATTTTTTGGTCAGGTCAAAGGTCAGGTCACCAGAGGTCATTGAAGGCAAAATTTCGCCGATTTCCAGGTCGAATGTCGAAATTTTCCAAGAAGCCAACGCATAACTCGGGAACCAATAGAGCTACAGCGCCGCGGAAAAGCGCATTTGATACCCCTATTAACGCTCTTTCTGATTAATGCTCTCAGATTTGACCTAACTTCAACGGTTTTGCCTGCAGGGGGCAAAAACTGCAAAAATAGCCGATTTTTTCGGAAACAGTTTGTCTGCAATAACTTTTGACCCAAGCCTTGTACGAGCTTACTTTCACTGGCATCGTGTTCCTCTCGTTAAGACGCATCGAATGAACTATAACTTGACCTTGAAAGGTCAGCTTGAAAATTTGACCTCAGGTCAAGGTCATGACCTGACCGGAAAGGGTCATGTTGCATATCAGTCGATCCGTATCGTCGAGCTGAACACATCTAAGGCGTTTTCATCGCTCTAGCATGCCTCTATCAAAAGTTATTTGCGAAAAACTGTTAGATACCATTCGTGACCTAAGATGACCTCAGGGCATAAATAAGGGTCACGGACACCATTTTCATGTTCAGTGTGTCTAAAACACTTGTAATTCGGTGTTTGGGAGTGTTTATAATGTCTTTCGTCCAAAACAGGCGCATTTCAATTTTCTCCCATTGACTTATAATGGGGTGGTCGCAAAATTGACCTGACCTTAGGTCATCGATATCAAAATTCTGAGATATACATTTTGTACATGCTATTGCTCTTAGCAATCGCTGAAACTTTCAAAGCGATATCTGTCATAGCTACACCTAACTCGGTGTAGCTATGACAGACATTGACACTTTTTATGAGGTGAGGTCACTTCAAGTGACCTGGTGACCTGACCTTGAATGACTTTGGTCTGAAATTTTCACAACATGTGTAGAATTGATGTATGATAAGGCGTACCAAAAACGGCGGCGCTCCGCGCCGCTGTTTTTGAGATAATTGCAAAAAAAAAACACAAGGGGGGACACCCCCCAGCAGGGCGCGGGTTAATAGCGTAGTACCGTGACATGTAGCACCACCAAATTTCAGGCACAACTTAGGGCATTCATTTGACACATGTCCTAGGAGTTTTCAGTTCCAGTGACCTCAGGCAGTTCCAGTGACCTCATTCACCAGGTCACAAAAACCGGTACATTGTCAAAAGAGCACTAATAATACACTATTTTTCCATGAGATCTAGAGTTGCTTATCGATTTGATACAAACTTGCATGGAATATGCTAAGCTTGCCGCCGAGTGCCATGACATGCAACCCGGTTTTTCAAGTTCGGTTGACCTGAGATCATCTAGAGGTCATGATAACTTCTAAGGACATTTGCCCAAATGGCTCCAATTGTAAAAGTATGAGAGATATACATATGCTCCATTTCAACGTTTTTGTGTTGTACTACCTTAGTTTACATATAATTGGTGCTTGCATGCTGCAAGAACGCTAGGATCGGGTCAGCTGAGGTCCAATGAGGTCAAACTACGTTTTTGCTAATAAGGTGGCACACAATATGACTAGAGCTCCAAAAATGGTGGCATTGTGTTGCTGATCAGCCGAGTCGAATGATTACGAGCGAGCGAGCGCAGCGAGCGAAGCGAAGTCTTTTCAATATAACGGAAAAATCTCAGTATGAGCGGCCCGGCCCGGCCTGTAACGCTTTTGAGAGGCTTATATCTCAGCAACCGCTGGACCGATTGGCCTGCGGTCTTTTTTGCTGAGTAGCCCCATCCTTTCTACCCCGTTATTGACTACTTTTGACACATCTCAGTGACCGTCGTGGCACGTGCCACGTGAAAAGTCAAGGGTGTTCAAGCTGTTTTGCAAAAGTAGTGATTTTGAGAGGCTCATATCTCAGCAGCCGCTAGGGCGATGGTCTTGCGGTAATTTTTGTAGGGTAGCTGCATCCCTTCTACCAAAGGTAGGATACTCTTGATCTATGTGAGTGACCCCTACTGCACGTGCAAAATACAAAACGAAGAGGTGCCAAATTTGTTCCCATTTCAATAACTCGGTAATTACTCGGGCGATTTAGCTGAAACTTGGCATACATGTAGGCACCCACCAGGCAATTCATTCCCATGTGTTGCGGTTAGGGTGCTACTGCACGTGCGGGGCGCTTCCAGATCTCGAGAACGGCTGGGCCGATTGCGCTCAAATTTGGTACACGGTTGGGGACTGGTTAGTAGGCTGCAGTGCAAAAGTCAGTTTGGACCCCGTTTGCACGTGCGCACGTGCAGAATGCCGCTTCCAGATCTCAGGAACGGCTGGGCCGATTGCGTTCAAATTCCTCTCGCCCTTCCGCACGTGCAGGGCACACTATCTCGCTCGCTCGTCCTTCGCCCAAAAGGCGTTTTACTGGTATGCGATATGATGCATGTTGAAGAACTTATGAACTTATGAGCTTAATTAATTAATTTAAGTTCACTTAATTTTTAGTGAAGTTTCAAGTTCACTTAACCCTATTCCGGGCGGGCTCTGAAAGATTCGGAATCGGGCAGGGGCCTTTTTGCCCCCCCCCCCTCCCTCAGATCTCGAAAACCAGGAATCGGAGCGACAAACGGTAAAATGCGTTTGATATTTCGCTGAAAGACCTACAACTTTTACACACAATTTTCTGGTTCAGGTCAATATTGAGGCCATCAGAGGTCATAAAAAATAAAATGTTTTGAAAATAGTAACTTAGGGTAACAGGTCAGGTCAACTTAAAAAATTGACCTAGGAATTCATAAGATGACCCAAGAGGGTCACGCTAGATATACCAATCAACGCGTCCTGACCAGGCAAACAGTTTGGTACCAGTTAGGTACAAGCCTTTCGCACAATCATATCCAGGGGCGGCGCCACGGGTTTTTGATAGCCGGGGGGGGGGGGGACGGATCGACTGACCGAAAACCCCACAAGTAGTTACTGATCGTGTATGAAAAAAAAATCGAGGCACGTAACGCCGCGAAACTTGGTAAAGCCCAAAACGCATCGAATGACGCATCCCGTTTCCAAACTTATCCTAATAAGTTAGGACGCCTAAGATCACCTTGTCATGCATTCTTGCCT
Source organism: Amphibalanus amphitrite (assembly GCF_019059575.1). Lineage (NCBI taxonomy): Eukaryota > Metazoa > Arthropoda > Thecostraca > Balanomorpha > Balanidae > Amphibalanus > Amphibalanus amphitrite. The sequence goes on from NW_024881662.1 coordinate 722,476, forward strand.
CAATCAAATTTGCAGTCTTGCCAACCCAAAGCTGGTTTTCTACAAGTTGCGTATTGTTTAGGTATGAGCAAGGCCGTAGGGGAGACCCGGGAGGTATGGGCCGGTTTTGTGAAAAGGCAATTTTCTTCCAGTGGGCAGTGGCTGCATCCGGTTTTTCACTCTGTGCACGTGAAATTGCCTTTCGCCTGCAAAGTGTGCCTGATATTAGGCATCAGGGATCAACTATTTTGTCTCAAGATAACTTTTAATAAATCATGCGCTTTTTCGATCCATCAAAATACACCGGGAGGTATGGGCCATGGCCCGGGAGGTATGGGCCGGTGCCATGTTTCATATCCTTTTCTCGACAATGAGAACAATACTCGTAGCTGGTATCTACCTTGATCTCTCTTAGAGCCCAGGAACCGCATAAGCGGCGAACAGCTTACTTCATGGAGGTCACTTGGGCACGTATGTAGGTATTTTGGTAAACTCAATCATGCACCATGAAATAAAATATATAATATTTTTCTGTTCGAATGAAATTTGAAGCTAAATTTTCAACCTTGCGCGACAAAAATAAAACTCATTGAAGATGACACTCAATGAAAGCATCTTTTTATTGATTTATGATCAACGGGGGTGGATGGCCCGAACCTCCCGGTTAGGACGCCAGAATTTGCGTAGCATCTCAGCTCATAATCTTGCAAGAAAGCTTCAAATTGTCTATCCAGCCTTAATTTGCATGCTTTAAACTTAATGTTAGCATTGGTCTGACATCATATAACGAGCCTGGTTCAAATTCATCACGAATTTCCTGTATGTACAGTAGTTTACTCGAAGAGGGCAAAAACGCTTTATCACCGCTCATTGCCAAAGAAGATTGAGGACAATTTTGAAAATCACGTGGGTTGTATAACGGAATGGCTGCTACCAGTTTACGCGGTCAAATGTGTAAAAACACGCAACACTTCTTCAAAACTGCGATGGCCCATACCTCGGCCCGATTTCACCAAGTGAATATATTCTTGGTGTACTTTGGAAAAGTACACCGACAAAGTACGACGACAATACTATTCTGTTTCACCACAGGAATATATTCACTACGCCCGCTTCACGTAGTTTGAGAGCCACCGGCGCGCATGCATACATCTTGTCGGGGACATGCATTCACTATGTATATTTTTCCGTATTTAAAGTCGACGAGCTTAAATGCTCAGATATACAATATTATGAAAAATTCTGGCTACGCTAATAAGAATTAAATTTGCTGATCATACAAGAGGAAGTGCCTAAGGAAATATTGCTAATAATGCTCTTGATTTTTGCTCGGAGCATGACATTCCAAAGCCAAAATGTAAACAATCGGCAGCAAGCCGCGAAGCACAGGTGGAGTTGGGTGGAGTTACTGGCGTGTGTGGGTTTTATTGGATTTTGAATTAATATTAATTTTTTCTTCCAAGTGACTTCTCATTAAATATTGCTTTAATATTTGCTCACATCTTCTACGCAATTCTGGAGTGGTTTAGAGCAAATATAAATAAAGCCGAACAAGAAATGACATTACTTGAGGCACCTATCTAACTACCAATCACTGATGGTAGCAAGGAGCACGGCCGACTAGCCGACAAGTTATCTGAAATATTACCTGAATCAAGTTTTTAAATAATCGAAGGGTCTACCGACGACTTCAAATATGGAGAATATTTCGGAATCATTCTCTGAACCTAAACGGAAGCGGGAAGCCGGTGATAAATTGAATCATTTGGCCACAACACAAGAGAAATATGGACATTGGACAGCATATGGATACTGCAAAGAAATAGTAAAAGTGGGCGATGAAAACGAATGTAATGAAGCGTTGTGACTTGTGATGCAACATGCTGGGCATGTCAATCAAGGCGTTGCTAGACTGGACTTCAGTTCTTCCTCTCGCCCTCGCCAGCTATTTACTTTCTCTTCGGTAAAACGCTGTATAAAGAGCACGGTGTAATAATCACGGTGAGAAAGATTTGAAACGCTTTTGGCCTTTTGTGGTATCAAAATACAATGTGAACTGTCGTTTTTTTTAAGTGGAAAACTCAATAATGTAGGTAATCGGGAATGCGAATGAAAAAGGGAATTCCCTGTTGTGTTTCTGCATGATGGGGTGACTTTAATCGCAGTGATGCCACGATGAGATAAGCCTTATAAAAATAGCTGTTCTGGGGTTTAATTTCAATATAAGCCCTGACACACGATACCCTATATATCCAGCAAGAAATAACCATTATGACCTCTAAAACTTTTTGCGTAGCCAGTGGCATGTTTTTATCATACGTTGCATCGATGAAGTCATTAAATTTGTAACATTATCATACAAAAAAATTGATGTATGCCAAGCTGTTTTCTCAAAGTATGCCACAAAAAGTAGCATACTTTCAATGCCAGCAAACTCGGCAAACAGCTGTTGAAAAAGCAGATCGGCGTACCAGAAGTACCTCAAACGTAATAGTATGCCAAAAAACGACGGACTTCTGCAGTCATACTTTGTCTTTGTCTTGAATAAGTATCCCTGTACGGAGTTTGGTGAAACTGAATATGTCATAATATGCCAAAAGTGAATATGTACGCCGCCGTAATAGAATATATTCACTTGGTGAAATCGGGCCCAGGGGGCCCATACTTCCCGGGTCTCCCCTATATGGTATGAGTAGCAGTGCCAACTGCCAACTATTCTTAATACCATAAACGTTCTTGAGCCGAAGAATTCACACTGCTTCCATTATAAATAACAAGTGACATTAGGAGTTGGAAGAAAATATTTGTAAAGGAAGGTAAAATAAACACTTGCAAAACCTACCCAAATAATTCTAGCGACTAGGGGCTTAAGCCAAGTCTGATAATTTAGTTGTGCAGACGAAGACGCTGCCTAGTAGGTACATACCTACCTGACATGTGTTGTGTTATGACTTATGGCACTTACTGATTGGCATCTGTCGGAAGTTTGTGTTGGAAATATACCTTCCGTCCCAACATTCCCAAGGCACCAACTAGCATCATCTTCCTAGGTACCTAACAGAGGTTTTAGCAAGACACCCTATCCTAATTAAGTTTAGTTCGTGAGAGGATCTGACACTCGAAATTCTTTTCCAGGTTCTGTATTGAAGAAACATGGACCTTCAGACATGGTTATTTAGTCTGGATGCTGATAGGTTAAATGCCTGCGTATCTGCCTTTAAGGTAGCAGTGGGCGGCGCTGTGTGCACTGTGCAACTTCTGAAAGACGGTGTTGTTCAAGTAGTCGGCCTTCCCTGCGATGCCATCAAATACTGTTTTCATGAATTTTGTGAGCTCGTCAAACACGGGATCAGCGCGGCGAAGGATGTCATCATCAAAGCCCTGGATGTAGTTCCGGGCTGGATCAAGGGCTGGATACCATTCAACGCAGCTGCACTTCTGGGAGGAATGCATGTTGCTAAGTTGGCCTGAGCGTTGACCCGTGGGATGGTCGAGTGGAAGACGTCGCAGACCTGCAGGCTTCTCTCTGCCAGCGGCACCAGCAATCAACGGGTGGCTCCTTTGTGTCGGACGTGCAAGGGCTTGTGATCATCGTCTGGTGACGTTAACGTCTCATCTGGCCGTCGCCGTCATTTAATGTTACCTACTTTATGAATCAGCCTAGATCTCAGGCCTCAGTTGACGCCCAGGGAGATGTAGCAATGACATTATTTGCAGAATGAATGATACCGAATCTGACCTACCCGGGATAACCTTCACTCGTAATCCGTTTAATTTCCAGCCGGTTAGCGTAAAGCTGATGTTCATTTGCATAAATAATACGGAAAACAGCTGTGTTTCGTGAAAATCCTAACTATAACTTATAACTTATAGTTACATAGATTTTACCCGTCTAAGATTACTTACGCTAAAGGGTTACGATATTAACTTCAGACGTTTTCATATTGATTTGATTCAGTGCATTTATCGTAAAATAGGTAAAGTTGATGCGTATGGAGCTTGATTTGATGTGCTTGCGGGGTAATATGATGCGTGTCAACTGCAGGCAATGCAGGCAATGCAATGCAGTTTCGTCACTGTATGTGATACAGAAATAGGTACAAGTAGGTAAGTACAACAAGCTGACATTCACTGTAATACACGTCCAAGAAAATGTGTCCATGCTTTCTTGTGCGCTATGCATTAGTGCAGGTTGGTACGAAATCGGGCTGTGATTACCGCAGGCGATCTATAGGTATGATATGATGCAGATGTAGGTACTTATGTTATAAGCTGAAATATAATAAAAACAAAGACAGTAAGAGTATGCGTGCGCCGTTACGAGACACAGCGGCTGACATCCCCAGGTTACAGAATGCGGAACAGTGTTGCATGCATTTTTAAGGTCCAGCGTCAACCGGTGACATCAGAGAGCAAACTTAGGTTTTTGTTTACATGTTTATTGTTCTCGGTAAATAACTTTGCAAAAATGGTCTTACAACGACTTTTACACAATAGCGTTTCTGTTTTCCAGCCGCTTCGAATCACATACTTTTTGTACGAGTATCGAACTGAAACTGAGTGTTTACCTTAGATCAAGGTCAGGTCAAGGCCGCATACGTCCGTAAGTTAAAGTCATGTTGCGGGTCATGTCAAGGTCAAAGGAGGTCATACTGCACATCATTCGATTCAGCAGCTCATTCTGAATTAATTAGTACCTTTCACTACTCCCTAGCTGATTTATAAACTATTCGCAAAAACTTGGATGACCTCAGATGACCGTAAGGGACACATACGCGCGCACACCCGCCCCCACATACATACACACACGCAACTGTTCACTCACACACGCACGACGCACCGATGCAGGCACCCATCAGTCTACACCCACCCACCAGCACCCAAAAGCGCACTAAAACGCTTATCTCCCAGCAGGACGAATTTCTAACGAGTCCATCATCGGTTTACCCGACATTAGCTTAGGCACAGAAAACAGCACCTACAACAGAACAGTACTACTGTTATCTGTAGCTTAGGTAAGCGATTTCTTTTCAGGCCTTTGCAACAACCTACCAGACCCGATGCCATAAGCGGATCGCGAGGTTGGGCCGAAATTAAGCCAGGATCCGAACGTTCCGTCATTTTGCATCCCCAAAGCAGCAAAATGCTTCACGCCTCAAATCCCCTGATCCCGTCTGGACGGTCACCTTTGTTTGTTTGTTTGTTTTGTTTTGTTGGGTTAGGCCCTTTCGGTCCAATGAGATCATTGCAGAGCCGGGAGGATGATAGGATATAGGGGGAGACATTGGTCTGGGCAGGCATCCTAGTGAGTCGCCGGGGCTGAGCCCGTCCAGAGGACAGGCCACCCAGCCCCAAGGCACTCACTGCACCCGGCTACGGGGTGCGCCCCCTCGGGAGCAGCGGTGCCGCTCCAAGGGAGCAGCCCGCATGAGATAAAGTTGCCTGTCCAGCCCGGAGGGGGGTTGCGGCGTGGAGGAGAAGGATTTCAGTATCCTGAGGATAGAAGCACGGAACGGTGACGGTCACCTGTATCCGACGTGGGTAGTGTTTGGATCGCACTCGGACTGCAGACCACACTCTAGTTCAAGTCTCAGACAACTGTATTTGGTCCTCGGGTCGCTGCAGTCACCTGGGTCGGCCGGTATACTGCCGGGTCATTAGAGTGGCCAGAATACCACAGCTTCGGCCACAACACTGGAATGGAAATAGGTAGCTCCTCATGACTGTGCAGGCTCATCGTGTGGTGGGGTGAACGTTAGCGGGGCTGGGCGGCCAGTCCATTGCACTGGACGGGCTCAGCCCCGGCGGCGCAGCCCGGCGCCCGCCCAGACCAATGCACACAGCCGTTATCTGGGTTGAGAAGTGGCCCTGGCCAATACCATATTTTCCGACATTTTTTAAAACGTGTTTTTCTTTGACTTTACTTTCCGTGTCATAAATTGATGATGCCACACGGAACAATATTTCAAAAAAAATATTTGACATTCTGATGTAGCTGGGAGAGCTTTCGAAGTTCGTCGTGTTGTCATGTTCAGCGAGACCAAAACTATAATGGTATTTTTGAGTAAATTTGAGGGGATTTTCTGCCAGGTTCTTCTATAGAAAGATCACCGTTTCGCTGCTAATTGAGCTAGAGCATCGCGGAAAAAAAGATCGTATGCGCCGTTACAGACGCAGTATTTGGTAATCAATTTCAAAGGTCAACCGATGACCTCTGAGGGCAGGTCAAGTGCTCCAAGGTACGGGTTTGGTTGCTGGTTAATAACTTCGTCAAAAATGGTCACAGAGTCGCAATTTTTGGCACCATCCCCTTTGCCTAGCTCAGGCGTGTCGAATGTATACTTTTTGTTCGGATGAGCAGTAAGGTGTTAAGAGGTCAACGTAAGGTATTGATCTCCGGACAAGGTCAGGTCAGAGCCCTCCAGGTCACGAAGTTGGTCGAAGGATGTCATATTGCACATCATTCGATTTGGCAGGTCTTCCCGAGTCCAGTGGTGGCTTTTTCTATTCGCTAGCTCAAATGGATCGGGAGTAATTGCCGAAAAACTGTTATGACCCTGATGACGTCATAAATGACGTCACGCAAGGCCAACAATGCCAAAGTGAAGCATCGGACCTTGCAAGGAATGCATGAACTCACGATTGTGTGTGCTTAAGCTAGCTTCAGATCATTACCGGTGGCAAAATAATAATTTCCATATTTCCCCCATTGACTTATAATAGTGAGGTCACGTGACAGACCTCATCACGGGTGACTTAGGAAAATTAATTTATCTAGCTTTCAATGCAGAAATATGTATTCGAAAGCCAAACAGCTAACATCGATATAAGAGTTGACAAAATTGTACTGATTTGGATCGAGTCAGACCTAATATATATGACGTCACAACTCAGCTATCTTACCTGACAGGGAGCTAAAAATTTTAGGGGATGTTTAAGAGGCATGCATACAAATGTAGGCCACGTTTTAGCCTTATCCACAAGCGTAATTCACAACTATTTACAAAACCATTTTGCCTCAACCCCCCTGGCAACAAGAGATATTGATAATTGTTAAATTATAGAAATACTGGACTTTCATGTAAGCTCATACGCTTACAAAATCTGCCTTATAGATGCCTTCACATACCCTGAAAATTTCATAAAAATATGTCCATTGGTTAGCGAGCTATTTCATTTTGGCCACATCCAAACCCTGATAGCGGCAGTGTGCAATGTCTCCCCTTAACTCCTTGCATTCTTCCGGCTCTCGAAAAGTCTTGTCAGACCGAAATGGCCTAACCCGCGCCCCACTGGGGGGGGGGGGCTATTTATAGCCCCCCCTCCCGTTTTTCTGCAATAACTTCCAAACCGCTTGACGGATCGACGCCAAACTTTCAGTACCTTCGGCTGCATCAATTTGACACCTTGTGTCAAAATTTGAACTTCGTAGCTACCATAGGTCGGCCGGAAATGACGTCAGAGTGACGTCATGTTCGTCCGATTTCGACGCAAAACATTGAACCACGGCAATCGCTCCCAAGAGCTCAGTTTTTAAGCTAGATCCAATTTCTTTGCATGAAAGAACTCAGAATTGATCGCGCTATCAAACTGCTATCTCGGATTTTCAAAATTTTGAAAATTCGGAAAATTTTATATAATAATATTCAAAATTTATATTTTTATATTTTTTTCAAAAGGTTTTTGACTTTTCGCAAAAACCGGAATATATGTGACAGAACGCATGATTATGACTAACTCTAGCAAGTTTTAGCTAAATATCTTCAAAAATGGCCAAGTTATACGCATTATTGCAAAAAATTCACAATTATTAATTTTTCAAATCAATTTTTCAGTACGTATTTGGCATCGTACACCAATATAAATGGCACCATCGTGTTCCTGAGCTCAAACTGCATCCAATAGACACCTTTTCTGTTGAAAAATTTCAACTTCAAAATTTGACCTTTTTTGACCTGAAAGTGACCTGACCTAAGCTAAATTCGACTCAAAATGACCTCGAATGACATAGACGACATCAAATTCGAAATATATGGCCTAAATGTACCATAAAACATGTGTCACGTGACCGACGCATGATATAATATTTTCGTGACCTGTGATGACCTGACCCTGACCTGAAAATCAAAGTACAAGTTTGGTACCCTCAAGGTATCTAGAGCATCTGTTCACGAGTGTGGAAACCAAAAATGAGCCTGATCTGACTTGTAAGACGGCGGCCAGAGCCCAAAATGTGAACAAGCCAAAGTGCTAATAATTTTTACTTTGACCTGACCTGTGACGTCATTGGTGACCTCGAGGTCAATGAAATTAGGTTTCGCTCGACAGTTTTTCCGGGGCTATCAGACGCCGTTTGAATTTTGACGATCGGCCCAGTAGTTTCGGAGTTAGGAGGGGGGGCTATGAATAGCCCCCCCCCCCCAGTAGGGCGTGTTATACACAGACCCCAGTGGGGCGCGGGCTAACTCTACAAAACAAACAAAGCCACGATCAAACGGCTAGCTACCAGTTTCGTCGCTAGGCAGTTTCGTCCCGGCTCAGCACCGCTATGCTGTAAAAAATCAGTGACTAGAACGGGTGGCTAAAATTCGTGTCAAATCAATGCACCTCTTTTCGATGGCAAGGGGCAAATGCTCCGAGATTGCCGAGTAAGCTTGCAAATCTGAGTTCCTCTATCAGTAACCTCTGAAGAAAGTGCTTCAGTCAATTGCTAGATATCACGACCGGCGTGAACCCCCGCACAAGATAGGCTCCCACAGGCCATACAGCTCCATTTCATCAGCTCCATAAGGTACCTACTTCTGTCCTTCTAGGTAGTACTTCAAACAAGCTTCTATCGTATCAGGTCATAGTCGAGGAAGCTAAACCATACGCGCCAAAAAGCCCCACTTCATCCGAAGTATTTACCACTATGTAGTTTTATTATTGTGTGTGTAGTTACTGTGTGTGACACTATGGTAGTAATGAGGATGTTTACGTTTCAAGTCATGACAGTAAAAACGACATCGGTAAACTATTGCGCATAAAAATATTCATATGGCCAATACGGTGTAAACTCCCATAAGTGTGCGAGCGTCAAGGTCAATTTCAACGCACACCACATTCTGGGTACCCTTCATTTAACTTGGTTTAGGCTCCTTACACCAAGAAGTAAAATATCTCAGTTTGCACTATCGCATATCTGTATTTGTCAAACGATGCATATTGGAGTGCAGAGCAGCAACAAAAGATATCAGCATGACGTCTAATCTCAACACTGGACAAATTACGAGGTATCACGAACTTACTACACAATTGGTGCACGGTGCACGACACTCCACATAAATACTCGGGAGGCTAAAATGACCAAACAACATTGCACTTGATACGGGCTTATCACATTCGCATGCATATTTTCACAAGGTGTCGAATTCAATGTTAGTTAGTTGAAGGGACAGGCTTTTGCATCCATTACCGCGTTTTTCAGACACCACAGCCTACTTTTGGAAGGGGTACGGTTAAGGGACCGCGACGCATAAGCTCAAAGTGCTTCGTTGGTTCGTTGGTCTAAGGATCACATACGTCTACTAATTAGTTACGTCCCTGTTATGTCCTCTGTGAGAGGCGCACCAAGCACGACTGCCTTTTAGATAGAGCATATGAGTCAGCATTGGCTAATGATCCTACGAACAACAACCGAGCTACTTGGCATTTCCTACGAAGGGCAGAAGCTTCCCCACTGCAGCTTACTTTCAAAGTTTTGTGTCTCCCAACCACGTAATGTAGAACAGGGAGCAAGAACCTTGCGTTCTAGTAAAATATCCAAGACAGTTAGGATAAATGATAACAATAACAGGTCAAATGTATATTGAAACACACAAAGCTTTCGGTATGAAAATACCTTGATCATTGTGTTAAACAGAAATGACTGTATGAAACAGAAATTTCTGTTTAACACAGTGATAAAGGCATTTTCACATTGAAAGCTTTGTGTGTTGCAATATACATTTGACCTGTTATTGTTATCATTTATCCTTGCGTTCTAGTTAAGCAGTGAGTTTGATTTTTTGACAAAAGAACAAAGAAGTAACGACGTACAAAAGGAAACAAAGTAGATAAGATCAATAAACAAAACATCAACGTCTCCGAACGAGCTTACTGATGCTCTGGGCTCCTTAGCCCTCGCCGGCACGGGGGGGCTAAGGTTTTTCGCGAATAACTCGCGTAAAAAGCGGCCGATCGCGACGAAACTTTCAGTACCCTCGCATTGATCAATTTTACACCTACCCTGAAAATTTCATGACCCTGACCCAAATGACCTTTGACCTGTGACCTCTTTTCCGAGACCATGTTTGGCCGGAATCGCGATTCGGCGTATGTCGGCTCGCATTAGCCGCGCGTTTGCAAGCTTTTCGTGGTTTCAAACGTTCAAACATGTGATTTGATGTTGCTCCCATACATTAAGGTGGGTGTCAAGGTCACCTGAAGTTCAGGTCAGGTCATTGGCCTTTGGTGACCTCGGGTGACCTCGGTTCACCTTTTCGAGTTTTACATGTTTCTAGGCTAGTTTTTGGAGCTGAATTCGAATTTAGCAACCATTTGAACATTTACGAAGTAGTTTTGGTGCCTTCGTAACATGTTACGAAGCTGTCAGAGGCGGTTGACACGTATTACGAATACCCGTCACAACCCCTAGGGCCTAGGTACCGGTTGACCTGACCTGACCTGATCTAAATGCTTAAGACATCATCTCTGATCAAAACTAACACGATATTCGTGATCAGCACCCCCGAAAACCACATAGCAGCCACACTTTACGACTTTCTAACAGGTCCCGATTTTCCCGGTTTTCGGGTCATTGACCTGACCTGGAAGGTCACCCGATGACCTAGGACCTTAAAATTGGGTATCATCGGCTTCCTCTCGTGACGGGCAACACGCTCGTTTTTTCCGCGAACCTCTAGCTCGATCAGGGGCCAAACGCGAGGGCCCCCCCCCCCCCCTTGTGCCGTCGAAGGACGCAAAATGGCCTGTGCCGGCGAGGGTTAAGAATACAACGCAGAATATGACGCAACATTATCGAGGAATGTTTTCTCCGAGTTTTGGCAACATACGCTTTAACTGGGCAGTCACTGACATTATTGAGACATATATAGGAGAATATCAGCTGCCTCAATCATCACAACGGCGAACTCATCAACGAAACGGAAACTAAAAAATAGATGGCAAGGGAGGCAATACATACGCTTCAGATGGTGACCAGAATTAAATGTACCTGGTGTTTCACACAAGTCCAGTCTGTTAACAGTAGCCTGACCTTACCGTGCACACACCAAAATTAAAATCACACTCTGTTTGGAACGGGATGATGCAAATTGAGCTAGCATACCTAAAAACTCACTTGGCTAGCTAAAAATAAACAACAACCAATCCATCTGACACATACGTGAGAAAATGCTTGTTTGCATAAGCTGGTACTCGACTGACGGCAATGCGAAGTCCCCAACGCAGTGTTGTTCTAACACCCGACCCCTGGCACCACTCCCATTGAGCTGCAGAGTTGCAAACTGACCACACGAAGTCGCCGTTGCGTACCTGAGCGTGTACCCAAAGCGCACGAATCGGGCCGAGACTGGCCCAACATCGCGCAGCGCACTGCAACCGTCAGCCGACCACCAAGAGGCGCCCAAGACTACGGACCCGCCCTGAGCTGGGCCGAAGCTGCCCAAGGAAATGGGCACAAGCCGAGACGTGTGGAGCGCTTCTAGGATGACGTGACTCGCATACAGCAGACCTAAAACCACGACGTTCCGCCGCTAAAACAGCACACTATCATCCAATTCAATCTGTGCCTATCCTTGGTCTGGAGGTGCCTAGCAGCTATTGACATCAACAACATTGGAGACTTGGCAGGTCTAATTTTAACGAAACGCTGACGCTACCAGTCCCCACATTCTGAGATGCGTGGACTGTGGACTAGCAAACACACACCCTGTGGACCCGCGCCAGGCACCCCCGGCCTGCAGATACGGCCTGGCATGAGCATTGGATAGGAGACTCACTGCTACACTCGAATGGCCTCCAGAGCCGAGCTAAACCCGACCGCCACCGTCCAGTCGGGCAGCCGGGCGAGAAACTCGCGCAGTGAGGCGCTCTTCATCGCCGGCCCGTGGATGTGGTGACCGTTTATCACAGCGTCGGTCAGGTAGTCGTTCGTCTCGTGCTGCTCAGAGACCTGACGGGGAGGGGGGGGGGGGGGGTGTTAGTTCGACGGAGGTTTATTCAGAAGAGGCCGATGGTTGTGAACCGTGAACAGGCGATATTCATTCATAAGACACTACCTAATAATCTTGACACTACCTACGTGGACCGAGCCCATGAGCGGTAGCAATTAACAATTTTGGCGAAATTCCTCGCAAACAAACACGATCGATTCGTTCGTTTCAGCGTCACAACTCCAAACCGCGAAGCGCGGACCGTACCTTGAAGTCAGCCCAGATGGTCCAGGGGGCGCTGCTGCGGCCCCAGGAGAAGTACAGAAAGTAGGTGGGCCGGCCCTGGAATTCCTGGCCCGTCAGAGGCACGCCGTCGGCCAGGTTCCAGCCAAGCAGCTGCACACCGGGTCGCGGTGACAGCTGCATGGTCATGTGATCGGGACCTGCCGGAGTCGGCACCGGGAAACGTGTTGATACGGGTTCCCCGGTCGACCAGAGAACGCGGGCGTAGCTATCGAAACGTCACATGACATTAACAGATGAGCTGCTGTGTGATTTCACCCGTCCAATCGAAAACATTCTACTTCAGAAAGCTTCTCTCGAGTCCCGTGAGCCCCCACAGATAGAGTCAAGTAGCAGCCTCAGGTCTGCACTTACGGCGCACTTATCCCTCAGGGGGGTTCAGGTGGGGGTGCGATGGGTGGGGGCCCACCTGTGATGTTGAAGTGAACCCGACGCACGCCGTCCGGCCGCTTCTCGACTCCGGTTCGGTACTCGAGCGGGACGGCCAGCTCCGGCGCCGGCCCGGCGATGTAGCTGTTTTCACTGCGGTCATAAATAAACAGCCAGTCAGTCGGGGACACACACAGTCAGTCCCGGTGTTATACACAAGGGCAGCCGTATCACACTGGGACACCGACAGGGCCGCAGACCGGGGAACTGAATTCGCACACAGTCGCACTCTGTATTCATATACGGTTGTACCGGTAGTAGACACATCCATTGTTCAATCCAGTCAGCATCATTTAGTCACTTTCAGAGTATGTATGTCACTTTCACAGCAACGCAATTTGAAGACGCTGGTGAGTGGTGAGAAACAGGCCAGCGACCAAACATATTTTCTTACATAACTATCAAACCTGAAAAAAACAGGAAACTGAATAAGCTGTGTAGCATGTAGCATACCCTCAGCGCAATTCATCCCTAGTCTCGATGTTTATCAAAAGAGACGAGTAACAATGAGGTTCTCGCCCCACCAAAGTCCTTTCCCCCCTACACCCCGGCTAATCAGGACGTCTGTCCGTCACTCACTAGACTCGGCGCCGGAACGGGTAGTAGTAGGGCGCGCCGCAGTAGAGCTCTTTATCACAGTCGTCGCCCGTGTTAGCGGCCGTGGCCAGCTCCGGCAGCGCGTCCGACAGCGAGCGGGGGCTGTTACGGTCCATGTTCATCAACATGAAGCCAGAGTCGTGTCGGCGCACCGACCCGTCCGTCTCCCGGAATGTGCGATCCACGTGCTGGGGGAAGACGGGGAATGTCTCAGAGTGGAGGCGCTGGGATCGACCGTCTGCCCGCACAAGTGTAAGCGTTAATGCAGATAGGAAGACCTAAGAGAGGATAATTCCGCGACAAAGGCGCATCTCAGGCAACTTGAGACCTGCGTGCGACCAAAATAAAATATATAAATGAGCAATGAACAAACATTTACTGTGCCGTTAGTTACCGACTCAGTCCGTACCGTTAACTGTATACAAACTGAGTCGTTTCTATGTAACGGGTTCACCGCAACCTGATCTGCCAAGGGTCACACTCAGAAAATTTTGTTAACAGCCCTGAGCCCACTACGCAGTGCACCGAAAACAGTGAGTTGTTACACGGCAGGCGATGGCATAGGCAATAGGAACTCAAACCAGCGGTCGGGCCTGGGCGGTCAGACCGCGCTCGACGGCTGTTATCTGAGTCAGACGGGACTCCCTGGATGACTCACCTGAACCCAGACGCGCTGAGCACGGATGTGGGGCCGGTCTGAGCTGTAGGGGAAGCCCAGCGGTGTCAGCGTCACCAGTGTCACCGAGAGGAGGCCGACGAGCAGCAGAAGGCGAGACAGCTGACGGTGGCAGCCCACCAGCGACAGAGAGGTCATCTGGGGACGGGAGGGGCGGTCAACTCTCGCGGCTGATCAGCGGTTAGCTCAGCACCCACGGCCGGTCAGCGGTAGCAGCCCAGCAGGGACAGAGAGGTCATCTGGCGGTGGGGAGGGAGAGCCGCGGCGGTCAGCTCAGCACACATGGGATGACAGTCTCGGCAGACAGGCAGAAATGCACACATACACGTCCTTTATAATGGAAAGAACAAACTATGCATGAATTAAAGCGCATACAGAAAATCGGTGAAATTATTCATAACCCTCGCCAACCACCTACAAAACTGATCATGGATAGCCAAATCAACGATTTCAGTGCTTGCCAAGACAAGCACTGACCAAACCTCACAGCCTGGTAACTGACAGCGGGGAAGGGAAGCGGACTCACCGCATACAGACTGCAGAGTATCGTGTAGCCGGTCATCAGAACGCCTATGATCAGCTCTGGGTTGAGTGAGTTGCCCATCCGACCAGTGATTGGAATGAAGAGCTCCAGAGAGATGGCCACCAAGTTAAGCAGGAAGCCAGCCGGCGCCAGCTGACTGAGAACGTAGGTGGCCAGGTGCACCGGACCTGCGAGGGACACACAGGAGAGAGAAGGGTGGTTAGGGTCTATCGATAAGACGGATACCACAGAGGCACAGAGGGAGCTGCTGGGGCGACTAAGACTGCGTTTATGTTTATTGGGGACGTATAATGTCGGTGACCTGTGATTTAAGGGCGTCCGGGGGACTTCAGAGGTCATCAGCGCACATTACTCGGACTTTAAATTATCTAAATTTGGTTGGTATTTTGCGAACCTCGTTACTGCAGCTTAGATGCTAGCTCCAGGCCTCTTCTCAGCTGTTTAGACACATACCCTGATCAGTGATCACGTCTACTAGACCAGCCCCGTTCCTCCAACGGCCGCCCACCTGAGGAGACTCCACAAACCCTCTCCGTGACGACACTCCGCAACAGCGTGGGAACCAGCAGCAGCAGCATGAACGCCACAGACGAGTAGAGTCGGACCAGCGCCAGTCCGATCATCAGCGCAGACAGCAGCAGACGCTGCGACTCGTACAGCAGCGCCTCGAGGCGCGCCGGGTCAGCGCGCAGCTGACGGGAGAGCAACGATCAGAGGTCACCGAGGCGTAAGAGGGGAACGAATCCGGTCAGTGTGTGTATGTGTGTGTGGATGGGGGGGGGGGGGGGGGAGGTAAGACAAGAGACGAAGAGGGAAGCTGCAAAATTTCCAGAAATACAAACTACAATTCAAAGCTTCCTAAAGGTTGGGATTTTCAATAGAAAATCACAATTCTAAAGAATAGTGATTGTTCTTAATTGAAATCTCCCAACCTTTGGATACACACATTAAAGTAAACTCTCTCGGTCGGTCTGCCTGTCTGCCTGTGCGTGTCTGCCTCTCACTCTTCCATCCTCCTCACCTGTATGGATGGCAGCGCTGATAATTTATCTAATCGAGCATCCCCAAGCATTACACCCAGTTCATTCCAGAATGCTGCCAAGACCACCATTCGACTGCTAGCTTCCACTGCGGCACTACCGCTGGTGGAGAATTACCTGCCACCTACCTTGGGAAAGAGGAGACCGGAGAGGCCCTGCTGCACCAAGATGAGGGTGCCCAGCACGGGCGCCGTGTACAGCCCGACGATCCATCCCCGGGCAGCGTACCTGCCAAGGGAAGGAGGACATATGAGTCTAGAGAGTGTACAGGTCGACGATCTAGCCCCGGGCAGCGTACCTGCCGTGGATAGGCGGGAGATGAGCATCCAGTTGGTAGCTCATTGAGATGGGAGGGGATGGGAGCCTGGAGCGTATTCATTTATGGTTCAATGTAGAAAATATGACAAACTGAGGCATTCAAATGACAATGATATCAAGCTGCAGCCAATGGGTCTTCCAGTATTAGAGTATTCAGCATTCAGAGATCCGTGCTAGAATGAGACGGATATGAAAGCGGAGGGAGGAGAATCGTCGGCCATAACAGGACTTATCAGTTAGCTCCATGAACACGGTAACATCAGTTAACGATTTCGTCTCTGTCATGGTAGCATTCCCTTACCATGACATGGTGGCATTCCACGAGTCCAGCCCGATGGCTATGACAGCCACCACGGCCGCGGCCACCAGCCACGAGAACAGCTGGACGCCGGCGGAGAGCAGCAGCTGGGACACCGTCAGACCTGGCGACAGAGTTAGAACCGTCAGACCTGCCGGCGGAGAGTAGCAGCTGGGGCATTCCACGATAGATCGTACCAGGCCCGTCACCCTCATCTCTCAGATTTGAATGAAAATTGGTACAAGGGGTAATCATAGGCTCCAAAAACACCTGCCAAAATATCAGACTTCTCAGATGAACACTTTTTGAGTTACATTGCAAAATATTTTCTAAACTTCAGATTGTAAGGGTGAGTTTGATGAGCTATAACTCAAAAACGAGCTAAGCAAGCAACAAACGGTAAACAGCTTTGAACTAACGATGAATCAAAGATTACTACAGTATTTTTAAAATTGGAAAGAAAAGCTTTACATATTAAAAAAAGTCGTAGTATTTTTTTAGATTGTCTATAATGGCCCTTGGGACCAAAATTTTTGCCATTTTTATTTCTTCAAAATAAACCTCAGGTCCTTTAAAATCGACATGCAAAAAATTAGAAAGGTGTTCTTTCTATAAGTTCCTCATTTAAATGTATACAAAATGGGTTTCCGGGGGTTCGGTACGACCCCAGCTCGCCGTTTCGCCTCTAATGGAGCTAGAACCTTGCGGAAAAAACGAGCATGTGCGCCGTTACAAGATGCATCGAATGATACCACATTTTAAGGTCTCGGGTTCATTGGTGACCCCTGAGGTCATTTCAAGTGACCCAAATTACGGGTCCGGTTTTTGATAGATAACTTCGCAACAAATGGTCGCAGAGCCGCGATTTTAGCATCTTTGTGTTTGCCTAGCTCCGGCGCGTCGAATGGTATACTGTTTGTTCTGGTGAGGTCAGCTTAAGTCGCTGACCTCGGGTCAGCACACTGCCGTGTATTTGGCTCCGCTCCCCGACCGGGCGGCCCAGCCGGCAGCCAGCCGCCGGGCATCACGTGACCGCCCCGAGTCCGCGGCAAAGCCAACCAGCGCAGCGCTGGACAAACAGCGCCGCTACAGAGATGGTTAACAGTCCGGTCAGGTCACGAAGCTGGGTGAATGAGATCATATTGCACATCATTCGATTCGCAACGTCTTCCCGAGTCCAGTGGTAGCTTTCCCGTCTCTCTAGCTCAATTTGATCGAGAGTTATTGACGAAAAACTCTTATGACCCTAGTGACGTCCGAATGACGTCACGCAAGGCCAACAATGCAAAAGTGAGGCAAAAATGACTTCAATTGAACTTTCAGTAACCAGTGATGTCACTAGGCAGCTTTATCAGACCATTTGTAGGCTCTCTTTCGAAATCACAATTCGAGACCATTACGGTGACGCAAAATAAGTACATTTATAGAAAGAACACCTTCCTAATTTTTTGCATACTACTTAAAAATGATCCAAAAATGTTTTTAGGTAAATAAAAATTCAAAAAAATTTGGTCCCAAAGGCATAAGAATGCAAATGAAAGGAAACTCGAGGTGTTATATATCAAAAATAATATAAATTTCAAAATTTTAAAAATGCATATTATTCTTTGTTTCAATGCAAGTTCAATGCCGTATAGCATTTGGCATTTGGATTATCCGTCTTAGAGTTACAGCCCGCCAAACTTAGGGCTGCAACGCAAGATCCAAAACATGTTATACACTATAACTCAAAAACCACTCATCTGATAAGCCTGAAATTGTTACAGGAGGATTCAGAGCCCCTTAGACCAATTATCGTTAAAATCCGAGAGATGAGGGTGTCAAATTGGAAAAAAAGTGGTACGATCTATCGTGGAATGCCCCAGCTGAGACGCCATCAGGCTTGCCGACAAACAGGGCAGTGACACCAGACATGCCAGTAGAGCAGCAGCTGAGATATCATCAGACCTGGCGACATAGAGAATATAGTAGTGACGTAAGACCTGCCGACAGAGTGGCAGACCTGCCGACAGAGGGCAGCACTGGGACACTGTCAGACCTGCCGACAGCGGGTCAGTAATGTCAAACCTATCGATAGAGAGCAGCACTGGAGTCTGGGACACCGTCAGGCCTGCCGACAGCGCGTCGGAGACACCGGACATAATGACAGAGCGTGACAGTGACCTCAGACCTGCCAATAACATGATAATTAGGTATTGCAGATGATGTCACACCAGCTGCCGACCAATCAGTGATGCCAGTGACATCATGCAATGCCAAGCAGGGGAACAGAAACAGTGACATCGGCTTTGATATTATGTTCAGTGAACATCATTGATTGGTGAACATTGTTCACCAATCACCAGCGGTCGGTATAGAACATGTCTAACACGTTAGCAGCTACCCACCTCTGATCCTGAGCGTGTCGAAGATGGTGTATCCGGCCAGCAGGGCGACGGCCAGGCAGATCAGCTCACTCAGCCAGTCCGGGTAGATGAGCATGAACAGACCCATGTAGTCGAGGAACACCATTGTGCCCACCTCTTGTTTCTGAAGAGACAGCGACAGTTCAGTCAGTGGACAGAAATGTAGGGCGGATTGGGGACGATTCCACGTGCCGAGTTCAACAGATCATCGCAATAGGTCAGTTCCGATCCAGTATAGGTACGTTCCTTCAAGTCACATGTCACGTCTTCCAATCAAGCCATTTTTGCCTTTCATTGCGCATCTAAGAGCCACACTGAATGATTAGATTAGTGAGTCCAGGAAATGATGAATAATAATCATCAACTATCTCAGCGACTGCCTGAGAGTGCAAGCATACAGCCAACAACCACCCTCCCGCCGCCTGATCCCACCTCCCACCCCTCCACTCCCAGGGCCTCACATGCGCGTCGATGATGTCATTCTCCGTGGCTAGCCGCAGCAGAATGGCCTCCACGTTCTCCCCGGCCCGCTGCACGCTGCCGGCCGTGATCTGTCTCTCGTCGTCATATGGTGTGTGGTACACGTACCCGTTACGGATAAAGGCAGTGTCCAGACCTGGCGGATGGAGAGCGGGGTGGGAAGTGAGAATGTGCGTGGCATGGGGGCATGGGCATATCTGAAGACAGTGATGGGCAAAATGATGGGGGTAAGATGGGTGGAGGGAGGGGCAAATTTGGGGAAATAGGCATCGAGGGGCAAGGACATGAATCACACTGGTGCTAGTCAGGACGCATGCTACCCCATATAGTCCATGCAGCAATTCACAGCTTATCATATGAAAAATGACGGTTAAAAACATAGCATTTTCTTACGCGAACACATCACTTGTACGCAACATAGAATGCAAGCGAATAGCAGGCTAAAAATGGCATTAACTTCCACCTAAGAACGCTGCCACGTTCACAACGTTCGAGCCTTTTCCCATTTTCAGCTCGCCATCACAGTACCTGGTATGCGTCCGTAGTCCCTGAAGATGCGGAAGTCGGTGTCGGACGGTATAATGCCCGACTGGAACACCTCCTGGCCAATGATGTGAGCGAACGGGTGGGGCACAGACTCGGCGTACGCCTGGTGGGGGCGGGCGGAGCGTTGTCAGGTAGGTGAGAGAAATGGTCACGCAGATGGGCAGACTGGCAAGAATTACGGTGGACACAGTCTGATGGATACAGTGGCCAGTCAGCGAGACAGAAGAGGTCTGTCAGATGCACAGACTAAATATATAAAATATCGGCTAAAATATCGGCAGAATCCTGGCACGCCTTATTAAAGCGGCCAATGACAAATGAACACTTTTGAAACGAAACCTTAGAACGTCAACCCGTATTTAGATTCTTATGACACACAGATGTAAGTGTTAACTGATGACTGAAATATCGTCCTCCACAAGCCATCCATAATAATAAGCGGCCTCCCCCTCCCCCCCCCCAGGCTGCTATAGCGACCCCTACCAGCCACTCTCTGTGACCCACCTTGACTAGCCAGGGGTGGCCGGGCCCGGTCTGAAAGACGATCTCGCGGCCGCCGGCGCCACACGCCTCCAGGTTGACGTGGGCTCGTACCGACCACGCCCAGCTGTGCTGCGTGATGAACCCGTGAGCGGCCTGGCCAGGTAACGGGTGAGGGACAAAGTCAGCCGGTGATGAGCGCGTTATAGCAGAGATGAGACGCACCGATGTTATGACGCTAGGATATGTGTTTTGAATAGTCGATAAGAGTAATTAAGTAGCCCCGATTAAAACGTCAGCTGAGATGCGAACGCCGAACAGCGTCAGGATGCTCCTAGTTCCTACCTGTAGCATGTTCTCCTCTGCTCCATTGAAGAGGAAGATGATGTTGTGCTGCAGTTTGACGTCACTCCGCGCGATACGTCGCAGGACCTCCATCATGACGGCGCAACTGACGCCGTCGTCGCTGGCGCCTGTGATGAACATAAACCGACGCCAGTGAGGTTAGTCTAGTACTTATTGTCTAGTACTTATCATCTAGTACTTATTGATCTTACTGACAATATCCAGGGAACTTCGGCAATGCCCTTTTCATTTACTGATTTATGGACTCACTGATTCAGCTTCACGACGGTGCTAATTCCGACAGGCATCACTTGGTGCAACGTGAAAACACGTCCAGACATGTGCACAAGGCTGTTTGAAAAATCGAAGTCACTTACCTGGACTACCGATGGCCGTATCAAAGTGGCAGTTGACCACTGTGTCAGCCATCTGGACTACTGACGGCTGTGTCAAAGTGACAGCAGTTTTTTATGTCACCCACCTGGGCTGCCGATGGCCGTGTCAAAGTGACAGTTTGACCACTGTATATCAGGGATGTTAGCTGCCTTGCCAGGAGTTCAGTTATAATACGTACCTGGGCTGCCGATGGCCGTGTCAAAGTGACAGTTTGACCACTGTGTCACCCATCTGGACCACTGATGGCTGTGTCAAAGTGACGTAGGATTTTGTAATATGTCACCCACCTGGGCTGCCGATGGCCGTGTCAAAGTGACAGTTGACCACTGTGTCACCCATCTGGACCACTGATGGCTGTGTCAAAGTGACAGGGTTTTTATGTCACCCACCTGGGCTGCCGATGGCCGTGTCAAAGTGACAGTTGACTAGCACGCTGTGTTCGGACGGCTCGGCCGGCCCCAGGCGGGCCACAATGTTCTGTACGTTAGCGTACTCGCTGGTCACCCCGTCTAGACTTTGCATCTTGAACGAGCCGGACACCACCTGTGGAAGAAAGGGGGAGGGATCGTTTGAGGTTGTGGAGGTCGCACGGTACTAATAAACGAGAAATAGGGTGTGTGATCAGGTACATTCTGTTTTGATAATATTGACAGTGACCAGAGGCTATCAGACCACGAGGAAAACAACAGTTTGGGTCAATTCTAGCTGAGTATATGCTCGGATGGTCACGCGGTTTTTAAAGTCAAACAAAACCAATGATAACAGACCACAATCATCCGGGCTAAGAAGTCCACGCGTGGCACATTGTATTTTCATCCAGCGACCAGATTCAGTTGGCATTCAGTCAGCGCTTAGTATCCGCTCATTCATTCAGTGCTCAGTCAGCGATTAGTCAGCACTTCTTTAGTACCTACCAAGCCAGGGCTTAATCAGCACCCAGTCACAGCTGATTCATCGCTCTGCCCGCGCTCAGTCTCACCTGACGGTCAATGGTGAGCTGGTGATGGCTCGGCACTGTCTTTTGGATCGCCTCTAGCTCGTCCAACAGAATCTGCCGGTGACGTCGAACAGGGAGTGTCAGTCAGCTCGATCCACAATTGAAGTGGTTAGGGGGAGGAGGGCCTTGGATACTCCGCGGCGCAAACACCTGCTGGGTAGCATGTGACCAGTTGATGAAAGGCAATGCACTTAAAGACTGTGGCAATTCTATCTTGAATGATGATCTAGTCTATCAATGCGACTCGAAGAACCCTCGCTATACATGTGATCCCAGGGCTGCGTTCTGTGTTGGCTGAGTAATAAGCACTTCTTCTCACCCCAGGACTGGGACCTCGCTTTCCTTTCCGGACCCCTCCCAGGCTCACCTTCACAGCATGTCTCTCATTCTCCTCCGACCCGCAGATGCGCGGCCCGAGCGCCACCAGGCGGCGCAGGAAGCGGCGCGCGTTCACCTCCAGTTCCGCCGGCTCCGGGTGCCGCTCCTCCACCTGGTGGCCGAGCACGTACAGACCGGCGAACAGCGCCGCCAGCAGCAGCGCCAGACCCCAGCCGTAAGGTCGCGCCGACCCGCCGCCGCCGCCGGCCGCCGAGCGAGACTGCTTCTCCGCCGCGCCGCGAGAGGCGCCACTGTCGGCGGGCGCCCGCCGGCCGGCGCGCCGACGGACGTCAGAGTCCTGGCGAGAGATAAGGGAGTAAGGGACAGTTGACGGTGGTGGATGGCGAGAGTGAGCGGATAGATGAGGGCGGGAAAGAGAGGAAGGGAGAGAGGGAGAAGAGGAGAGATGGTGAGGGTGAGTGAGAATGAGGAATAGGAAGGAGAACGGGAAAGGGCGAGGAGAATAGAGAAATATGAAAAGGAAGAGAGGCGAGCGTGAAGGGGTGAGAGGCGGAATGAGGGAAAACTGGGATGGAAACGAGCCATCAGATCAACCGATATCAAGATAAAACTTGACGTATTGAACGTCTGATATCATGCAAAACAGTCTGAATGTTTAGGTTTGGAGTTGTGACAGCATTGCACAATTTGCAACGCATATCGAACTCACCATATTTTGGAGCTCAGCTCAGCAATCTTCAAGGGAGACCGTTGGACCTGGAGGGGATCAACATATGTAAGCAACAATCAGAAACACCATATACGACCTAACGTGCATGCTAGCCTAGAACATACAGTCAACCTAGTAGGTGAAATGGTTGTCAAACGCATAATAAGCCGAGTTTTGAAAACTCGGCTTATTATGAGCTTCGCTCAACAAAATCACGAACAACTGGCTAAGAGCAAAGCACAAAAAGTTCCAGGACAAAATGACAAAAATTAACGCCAGAATTATATAATAGGGTGTCTCGAAAAATAAAGTTGACATGCCTATAGTCCAAAACATTTGCAATCGAGTCTGCTGGTTTCGAAAATCGCAATAAAAAAATTATGAGCCATTGTCTTCAACAAGCGCAGTCGCGATTTCCAAAAGCTTGCACCTACTTTTCGGGCGTTGCAGTCTCCATTGGTTTTGCTTGGTGTTAGTGGCAGTAATAGTACGGTGGTTTTCACGAAAGTCTCAGGCAGAGTTCGTGGGCGAAGAGTTTAAGCGTAGTTTCAGGTCGGTAGTTAATTGACTTTATTTACATAGTGTAGACGTTGTCGATACACTTTTTAAAGTCACGTCTGTAATGCGAACTTCGCTTCAGCGCAGCTAAACTCTGGACAAACCACGTCCGGCACCAGCCCATAATCTCAGTCGGAACTCGGACCAGACACGCTAGCGCCACAGACGCCTAGTCGACACTCGAGCCCCTCGAGCCCAACCGCGGTAGCAGCACAGTGATAACTTTCGTCTGCTCTAACCATAATCATAGTACCCAAGCCACAACTGTGAGCCGTCTCGTGTCCAGAGCCTACTTGCCACTTGGCGAGGACGAGAACGACGCCCGCTGCCGCCTGGAGGCTTGACGAGTTTTACCTCGAGGGGCTGGGGCCCCCTGCAGTGGATTGAACTCTCGTGATGGTGTCGACTGTCGATGTATGCATTGGTGGTGGCCATGGCAAAGCCCGGTCCAAGTACCCGTAACCAGACCGTGGTCCTGGTCCTGAATGTCCACCTAGCAGACCTTCCTCCAGCTCCAATGGTCTCTTACACTGGCGGATCTGCAGGGAGGGGGCATTTTGGGCTATGCCCCCTCAAAGGTAAAGTGGCCTATTTGCCCCCCCCCCCCAAACGATAATGAAACATAGTTCAATCAGTGCGTGGCCCAGGAGCCGAGTTAAACAGGGGATGTTTTACCACCTCCCGGCCCGCAAAGGTTGCGCCAAGCACCGACCCGGAGCGGGTTAACTGGTCGACAAAAGCAATGTGAAGTGTTTACAAAGTGATATATAAAGGCAATGGTCGGGTGGGTTACCATTTCTATATTTTTTCTTTTTAGTTAAAAAAAATGCTCATCGTGTCAGGGCTGTGACGAAAAATAAGTGGCCTAAATCCGATGAGAAAATAGGATTTGGGGGTACGTAGGTTTGGCTCCTGCATGAGTTGCCCCCCAAAAAACGCAAATCCGGATTTGCTAGTCTTCCTCGCACGCAGCTTCCGTGGAGAAGCGATGTTCTCCGATGATTCCTGAAGCAGAGGAATGCTGCTAGCGCAAAATAGTGTCGCAGAAGCGTGTCGGCCATGACGGCCGATATCAATGTCAGCCGTGCGAAGTCAAGGCTCGACCTCCCACTTATCCGGACAAAAAAAAAAAAAAAAATGGAATGGAGTGCGCTCAAGAGCAAGACAGAAACGTAGAAAACGCCGTATATCATGTGTGTTGGCATTTTTACTGCATTTTACCTAGTCAGCGACATGGATATTAGCTTTTAGCATAACCTACTGTCAGCAGGATGAGTATCACTCAGGTAGCAATTTTTGGATATGTTGCGCTAGGAAAGTGTTTTAGTAAATGTTTATGCAACAAATGTATTGATTCGTTGAAAGATCGCAAGCTGAAGCGAGAACGCATTTATACGGTTTACGTGAAAATAACACCGAAGAAAGTCTATGGAGACTGCAACGCCTGAAATTGTCAGGAAAGGGTTACGATAGACGAGGTGCGCTGGTTCTTAACATTAAATGAGAATTTTTTAATCATCATTTCATGTCATAATAAGGCTAGATGCAAGTGGTTTTTGCTATAGGAAGTGAATTATTTTTTTTGACCCCACTTTCGAGACACCCTATTATATAAGTTCTGTCACTATTCTTCCACACCCACCGATCGGAGAGACGAGCCCAGCTCCGTGGAGAGACGAACTCTGCCCCACACTGACGAGTCGGGCCGCCGAGACGGTACGTCGGCCGGCGCATTTACAGCCCTACTAACTGGTCTCAACTGGGTCCAATTACCGTGGTGCAGCAAACAGGCCAAAGTTGACACTAGAGATGCAACATTTTACACGCAAAGCTGCTGAAGAATTCAGATCTATTGAATTTGGGAACGTAATAGAAAAGCGACGCGGGAAAATATACATACTAAATCGTTGACGGTCAAAAGTCGTTAACATTTCAGAAGCTGCAGGTCGATATCCCGTGCAGTCCGGTCGAAGTGTTGTTACCAAGCCCACAAAAACCTACATAGGTCGACCTCGCAACAACAGACGAGACAAGCCACGAATGCCACTCGGTGACAGTTCATCAACGATAAATGTTCCTCACCGTCTAACGTAACCTAGCGGCGACCAAATACCATCAATATGTCATGGCATAGACCTCTGTATACCGGCGTAAGCTGTATAGACCTCGATATACAGAGGCAGACAGAGGCCTATCGGCAGGTCGAGTATGCACTCAGTCTCGCACAGCTAGGGAATTCAGATCAGCACGGACAACACCTCACAGTCTAACATAGTACTGAAGAGTTGAATACCACTCAGCCTGGTGCATCATGCACCACTCACCCACCACCAGCCCGATGCAACTGAGACAACAACTTACCCTTAACACAGCTGTGTCGACCACTGAGCAGACCCCACCGGGCGTCGGCCGCACGATCGGCACCCGGTCGTCCCTCCGAACAGTCGCTGTTCGCCGCTCTCAGTCCTCCACCGATGGTAGTACCTGCGACAGAGCACACGAGGTTCACACACCGGCCGCTTCCTGCCGTCTGTCGTGGAGTCCACAGTCCACAGCACCGCCCAGCAGCCTCACCGGCGGAGGATATGTCCCTAACGCGGCCATCAGAGCCGGACAAGTGTGCCGAGCGATACGGCACGCGCACCTGGCGACACCCTGATCGTCGACAAGTAGCCATTTGTCGGCCATTACCATGGACGCTGATGGGGAGACACGGGGAGGGATGACTAATTACTGCTCAGCTGCCGCTCACAGGCAGTCACTTAGTACCTACCTATGATGCAGAGAAGATCCTAGCTAGTTATCGAATAGGAAGCCTGAAGATTTGATATTAAACCACACATGGCACATGCCTCTCACACTGTGATATGAGTAAATGCTGTGTTGACACCGTCAATTCATATGACTCTATGCATTCCATGAGACCCTAATTCCTAAAAGGGAAATTTTGGAGTTAGTTCAAAAGTAATGAGAACACAAATCAACAAAGCCCAACCTCAAGCAAGGATTAATGTAGGAGTTGCCCTTCAAGATGAGCAGTGAGCACTAAGACCCTAACTAAACTCATCTAATGCATGGGAATTGAGCTGCAATGCAAATAGGTAAGGAAGCCATCGAGGTGGGGAGTCAGAACTTATATGATATCAAATTCAGACACCTACCCTGCCAATAAACACAAAACTAAGCATGAAATGGGAAAATTGATAGCTTCATCAATCAGCTTAAACAGTGTTTGGCAATCCAATTGTAGCAGGTAGGCACCTACCTTTTCAGGCTTAGTGCATCCTCACATCATGGTAAATGTTATGGGCTGCACATATTTTGGTTCCTGTAAATTTACTGACACTCAAAGCCAAGGTCAAGGTGGTACCTATAGGGATTTTCCCCTCTTGCAATTGGTCCAAAATTGATAAATATAGCATATGTACAGTTTTTTACCTGAAAAGAAAATCGAATGAACTTTATGCAAAAAAGCTAGCTTTTTACTGTGGTACAGCCACACATTAAGTGCCTAAAACATGAAAAGTTCTACAAATTGGACCACTTCAGGCCTGAGGGACTATGCCTACACCCATCTCCAGCTCCAAAGCCCCCCTCTGGATCTGCCAGGGTGGCAAGAAAGCTTTAAAATTTTGACAATCAAAACAAATACAAAAATCCAAAAAGGCATAGGGCATAAACCAGGACTGCAGAGTCAACAGTTGGTTGGAGTCAAAAATAATAGTCACAGTCATCAATGTTAGAAACTGGAGCCAGACTCCAGAGTAAATAACTGAAAATCTATTGTGGCAGGGCTGTGGAGTCAGGGTTGGAGTTGGTCACAGTATACAGTTCAGCCAGGACAGGAGTTGAGTCAGAGTTGATTTTTAAAAGACGGAGATGGAGTGAGAGTCCGAACCACCAAAAACCTATTGACTCCACAGCCCTGGGTAAAACTGATACACATGAAAACAATTATAAAAGAGTTATAATTAATTATGTATAGTACACTGTAATATAAAATTATAAATATATAAATATAAAATTCCCCAGTCATATCAAAGTCACAAAAAGCAGCAAGAAGCAGTGGAACAGACAACGGCAAGAACACCAAAAGGCGCGGAAAACGAATTATAGCAGCACAGTCAATAATTGCAACAAAAATATTGAATAAACAAAACAAAAATCGCCCACCGCCCACCTTGCCTTTCTCCACCGGCGAAAACGGAATGCGGTCGCAGTCGAGTACAAAATAAACCGTACATGACGGTGACAACTTTATGGTTTACTATTTACTAAAAAGGTCAAAATAGGCAATAAAACTGAAATTTTATAATACAGTTTTCAAATTTATTACGTATCAGTAAGAGACATAACAGTTTTGTTAATCTTATCAAGCAATATTTTAGATTCTTTGCTGTATCACTCAGTTATTCGGAATCCCGATAGATGGCAGCAGATAAAACACGGTCGACAATTGCCTTTATTTGCGTTGGGAGTTTGGTACCGAGTGGTGAAAACGTGCTGGGGCTGCCTGGAGCTATTAAGTTGGTAAGTAGAATAGTTGTTACTGGAATAGCATACAGTATGGGCCCATACCTGGATGTCTTCGTTCCGCACGGTGGTCGCTTTTGTAAAGCCTTCTGCTGAACTCTACTGCGCAGACTCAGTAAAAATGGTGTCAGGCCGCCATAACGCCTCGGGCGATTGATGGCGTCCGCGCGCCCGGAACCGATTTTTATGGAATTTCGGGACATCTTCTTGCTCAGAGTGGTTGCACAAGTTTTCAAATGGGCACTGCTGCGTTATTAAGTCAAAGTGAGCTACTTTTGCCACCAAAGTCACAGTGATCACTGGGCGACTGTCGGTCACCAACTGAACCAAAATGAGGACGGGACGCAGGTGCACACGCAGCCGTACACAGCCAAAATTCGCTGGGCCTGCGTTCCTCGGCAAATCGTACTACGCATGTGAGGAACCGTGCCCGATCCGGGGGCGCCGTCGGGGGCGGCCTGCTGACCAGTGGGCCCCGATGCCCTTCGGGGTTGGGAGGGCGACGAATCTCGTCCCCGGTTTTGTTGTCCGCCGCAGTCGGCGGAGATACGATGTGGACGTAGAGCTCTTTGGGCAATTCCTGATGGTCTTAAGATGTGATCGGAGTTCATCCAACATTTGACGAGGGTTTCGATGCATATAATCCATTTATGTTCAGGACACAATTTTAGCATATGGTTTACGACGGTTGAACGCACGGTGAAGGAAACTGGCTGGAATTATTGATTTTCCAGACATCTCCGCCACCAATCGTGGGCCGTTCTCGTTACTATGGTAACGGGTCGATGAGAAGTTCCAACCATAAGATGCGGTACTCGTAGTATTTGGGAGGGTAAAAATAGTGCATTTGGGGGGGGGGGGGGGATAGCGGATCAGTTCGTATGGAGCTCACGTCACTCGTTTTTGTTGTCATTTGGTGCAGAGAACCGGAGCGGAGCCTAGTTTTATTTAAAAGATTAGAGATTTGGGACATTTGGAACTTGAGTCGTAGGTACCGTCGGATGGCTTAGCTCCGGTGATTCGGTTTGACCGTCTCAGTCTGCTCGGATCGGAACACATTCTTCGGTCTTCGGATCGGACAAATGTATGTTTGTGTGGTGGGGGAAGGGTTCCAGGCTGACCTCTGTCGGCATGGATCAGATCAGATGACGGTTCTGGAACATGCTGGACCTTGTGTGTGTGTGTGTGTGGGGGGGGGGTCGTGTGACGCCCGACTGGCTGTTGAGGAGAGGGGCATTTCTCTAGGTCGGCCGCACGACGGTTCCACACCACGGCTGGGCGGGGGGAGGGAAGGGGGTATCAGTCGGCGCGTACCCCCATCGGTGTTGTTGGACTGACTGCTCGGGGGGGGGGGGGGGGAGGAGTTCTCAGCCAGCTGCGGAGATCCGTTTCACTTGTGTGCGGCGGTCTGGAGTGGGTGAGCTGTGTGCGCGCGTGTGCCGCTCAGTGAGCCCTCTCCGGTACATGACGTCTGAGGGTATCTTATGTCATCACGTGGGGTGTCAGATAAGCCCTTTGTCCAACATTACAACTCGTCTGACCGCATGTGCCCGCTTGGAGGACAAGTCAGTGTACAATTTGAATCGTCCAGTCTAACTGTATCGCTCTGACCGTTTCAGATCGGCGGCGTGCGGCGGGCCGCGCATCGCCATGAACTCTGACAACCCGCTGAACATTGCTGCCGAGACGATTCACCAGGACATCAGGATGGATTCCGAGGACGACGACGACGACATGCTCTCATCGGCAGGATCGTACGACGACGACGACGGCCTGATGACCTCGGGCATGACCCAGGACGAGGTCACGGCGCAGCTGGCCGCCGCAGGTGGGGCTCGTGGGAGGGGGGAGGGGTGGATCATCCCCGCTGGCCAGCCGCCAACTGTGTCGTGCAGATGCGCACGTGTGCGTTGACGGCTGATCGGTGTGTGTGTGTGTGGGGGGGGGGGGGATTGATGTAAGCCGACGATGCTGCACTGCTGTCGGAGCTGTGAAGTGGTATAGGTATAATGTGCAATGTGCACTGGACGCGTGCCCCTGTCAGAGATTCTGCGCCGCGCAGGCCCCGGCCTGGCTCGCTCGGACGCCCCGACAACAGCTGTGACATCCTCTGAGTGACTGGTGTCCGATTCAAGGTCACCCTCTGCCGCCTCGGGTGCCTCCGGCGCTGCCCCGCAGTGACCCTCTCCGAGCGGCAGGAAGTCGCGAGACCCGTCCCCCGGCGGCCGGCTGGTATCCGGTTGCGACTCCTCCGCGCTCTGGCTCACGGCCAATAACATACCCCGCCCCGCCCCGCCCCGCCCTGCCGCAGGCCCCGTCGGGGTGGCCGCAGCCGCCGCCATCGCGTCGGCGAAAAAACGGAAACGGCCGCACGCCTTCGAGACTAATCCGTCAATACGAAAACGACAGCAGACGCGGCTGATTCGAAAATTGAAGGTGGGCTGGTTACCTGATGATGCAGTTTAGTGCGACGTTTTTGATGTAGGCATTTTTATGTTATTACAAATGCTCGAATGCTGTTTTAATTCTCTGTCAAGGACGATATTGTTTATCGTAGTGTGGTAGTCGGACAACTGTATGTGAAAAATAGAAACGGCGCTTTGCGCTGAAGGCTCCATAAACCCTTACTTATCGACTGGTGGAGGCTGAAGTGGCGTTTGCCGTCAAAAAGTTAAATTTGCAACACCTGAACTTCGACTGTATTTTTTTTTTTCGTAGAGCTTCTCTCACTTTTCCTCAATCTGTTGGAAATCACGAATGGGCACGAGTCCGATGCTTGTGAACAACTA
Source organism: Amphibalanus amphitrite (assembly GCF_019059575.1). Taxonomy (NCBI): domain Eukaryota; kingdom Metazoa; phylum Arthropoda; class Thecostraca; order Balanomorpha; family Balanidae; genus Amphibalanus; species Amphibalanus amphitrite. The sequence goes on from NW_024881662.1 coordinate 753,431, forward strand.
TTCAGCCCTGTGTTCGATTGCCATGTACCGTCTGACCTAATGTCCCTGACCCAACCGCCGCACTTTCGTCGCCAATCACCACTGTGTCCCCTTGGACGCTCCTTCGCTCCCCTATCAGTGACCGTCCATCGTGCCTCCCCCCGACCGGTGACCGCTCGCCGTGACCCCTCTCCCCGATTGTTGACCTCTCCGTCGTGCCCCCCCCCCCCCGTCGACCCTCTATCAAAGACCTCTCGTCATGCCCCCCCCCCTGACCGGTGATCGCTCGCCGTATCCCCTTTCCGATCTTTGTTGACCCCCTTCCGTCGTGCCCCCCCCCCCGACCCCCTACCAATGACCTCTCGTCGTGCCTCCCCCTGACCGCTGACCGCCCGTCGTGCCGCAGCAAACGATCGACGAGTACACGACACGGGTCGGCCAGCAGGCAGTGGTCATGTTTGTCACGCCCGGAAAACCCAACAACAGCTACAAGGTGTTCGGTGCCAAACCGCTGGAAGATGTGGTGAGTGACTGGTCACTGGGGAAGTGGCGGAATTGAATTACGGCGAGCGATATGCGTGAAGCAGCTCGGCTGTGGGCTTGTTGGCGCCCTCTGTTAAATCTACTGAAGCTGCGAATCTAAGCGTAAATATCATCTGATAACATGAGCTACTGTTAATCAATAAGCATATGCGCACTTAACTACTGGATAGATCCGACGAACAACATCTGATCAGAGTTAAAGATCTAGTGAAGAACTGCCTGTGTTTCTGGTCCCCTCTCTCCCACCAGGCTGATCTCCTCCCCCTCTCCGTCCCCTTTCAGATGCGCGCGCTGCGTGTACCGGTAATGCAGGAGCTGGAGGCGGCGCTGTCGAGGCACGCGCCGCCGCCCGTCCAGGACGACCCGTCGCGGCACGAGCTGCCTCCTCTCGTCATCGATGGCATCCCCACGCCGGTCGAAAAGATGACCCAGGCACAACTGAGGGCGTTCATACCACTCATGCTAAAGTATTCGACAGGTAGGTCGACACTGGATGTGGAGATGCCACCCCCCCCCCCCCCCCTGTGCTGTGAAATAGATCAGCTGCAGTTAAGTTAAATTTTTACCCTCAGTCCAGACAAGGTATGGTGTTGCTCAACTCAGTGTTCGAATAGGTTTTGTTGATTCGGTTGTATAAATCGAACTTCAAGTCATTGCATCTCATAGGCAGATTCACTATCTTTACTTATGTAGCCACCTATTGGCCATTCAAAAACAAGAAAAAAGCTGTGTTTGATTTCAAACCTTATCAGTGCGCACCCTGTGTGTTGAGAGGTGTTTTAGCGAATTAAGCTCTACATATTTCCATCACCACTTACCGTAATTGAAACGAAGTACTTTTCGTACTGACGCTTTGTTGATGGTGACTTTTGAGTCTCTGACCAGACGCACGGAATATATAGTCTACGACAGACTATATATTCCGTGCCAGACGACTGCCAATGATGGCAGGCCTGTTTCTATTCTCACCGTACCCTGCCCCGTGTATTGTGTAAGCTTGCCGGGCCTGCTCTGTGTTGACAAGATAGAAACACTGATTGGCTCTATA